>NC_059131.1:30836785-31441428 GCF_020740605.2 Lemur catta
CATCCTCACAGCTGACACTGCCTACTGAATGCCCTGGGGATTCTCTGATTCTCTCCCCTCAAAACTCTCAGTAGAATAATGTCCCCTTTCTGTGCTGCCACCTAAAGCAAGCTCACAAGCCTGCTCCAAGAGAAGTGGTGTTATATGTTGAAAAGAATATTGGATTTGGAAATCTGACTTCAAAGATCCAAGTATAAAACTCAGTTTTAGCACTCACAAGCAGGGCACTAGGACAAATCTCTTAATTTCTTCATGCTGGGCATGATTTTTCTGTTCTTACTGTGGGAATGATAGCCTCTGGAGTCAGCTAACAAAAATCCAGAGTTATAGTGATGTTAAAGTAATGTACTACAGAAGACAATTTTTCTATTCTTAAGTTCTTTATAATAAGTATGAATGTTGAAAGCAAACATAATAATATATCTGGTGGAGTTTTCAATGATGTAGACATAATACATATGACAATGAAAAGAGAGGGTAAAAGAGGCTGTGTGGTTATGTCTTTTACTTTTACTTGGTTGCCAGGGTGGCAGAGTGAGCAGAGGTGTAAAAGGTTAACTCTAACTAGGATCAGGAGTCGCTAATGGTAAGTGTGTTTAAGGCACAAAACTAGAAGGCAGGTTTTGGTTCTTTGATTGATCAGAAGAGGAGGTCCCTGGAACTGATATATAACAATCAGTTATTTGGTGCCTGAGGTTACACCCTGGGGTGGCACATCGCAGGAAGATTCTGAAAAGTGAAGAGGACTGCTCACCTGTGGATGCACAGAAGGTACTCCCTGCAAGAGAATGGTTCAATCACCTGCTTTCTGTTAGGGAAATTTTAAGAAAAATACGTATGGAAGTTAAAGATCTGGAGATAGATTCCCTTCCCATGCCATCAAACCTGGAAAGTCCTCCTGTTAATCCAGTTTGAAGATGTTCTAAGATGTTGATCAAAAAATGCATCCAGGGCCCGTTAAAAGTGGTTCCTAGACCAGCCAACCATGGTGGCGCACACCTATAGTCCCAGCTACTCAGGAGGGTGAGGTGGGAGGATCGCTTGAGCCCAGGAGTTCAAGTCTAGCATGGGCAACATAGCAAAACCCTCATCTCTAGATAGATAGATAGAGATTCCAGCCCAAAGAGAAGTCAGCAATCATCCTAGCAATGCCTTCCCACATTTCTGCCTGCCCTGCAGTGTCTGTTCCCAAGGGCCTGCTCCTGTTCTCGAATACACCTGGAATTCCTATCCTGCCCAGTTCAAGAAGGCTCCCTATAAAGTCCTGGTCCCCAACCCCCAAATCCCCTTGAGGACCCCACATCTTTCAAGACCCAATTTAGACTGCCCTCATCTGTATGGAACTGTGCCTCTACTGTACCCCAGATACACTTTTACCATGATATTTGTAATACCTTTTTGGTTTTGTTTACGTATCTGTTCCTCATTTTTGGAATTAGTGTTTTCTTTCTTTCTGTATTCTCAGTTCCTGAAACATTGGGCAAGTGCATTAAACGTCAGTTGAGTGAATGAACCTAAGGTCCACTTGCCACTTCTCTATTAAGGACAACCTCTTGTTTCCATCCTGCCAACCTTAGCTTCACCCAGACCTGACATAATGTAACCAAAATCTGGCCATAGCATGACCTGGCTACAGAGCTCTTTCAACCCTGTCAGGAAGTTGTTTGCTATACAAGCTACTGATAGCGATTCTCAATGGTTACTGCACATTAGAATCACCTGGGAAGATTTTTATTTATTCCTTTATTTATTTTTTAAGGTGAGTCAAGTGAAGCAGTGAGAGAACAAAGAAATCTGTAACTGGTTGTGGCCAATTAGTTATAAACAGTGCTGCATTCAGACCAGCCCTGGGGAGCTTTCTAAAAATGTTGCTGCTGAGGCCTTAACCTAGACCACTAAGGCAAAAGCGCTAGAGAGTGGGGCCTGGGCATCAGCATTTTAAAGCTTCCCAGGAGATTCTAATGGGCAATCAAGGTTGAGAACTGCTATCTTAGAAGAAAGTAGCTTTGGGTTTGCACTACCTTCAGGTGTGGAAGAATTCTCAGTTCAACCTCCAATTTGTTTCCTAATTTTCCCTCCAGGTGTGGGCCTTTTCCTGCAAGCTCCACGCACATTTACCTGGAATTCAGCCCAGCATTGAAGCCTGCCCAAAATACCATATGTCTACATATTTAAAAGTTATAAATTAAGCTAAAAACTATTAAATACAGTACATCCTTTCCTCCTTCCTTGACAAATATAACTTTTGTAACATCAAAATTGAAAAATGTATGCATAGCAAAATTTTTGCATGTCTAAAAGTTGGCAAAATATCAAAGACAACTGACAGCACTCTGGTTGTGTATCTTGAGGAGTTGACAAGGTCTAAGTGAGTAATACAATAAAGATATATGGTAATTAAAGTTGACCCTTGAACAACGAGGAGGTAAGGGGTGCCAAATACCCCCTGTTGTGCACAGTGGAAAATCCACATGTAAGTTTTGACTCCCCAAAACTTAACTACTAATAGCTGTGCTGTTGACCAGAAGCTTACTGATAACATAAACAGTCAATTAACACATATTTTGTATGTTATAGGTATTAAGTACTGTATTCTTAAAATAAGCTAGAAAAAAGAAAATCTTGTTGAGAAAATCTTAAGGAAGAGAAAATATATTTACAATTCATTAAGTGGAAGTGGATCATTATAAAGATCTTCTCCCTCTTCTTTTTCACTTTGAGTAGTCTGAGGAAGAGGAGGAAGACAAGGAGTTGGTCTTGCTGTCTCAGGTGGCAGAGAGGGAAGAAAATCTGTATAAGTGGACTGGCAAAGTTCAAACCCCTGTTGTTCAAGAGTCAACTATAATTAATTGTTACAAATTTACCCCATAAAATTTATATTTCTTGTCCTCATTTCAGTGAATCACTAATTGTAAAGTGATAATTAGATTGGAAATGAACATAATTTTCCATACCAATCTCAAATATTGTGATAGAGTCATATATGGTAAATCAGTGTTATCCCTGGAAGTATAGCAAAATGTTTTCACTTCATGGTAGAAATTACTGTCCCATATATAGTGATTTTTAACTTCTCTGAAAATAATATCTAGATGGATACGCTAGTTCATAAGTTTTTCTCTTAAATTTTTCTGAACTGGGTTATTATAAAGAAAAGCAAAAATAATAATATGTTTGTTCAGATTTCTCTTTAATCAAGACAATAGCTTGATCTAGAATGTCCACAAAACAATCTGTAGAAACCAGTTTCCAGATTGTATATAGGTGACTCTTCTCCTTCATAGTCATGCAAATATTTTTATTTTGTTTTCCAAATTTCCATATATTTTACTGGAATTTTACTTTTGTTACATATTTACCATGCAGCTTTTTTATATTTAGAATACCAACTTTCTGAGCATTTTTAGATATATTTTTAGAATCTGTTTAAAAGTTAAAACTTAAAAGGGTTCATGGTTTTGTTTTCTACTTTTGTAAACCTTTGCTAACATTGTTTATAGCAAACAAACAGTTAATAGCAAATAACTGGATGGTGAGAATTCAAAATTAATTTTGCCCTCTGCCAAAGGCCAAGATTTGCTTTTTATTGGAGGATTTTCTATTGTTTTGTTTAACTCTACTAATGTATTTCATATCGTGCCTAAATTAAATCTAATTGCTTTGACAGCATCTTATTGGAATTCCCATTGTATATCCAAGAGTGTTGTAAGGTCAGATTTGGTATGTGTTTCATCAAGATGTTCCACCTTTAGAGAGGTACGGAAAACGAAGTACATAATCTTTGAATTGTTCCAAGGAATGCCTTTGCGATCAGCACAGCTGAAGTCATGTATCTCCTTGTTAAAATTCAAACTACAGTTCAAAGAATACTTCTGTATTTTCAGCCAAAATTCTGGATTATATACCTTTTTCTTTAACAGCCAAGTTAGCATCATCATCATTGGCTTACCCTCAACAGCCTCTTAAATCTGTGGTTATAATTTAAAGCTGTGTCTTCAGTTAAGAAAAAAAGTTGTATTTTTTTCACAAGTGTAAAACCAATAAAATACTTGCAAAAATTCCACTTTCTTATTTGCTTCTTCTGATAGTTTAACAATAAGTATTGTAAATGTTAGTCATTCAACAGACCTTTGCCTCTGCCACAATCTAGTTGAACTAATATTTGTTTTTTAAATGCTGTAGACCTATTTTTATCATTTAATTATCCTTTAAGAATCTTTTTAATTCTTCATCTTCAATAGAGATCATTTGTGGGTTTTTTTAAAATCTCTCTTTTGTGTTTGACCATCGTTGCAGCAAAATTTTAAATCATTTATACAAAACCCAGAAAATTTTCCATTGTTTTCTGTAGAGTGTATTATTAGTGTCATGAAAAGCATCCTTTTGCTTGGCTAAATAATATTTTTCTTTTAAGAATATTATAGCACATGTTCTTTATTGGTGTTTACTTGTGTTTATTGAATATTATTCCTTGTTTGCTGCTTGTTCACCTTTTTTTCCTCCAACAGTTGCTTGTGTGATTTTTTGCTTGCAAGTGACTTTCCTCTTCTGGACATAATACCTTTTCTAATCAAACCTGATCTTCAAGATTTGTGATAATTGGTACAAAATTCTCAAAATAGTTTGTCTTTGAATTTAGCATATAAAAGCCAATTTCTTTCTCCAGTCGAAAAAAATGTTGGTGTAAAGTGAAATATTAGATGTTCTTCCATGTTCATCCAAGAATCATAACCATTCGTTCAGATGGGATCTTGTTTTAAGGAAACACACTCCTGCTGCAAGAAGGACGTGCTGGGCGGTTTTCCAGAATCAGCCTCCCGCAAGCACAGTGAAGGCCTCAAGGTTTCGGTTTCATCTTTCTCCTCCCATTGGGCTAATTCCACGAACGTCACTTTCCTCATGTCTCCCCGGCAAGCACAAGTTGCATCTATCTGTGGCTTCTGAATTTGTGAATTTGATATGAATAATTCCCTTTATATTCTCACTGTTTTGATAACTAATTAAATCTTCATTAGGTAATCATTTGTAAGGTCCTGTGTAAAAATTTTATGTGGAATAGTCCAACAAAAGCCTACTCATTTTTATGATTTCCCCAGCATGTGAAGTTTTAAGTAGATTACCTCCCTGATGATTTTGTTTGTTTTCAGTTTCTGGGCTTTACTTTTCTATTTTACATTTTTATCACAATCTTGTATCCATTCTCAATGATAAAAAAGATTAAAATAAAACAAGATTCTATTCAAAATTTGTCTAATTTGACTATGTTTCATCAAAATGTAAAAATGTAATTATTCACATAGATTTTTAATTTAGTTTAATAGTGTTTAATATTCAAAATTATCCATTAAAATTAAAAGGCAGATACAAACGACAATAAATATAAAATTTTAAATAATGGTGACATTCTAACTGAATTTCCTGAAAATTTAATTTGATCATATTTAACATTTTTATAAAAATAAAGCTTAAATTGCAATAAAGCATCGCAATTCTAACATGCTAAAGTCTATTTGATTGCCTTCTAATGTAAAGAATGGGTGTTATGCTCCTCACATGTTACATTTAGATGTACATATATATAAATTTAAGAGTAATATCGGTTGTTTAATGTTGCAAATGTCCCTCAGCCACTGGATGCAGTTGTCACAAATGTCACAGCTGATTCCTGGACACCTCCAGCACCAGGAACTGAAGTTGGAAAGACAAGAAAATGGATACTTAGCACTTCTGGAAAATATTTGGCCAGACTTATACCATTTATGTGATCTGAGATGAATGTTTTCAAAAGTTCATCAGAGTTGTTTTCTCTACCTAATTACTTCTGCCACTGAGATCCTCCCTGCACTGCAAATCAGTGTCCTCTGATATCCATGGCAACACAGCCCACAAACCTTCTCCACATGGGAATGCAGCCACCTTCCATTTCAAGGACACACCACTAGGGACAAATGGAGAAGCATTTGCTGGAACCTGAACGGTGTTAGCAAGTGAGAGTTTGGGGTTGCTGGTCACACCATGCCATTGCTAAGTGCCACACTCCTGAGTGACATCTTTCTGTGTCTTTATCACAAGTGGAAGCCCTCTGGAGCCTTCCTGCCGCTGGACCCAGCCCCACCTCTTTGAAGAAAAAGGCATTTCCTTATCTTGCCCCAAAGAAACCCTTCCAAGTCCCTCCACACCCTAACATGGCATTTTTCAAGACACCCCTCCTGGTATCTTGGCTGGCATGGATCACATCAGCATCCCCTACCAGCCTGCAGTACCTGCAGGTCTCTTGCTTCAGAGTCATGCGCCTTCTGGGACCTGTCACTAAATCCCAGTGTCTAGTGCCTCCAGTCTAGGTTTGGTTTGGTTTGTTATTTTTTTCAGGCCTACTCTGAAGCCACTGAGAAACATGCACTTACAGGTCTGCAATATCCAATTCCCTCAAATGTACACTAACACTTGCCTCTAAGAAAAGGGAGCCTTGTTCCACCTCAGCAAGCCATGTGCCCTAGTGCTGGGATCTGTCTCCACAGGACACCCAATAGGTCGGTCTCATCCACTTAGGGAAACAAAAACCAGTCAAACCAGTTGTCTGGTATCATGTGGACTAAGTACTAATAAACTAGAAAACAGATGGTGACCAAAAGAAAGAGAGGCTGCACATTTGCGTAAACCACGGGTCCTGTCATCTTCGAGAGGCACATTAAAAGCTAGGTTTAGTCTGACCAGTTTCCCCAATCAAGGTTACGATGGTTTTCAACCACAGAAACCCTTCAAAGTCTTGAGGATGCTTTCACAGTAAGAAAAGATTCTCTCTGTGTGATCAACTAGAAAGCAATTGTCAATGTCCTTGTCTTTGCCCCAGATGTAGGGCCTAAAAAGGGACCTTTTGTTTGATACTTATTTTGTGATGAAAGAACACTAGATAGAGACATACTCTCTGATCTGCTAATGTGCAAACCCTGGCTATACAGAAGCATTATGTCCAGCAAAGCTTTCCCCATGTTCACCCAATCACTGAAAGGGAGTTCTAATTCACATGCTCTTGTTATCCATCAGTGGCCTTTGTCCTTTGTCTATCTCCTTCTTTCTCCCTCCATTACCCCCACTCAGCACTAGGCATGGCTCCTGCAAATGTTGGACATGGTTGACAAATTTTCATGTTGTTTCTCTGAAAAATAATTAATTACATTTCTCCTTATTATGTATGTAAAAAAAGATTTCGGTGTACAACGTATCAATGTTTCCTACTGAATTGCTGTTCTTGCATGCTGTTTTTTTGAACAGTTACCATGTTCTAAGAGGAAATATTATCCCTGCTCATAAATTTACCATACACTTAATTTATTCCTCCCATATTTATTACACAGGATTTTGAATAAGTAACATTAATTTTTTACCTGTTAATTTTCCTCCTTTAAAAAAATTGTATCTAGCTTGAGTTTTGTCTTCTAAATCTTCACATTCTAAACCCACATCCACCTGCCTAGAGTGAATAGTGTATACTCCTGCCCTCTTAGTGTCTCTTTGAAGAAGAAAATCTTGAACACAAAATAATACTAACACAATATTTAAAACTACAGAATGGAGGCTAGCATGAAATTCCTGTTCAAATGGACTACACAGAGTGGGCCTCAGTCTTCTCATATATAAAGTGGTCAGATTCATTAGACTTTAGAGACTGTCTCCGAGGTCCTCTGATGCTCAAACTTTTATTTATCCTTGGTCACTCTCACAAAGCAAAGGCAGTAAGAATCTAGGCCAGGTGCGGTGGCTCACGCCTGTAATCCTAGCACTCTGGGAGGCTGAGGCAGGTGGATTGTTTGAGCTCAGGAGTTCTGTACCAGCCTGAGCAAGAGCGAGACCCTGCCTCTACTAAAAATAGAAAGGAATTATATGGACAACTAAAAATATATAGAAAAAATTAGCCGGGCATGGTGGCGCATGCCTGTAGCCCCAGCTACTCGGGAGGCTGAGGCAGAAGGATCAGTTGAGCCCAGGAGTTTGAGGTTGCTGTGAGCTAGGCTGACGCCATGGCACTCTAGCCCAGACAACAGAGGGAGACTCTGTCTCAAAAAAAAAAAAAAAAAAGAATCTGCTGGTAGGAAGAAACAGAGACCAGAGAAATAATTAAACTGAGATAGGGAGATAGAAATGTAGCAAAAAGGAAGCTGCCCCAGATCCGAGTGAGAAAGATGCCTGGCCCAGGGCAAGCACCAGCTGGGGAGAGGAGCTGCTCCCTTGCATTCCTCATGGCCACGAATGCCATGACACGTGCACACTCCACATAGACAACCCACTCACCACGTGTATACACACACCACTCCATCAGCGCCCACACAGAGAGCTGGCTATGGCTCCTCCTTCCTAGTTGAGCCTGGATTTGGGAACTGCTGAGGAGGCAGGCGGTGGGGGTGGCCGGTGAATAAGAAAACAAAAGTGGGCTTTGTATGAGGGTTCCTTGGGAACTCACAAAATGTCTTTTTAGTCCAGGAACGGTTTTCTGCTGTGCATGCGGAGGGGTGCTAGAGTGATGCCGGGGGACAGAGGCCTTGTGGAGGATGTGTACAAGTAGAGGGAGGGTAGAAAGCAAGAAGGAGAGTCAAGATGCGGCAGATGGCAGAAGGTAGAGAGCAGTGAGTCTGCCAGCACCCCAGAATTGGAAGGACCTCCAGGGTTCTGCTCTAAGCCTATAATGTCCTTCACCTAAACCCTGGATAGACCCCAAGGGAGGTTGCTGCCTTGACTGGCAACAGCTGGCCCTGGGGCTGGGTGAGGGGGTAGGGGGAGTTCTGTGCTCTGTGCACGACACAGGAGTTCACTCACCTCCAGGCCGGCAGCCAGTGCCCTTCCTCTGCAAAATCCCACAAATGACCACACATGACCATTTCAATGCGAGCTTTCTAACACTTGGACTCTCAAGCCTTTAGAACTTCTCCGCGATTCAATGTCTAAAAGTAAATCACATTTTATAGAAGATCAAGAAGTTTTGCCACCTACATCAGAGACATGAAGCTTTTCTTCCCTTCTCTTCCTTTTGAAATGATAGCCAAACCCTAGCGGTTTCATTGCCTGGGAGAATGCTATGCCACACGCAACATCTGCAAGCAGTTAATTTTCCAAATGGGAGATGGTCACCACAGATGCAGAACTTTAAAAAATAAATACTAGAAAAATATTACTCTAGCAAAAATGAAAGCCTAGAATCCATGTGAGCGGGCAGGAGACGGCCGGAGCTAGGTAGCAGGGTGCAGACTGCACAGATCAAAGCTGCATCCTAACCTGGCCGGCTATGCAAAAGCAAGAGAATTGGAACCACAGAACTTCAGTGTGAAAAGGAACCTGGGGTGGGGAGAGGGTAATTCCAGTTCCTGTGTGGTGGGGAAATTAAAGCCTGAGGCAGGAAAAGAGTGCTTATCTATGGCAGGACTGGAATCCAGGCCGAGAGCTTTCTATTCTAGTATAAGCCTCATTTTTATTTGAGTATTTTAGCTTTTTCTCTTTTAAAACAATAAAAGTCCCCTGACTTTTAACTACCGCCTTTAGCCCCTACTTGAGGCCCACTTGGGGTGGGGAGGGGGACTCTCATTCTGGCCTCCTGAGTATAGGCGCTTCCCCCCACCCACACCCGTCCCCATGCTGGGGGGCAAGCCATGAGGAGCCAGGACATTGCCAGGCCAAAGCAAGGGCAGAGCTGATGAGGGCCCAAGAGATGAAACCCCACTGGGAAGCTACTTCTTATCTACTTTATGGAATGAGGTAGCCAAGCCAGAGGACCTCATACCCTGAGACTGAAGAAAGACAGGTCGTTGTAACCAGCACGAGTTATGGAGAGATTGGGGCAGGGCAGGCTGGAGATCCAGATGCACCCACAACCTCCCGCACCCATTCCTCTCCTGCCCCAACACGAACATGGAGCCTCCAGACAGGAGCAAAGTGAGGCACCGAGTATGTCCCCAGCATAGAGACTGGCACTGACTAGCATTCAATAAACTGTAGCAGTTTAGGTTTGGAGTGGAATGGAGGACATTGAGCGACAAATGACATATTTAAAGGAATATATTGCAGCAGCCCAGGCAAACCCCTGGACAGTGCCAACTTGTTATGCTTTATCAGCTACTAATATTAACACCTTCTTGCTAGTTTATCAATCTCTTCTCTGCTGCAAGGCTCCAAAAGACAAAAGCTGAGTTTCGCCAGAGGGAACGGAATGGATAAAGGAAAAGGATGGAAGGAAAGAACTGTGTGCAGGCAGGCCTGGTAGGGCATGGGGAGTGGGACCCCGGGACAGGAGAATCCCCTCCTGGGGCAGAAGGGGCGGGGATGGGCGAGCCGCGGAGGCGGGGATGATGGACACCCTGGACGTGGTGGCCACCAGGGGGCGCTGCTGCCCCATCAACTGTCCTGGGGCTGGGCGGCTCGAGGGGACGAAGATCAGCAGCTCAAGTGGGCTTCACTCCCACCCCACCTCCCAGACTCTCCCTTGTGGCGCTGAGGTCTCCCCTCTTGGGCTGGAAGTTGTCTCGGAGGGCTCTGGAGGGTCCTTCCCCTGTGAGCCTTTTCCTGAGTGAGCAACACCGCGGGGGGCGGCGCAGGCACCGGTGGGCGTTTGCCCCCGGATGCTGCCCGTGGGCACCCGAGGGGGAGGGTGGCAAGGGACCCCGCCCGCAGGCTGCTGACGGGTGGGCAGGCAGAGGAGGGAGGGACCTGCTCTCCCCACAGAGTGTCGGGGTCCACGCACCGCCAACCCCGCAGGTGGGGGCAGCCCGGGGCCCGCAGTGGCTCAGGCTGGCGCTTAGGAGCACGGAATCTGAGCCCGGGCGTTGCTTGTTCCTAGACCCAGATCCAGCCGACCCTGTTCCCCTCCGTCTGAGGCCCAGCACCTGTCATCTAAGATCAGCGTCTACCCGCCTCTGTGCAGACACCCTAACAAATTCTATACCCTCCTTGGCTTCTCTGTTTTCACCAAAAGCTCCTATCACCACAGCCTTCCTCCCATTACCTTTCGCAAGATTCTGGCTTAGGAGATAGATATTCGTTGCAGTTCAGGTCAATCAATGTCTGCCCTGAAGATTGTAGGGAAACCTGTGCCTCCCAAGTCCTAATCGTATGTCAGGATGGTTCTACCACAAACTCTGAGATTGTTTCAAAAAGCGTGCACTGGTCTGCTCTTGCTTTTCTAGGGGCATGAAAGAGGCAGGCTTAAGGAAGCACGTGTGTGGGAACCCTGAGCTAGTGGTTCCATCTCTGGAGGCCACTCCTCAGGCATGGTTCTTACAGGTGACAACTGATGGATGCCCCGAGACAAGAGGAGGCACCATCAGAGTCCAGGGCAGGGGAGTAAACCCCTCCCCCAGCAGGCTGGAGGAAGACTGCGGCATCCCAGGGGCCCCAGCCTCAAACTGAGCCTTGAAGAGGGGCGAGGTGTGGACTACTACATGAGACTATGGTCAGACTGTGGATTTAGGAATCACCGCGCACACCCCTGGGGGAGGGGGACGACTAGGAAATTCTGGCAATCAGGGGCTGCCCAGGCAGCCGGGCGGCCTCTGACACACCCAGTCCTCATCTGGATTTGAGGGAAGGAGACTGGGGAGCCGGAGGAAGGACCCCGGAGCCTGTGAGCCGTGCCTAAGCCTCTGGATCCCACATCTGAGGAACTCGACTTAATATCGGCTTTGAGCGGTGCTACCGCCGTCGCCTCTGAGGTTTAACCGAGGCACAATTGTTACTGATTGAAAACACGAGACCTAATTCCAGCCCCCTCCCGCCTCCTGTGGCAGGCTGAGGCTCCACGGCCGTTTCCTGCCTCGGTCAGAACTGGCTCTAGAACGGGACGGGCCTGCCCGTGGCTCCAGCTGGGGAGGCTGAGTTGGATAAAGGCGCAGACGCAGGGGGATCCAGCCAGAACAGAGCAAAGGCCCACCGCCTCTCTAGGGACAGCCCTGCTGCCCGGCCATTCCCTACAGGACGGGGGCCGCCCCTCACAGCCACGGCCCCCCAGTCCTGGAGATGGTCGGCTCTGCAGAGTTCCACGGAAAGTCAAAGATACACAGGGTGTTATTAGAGAGGTCCTAGCAAATGTCAGGGTTAACCAAAGCCCCCGCATTTTATAATTGGGATTCAGAGAGGTTAAGCAACCTCACAGAGCAAGATCTAGTCAGCAACTCTCGACTCCTACTTCCTAATTAATTGCTCCTTTTCCGACACCAGAATTTTCTAGGTCTCTGAGAGAGGTGGAGAAATAAACAGCTCTGACCAAAATATTAAAAAATGAGCTTCAAAATTGTCACAAGTGAGTAATCACTGAGGCTGTTTGCAAATAAACACACCAACCTGCCATTTCATTTAGCAGGATCCTGAGGGCCATGCCTAATGGAGAGCCATTGCTCATGTTTCTGTTTCCCCCTCAGTCCCCTCCCCTGAGAAATGAGGCCACATCCGTGCCTCAGGAGAACACCTTGAGATTGCCCTGGGAAGATGTAGTGTCTTGCCAATCCTGAAATCACCTCTCCAGCTTACAGTCAAGAACAGGAAAGTGGAAAAGGCCCCCAAACAGCCAGTGTAGACATCACATAGTCCAGGTTCCAGAGTTCATGCTATGTGCTCATTGAAGGGCCCCTCAGACTCATTCAGGTTCTTTTAATTCCTGTTTCACAAACAGCTCTAACAAGCTTACCTTTCTGAGTTCTTCTTTGTTTTTATTATTATTATTACTTTGTGGGGGTTTTTTTGGTCCATGGACTATTAGATGCAGCCAACAAATTAGAACAAAGGTACAGAACTGCCAGTGATAGGAATACTAGGAATCAAAAGAGTGCTACCCTATAAGACACAGGGTAGCAACAAACACACAAATAGGAGTCCCAAAAGCATAGAAAACTGGAATCACTTTGGTGTAGGGATTAATAGCAATAGCCATATGCATTTCAGTAGACCTGATGGTATCACGGTGTGCCTGAGTCATCAAAAATAACTTTTAAAAAAGGAATCCAGGCCGGGTGCAGTGGCTCACGCCTGTAATCCTAGCACTCTGGGACGCCGAGGCGGGCGGATTGTTTGAGCTCAGGAGTTCGAGACCAGCCTGAGCAAGAGCGAGACCCCGTCTCTACTAAAAATAGGAAAAAAATTATACGGACAGCTAAAAACATATATATATATATATACACACACACACACATATAGAGAGAGAGAGAAAAAAAAATTAGCCGGGCATGGTGGCGCATACCTGTAGTCCCAGCTACTCGGGAGGCTGAGGCAGGAGGATTGCTCAAGCCCAGGAGTTTGAGGTTGCTGTGAGCTAGGCTGATGCCATGGCACTCTAGCCCGGGCAACAGAGTGAGACTCTGTCTCAAAAAAAAAAAAAAAAAAAGGAATCCTTGTACTGATCTTTTAATTCCAAGAATAATGGCTCAAGCCTCATCTAATTCACAGGATTTTTACTCCCGTAAGTCCAGTAAGTCATTTTCAATCTCAAGAATGAG
Organism: Lemur catta; assembly: GCF_020740605.2. Lineage (NCBI taxonomy): Eukaryota > Metazoa > Chordata > Mammalia > Primates > Lemuridae > Lemur > Lemur catta. The sequence continues at coordinate 30,850,255 of NC_059131.1, forward strand.
ATTCCCCCTACATGGGAGCCAGGCCCCTGTGTTAGCTCTTCCCCTTCACATGCACGGCGCACATTCAGAGCCAACAGACAGAGGCTCTCAGCATTCCCACCCCCGCCCCAGCAGATAAGAATATGACTGTAAATTAGCATCTGGATTCTTCAGAGACAGTACACAGAAACAGTGTGCACAGCATATTGGAGGAATGTCCAAAACACTTGAGAACAAACTGTTTCCACGCTCCCATAAGCAGTTTAGAAGCTTCTATTTATCTGCAAATAACCAACATGCTCCAGATAATCTTTCTTCCCTGTTTATGAAAGGAGGTCCTAAGAGCCCCTCTAGGCCACTGTTGAATGATTGGATGAATGGATGGATGGGTGGTAAATAAATAAACCTGGTGACATGGCTGGAGTTATTTGAAAATAACAAATCACCTTTCTTTAAATACAGCGTGATGCAGACTTTCACTGATTTACACATTTCCCCCAAGGAATCTGCACCAGTAAGACTTATGTTCATATTTATATGTTTTAGATCATTTTAGCTGCTTATATTTTAGGATGACATCCAACATTTAGATGAAAAGTCAAGAATCCATCATTTTGAAGTTTCTGAGTATCCAGATGGTTGGCATCAGTAGATATAAGCATTATGTATCCATTCATTGAACAAATATTTATTAAGTGTCTGCTTCATGCCTCGCTCTCGGCTAGGCCCTAAAGACCCCAAACTGAGTTAAGATTGATTATACAGTTAACTTCACAAAACCAAATCATCTCAAAGTAGAAGGAAGACAGCAACTGTACCTATACCCTGCTCTGTGCCTGGCACTGTTTTAGGCACCTATATATGATATCTCTTTTTGTTTCAGGATAACTCTCCAAAGTAAGTCAACCCTCATGCATATGAAGAAATTGAAACTCAGAAATCAGGTAACTAGTTCAAGCCACACAGCTAGCAAGGTTCAGAGCAAGAACTGCAGCTCATTCCTCCACACAACCCAATGTAGGGGCCTGTGGTGGGAGACAGAGAGCAGACTGCATTGATTCTGTCATCCTCTGGTTGCATCTCTTCCAAAAAATGATAAGCTCTTCTGAGACTCAGTTTCTTCATCTAGCCAATGGGATCACAATGCCTCTTGCAGAACCCAGTTGTGGGAATCAAAGGAAATAATATATGTGGGGGCTCCTGGCCTTGGATCCAACATACATTAGGTGCTCAGCAAATATTAATTACATGGGTAAGCAGGGTCTTCAAACCCTCTTCTACTCTCACCTCCCCCCGCCAATGGTCCTCTACTCCAGCATCTGCTGACAGCAAGCGTCCCCAGACACTTCAGAAGCAGGCAGCTCACAACTTTCTGAAGCACCCTGTTTTGGAGCTGGAAGGCCTCATTCACCTGGCATTCTTGCATCTCTGTGCCCAGACTGTACCAAGTGTGGAGAGGACAGGAGAACATACAGGCCACCCCTGGGAGGTGACTGTCTAGCTTTGGAGACAAAGTCTGTCCTTTTTTGAACTATTAAAAAAGCATTCAGGGAAACATTTAGGGAATTTTCCAAGATGCATCATCTTCAAGAACAAGAATGGGAGGCAGTGGAGGTGTGGCAGCTCCCACTTTTGTCTTCAGCCTCAACTCTCTGCATCCCAAGGAGGAGCTGAGCCAGTCCCAGGTCATATAAGGGTGGCCAGTCCTTCGCCTGGATCCTGGGATTCACAGAACTAAGTCTTCATTTTCCCCATCTCACCCCTGCCTCCTGCTTGGTGAGCTATTGTCCCATGTAACTCCTAAGCCAGCCAGGTATCTCCTGGCTTTGTGAGAGACCAGTCTTGCCCTAATGTGTTGAACCTAAACCACCATGAAAAAATAATAATTAAAAAGAAGAATTTATAACTATTAATCAAAGTTGGAGGGAGAAAAGTCCTCCACATCCCCCCACTGTGACTGGCTACCTCTGAAGTATAGTTGTTATTAAAAGTTGAAGCTTGGCTGGGCATGGTGGCTCACGCCTGTAATCCTAGCACTCTGGGAGGCCCAGGTGGGAGGATCGTTGGAGGACAGGAGTTCCAGACCAGCCTCAGCAAGAGCAAGACCCCATCTCTATTAAAAATAGAAAGAAATTAGCCAGGCAGCTAAAACAGAAAAAATTAGCCAGGCATGGTGGCGCATGCCTATAGTCCCAGCTACTTGAGAGGCTGAGGCAGGAGGATGACTTGAGCCCAGGAGTCTGAAGTGGCTGTGAGCTGCAGTGACGCACTGCACTCTACTCAGGGCAATAGAGTGAGATTCCGTCCCCCTCAAAAAAAAAACTTGACGCTCTGGCTTTTTAGATTATATTCTAGCTCTATTGCTTATTTAACCCTATTAAGCCTTGATTTTCTGTAAAATAGATCCTCTTTTAAAAGGTTGTAGTAAGGAACAGAGGTCAGCAATATATGGCCCATGGGCCAAATCTGGCCCGCTAGTCGTTTTTGTGAAGGCCCACAAGCTGGGAAGGGTTCTTACATTCTAAAGAGTTGGGGAAAAAAAATCAAAAGAAGAATATTTTGCAACACATGAAAAAGATATGACATCCAAATTTCAAGGTCATCAAGTTTTATTGGAACACAGCCACACACATTTGTTGACGTGTTACCTGTGGCTTCTTTTCTGCTACAGCAGCAAAGTTGAATAGTTGCAACAGAGATGCCATAGCCCACAATGTCTAAAATATTTACTATCTGGCTCTTTACAGAAAATGTTTGCCAACCCCTGGTAAAGAGAAAATGACGGGCTGCTTAGAAGTACCTATAATAGAGTAAAAACCTAAGAGAAAATGTCAGCTATCATTTTCTCTTGTCAACATCTAGCTCTTGCCAAGCCATGATATTGATGCCACTTTGTATTTGCATTTGGAAATACATTCCCGAGTATTAAAAAGTATTCTTTCTTTTTCTGAGACAGAGTCTTGCTCTGTCACCCTGTGTAGAATGCAGCACATCGTGGTAGCTCACTGTAACCTCAAATTCCCGGGCTCAAGCGATCCTCCTGCCTCAGCCTCCTGAATAGCTGGGACTACAGGCATGTGCCACTGCACCTGGCTAATTTTTTCTATTTTGGTAGCGATGGGATCTCACTCTTGCTCAGGCTGGTCTCAAACTCCTGAGCTCAAGCAATCCTCCCTCCTCAGCCTCCCAGAGTGCTAGGATTACAGATGTGAGCCAAGGCACCCGGCCAACAAAGTTTTTCTAAATTATTTTTTAAATAATTGTGAAAAGCACATTTTCCTGTAGGACATATAGGAATATCTAGTTCTTAAATGGCATTGCTAAAACACAGAATGTATTGTCCCAACCTCACAGAAAGACAATGCGAAAAGAAGGTCCCCATCCTTCCAAATGTCATCCTCGGGTCTTTTTTTTTTTTTTTAGAGACGGGGCCTCACTCTTGCTCAGGCTGGCCCTCAGATCTTATCTTTATCTAAATACACAGTAGGAGGACCTAGAATGAAAGCAAATAATAACACAGTCTCCAGATTTTATTGTGTCACAATAAAACACTGAAGCAAGAAAATGCCTTAGAAATCATGTGATCCAATCGCCCCTGTGTTACCAATGAGGAATCTAGGCCCAGACAAAGTTAAGGGACTTACCCAGGAGCACCCACCTCTCTGTGGCTGCCCTGACCCCTCATCTTTGTGCCCTTCCTGTGTGCTGTGTGCTGTTATCCTCCTGACATGCACACTCCTTTCCCTTTGGTTTTAAATCCTTGGCTCAAGTGACATGTCCTGACTATCATGTGATGTGACCTTGAAAAAATATTAATAGTTTATGTACAGGTCCTAGTTTATTAGATGTTAATAATCTTGAAAGCAAATCAAATCTATTTTTAAAACAGAGTAGCATCTCCTCTGCCCCAGCCTTGACGTCCATTACTGAGCAAATGCTGGCTCTTTAATCTCCCTAATCAAGACTGGCCGTGTTTAGCCAACCTCCTCCCGGGGGTCCCAGCACCAGCCTCGCTCAGCTACATGACAAGGTCCCAGAACAGGTGAGAAAAATGAGAAGGCCGTGCCCAGAGCAGAGGGAGTCAGCCCTCACAGCCGGCCCTTCATACAGCAGGACAGAAAAGGCATTCACTTTCCTCCTCCACGTCATGATACCAACTGAAATTACCTTTAAATGAGGAAGAAAGTCATTATTTAATCAATAGGATTGCATCAATTGAGGAAAATTTGTCTCCAGTGTAAACAAGCGGAACGTCTTTGCGCTCTATGAAAACAAGGTTAAATTACTTACAGATCCGGGCGACGTGGAGAGATGTAGGAAGTGAACCCGAAGCCTGACACATTCAAGGTCTGGGAACCGAAAATAATAGGAATTGTTCTGGTTTTTCCAGCGGAATCGAGCACAGAGATGGACACGCCTCTGCAGAACCAGAGATTCCCATGCTTTGCCCTGTGCTATGGGGCAGAGGAGGAGGAAGAGAGCAAGAACAACCACAAAGAAAAGTAGCAACAAATAAAGGTAAAATGAAGCCTGGGCCAGCTGATCACTCGCAGGCTGGCCACTGCCAGGCACCTGCAGGTCGCTAGTGTTGGGACGGGCAACTGCATTAGAATGAGGAATGGTCAGGTTCCAGAAGTCCAGCCTGCCTGTTCAGAGACCCTTCCTATGCTTCATCAATTGCTTTCAATAAGTCATATTGAAAATAAACTATTACTGTGGTAGCTAACATGCACTGAGTTGCCCGCTCCATGCCAGGCATGCTAAACACTGAGCATAGACTGTGCTATTCAAAATTCACATCAGCCTTAGAGGGCAGCTACCACGGTAACACCCATTTTACAGACAAGGAAGAGGGAATGGCCGGGCATCCTTGCCTGGTTCTGAGGCCCATGGTTTTATCTGCCCAGCCTCAGGGCCATTTGCTTGCTGAATGGTCATCTCTGTGCTGTGGCTCTGGAACTGCAGGGGTGAATACAAGCCAAACCTGCCCTCTGGACATCCCCACAGGCCCAGGGAGAAAGGGACAGAGCATTTACTTGTGCTTGGGGTGGGGCTCAGCTTGTCCCAGGGATGCCTGGCTGAGCAGCCTCTGTGCCGGCTTCTCTCCCGGCCCCTTCCCTGTTCCATGTTGACTTTTTGTCGGTTGGTGAATGTGAGCTCTGTTGTAGCTCTAAAGGCATACGGGGAGGTCTAAGGTCCCCGCTTCCTGACGGAAATGTGTGGTGGGAATTTGGGCTCTAGGTTCACCTCACCTGAGACTATGGTAGCACTGAGGGAAGCTTGCTGACACCCTCCATTCATGAACGACGAGACCAAAACCAAACACATTTTAGCTCTGGACTTTTGGAAAACCAGATTCCATTACTTTTGGGGTGAATTTGGCTAATGTCTATTACCCATCTCTCTTCCTCCCAACCGACCCTACTTCAGCTCCAATTCTGAGGTGTATGAATGTGTGGTTCATAACCCACCTGCCTCCAATCCCCATATTCCTTATGTGGCCTCAGGTGAGATCAGGGAAATACAGTCCCCGCAGGAGCAGGCCTCCATCACCCTAGCAGGGATCTGCGGAGGTGTAGGCCACGGCCCGTGAGCCTCCTCTGGGAGAGACTGCGGCTGGCTGGCCCGGTTCTGTGACATGGCAGCCTGGCTGAGAGAGCCAGAGTGGGGCCTAGAAAAAAGATGAGATTTAAATTTTAAAAGAAAGAGAGAGAGAAAGAGAGACGTGAAATGAAGCATATTTGACCTGGGCAGAAGTTGCCAGAGTGACAAATCAGACAGGAAGGCCAAGCAAATGCGAACCCTTGGGGAGTCCAGAGCCCGGGCGGAACAGACGAGGCTTGGTGATCAGGGGTAGAGATGGAGGATTTGCCCAGGTCGGGCTGGGAGACCAGTCAGAAGGTTCCACAACGCTAGACACAGTCTCCCCTTTGTACCAGTATTTATCTAACTTGTCAATTTTATAGCCACATTACCTTCAAGTGTTCAGGAAAGCAGATATTGGTGCTGTCAAGAGGCCTGGCTGTGGTTTGCACAGCATAATGACAGATGCAAAAAACAAAGGGGAGGGGAGAGGGGGCCTTCAGAGACCACAAAAGAGCCTTTATAATTATGCTTCTGCCTCCCTCCTCCCTCGGGAGCCTGCCTCTCCCTCGCTGCAGAGGTGCCCCAGCCCCGGCTTTCTTTCGGGGGTGCTGCCTCCCCCGGATATGCGGCTGTGGGGGAGCGGCCTAGCAGGCGTCTACCAGTAACCCTGCATGGACTTGAAGGGAGCTATTACATCGCTGCCTCTCTTCCCCAGGCTAAATAGCTGCAGTCCGTTAACTCTCTTCATGGGCCTGATTTTCCATCCCTTTAATCATCCCTGTCACTTTCTGCTGCAGCCTCCGCTCTCACCACAGCCCTCCCCCAGGGCGGAGACTCCAGCCAGCTGGGATAATGGCCCCAGCGGCCTCCAGGAGCTGAGCTCTCTCCTTGCAGACTGCACTCTTCACGGCCACCCGGCAGCCCAGGGCCTGGGCAGCCCACGGTCGTGGCAGCCTCCCAAGGCTGAGTTACTGAGGTTCGCGACCCAATTGGAGCTCTTCCCACCCTCCCTCTTGGATGTTCCCCATGACCAGAAAGTCACTGAAATCCACGAGTCTCCTCAGAGCTGATTCTCACCATTTTTCTCTTCCTTTCCATTCTCACTGCCTCACCCTCACCCGGGTCCAGACCCGGCCTATCCTTCGGACCATGGGAACAGCACCCCCAGCCAGCTTCCCTGTCACCGCTGTCCCTTCAAAATACTTTAAAGCCAGCTTTGGAAATAAGTTTTCAAATCAAATGTCATTTTTATCAAGTTCTTCCCCTACTCAAGAGTCTTCTGTGGCTCCCCATTGCTCTTTGGTACAGCAAATGTACCAACTCATCAGATTCCAGGGCCAGAATGCTCTCACCCACCTCCTTTCTGCCTATGTCCAGACTGGCATTCCAAAAAGACATTCTTCGTTAATCTTACCCCCACTCTGTCCTCCCCTTTACCCATCCCCACAACATTTTATTGGACCCCGTTTTGGGTGTATTGAGATATGTAGCTAGACAGATGGATAGCTAGCTTATAGATATAGACACAGATATATGGGCTAGTGGTGGTCTTTGATGGAAAGCAACAGAAACCAACTCTGACTAAGCAAAGGAACAGAAAGGGATAGATTGGAAAGGAAAGGCAGAGTTTACAGAATTAAAAGAAAGACTGAACCACAGAAGTCCTGAAAGGACAGAACAGGGCAGCCCTGAAGATCTTTGTAGAATGTTGCCATCAGATCATCAGCTCCAACTCCCTTCTGTCCTCATTTGTCTCTGCTTAAGATTCAGAGTTTCAGGATGAGAATCGACAAGCTGTGCCATCAGCGGGCAGAGCCCTGCGATGGGCCATCCTACCAAGACCACTTGGGGTCGGGGAGGGTTGCCAGGTTTAGCAAATAAAAATTCAGGATGCCCAGCTAGATTGAATTTCAGATAAACAACGACTAATTGTTCATATAAACATATCCCATGAAATATTTCCTGGATTTGTCTTCCCACCCGCCCGCTCCCTGAGTCCCACTGTGCAGCTGCCAGGCGGGCCAGCACTCCCTCAGACCCGGGCCTGTGTCCCCCGGTGCAACACACGGCTGCACCTCACACTGAATTTCTTCAATCCTTTCTCAAGGTGGCTGTGGATCTCCTTTCTTTCTCTTTAATTTTAATAACCCAGCTTTGATCATCTCAAAACTATACATTAACTGACACAAATAAAAACGTGCATGTGCCCTTTTGCAATCCTTTATTATTTATCCCCTCTTTATGTCTATTGAGGAAAAAACAACTTTCTTCGTCTTCTCTCTTTTGCCAAATACTTACCAAACAGCCCTAATGATACTTAGCATTTGCATAACTCTTTACAACTTAATGCACATTTTCATACTCATTATTTTATTCAGAATCATAATTCCTCAGTGAGTTAAGTGGTTAGTTGGCACAGGTAACATAGCCCCCATTTTACAGATGAGAAATTAAGACTTTGAAAGGTAGATTATAAAAGCTAGTATGAATCCCAAGCTGCAGACCCAGGACTTGGAATAATGTGTTCTTTCCTCGACATTAACGGTCAGCAAACTTTTTCTATGAAGGACCAAACAGTAAATATTTCAGGCTTTGTATACCATGTGGTCTCTGGCGCTACTGAACTGCACGATTATAGCACAAAAGCAGCCATAGGTAATACCTAAGTGAATAGAGGGGTATTGCAACGAGCTGTATGCACAGAAACAGGCCAGTGGGTACTTTGCTAACTAACCCCTGCTTTACAACACACAATAAATGCTTTTCAATCTTTCTGAGTCTATCAAAATTTTCCTCCAATTGAGATGTCATGATTTTGATGTATATCAGTATGAGATCATTCTACTAATCTCTTCTCCCCTTGTTACCTCTTCTGTGTGAGTATTGTTGGGACAATGACTGACCTGGCTTCCCACACTCGCTTGGTCCTTCCTACGGTGTGGTGAAGTTTTCTCTCATGCATGTGACTGTGCTCAGCTAAGCCCGTCCCTCCCCCACAACCCCAGATCCTTCCTTACCTGTAAGTGAGATCTGTCCTGACGGGCCTGGGAAACTCAGGCCCTGGAATGGTTACTCTATGACCAGGTCTTCCTGTGGCCCTTTCAGCTGTGGCCTGTGCAAGACAGGGGCTGGGGTTAGTTACTTCCTCAGCCTACAGGAAAGACTGAGTCAAATGCCCCCCTTAGGAGCCCCATGAGAGCGGATTAGCTGGTGTGGTTATATACATAACTGTCTATAGGTCCTGGGACAGTGAGGGTTGGGGACTAATGCAAACAGCATCCCTCTGGGCAAGGAGGCCAGTTGCTCAGATGACTGGAGTTGCAAATCTCCAACCCTGGTGATTGGACACCTGGAACCTCAATTCTACATCATGGGAGGCAGTGGGAGGTGGCTGATGCCTCACGAAGGGGACACCAGGTCTTTAAGTGGGCTTCACATGTGCACACCCGAGAATAAAGGCAAAGAAACTGTAGAGACCAACTTGCCCAAATCCCTCATGTACAAATAAGGAAACCGAAGCTGAGGCATCACCTTAGTTTACTATCATAACAATAATGATAAACTTGATCAATGAAATTGGTACTTATAACTATAAAGCTTTCCTTGAATATCAATACATTTTAAATAAGGGTCAGAGAATGTGCTCATCCCAGCACAGTCCAAAAGCCATGCATGAGATCAGCTTTTTCAGGAATGCTTAAGATTCGGTCTTCTTAAGACTTCCATACATCCCAAAGGTGGACTTTTCTGGAAACACTAAGAACTCCCTCAACATTTTTTCATGAAGTCTCTAAAAGGGTGAAGAGAGGTACCAAAGGGTACAGGGCAAAAGGTAGCCCATGGGCTTTGAATGCCTTGGCTCTACTACTTTGAATTTGTGTGATTTTGAGCATGTAATTTAACTTCTCTAAGCCTCGGTTTTTACTTACCTCATAGAGGTAATATATACAAATAATGTATACAGAGCAACTAACATAGGGCTGACTTAATAGTAACTACTCAATAAATATTCACCATTATTGTGGTGGTGGTTGTTGACACCTCAGCCTTTTTGCCTTAAGTCCAACTCTGATTATGAGTTGCCTTCTTTTTTAATTGTAAAGCAGGGGTAGTCATTTAACAGGAGAGATGGATAACTGGAAGTTAGTTATGACCTGAGCAAAGAGCTCTGGCTTCTTGCTCAGAGCCACAGTCTGCCCCAAATGATCTCCAGGCTAAGAGACAAGGTGGCTTTTCTGCGCAGGGTTTGCTCTGCGGGGGTGGCCTCCAGGTAGGACCCAGGTTCTCTGGAAGAGGCCAGGATCTCAGGTCAGAGGCACAGGGCATTAGGGGAACAGACCAGGAAAGGTAAAAAAAGGCCAATGCACAGTTTTCTTTGTGGGCAATCTTTCTGGCATTGTGATTTTACAGTCAAATTGTGCCAGCTTTGAAAGTCCTCAATAGATCAGACTGCAGCATTTGCATCATCTCTACACCATTAAAAAAAAAAAAAAGACAAAGAAAAAAGCAGACCACCTAGAACTTCATTTTTCTGTGATAGCAGAAATGTGCTAGGCAAAAACAACTCTTTTTCTTTTTCCCTGGGTTACTTGGCAGCAGCAGAAAATACTTGACAAAAAGTTCCAGAGGGCTTGATATTGAGTTTGAAAAGTACAAATTCCCACAACAATCAGTGACTAAAGTAGCAATATTTTAGCCCTTTACAGGAATCTGGTTATTATTACCATTAATGCCAAGGATCTTGTTTCTATTCTTTTTGATTTAAGGTCATTTTCTCTGTAAAAGGCCTGCTTTGTTAAGCACTACAAGGTGAAGTTGGTTTCAGGAGAAAGGGGACTGGGCATGCTGGGAAGGTATCGTGTTGTGCTGAAACAGTAGATGGCCTGGTTGCGAAAAAACCTTTTGTTTTTGCTCTGAACCTGATGTGCTTCTCTGGTCTTCGTTTTCTAGTTCAGTGCCCCGATTTCAGCATTGTCCACTCTGACGATGAGAATACCTCTACTTGAGCACGGCAGTTTTCAAGGAGGGACTCCAGGAGGCTGTGCCTGCTTGGGCAGGCCTGGTTGTGATCTGGGCAAAGGAGACCCAAGTCAGTACTCATGTCTAGAAAGAGATCCCATGACTCCGGGTCCATCTTGTAGATATCTTGTGAGAAAGAATGGGTACCAACAGAGTGAAATATCTTGCTCAGTGATACACAACCAGGGACAGTTTTGCCCCCCAGGAGACATTTGGTGATGTCTGGAGACATTTTGGGTTGTCACAACTCAGGACAGGAGGACTATTGCATCTACTGGGTAGAGATGGCTACTAAACATCCTACAGTGTGCAGGGCAGTCCCCACAACAAAGACTTATTCAGCCCCAAATGTCAATTGTGCTAAGGTTGAGAAACACTGAGACAGACAGATGCACAGAGAGCCCTGCACAGGCAGGTCCCTGCCCACCTCCCCAGCCTTGTTCTGCCCCAGTCCCCCATTCTCTGAACTCCAAGTGCACAGACCCCTTCCAGCTCTTGGCTGCACTGTGTCCCCTCAGCACAGCCAAATCCCTCTGCCTGCCTGGCTCTTCCCTTCCACTTCATCTAGTTAGTGCCTCCTCATCCCCCGGGCCACAGCTCAATACCTATTTTCTTGAGAAGACTTTCCATCAAGACTAAGTCAAATCTCCCTCCCTTTTGTTTGTTCTTTTTTTCCAGGGGATTGAAAGTACTATCATGGCTTTCATGAACCCCTAAGTTCCCTGCCTCTCAGCTCTTAATCGAGTCAAATGGCTTGTGTTTTTGAATCCCAGCTCCGCGGCATATTCTAGTTGCGTGACCTTGTGCAAGTTACTTAACCATGTGTCTTTGTTTTCCTACCTCCAGGAAGATAATTACTGTACCCAGCTCATACAGATGCTGTGAGGATTAAATGACCCAAGGCTTACAAAGCACTTAGGACAGTGTCAGGCCCATTGTGAGCACCATATAAAAAGTCTGCTGTTACTATTACTTCAAGAATTTAAAACTGCCATTCTGAGTCATGTAGCTATGAGATAAGAAAGACATGCAGCATATTTTCTTCCCAGCAGTATGACCCTACATCACTGTCTTTTCTCTACCAGGGGAATCAGAGCTTAGATCATTTGAGGCAGGGGAGTCAAAGTCAAATGCTCCTATTTACAGATAGAGAACTGGAGGCTCAGAGAGCTTAAGGGATTTGGAAAAGGTCACATGGTAGTTTTTCTGTACCTGATGTCCCCCCTCCACTCTCCATTCCCTCTCTCCTCCCCTTTTGAGGTGATAACTGGTGTGATTCTTAATCTACACTCAATGAATTATCCCCTAGCAACTATCTTCATCAGGCTACAGGTTCCTGTTCCCCAGCCTTTCTACAAAAGACCTGGTAGTTATAAAATCCAAGCTTATCAGAACAAAACACACCAAACCAAACAGAACACAGCAAGGTTTCTAATCAGAGATTTAAGGTGCTTGCACAACAGCCTAACCAAAAAAAAAAAAAAAAAAAAATTCTAAGCCTGAAAAAAAACTTAGACGAAATGCAAATACCTAAATAAATTAAGAAAACACTGAGGCAGTCTCCCGTAGCTTTCTGCCATGAAGTCACCGGTCCTGTGAAAGGGCTGGGTATGCAGGGCCACACAGGCTGGGCCACACAGGCTGGGCCACATCCCTTTTACCTTCACCCCCACCAAATCCTGTTTACCCTTTGATACCCTGGTAGCCTCTCATGATAGTTCTAATTCTTTGTCCACCCCCTACAGATTTTCATAAGCCAACTCTTTGCCAACACTGTGATGCTTTAGCCCAGAGTTCCTGGGGCCTAGGACTTCCCGGAGAAGAATGTGGTGCTCAGACTGTGGAGTGTCAATGGCCTCTTACCTCTTAGTCTGATCACAGCTGAGGAACCCAGCTTTGGCTGGGATCCTACCCTTTAGGAAGAACATGAGCAAACTGGAATAGCAGAAGAGAAGTACATGCAATCAGAATAAGACACCTCATCATGGGAGGGACAACTAGGTAGAGAAGACTCAGGAAGGAAGCATGACAGCCGTCTTCAGCCATTTGAAGGGCTATTGGGTTTTCAGGTTCCAGAAACATTACAGACGGAGCTGACATGAACTTCTACTCCCTCTACAAACCCATAGAATACTGGTAATATATAAGAAACATATGTTTTTTACAAATATAGCTGAGCTCATAAAGATAGAATAAAATATCTAGGTGCTAGAATTAAAAAGAGGGAACTTCTAGTCATAGTGGAAAACTTCAGCTGATGCCTCAATGGTCCAAGAAGATATTTATCCAAATATAGGTTCTAATGCCTAGAGGCTGGAGTTTTGATGCCTACATAAGGGCAGAACATGGTGCTTTGCAGCCCTGTGGTGGAGAATCTAGACTCATTAAGTAGAGTCCCTGGGAGGACAGTTGCATCAATTAAGCTCCACTGATAGGCCCAGGGGAGCCTCAGTGATACTTGTTTTTTTCTAGACTGGGGAGTGGCTGTTAATAGGTAAATACTCTCCCTTGCCCACCACTCATCTCCTGCTGTGCACCCCAGCCCTTCCCACCCCATTGCCTAAGTCTCACAGAAGACACTTTTTCCACAGACCAGGGTCGGGCAGGGTGGGGGGGTTGGGGACCATAGACTTACAGAAGGAAACTGAGCTGGGAGGAAGGAGCAGGATGGATGAATCAATGGTAAATGAAAAATGGATGAACGTGTGGGTAAATCTAAATAAAAATTGACTGTAAAGTAGCAAAAGCAGTAGTAATGTCTGTTTTTTGTGGTATTTAAAGACCAAGTGAACCTAAAATGCTAAATAGTAACAACATAAAACTTGGGATGGAGTGGTCATAATAAAAGCATCCTAAGGATGTACAGATTTGATGAATTATAAAATTGTTATAGTAATACGCATGAATTACAGATACTTGGATCAGTTCACACAATATATGCTCTCTCTCCTTTCTTGTAACAATAGAACCTTGATTTTCCACAGGGCAGCAATGTGCCCAGCTAGAAATACTCACCTTCCTAGAGTCCCTTGCAGCTGGGGTAGCAAGGTATTGCAGTTCTGGCCAATGAAATATAAACAAAGCCACTGGTGGACTTCCAGGAGGAATGTTTTGCCTTTTACCCTTTTCCCTTTTCTCTTCTTCCTACCTAAAATAAGGACAAAATGCTTGGAAGAGCAGCAAACACCTTATGACCATAAAGAGATGACAAAGTCACATACTAAGGATGAGAGAAAAGGATGATTAAAAAAAAAAAAAACCTGGGTGCTTGATATCTTTAAAGATGTGTACCAGGTCTGGACTACTTAACTCTGGTCTTCTCATTCCAAAACAAACCCCTAGGTGTTTAATCCATTGTTTTCTATTATGCACAGCCAAATGTAATCCTAAATTGCACAGTGTAGTATAATAAAAAATATATATTTGATCTTTTTCCCTGGTTCCTGGCACACAGTTCCTAAAACCCTTAGAATCTCCAGAAAGATGAGTATCTTCTGTATGCTAATACGATGACTGGGGCAGGGAGGGACCCTGGAGAATTGCAGGGTAGGGACTGGTCACCTGAAATATCAAGGTGTGATTAGAGGGTTGGAACTTTTGGCTTCACCCCTCCCCAACCACTCCAGGGAGGGGAAGGGGCTGGAGGTTGAGTTCAACCAATGGCCAGTGATTTAATCAATCCTGCCTACATAATGAAACCACCATAAAAACCTCTAAAGGAAGGAGTTCAGAGAGTTTCAAAGTTGGCAAACACATCCACATGCTGGGAGGATGGTGTACCCCAACTCCACAGGGACAGAAGCTCCCGTGCTGGGGACCCTGCCAGACCTCACCCTGTGCAATCAGCTGTTCATTCATATCCTTCACAAGAAACCAGTGATAGTATCTTCCTGAGTTCCCTGAGCCATTCCAGCAAATTAATAAACGTGAAGGGGGAGGTTGGTGGGAACTCACAATTTTGTAGCTGAGTCAGACAGAAGTGGGGGAATCATAGGTGTCCAATTTGCAACAGGCATCTGAAGTGGGGGTGGTCTTGTGGGACTGAGCCCTTAAACCTACAGAGTCTGACACTAACTACAGTTAATATCAGAATTGATTTGAATAGTAGGACACCCAGTTGGTGTCCAGAGAGTTGGAAACAGTTGTTAGTGTGGGGAGAAAAAAACACCCATTCGCTGTCAGAAGTGTTGTAAGTAAAAACAGTTCAAAATTGGTAGCATTCACAGCATATTAAAAATTTAAGGATAGCCATTCAAAGAAGAGAATTCAAATGTCTGTAACATTTAAAACAGTAAGAGAAAAAGAGGAAATATAGAAAACTCAGCCAATATACTAATAGGAAGCAGGCAAAAACAAAGAAGCTAAGTGATTAAAACAAAAACAGTAAGATATTAATATATACCACTCATAACTGTATTCCAGTAATAAATATGGTAAACGTAAAGGATTAAAATTGCTGTTAAAAGAAACACTAATATCAAGTAAGAAATTCAACTTACTATTTTTCTAGTAGAAAAATACACTTAAAATAAAATAATACTGAAAGATTGAAAGTAATAAGACTGGAAAAAAACAAATCAAGCCATCACTATCCAAAAGAACAAGGAACGGAGCAATATTAAAGTCAAAAAAAATAGAGGAAACTACAAGGTGATAAAAAGAAGAATTCAACAATAATACAACAATCCTAAATGTGAACATACCTAACACCAGAGCCTAAAATAAAACAAAAGAAAGAAAAACTTGAGAAATGCACCATCACAGTGAGAGATCTCCAGGGGAAAGGAAAGTGAATTCTGGACAGAACGGAGAGCAGGCTAGGACAAAGGGGTGACAGTTCCGGAGGGGAAGGACTTTGACTCAATCTAGGGAGGAACTTTTATGACACTCAGAGCTGTCTACAGTGGAAATGGGTTTCCTTGGGAGGGAGGGAGAGCTCCACAAACATGAAGGTTTGAAAGTAGAATCTGTGTGGCCACTGGAGGAGACCACTGTCCTAATAGCCATGTACTGGACGCTCAGGTCCATGCGAGCAGGGGCCATGTCTGTTTTGTTCGCTGCTATATATCCAATGCCTAAAACAGAGCCTGTCACAGAACAGGCACTCAGTAGGTGTCTATTGTATGAATTAATTAATTACCTATCTAGACAAGAAAGTGGAATGTCACCTCTCCAGTGGCTTCGAATTCTGAGATTCGGTGATTCTCATCTGTCATCCCTCTGCTCTACGTCCTTCCTCCCTTCTCAGGCCCAGGGCCACCCAAACCCAGGAGAGCTGAGGCTGGGACTGAGGGGCAAGGGCGGCGTGAGGAACAGACACAAGAGCAACAGAGAAGCCCAGAGGTTGGGAGCCAGTGCTACAGAGAGCTTCCCGGAGTCTTCCTGCCACAGAAATTTCTCTTGGCCACAGCAGTCGCCCTGGCCCGGGGCCTGAAGGGAGGCAGCGGGGCTACAGTGGCAGGACTTGCAGTCAGCACGTCTTGTCCAGGCTGCTTCCAAGGGCGGAGAGGCAGGACTGTGAGTAGGGTGCTGGGTCAGTAGGGTCACAAGCCAAGCTTCCCCTGCATACTGGGGTTGGGTAGACATAGAGAAGGGACAGGACAAGGCCTCGGCTCTGGGGATTCTTGGATTGAGGAAGTCAGGGTCTTTGTACATGAAGACCCTCTGGTCTGATGGGGAGACATGACTTGACCCTCCTGGAGCCCCTAGAATGAATTGCTACCTGCAGTCCCTTCTCCAGGAAGGACTTCCAATCTGATGGAAGAGTCATGGCCCTTGCTGGGTCATTCTTGCCCTCCCACCTACACAAGACCAGGGAACAAAAGAAATGGCAGGCCCAGGCAGGCCCATTTCCTGTGATGAATGGAGGCTCTCAGGGGACGTTCCTACAGCCCTGCCGTCAGGGCCCCCCTGCCTCCCCACCACGACAGACGCCTGACCCACTGGAAAGAATCCTGAGCCCGAGCCTATTCCTAACACAGGAACGTGGGCCCCCTTGTCACTCCCCGCTTTCCCTCCAGCTCTGTTTTTGTTCTTTTTCCCACCCGGACTCCCCCTCCCTGACCTGCCATTTCCCAAGCCCGCCCCAGGGAGACCAGACCCAACGGCCCACTGGTGATCTTGTTTTACATGAGACATTTCCAAAAAAGACCAAAAAATCCTTTCCAGGAAAATGCCATTTAAAAAATTCAGCTCCAGACACTGCGGCAACATTAGAAAAACAAAGGACTTGGCAAAAAGGTTCCCTGAATCGGGACTTTCTCTCTAAAATACCTTTTCCCAATTGCCTCCAGTGGGAACGACTCCAGGGGTCAGTTCTGGAGCCCCCAGGCAATTTCAGACAGATAGTGACTTCTGGTTTCTACACTGTCCCAAGCTTTTCCTTAAGGCCCTGGGATCACTCTGGGATCACCCTGTGATCATTGTCCAGGCTTAAGCAGAGAGCCCCTCCCAAGGGTCCCCCAAGGGAAGCAGCTCTCTGGATGGTCAGCAAATAATGCTGCTTCCTCCCTCCAGAGAGGACTCCTCAGTCCCTTTTTTGTCACCATCGCTAAGCTGGGGGCCAGGTGTGTGGCCAGAGAGACATATCGTGCTTAGTAGAGAGCTTGTCTTCACTTATCATCCAAGTGGGTAGAATGTATAATACGATTTCCCCTGGGGCATGCAGAGTGCTGTCACTCTTTTTGCATGTGTCACATATAATCATGTTGATGTTATACATATAATAATAAAAAATGGCCATTATTTATTAGACACTTATCATGTGTCCACCACTAACCTATTTTTTATATTTATTTTACCTCACTTAACCCTCATAACAACTATTATGGGCTGAATTTTGTCCCCTCTCCCCCAAAATCCCTGTGTTGAAGTCCTAACCTCTAGTTCCTCAGAATGACTATCTGGAGGTAGACCCCTTAAAGAGGTAATTGAGTTAAAATGAATCCTAATTAGGGTGAGCCCTAACCCAATGCGATTGGTGAACTTGTAAGTAGAGGAAATGTGGACACAGACAGGCACACACTCAGAGGAAAGGCCATGTGAGGACACAGCAAGAAGGTGGCCCTCTGCAAGCCAAGGAGAGAGGCCTCGGAAGAAACCAAACCTACCAATGCCTTGATATTGGACTTCCTGCCTCCAGAATGGTGAGAAAATTAATTTCTGTTGTTTAAGCCACCCAAGCTGCAAGATTTTGTTATGGCAGCCCTGGCAAACTAATACAACACCCATAGAATTAATACAGTTATTATTACCATCTTACAGAGGATAAAGTCTCAGGAGGTTATGAAACTTGCCCAGCAAGCAAATAGTAGAACTAAAATTTGAATATCAACTGTCTGACACCAGAACACAAGCTCTTAGGACTGTGTCCAACTGCTTTTCTTCTGTGCTCTACTATGCATGTGCATGTTCCACTTATTTATTGCTGCATAACGAACCACCCCACAACTTAATGGCTTAAAACAACACTTATTTTTGCTTGTGAATCAGCAATTTGGGCAGGGCTTGTAGGCAGCAGCTCATCCCTGCTCCTCTTCATGTTAGCTGGGACAGCTTGAAGGCCTGACCGAATCTCTGAAGTCTCACTCACTCATTTGTCTGGCAATTGGTGCGGACTGTCAGCTGGAACCTTAGGTGGGACATTGGCCCAAAACTTCATGTGGCTTCTCTATGTTAGCCTGAGCTTCCTCCTAACATGGCGACTGGTTCCAAGGGCAGCCATCCCAAGAGACAGCCAGGCAGAAGCTATGCTGCCTTTTCTAAACAGCCTTAGTAGACACATAGCATCACTTTTACCACATTCTCTTCCTTAGAAGCAAGTCCCTTAGGCTGGTCCATGATTAAGGGGAGAGGAATTCAATGCTACCTTTCGAGGGGAGGAACATCAAAGAATCTGCAGGTATGTTTTAAAACCATTACAATGCATGTGCTGTTGCATTGGTTGTACATATTTTATGTGAAGTGTTTATCTACCTCCCAGCAGCACCATATCATTGAAATTGCATCAGAGTGGAAGTCCAAAGCCCTGAACAAGAGCCTTTCAGCTGTAGGGGCCGGGATTTCAAAACTCACCTATGAAAAGAGCAGTACCTGCCTGTTCACCCAGGTTCAGCCAACCTCCTCTGTGTGGGACTGAGGTCGCTTAACATCATTCCAGTCTCTAAAACAAATGCTAATCACAGAAGCAATTTTAGGACACTGCTCATCAGGCACTTTATTTGACTCTCAGTCATCATAAACTGGGTTCTCCCTGTGGCTGTCCCCAAGCCACTGTCTTAGAAATGCAGCAATCTGCATACGGAGCACTTCCTCAGTGCTGGGCACTCCGCAGTGCTTTCTGTCTGTTGTCTCATTTAGTTATCATTCCAACCCTATGAAGGAGATAATATCATTATGCCCATTTTACAAATGAAGAAACTGAAGCTCAGAGGACATAAGTAACTTGCCCAAAAGTTAGCAGAGGGCAGAGCCAGAACTCCAAGCTGTGCTCAGGCCAGCTCTACTTCCTCCAGGATCTGGTGTCCTGTCCCTGGACCTCTGTCCAGCATCCGGGGGGCCTGCACCCTGCTGACAGGCGTGCCGCACAGCCCAACTGCCTGCCAGACATCTGACAGCTGCTGGGTTGTCATCTCTCTGCCCCTCTCACCTTTCCTGTTGGACCTTATTGCTGCCCCCATAGTGAATTCCTCTACGGCCTTCTGCCTGGGGAGGGTCGCCAGGCTGCCTCCATCCTCCTGACCTAAGCCCACATCCCAGCCCTTTGCGTCTGCCCCAGCCTGTCCCGTGTGACTGCACAGTGCCCTGCCAGGGCTAGAGAGCAAGACCAAGCAAGAGAGCATCGCAGAGGAGAAAAGCAGAGGCCCTGGACTCAGACCGATCGAGATCCAGATCCTAACTCCACCATTTATTACTTGTGTATAAAAATAATGAGGCCCACGTTGCCTCGTTGTGAGGATTCTCGATGAGTTAATACAAGTACAGCACTTGGCACAGTGCCTGGCACACAGTAAATGCTTAATAAATATTAGTTATCTTTGCTGTTGTTATTGTCAATAATACTTGTAAAAGATCCACTAGAGAGCCCAGCATATGGTAGGCATTCAAAAAATGATAGCTGTTAATCTCATTGTTTAAGTCCTGGAAAAGCTACAGGAATTCAGAGAAGGGCCAGATAACAAGGTAGTGAAGACAGAAAACAGGCTGCCCAAGCAACTACGCAGGTCTGCAGATCTCTGTCTAATCCTAGAGCTTGGGTATGACTGGCTTTGATTAAGTGGAAACACCTCCCTACAGAACTCCCATCTTCATCTGCCTCAATTAGGAGATGACAAGAGCTTCCTGAGCCTGCAGCCCCCAGGAAAAGAATTTCAAGAAAGAAAATCAGAAACACCCTCTGTCTGTGCTCCTGCCCAGCATCTCTGCTATGGCACCATGAGCCACTGGCCACCATCCCGTGCCTTGCTCATCTAGTGGTCTTATTGGTCTGTGGTTTCACAGGCTTCATCTGAGGCTGTAAGTTCTCAGAACACTGATGAACGTGGTCAGAACACGTATCAGCTTCCCAGCCTCAAACCCATTCCAGGTTGAGCTGTGAACAAAAACAACAAGCAGGTGGACAGAAAGCAGCCATCAGATTTATAAAGGAAGAGCCATCACATACCCTGCCCCCTGACCCTCACACACACCCCTGGGAGCATTGGAGCTTCAGTGCTGGTATCGTCCTCATCCACCTTATTTTTCCTGCCGCTACTTTCCCAGGATTCTCACAGTTAGATCCACCAGTGCTTGTAGCTCCTGAGTCAGTGCTGCCCAAGCTGGGGAGGGTATAAAGTTTGAGCAGACAAAGGCTTAGAATAATGTCACCAGCTCAGTTACAACTGCTTGGCTCCTGTATTCTTCCTGATTTTCCTTCAAGCCAGATGATCAATGAGGTGACAGGCATTTCCCCCAGACTACTCTCATTTCCCTTTTCCAATCATACATGGATCTGGTGCCCTCTGGAATGACCTCTAAGAATCCACATTACCGCTCATGTTGCTCCTGCATCTGAGCTCTCTCCTCCCCTCTCCAGGCTGGGCCCATTCTGATACAATCAGGCTCTTCTGCCCTGACTGCCAGGCCCCAGTTTAACCTAGGATCCAGTTCTCCTCGATGTTAGTCAGCTATTGCTGTGATAATACTAAGTAATAAACAATCCCATAATCTTAGTGGCTTATACAATAAACATGTATTTTTCTCACTCACAGTCTGTGGGCTGGGTGGAGGGGCTCAAATTCAGATAGTGGGCTGGGTACAGATCAAGCCCATATGTCTCTCTTTCTGGAACCAGCACCCACCTGGGGCAGGCTCTTCTCTTTATGGACGGAAGGAGTGCAAAAAAAGAGCCAGCGGAAACTTCCCACAACTCTTTAGACCTCAACTTAGAACTGGCCCATTGTCAAGTCCATCCATATTTCACTGGCCAAAGCAAGTCACCTGGCCAAGCCCACAGTTGAAGAGATGGGAATATATGTTCCACCTATTCTAGTAGGGTATGTGCAAAGTAATATGGCAGAGGACATGGACACATAATTATCTTAGAGGGAGGGAATGAAGAATTGGAAATAATAAACCAACCTGTAACAATTTTTAAGCCAGAACCCTATTATGAGCTTACCTGAAGAAACTTCCATCTTCTGCTTGCCTGCCAGGCCTCCTATCCCTTAACCCAGCTCACTGGCTTAGGGGCAGGCTCTGAGTGGATAGAGACCCTGCTCACTTGACTGCCAGCCATTGGCTGTCACCAGCATCACTTGCCATGACTCAGCCACCTGACTTCCTCTTGAGTTCTTAGAGGGGCCTGACAGCCTAATTAGCCCCTCATTCCCCAGTATACACTGGCCACAGGAGGGGCTAGAACCAAGACCTGGGAAGCTGGGAGACTGCTGGGGGGCCAAAGAGGCTACTGTCACTCATGTACTCTCTGGCCATGTGTTCACTCTCTCTGCACATCTGCTCCATTTTTCTCTCTGGGGAGCAGCTTTCCCTGCTCCTCCATGACATGGTGGAATAGGGCCTCCTCCAGCCCTGGGGATGCAGCTCCTCCACTTTCAGCACCATCTCCTGGATGATGAGTATTCCAGAGCCCCCCTTCCAAAGCCCCAGAGAAAGACCCCCATCAACCACGGCTGGACTCATAAAGCACCAACATGGTTGCCCACCCCTCTGGATGAAGGAGATCAGTGTGAGCTACCAGACACCAAGAAAAGCTTGGAAACCACAGGTTTCACACTGGAGTCATCTGGGCTGACTCTGGCCAGAAGATGCGTTTTGTTTGGCCTACAGGGTTTTTTAATGTTTTGAATTACTTGACAAAATTTAGAAATTGGGACTTCACATGTGAACCCAGAGACTTTTTTCTTACAAAAGTATAAGCTCTCAACTGGAAGGAAGTGTGAGTTTGAGGGGGCCCTGTGGGTCCTGATACTGTTCTGTTACATTCATCTAGCTACGGGTTATTCCAGCATGTTCTATTCATAAAAAATTCATCACGCCGAACGCTTAAAATATAGCTACTTTTTTATTTGTACATTACACCTCTATTAAGTTTTAAACATTTGGAAGGTCTGGAATGGAATCACATTTCAGCAAGGGACAAATCCACTGGAGCTGAGTGGTTATATACCTTTATGTGTGTGTGTGTGTGTGTGTGTGTGTGTGTGTGTTTTATATATATATGTATATCCATAACTCAATCAAAAGGAAAGACACAAAACAGCATCAAAGAGGGTTGTGTGTTTGCAGAAAAATGGAAAATAGGTGTTTGGGGGTTTTTTGCAGAAGTTAAAAACATTTTCCAAGTTTGACATGCAAATAAAATGTATCAGTGTCAAAATCCAACCAAAAAAGCCATGGCTAGTACACGGAAACTTAACGATCTAAAATAAAGGACTGATGTTTCAACATGTTTTATTTTTCCGAGCAAATGAAACAAATGATGCAACTGTGAAATGAAGTTATGGAGAAGGTGAAAATATTGCTCAGGCATTGAAACCGTTTATGAATGGTGGGTTTATAAAAGAGTGTATCTACTAAGTACAGAAAAATTCATGCCTTGAAAAAAACAAGTATTTGCAACTGAAAGACTAAACAGAAACGCTGTTGCTCAGCAAGATGACGACATGGCTGAGAACTTACAGGACAGGTTGTGTGAAAAAGTTAAATCATTTGTGGCATTTCCTAGTGAGACTTATGAGAGCCTAGTTAAAATAATACCACCCAGTCGGCAGTATTTATTTATGGTTCCAAAGAGACTTCGATGTGATTGGAGAACTTTTGGGCATGGTGTCCATCACAGGCACAATTTCAGGAAATTACTTAGCTTTTTGTGTTGAGAAGTCTTGAAAAATTTAAAGCAGACAGGTCAGAATTGGTAAGCCTGACTATGAAACAGAGCTCCTGAGATGGTCAGTGTTAACACTGACCTCATTATGAATCTTAAATCCAAGGTGACGAATTTTGCACAATCATAGAAACTAAATAGTTAGCCAAGAATTGCCTTTTGCTTAAAAGTTAAAAGAGAGCATATCATGGGCCTAATGATTGGATTTACTCCCATGGCTGAAACCATGAAGAATTCAATGCTTTGCTTGATGAACTGGATACACAAGTTATAACATTCATGTATTCTAATAAATGAAGGATAGTTAGTATGTAATGTCAGAGTCTTTTATTTGTGGAAGGGGGAACAGCTGAAAAATTATTCATTTGTTCATATCATCAGAAAAAAAAAATACCCCAACTCACCAGCAAAGATTGACTCAAACTATTGGCCTTTCAGTAAATATCATAAGCCATCTAACTAACCCTTTTGGGTACTTCTCTGTAAGAATCTTTACAAGTATGAAAATGGGCTATTCCATTTTTCCATTCATAGTGAAATTTTATCTTAGGGAAACTCATCTGTCAAAGAACAAGCTGGCCCACTTTCCTATGCTGAAATCAATTTTCAGAAATGCAGGAGATCATTGCAACTGCTCTCCTAAAATTGTGGAGTTGAAGACAGCATGGATTCCAAAAAAGACTGTAATTTTATGAAAATGAACTTTCTCAACTAATATTGTGCCATAAATGGAATTTTTTGAACTCACCTTTCTCAATTAATATTGTATTATAAACAGAAATTTTTGAACTACAATTCAATCCCCAAAACTAAATATTGCAACATTAGAATGCCAGAATTCTACAAATATCTCAGGAGTGGTTACTCTAAATATAAAAACCATCATACAAAGATTCTATCAATGCTCAGCCATGAACAGCTGTTTTTCATTATGAAGCTAAATAAAACGATTGCTCTCAGTTAAAAGATTCAAGGTTGAATTCTGTACAGCACATCGCAACATGAAATGCAAGACTCAACATTGACATGTTGGGGCAAAAGAAAAAGTGTCACATTTCTGGTTCTAAAGCAAAGAAGTAATGAAGTATGAAAGAAAAAAATTAATAATAACAGATTTCTATTTTTCAAATGTTATGTTTTTCAATTTCAAACTTAATATATAATCTCCAATATCATACATGTTTATATTATGTTATGTATTTATGCCCTAGTCAAGTAAAAATGAAAGTTTGATTACATATCTGGCAGTTGATTTTTCTTAAACCAGTCCACTTTACTCATTTTTGTTGCCTTTCTGAATTCTGTAAGAATCTGAGTTTGCAAACTCTGGTGTACATTCTCTATATATGTTATTTTCTAGGAGAAAAAAATCCCATTGAAAAATAATACATGCTTAATGATGAAAACATAGGATATCCAGAATTGAAAAAGAAGACTGCTTATCTCACCACATGAGAGTGTTTATCCAAAAAAAAATGCATTTAGAGACTATATATAATAAACTGCTAACTAAAAATGGAATCACACTACACAGAAAGTTTTGTAGATTTCTCATTTTAAGTGTTCTACAAGTAGAAATGTTAATGGTTACATGTTATTTCATAATATATTTGTAATATAACTATCTTAGCTTATTTGTTATTGCTGCATATTTAAGTTATTTCCCATTTTTAAACTACTGGTCTTGATATCCATCCTGGCTCCATCCTTTTCCTGCCCACAGCCATGTTACTGCTCATGTCTTGTACCAGTACCTGAGTTTCCACTTACAGCTTCCAGGAAAGACGAATCGGTTCAAGTTAGAACGTGGTAATCCCCTGAGGGAACTCAAAGAATGGCTCAAACTTGTGGGCCCTTTTTGAGTCGAGCCACCTCTAGCACTTCTATTTTTCTGGACCCTTAGTTAATGTTATTGCTCAGAGGATGACAGATGTGTTCCATGTGATGAGAGGTCCCTGGCTGGTTCATGCACCTATGTAGGCCCCCTTGAAGGGAAGCCAGAGTTATTCCAGAAAGATAAAATCCAAGCTCTCCAAGTCACGGATGCTTAAATCTGGTTAGAGAAAGCACCTCTCTGAGGTTAAGACCAATAGCCAGCTGTAGCCCAACCAGCCCAGATACCACAATTTTTTTCCCTGAGCTTGTGTCACCTGACTGCCCCTATCTCTAACCGCATGCTCGCCATTATTTGTACTTATCACATATGTCTATAAATCCTCCTGGTCCTAAAAGAGATAGAGGAGTAGATAGGATGCCTCCAATCCAATAAGCGAGGCAGTTCCTTTTGTTTAATTAGGAAGTCATCATTCACATCCTTGGGGACCCCCGAGTTTGACAGGGAGGTGGACCCTGCCATCAGGGAGCCTCTGGCTTGATGAAAGAAACCCAGTTTGCTGCTATGATCAAAGGCTCTCAGAGAACTTGCTGATGGCATCAAGGGGCAGGTCAGCCTGTGAAAATAAGCAACAGCTTGCCAAGGGCCAGAGAAGACCTTCGGACTAACTGCTTAGGCTGGGATTCTGGGACTGCACAATGGAGACAAGTGAAGAAAAATGTATCTTACTGCCTCTGGACAAAGGACATCATGACCTTACCAGAGCAAAAGTCTGTAGAATAACTATCTTTCAAAAAAATGATAAAGATCCAAATTGAACAGCATAAGGGTAAATTTTTAAATGAAGGAAGAATCAAGATTGCCCAACAGCAGAGGAGCACATGCATTCACCTTCTCTTCCTCATGAGAGCCCATCAAAATTGATTTTTTAAAGGCATACACCCTTAATAAGGAAGAACATGGGAAGAGTCCTTCAGCAGAGGAAAATTTTCAACCCATTTCTAGAAAACTTAAAGCCAATAAAAGAGAATTAGCTGATAAAACAAAGTTAGTGACAGAGTAGGAGTCCTGACCACCTAGAAGCTTCTAGAAGGGGCCGCAGCCACCCCATCTGGCCATAACCTGGAGAGGGTCTGCCTTGGAGAAAGCAGACAAGGTAGATGATGAAAGTGAGAAGTGGGAGATAAATTCATAGTCTGTATACAGAATGGTGAAGGGCACTCTAACCCCCGTCCCCACCTCAGCTGACAGAAGAGAGACAGAGAGAGGAAAGGACAGAGCAGAGGCAGGGGGGGAGGAGAGAGGAAAGGTCTTCTGTAGGAAAATTTCCCTGGGAGATCAGGGGCAGCAAGGCTGTTGGTGGTTCCCCAGAGTAAAGAAGGCCCCAATATCCTGGCATTTCAGAAGCCCACAGCAAGATGGTCAGCCCCCCACCTGCAGCTGCGATGCTCACGCTCCCCAAAGCCTTCCAGTAGCTGCCCACAAACAGGGAGCTCTCAGGCTTACTTCCTAGTCCCCCATTCTCACCTATGAATGGACAACCCAGCATCCCCAGACACTGAGCAAAACCTGTAACATGAAAGAGAGCTACTGAGAGCGGGATCGTCATCCATCACAGCCCAAGTCAGAAGATAATGCCTGAAGTGGATAAATCAAGGATGAATAACATAAGCACATTACTTAGACATGCTTCAAAACTAAAAACAGAAGCAGATAAAAGTGCAGACTCTCAGTAGCAGAGCAGGAGGTGGGGGGAGGGTGGGAAGGGCAGGCGACTGTTGCTTTTCATCATAAGCCCTTTGGTACTATAATATTTGGTTTGATTTTTTTTTAAACTTTAAAAATATTTTAAAGGAAAGGTCACACTGTAAAACTATTACCAAAAAAGGAATCATCAAAATAATTCATTGCTGAGTAATCTTAACTTTTTGTTCCTGATTTTTTTTTTTAAGCAACCAATGCAAATGGAGATTTTCTCACAGTTTCTTCATGTATGTCCATATCAGGTAGTAAGGGCCTTATGTTTTAGGTAATTGTTATAGTGAAGGAACCAGATTAAATTACCCCTAAGTAATTTAATGGATGGTTTTCATTTTTGTTTGCCAATTAAATTAAGGAGAAAGAAGAAATTAAGACCTAAAAGATCAGGTAAGAGTCTCCCATCGCCTCCAATACTTCTTGAGCACTTTTTGAGCATTGCTTGGACATTTCAAGTAGAAAAGATCTAAGTGGGATGGGGAAAAAAAGATTTAATATGACATATGTATGTGTTTTAATATCTGAGAAAAGACCATTATGCCTGACCTTCATAGGAAAGAGGGAATGAGAAATCCAAAGATCAGATTATATTGGGTTTATAAGCCATAGTAAGGGATTTGGATCTTATTATCAACATAACAGAGTCTTTGGAAACATTTAAGCAAGAGACAGACTTAACCTGATCTATGTTTTCAAACTACTTCCTACCTGGGATGGTTTGAAGCCAGTTATTTTATGTCTTTAATTATTAAGCAAATAAAAAGGGTTAAGGTGAACGCAAATCAAGTTAGCATGACTTCTCTATTAGGAAGACAAGTTTTCATTCATTCATCATTCATTCATTTGAAACTATTTATTGAGAATATGTTAGTTGCCCAGCCCTATGCTGAGTCAGTGATACATAAGTCCTTGTCCTCAAATAGGCTGCATGGAAGATTTATATGGAAGAATATCATTGAATCTGATAGTCAGCTCAGATAAAATTTGGGATGAGGAAATGCAAGATTTTCCTTCTCTGAGAAAGTTATCAGGCCATCTGGATTTGATAGGAAACAAGAAGGGACACCTCCCTTCTCTGTCCTCAAGAAGAAATGTAATAAACTTACAAAGATGATCTTCCTCTAGCCATGCCTTCTGATACTCCTACTCTGACTCTGGGCTGGATTTATGACTTGCTTGGGCTGATGGAACACTGGAAAACATGACATAAACAGTGACTTGAAAGCACTTGCACATTGGAACTTGCTCTCTTTTGGTACACTTGAGAACCTTGTAACTACTGCCCTGTGAACAAGCCCAGGCTAGCCTGCTAAACAATGAGAAACGTGTGGTCAGGTGTTCTCCATCGTTCCAGCTGACATAAAGCCAACCACCAGACATGAGTATGAGGCCACCCTAGATCATCCATCCCCAGCCAAGCCAGTACAGACCAGATAATCTACCCAGCCTACCCAGAGAGTAGTAAGAAATAATATATTATTTTGTTAAGTCAGTATATTTTTGGAGTGGTTTGTTACACAGCAAAAGCTAACTGATACAAGAATACAGAAAAGTCAATTTACCTCTCACAAAGGAAAGTTCCTCAAATCATATACTTTAGGCTAAGGACTGCCTTCTTCTTGTCAATGACTTCTGAAAAGTGTCCATCTTTTTCTAACATCTCATACATCTGTTGACTCTCATTTGGACCCTCACCTACCTTAAGGGAAGAAAAATTGAGATGAGATCTGGCCCCATCAGAGATGTGTAAAAAGGAATCTGAACAGGTGCAATGGAACTCAAGCTAAGCATGCAGTGACAAAGTCAGCATGGCTGCACTGCATATACTAAGCTGGGATTGACAAGAGTGTAACAAGGGAGAGACCAGGGAAGAAAACACCCTAAGCAGCTTTGCTTTGAACTCTGCCCCATCCAAGAACTCTTCACCCAGCCCAGGGATCCGCAACTCAATGGAGAGTCCATGAGCTCAGTTAGAAAGAGTTTACAGCTTCCTTTCTCAAAAGGTTCCAAGATAAACAGAATAAACACCAGTTGGTCTCAGCTGGTTGCATGTTGGCCTGCCTGGAGGAGGGGGATGCCAGAGATAGCTTCTTGAGGTTGCTTCCAGCCCTGCATTCTAGGAAATAGACAATTATGAACAACATGGATTTTATTATCGTGACATCTCTAAGGTCTCTGCATAAAGCCTATATTTAAAAATATAAACATGTAAGTGAAAAAAAATGTCAGAGGAATAAATATTTGTCTTAAAAGAGACCATCTGTTTCAAATTTTTATTTAAAAAAAAAACCCAACATGTGTTTTATTTTAAATTTGTATGTGTGTTGTTATCCTTGGGTTAAGTATTAGGTAAATAGACAGAAGCATTGAGAATCCATTTTCCAGCAAATTTTGGTTAGAAATCCTTGCACACGTGATGCAGGAGATAATTTGGGAGCTAATTGGAGCTTTGTGGGCAGCCAACTCCTTGCAGACCTCTCCCCCATGCAGTCCCTGTTTGATGGGGATGAGGATTTCCCTGGCACTAATGTTTGTTTTGGACAAGATGGCATTTTACACCTCTGAAGACTCAGTCGACAAAACACATTGCGGGCTGCTCCAAGGCCAGCCCAGATGCACGCCCAGATGTGTTGCAGACAGTGGGGAAGAACCACCGAGCTAGCTTTTGTTTGGGCCTCAGCTGCGGTCATAAAGCTCAGTCAATTTGGATGAAAATCCTGTTTAGTGGCTGTAGGGAGAGGGGTGTCAAGAAAACTTTGCAAAGGAAATGACTGCAAGCTGGTCTTGCTGGGCGGATAAGGGAAAGGCACAGAAGAGGTCGTTCCAGAAAGAGGGTGCAAGACCGGGCATGGTGGCTCATGCCTGTAATCCTAGCACTCTGGGAGGCCAAGGCGGGAGAATTGCTCAAGGTCAAGAGTTTGAGACCAAAAAGAGGGTGCAGCATGGAATAGCGAAGGGATTTGGGATATTTGGGGAAAGACATCAAGCTCAGGTGACTGCAGAGCAGGCCACATGACAAAGAGTAGCTGGAGATAAGCCGAGTAGTGGCTGGGGACAGTGATGACTTTCACTTTTTTGGCTGTTCTTCATCTCTTCCCCTTCCCCATTGGTTCCAGGAGATTCTGGTAGGGCGTCAAGCCCTCCATTCAGAACACCACCCCCATCCCCAACACCGCCATTGGCCCAAGAGTGGTCATGGCCCAGTTAGAGCCAAGCAGAATCCTTTTGGGGGAAACTAACGGAGCTTTCCATTTCCTTCTGAGATCATAGGCTGAAAGCACCCATTAAGGCATCTTTCTCTTTCCTGCCATGTGGAGAGTTTCTACTTGTGAATTAAGAGCAGCATAGCAAAGACAAAGAGGAGAGAGAAAGATGATTGACATTATTTGAGCTCCTAGGTCCAGCTACTCCTAACCAGGGTATTTGCATTTTTACTAAAACTGGTCAGAGTTGGTTTTCTGTCTAAGAAATTATTGGCTAAAACAGTTGGAGTCAAAATTAAACTTGCAGTGAGAGGCAGACAAGTCTACCTGATGCAGGCAACAGTCTAGCAGTTCCCTGGGGTAAAGAGAGCTGGCTGTCCGCCAATATATACGCTCCCACTCCCTGACCAGGAAACAGATCCCTGGCCACCTCTCTTGCAGCTAGATGTAGCATGTGACTCATGCTCTCCGGCGGAATGCGAGCAGATGGGATGTCACTCATTTCCAGACCAGGACTTTAAAAGTGAGCCTGCCTTCTCCACACTCTCTTGACTCTTCTGCCTGGATGGGGAGGGTGATGTGAGGTCCTGGGGAGTGATGGCACCACAGTGCAGGAGCCCATATCCTGGAAACATCACACTGAACACACCCATCAGCAAAAAGGAGCACCAGCTCTGAATAGCTAATTTTGACAAGAAATAAACTCCTTTTGGGTTTGACCCATTAATGTCATTTAGGGATCTAGTCATTACAACAGCTTGGGTTACTGTAATTAATACATCCCCTTCAACATTCTGGAAGTTGCTTGCAGTCCCAGAAGTCTGCTGCCTATTGAGTTGCCCTCCATTGCCAGAGTCACTCAAATCAGTGACTCCTACTGGCTGAAATTCACCACCAAAAAATCTGTCCATTTCACGTATGTGTTGAGTTCCTACTACATAGCAGGTTGTGTGCTACTGTTTATGGTTAAAACAGTGAATTAGATATGCCATATTTCACTGACTGTAAGTCACCATTCATTGCGAGACATATCATTATTTTACAAACCACTAAAACAAAAATGGTATAACACTGAGAAAATATATTGCCAATTAAATTGTGACATGTCATCAAAAGCTGTCCTACTTTCAGAAATATAAAAATATGGGGGGAAATGTATATCTTAAAACTGATGAAATACAGTGTTTCTTACCTTCAGAAAGCTGAAAACCTTGTGAAAGAAGTAGATAAGCAAATAAATATTAACCATACAATACAAATGCTTTAACAAGTATATAGATGGTTCATCTAGAAAGAAGTAATCAATCTGGCCTTAGAAATGGGGGAAGCTTCACAAAGGGAATATTTGCACTGAATTTTCAAAGAGGAAAAGGGGAGGTGATTGCCAGGAGAGGATTTCCCCTCTGTGAGCAGGGCTAGCAGATCTTCTAGATGTCTTCTCCACGCCTTCAAAGAGGCGTGCATGCATCCCCAGGGACTACAATGTTTTAGCAGAAACTCAAAACACTAGAGCAGTAAATTCCAACCAGACGGCTTCATTTTCTGGATAAATGGAAGCTAATCCTTTAGGTGCCAAGACATCATTTTAACTGGATATTTTAAAATGGAAAACCTTCCAAAACGTACCATAGTAAACCCTTGGCATCTGCAAGGGGTACATCAGGGGGTCTTGGTGAATCTCCAAACTCACAAACACAGCTAAAGCCTCCACAGACTCCTGGCTAGCTCAAGGATCACATTTACAGGGAAAGCCACAGGTGTCCACTGTGTAGCCTTCCCACACACACCACCCCCTTCTCCCTGACTCTACACGTTTGCCTGTGGCTTGATGAGCAATTATATGTAACGGGTATATTGACCACGCATGACTTATGGTGCAATCAAAGCACAATTTTATTTTCATCTCACATTATCCCTTTTAACTTGATTCCATGTGGGTAGTCTTTCTCTACTGCTGAATAAAAACTCCAGTAGGTCCATGACTTTTTGGTTCAGTCTTGTGTGGCTGACACACTAAGTCATTTGAAATGACAAACAACAGTCTCAATGTGATAACTTGAAAGCCGGTTTCTGTGCAATAATTAAAAATTCTAACTTAACAGTGTGCCCTCCTCCTTACCCACAGCTCCACTTTGCTTTAGGCTGGAAGCCTGTGGTGAGAAGGGAGGGGGTGGCTGGTCTCTTTATCTGCCTCATGTGTCTTTTATCTCCCCCACCCCCAGCACACATGTACGCACACAAAAATGCATTCATGTATTGCTTCTCCGTTGTTTAACTTAAAACATACATGCAAACACCTAAGCTGGGAGGGAGTCCCCACACTACAACAGCTCTCACCAGAGAACCCTCCTTTCTAACCCATTCTCCTTCTCCACTGCCTCAACCATTTCTTATTCTCCAGGCAGATAAGGCAGTGCTAAGAGTTCAATTTCCTTTGTACATTTTTGCAAGCAGTGATCTACCTCTGTAATTTCACATCCATTGTACCTTGGTGTCTCTGCCCAATTATTTTTAACACTCTATAGGATATATTATTATGGACTGAATATGCTCCCCCAATATTCATATGTTGAAGCCTTAATCCTCATTATGATGGTATTTAGAGATGGGGCCTTTGGGAGGTAATTAGGATTAGATGTGGGTGGAGCCTCTTAAGAGAGCATGTGTGCTCTTTCTCTTTCTCTCTCTCTCTCCTTCCCTTCCCTCCTCCCTCTTCCTCTCCCTTACTCTGTCTCCACCATGTGAGGACACAGTGAGAAGGTGTCATCTGTAAGCCGGGAAGAGGGCCCTCGCCAGAATCACACCAGCATGGCCCCATGACCTCAGTCTTCCAGCCTCCAGAACTGTGACAACATACATTTCTGTTACTTAAGCCACCCAGTCTATCATATTTTGTTATGGCAGCCAGAGTTAACTAATACAACCACTAACCAGAGCCCTCACTGAAATAGTTTTACAAATCTTTCTCTCTAGTCTTTCTCTAGTTTCTGTGTTAGACACATAGTAGGCATTCAAAAAATATTTATCAAATGAGTGAATAAGTGAATGTATAGCGCAGACAGAATCACTCACTTCCGATGCCCAAGCCACTGCAGAATGCCACATTCCATTCTCTGTGTGTGTGTGATTTGGGTTTTTTGCTTTTTAAATATATAAGTAATACATGAACACACTCCTATGCATTTGTATGTATGTTTTAAGTTAAACAACAGAGAAGCAATGCATGAATGCATTTTTGTGTGTGTATATGTGTGCATGTGTGTTAAGTTAAACAACATAGAAATAGGTAGAAGAAAAAGTAGAAATTCCTCTCCTTTCCAGGCCATCACATGCACAACTAGTAAAATCTGTTTCTTATAGACATTTGTCTTTGTGCCTCCAGGCCTCTATACCTGTACTATGTGGCATCGTGTTGTGCATGCGATACTGCAACTTGCACTTTCTCTTATATCTTTCAGACATCTCCATGCCAGTATATCCTTCCTTCAAGTGCAGAGACATACCATGCTTATTTAAATCTACCCCTGTGGAGGCTAAAGCAACTCCCTCTTAGATGCTAATCCGCCATGTGGACTTCTGATTAACCCCTGTTCCAGGAATGCCTCTACAGTTTCTGCTTTATCTACCGTTATGATAAGTCCTGCCCTTAGGTCAAAACAACCTTGGCCATAAGTCATGCCCTTAGGCAGTTTCACATAACACTCTTGCCCATCTTGGTGGGATCTTCTTCAATTGTCACATTCCTTCTCTATGGTATATAAGCTCTGGTTTTGGGAGGTAGTGACATGGGCATCCACCATCTCGTCTTGTCTCGCTGCTGCCCGGGACATGGCTTCTGTTTGTGAGTCCCTATTAAATGTTTCTTTCTGAGAAACTGGATTTGTCAACCTCTTCCTTCAGCCTCTTGGCTTCCTCAGCCTTTAGGGGTAGGTTTGCATAGACCTGCTCACCACAGAACATGCGATGAGCCAGCCAGGAACTGAGAGACCAAGAAATGGGAAAAGGGAATGAAGCATCCATGGAGGTAATCCCAGGATGTCCAGCCACTTCTATGTGCAGTGGTGTGGTTCACCTTTTAGATGCTTGTGTGTGAGTACAGGGCCACCCCAAAAACCCCAGTGCATTCGTTAGGTAGACAGCAAGGGATTCCAGGTCTCTTAGGGACAAAAGTTGCTTTGGTGCAATTGCCCCACCTGGGAAGAAGCCCCCATCTTGGTCCTGCTCCACCCTAATATCCCCATCAACTGCCATACCTGGGTAGCAGGGAATACCCTACTAATCTGCCAATCAGAATTTAGCACACCAGCTGCAAAAAAATGCAGAGGACTCTCTAGCCCACAGGCCAAGCAGCATAGATACCACAGAGTCTGGAAATTGACCTAGAACAACCCACATGCATAGTAATGCAACTTCCAACTGTCCGCTCAAAGTGATTCTGTGGGGATGTCTGAGTCATGAGGGAGGTCCCAATCCGGGCACTGTAAAACAAGATGCAGACCATAAGCAACCCCTTTTCACGCCCTTCCTTTTGTTCTGCCTGCAGCAACAGTGGGTCCGGTTGTCATCTGTGGTGTATGTATCACACTCTGTAAGCCTATATCTTGCCCTTACCCCATAATCCTATCTTTCTCTCCTCAACAAACCTCATTTTTGTGCTTACTTTACTGGTGTGTCTGGTCATTCTTCAGCCATGAGTGCACTAAGACTAAAATCCGACAGGTTTAGAGTAATTTTTAACTTAGAGGCGTCTATCACACAGTAGTAAGGAAGGGTGTCCAGGAGCCGCTTCTGTGGACTGCTCTTTTGGCGATGGGAGCCCCGCTAGCAGCAGAAGCAGAAATGAAAGAGCTTCAGGAGGAATTACAATTAGAAAAAGATTTTTTTAAGAGCCCTGTAGTCAAAAGTCAACTTAAGTATAACTAATGTTTAGGCTATATATGTATAGCCTATACATATATAAAACAATATTCATATATATTGTTTTAAGGTCTCTGTTCTCTCTCTGTAAGAACTTCTCAGTTGACTGAATTCTGTTTCTCTGTTCACTTTTCTGTCCCTCTCTCCTCTTGCCATCCTCAATGCCACATGAGCAGCCCCTGAAAAAAAATTTCTAACAGCCCAGGATCCCTCCAGAAAAACAGAAAAGGTGCCCAAGACTCCTCTTTTGTAGGAATTGCTTTTTTTTCTCATGGACACTCGAGAGTTGTAAGCAGACAGATTCCTCTCAGGTCTATTCCTCTCTTATATTGTATGCTCTGACCTCTTTGGCTTTTGTTGTACTATGAACAGACTTGACCTTGGTGTGTGCAATGGCTAGCAGTCTGGTGAGAGCTACTGTGTTAGAGAGGCTGATGGCAGATTTTTACAGTAAATGATTATTACTACAGGGGGCTACTCATTTCTTTGAGCATTTGGATAATAAAAGCATGATTTCAGCATCTAGAGGCTAAGGACACACTTTCCACTAAGGGATAATACTCCCCCAGGGATGAGCTGATCTCAGAGTGGGCTGAATGACATGCACACATACATAGAAGATTCTGTTTTACTTCCATGATGGAAGACAGAATGCAAATGTTTGAGGCCATTAATAAGGGGCTCCTTCCCCACTCCATGTTTGCACTGTCAGCAAATCAAATCCATGTTTCAGCAAAATATCACATTCCTACATGTCAGGGAGCATGCAAGCTTTAGATGTAGCTATTCCTTCCCAGATCACTGTTACACTTGACCCCAAGAGCATATGAGATAACGTGCAACTGTTGCTGACCTGAAGTGGACCCTGGCCTAGGCTGCTACTTAGAATTTGGACTGTCCACTTAGAACTTAATGCCTGTCCAGAAAAAGCTCTGAAAGACGGGAATGACCATCCATGTCAGTGGGATTCAGCTTCTGACTATAAAAAGTACCCAGCCACACATTATAGGAATGTATTCTGGAATCATTTCTTTCTAGCTTATCTTCTAATGATCTTTTGGACATCCTAGATGCCAATCCCAACCTCCCCTGCCATCATGCAGAGCAAAAAGACAGACATGCTTGCACAAAGAGATGATGTTTTATTATCCTAATTAGAGGTGACCTGAAAATATATTTGCCATGCTAGGCAATTATTTCCAGAAAGAAAGCCCATAGATCAACTGTCCTTAATCTAAATGTGTTATCTCTGATAGCCTCCACATTTTGATTGATTTATAAATAATGACCCAGTCCAAGTTACTTCATTTAGTTACCTTGTCACTAAAATGGAGCTTGTCTTGGACAGGGTCCTGACAGTAGCGTTGCCCAAAGCCAGGCATTCTTTGGTGCTTTGCCAAGATTTTATTTGACCATGGAGAAGATTTGGTCATACCAATTTTAAGCATTCTTAGCCATGGGCACAACTTCAGCCATGTTAAATTAGGTAGACTTTGGGGGTCTGGTTTGTTTATTCATTTACACACTGGAATGGACTCAAGGCAACTTCAGAAGAGAGTTCTGGTCTTGCTAGTGGGCAGTGATGGAGGGCTCAGCTTCCACAGGGATATCAACCTCACCCCAGCTTGCCTGCCAGTTAAGACATGTGAGTGGATTCTCAAAGGGCAACAAAGAACACTGCCCTTCAAGTTCATCTAGGGAGAATACTAAATGTTTATGTAAAAACCCCACTGAGAAATAACACTATTCACAGAAGATTGCTTGAAGGATAAGCAGTTCATCTGTCCTTCTAGATTTTCTAACACCAATCCCTGGATCCCATCAGCACAGCTGAAACATGGATACCTGGGGTATCTCATATTGGTCCCAGCAGAATTAATGTTTGCTGAACTGTTTTTGGTGTGATGCCATCAGCGTTTCTTAAAATGTCATCACAAGTAACAATCCTATGAAAAACATCATTATATTTGGGGTAACAAGGTTGTTGAAGATATTGTTCATCACATCACACAGTGTTTTCTTTAAGTACCCCCGGGGGAAATTCTGTCTGAATTTAGTACTAAAAATAGTAGTGTTTCTTCCAGACAGTCGGTTTGCCTATCTGTGGCATGGTTTTCCAGAGGGTGCCCTTAGAAACACTGGGGCAAAAGGCAGTTAATTGGTGTTCCATGAAAAGGGCATTCCATAATAAAATTTTTAAAAAAGTAAAAATCTCTAAGGCAAAACGAGTCATTGTTTTGTTATTTACCACAACACCTCTCTGAGTCAATAATATGTATTACGTAATGTTACAAAGTGCAACATTTACTTGGAGACTGGGGACGTACATAGCAGACCACAGTCTTCACGTTGGGCCCTAACCATAGAAGCTGACATAGGTATTCACTTGTATGCCAAAGTGCCTACAGTTCCTACCCTGAGACTTCTGACTTGTACTGGCCAGCTCCTCTTTAGCGTGGTACTTAGGCCTTAGAGGTCCTGAAATGTGATGCAATGACTCGTAGGTCTTCCCTTGTGCTGCCTCCTCACCCACCCTGCTCTACACCACCCAAGGAACACACCCCAGGAGAAACATCTGGGTCTTCAGCGGCTCCACTGCTGACCTGCGAGGCTACTGTGTCTGCCATTCTCCCAGACTGGCTTTGCTTTCACAGACATCTGCTCTTGGCCCACTTGCCACTGCTCTCACTACACTCCGTGGGGCTCTCCATTCTCTTTTCTTTTTTGTTGACATCACTAGGTTTCCTTCTTCGCAAGGAATAGACTAATCTGAGGGCATAATTTCCTCTTGGAATATTTATCTTTTTAAATTTGTGTTTCTTGGTTGCTGGAGCTCCAAGGCTGCCACATTGCAGACAAAGAGGTTGTTTGTTCCCATCAGTACCACCATCCCACCCTCTTCTGGATCCAAAGTAGATGCCTTAAGATTCTAGAAAACTGCATTCTGATTATAGCAGAGACTGTTGCCTATCAATTCCCCTCTTCCTTGGCAATAGAAGCCCCAGTTTTTAGCAGGCATCTGGCCAACCAGAATAAATACTTAAATACTGCGTTTCCCAGACTCTTTTGCAACCAGAAGTGAACATGTGGCTAACTTTTAGCAAGTCAGATGTAAGTAGAACTGGCATGTGTAACTTCCAGCAAGTATCTTTAAAGGTCTGTGTTTCTTAATCTATCCCTTCTTTCTGCTGGTCGGAATGTGAATGTGATGACTGGAGCTCTTGTAGCCACTTTAAACCATGAGGTGGCACACCAAGGATGGCAGGAGCAAAATGCAGGAAGCCTAGATCCTTGGTGATTGAAGATCCACCATACAACTCTAGACTTTCCTAACTCTGAACCCTTCTGTATGACATCTTGTTTAAGTCTCTGTTATTTGGGATTTTTCTGTAACTCACACACCCATCCTTTGTCATTATTAGAACACTGGGTAACTGGGGTTTTACTGGGATGGGAAAGAGCCCAGGATTCAGAGCCTAAGATTGAAGGACCCTTGGCCGGGCATGGTGGCTTACGCCTGTAATCCTAGCACTCTGGGAGACCGATGCGGAAGCATTGCTTGAGCTCAGGAGTTCAAGACCAGCCTGAGCAAGAGTGAGACCTCATCTCTACTAAAAAATAGAAAGAAACTTGGCCAAGCAACTAAAAATACATTAAAAAAAAAATTAGCCAGGCATAGTGGCAAGCACCTGTAGTCCCAGCTACTCGGGAGGCTGAGACAGGAGGATCGCTTGAGCCCAGGAGTCTGAGCTTGCTGTGAGCTAAGCTGACACCACGGCACTCTACCAGGCAACAGAGCAAGATTCTGTCTCAAAAAAATAAATAAATAAGATTGAAGGACCCTCAAGACAGGGAACTTTAGAGTTGTCAAAAACAGGCAGCATAGACTAGAGAATGGGATGTAGAGCACAGGGGAACACAGCCAGGGATGGGCCTGGGGACTCTGCCACTCCAAGCACAGT
Source organism: Lemur catta (assembly GCF_020740605.2). Classification (NCBI taxonomy): domain Eukaryota; kingdom Metazoa; phylum Chordata; class Mammalia; order Primates; family Lemuridae; genus Lemur; species Lemur catta. Next base: position 30,888,895 of record NC_059131.1, read on the forward strand.
GGCTACATGGGCAGCACTGTGATCTCCTGGAGCTTGTTAGAAACTCAGAATCTCAGGCTCCCCCAGACCTGCCAATTCAGTTTGAGAAGTTCCCAGGTGATTCATAAGCACATCAAAGTGTGAGAAGCACTGTTTTGGGGGGCTTTAGTATCACACAGAGACAAAAGTCAAGGCCACAGTTCATCACAAGGAGCTAGAACTACGCAGAAATTATTTTGGAAAGGATTATGCCATCATAAAAACTCTTCCTATACTCAAGGTTATAGCAGAGAGAAGCTGGCTGACCACCCCTGGGTGTGGATAGGGAAAAAAAAGAGTTAATGAAAAAAATTGAAGCATTTATTCTACATATATCTAGGATAAAACCCAAATTCTCATACTTCTTACCAGGAATAGTGTTTATTGCTCACAGCCAATAAACTCAAGAAAAGCTGGTCTAGAGAAGAGAATTCAATAATGCAGAAACTACGTCGGAGGGATGCCATCACGTCCTGGACAAAACACAGGACTCTGCATAAGGTAATTCCTGCTGAGGATGACAGGAAAGTTACAAAGCACACGAGGAGATGATACCACCAGTCTCAGCAAATATTACCAGTGGGAAAATTCATTCCTAAGAAATGACCAAACAGAGAGAATTCTGAAAAGAAATTTGAAATAGGTATGTCTAAAATGTTCTAGAATTAGAAGAACATAATCTATATAGTAAGCACAGAACATTATAAGAAAAGAGCTGGCTTGCAAAAGAACTAAAATGAAGTTCTAGAAATAAAAAATATAATCATCCAATTTAAAAAAAATCCTCAATAGGTTGGTTCAATAGCCCATTGACACAGCAGTGGAGAAAACTGGTTACTTGAAAAATAGATCTGAGAAAATCATCCAGAACACAACACAAAGATAATAAAGACATTTTAAAATATGAAAAAGAAATTGAGAAACATGGAAAGTATGTTTTCTTTTTTCTTTTCTTTTTTCCTTTTTTTTTATTTTACCCAGTTTCTGCCCTTGACATGGAAGGTATGTTTTAATAGCTCTGTATCTGTCAATAGGCGCTGCAGAAAGAGAGGCAAGGGAGAATAGGGGTAAGAGGTAATATTTGAAGAGATGATAGCTAAGGATTTTCCAGATTTGAGAAAAGCTTATGAGCCTTTAATTGGAAAAGCATCGAGAATAAGTAAAAACAAATACACATTTAGACATGTGATTGTGAAACTACAGAACATCAAGGAAAAAGTTAATGATTTTAAAGACAGTAAAGAGTAGAGGGAGATTATCTTCAAAGAAATGTCTATCGGATCGATATTAGCCTTTTTATTGGCAACAATACCTGCCAAAAGATGATGGAATAATATCTTAAAAGTTCCAGGGGATAAAGAAGTCATTCTGCAGTTCTGTATTCAGCTGGCCCACATCTGAAACTGGGGATGAAGGATTTTCAGAAAATGATTGAGTTAACTAAACACAGATCTTCACTGAAATAACTGCTAAAGGATTACTTTGGAAAAATGAAGAGAGAGATGAAGGTGCAAGAAACAATTGTGTACAAAAAAAAATGTATAGACATTTTGGTAAAACTTGGTATAGATTCTTAAAATAATGACAAACAGTGGGTAAAACTATGATAGAACTAAATGCCAGACCATGGTAACGTGAAAGATGGAAGCAAAGTTACAGCACTCTAAATTCTATGTCTTGTTTAGAAAGAGAATAGAAATATCAATTAATTTAAAATTTTTTCCAAAAATATGAGTTAGGTATGAGTGTTAAAAATATTTGGTAAACTAAAAAAGGAGTAGAAATACAACGTATTAATATAACTTCCAAAGTGGGAGGGGCAGAGGAAGAAATACAAAATCTCAACATGTATACATATTCATAGAATGAGCATAAAAATCATGGACTGAAAGGACACCCACCAACATCACGACAGAGGTTGTCTCCTGATGGTTTTGGAAAGCAATGCAATGAAGACTTCAGCATTATCAGTAGTGTTTTTCTTTCTTTTATTGGAAAACATCCAAAGAAAAAACATTAACGTTCATTTATACCTAGCAGTGAGATACTATAATATTATATTAATTTTTGCTATAACTTCCTGTAATTTAAATTTCTTTTTCAATTAAAAATTTTAAAAAAGAAATGGAAATCAATTCAAAAGGATTTGAGTTTGCTGAAGAGGTGGTGGAGGAGGGAGTAGAGAACCGCCCTCTGCTCCATCACCCATGCTGTGCCAGTGAGAAGCATCCAGATGTTGCAGGGAGGGGAGAGGCTTGAGCAGCTACTGACATGGGGCTCCCAGGCTCCTTCCCTACCTTGCCTTGGTCTTTGCATTGGGCTGCTTTTGTAGAGATATACATATATGTACACAGCTTGTGCTCGCCCTACATGAAACCATCCAGTCCCACAGGGCTACTTTAAGGCCCTTACCTCAGACACCTGCAAAGGGTATTCAGAGACCCCCAAGGGCACATGCATGTGCAGCAAACTCATTAGGAGACAAGGATTTGTTGGTGTGTTTGGAGGATGGGGTTGGAGAAAAGGGCCTACCCTATGTGCCACATACACATTATATAAATTATCTCAGAGCCTCAAAAACAGCTCCTTAAGAGGAGTAGTATTGTCTTTACAGAGATTGCTATTTTGCCTATGGCCTCTCCTCTGGTAAATTGCAGAGTTGGATCTGCCGACACACATAAATGTAGTATCTCCTGAAGAGAGCATAGGAAAGCCCTCATACCCCACCTCCTCTCCCTAAGGCCCCCAGAACTACTCTTAAAACTTGCCTATCTTTCGTCCACCCCCCAAAACCCCTGCCTTCTACCCTTGACCCCGAGAGACATCCTGCCACCCATACCCATCTGGCTTGCAGGCCTGAGTCTTCCTGGTTGGGTTGAATATCTCTGCCCAGGCTAGGCTGCGGGCCCTGCACCAGCTGTATTCACCTAGAGCCACCAAGCTGCAATGTCAACTTGCAGTTCACCCAGGCTGGGAGTAAAGTGGTAAGAGTGAAGCAAAGGGCTCCCCACATTTATCTCTATAGTGTGAAAGCAAGTGTCTTAGTTTGTTTGTCTGGCTATAAAAGAATGCTTGAGGCTGGGTAATTTATAAAGAAAATAAGTTCCTTTGGATCACAGTTCTGCAGCTGTACAAGAAGCATGGTGCTAGCATCTGCTTCTGGTGAGGGCTTCAGGCTGTTGCCACTCATGGTGGAAGGGGGGGGACGGCGTGTGCAGAGATCACATGGCCAGAGAGGAAGCAAGAGAGAGAGGAAGAGAGGAATGTGTCTGGGTTGACAGTGGCACCGTTGCATGCCTGTACGCCTTACCAAACATTCACAATTAGAAACTTATGAACTCCTTAAATGTTTCTGTTTTAGTAATCTCCCTTCCCCACTTTTTATTATAAATTAAAAACCCATTTTAATATATCTAACTAAAACTAAGGGGTGGTGACAAAGGGAATTCTGCCTTGAGTAGATCCAGACAGCAAGAGCATTCCTGCGGGCTCAGAGTTGGGGTAAGTAAGAGCAACTGAGAAAGCAAGACTAGAAGTACCAGGCTGGAGGCAGGTGACAGAGACTCAGAATCGGAGCACTCTAATCCTCACTCATCCCGAGCTCACGGACCCTAGTGTAGAAGAACGAGGAAGGGCTTGGACATCAGACGGACATGCATTTGGACATCCCTTACTGACTCTATGGTGTGGGCCCATCATTCCATCTAAGCCATGTGTTTAGTGTCTGGCCCGCTGTAGATGCCAGACAAACAAGGGTCCTTTGGAAAATGTAGATGTTTAGGGGTACAAGTACCTCAGCACCCCAGGGCAATAAGGATGCAATATGGCCACCCTTGGGGTCCTCAAGGATGTGCTTTGAGATCCATACAGGATGCCAGAGGCCAGAGTAGAAATCTCAGACTTGCTCACAAAGACCCAGAACCCAGCAGCACAGCTGGGAACCATTCTCTGAGGAGGATTTAAGCTGAAATGGAGGCCATGCTTTTGTAGAAAAGGGTGAAAGAAAAGATTTTAAAGTAGTGCTCAAAGAGGGGACAGAGAGCACTAAAGACAAGACATAGTGTTTGGGGAAGGGGGTGGGGGATGCTGCTAGTGACATTTTGACCAAAGAACAATTTCTGAGTCCCCTCTCCACTGCCAGGAGTCAAACTGAGTCTTCCCTGGAGGTACTAGAGACCTCTCAACCTGCCCTTCACCATGCCTGGTCTCACCACCCAGGGGCAGCATTGTCCAGGCCCACATATCCCCAACGATAGCAACTACCACCCAAAGTGAAATAGATCAGCCCAGACTTTTCCCCATATGAGATTTCCAGAAAGGAAATCTGCCAAGAGACAAGAGCTACCAAGAGCCGGGAGGAGAGATGGCGTATTGGGGCCACATAGGGAAAGGGTATATTTCTGACACTGCTCATACCCAAAGATCGCAGAGGAAGCAAATGCATGGAGAGGGACATCTTCCTTCACAGCCCCCATCCCCAGGCATCCAGGCATTCATATGGAGAGAGCATGTCTGTGTCCTCTGGAACCCAAGGTGATGTGCTGGCCCCTGTGGTCTTTCTGAGGGGACCCATTCAACACAAGTCACACCCCAGTCCCTTCCCCCAAAACCTCCTCTGGGAACCCCTTCTCCCCACACATCAAATTAGCCTGATGCAAAAATGGAAACACAAGCAAGGAACCCCAGAGCCACTCCACCCGGAGCTCTCTCTCCCTCCTCCCCGCCCCCCATCTCAGCCTCGCTCTCTCCTCAGTGGAGTTCAAGGCAGGCGTATTTCCCCCCAAGGTTGTCACAGAGCAATTTTCTAAACTGCATGAAAACAGAAAACAAACAGAAAACCAAATCCACCAAAGCTTGAGTTTCTAGAACAGCATGGCAGGCCAGAGCAACGTGCTAACAATTTCATGCTGTTTTAAGAGTTTCTAACTAAGCAACATGTACCAACAACCAGATGTGCCCTGATACCGGGAGAAAAGAACATGGGCTTCTAGGGACAGAGATTTGTAAAACAGGAAAACACTCATCAAGAAATGTAGCTTCCAAGCGTGCTGAGCTGGGAAGGGAAGCTGTCTCTGTCCGCCTGGACGTGGCCAACTCAACCACTCATTCAGTTACACGGCAGATATTGTGGTCGGTGCCTTGTTTGTGCTGGTGACTATGCTGGGTATTTGGGACACCAAATAGATGCTCATAGCCTGTGCAGGACAAAGGCAAGGGAACAAATATAATCACAGCAAAGTATGTTATGCTCTAAAATAGAGGAAAGAAGCCTGACTCCGGTGCTTCATAGGGAAGATTTGATTCTGTTCATTCCAACTTATATCTATGGAGCACTTATTATATGCTAAGGACACAGAAGGGAAAAAGTCAGACGTAGTTTCATCTAAGAAGGAAAGTGATAGTCATCACACAAGAGAATGAAAGCAAGTTGATTGTGCCCGTAGCAGGTGACTCTTGAGTATTTACTTGGCACTCACTGAACACAGGGTTCAGGAGCTGAGCACAGCATACATGCTCACCAGCCAAGAGCCAAGAAGCCTTTGAAGAAAGCCAGCCCCACCTCTTGTTAGGGGCCTGTGGCTTATGAATGGGTCCAGTTCCCCAGTGGCATGAGGTCTCTGTCAAGAGGACCCTGCCCAACTCTGAGAGGACCACCGTGGCCACAAAAGACCAGGGCCTTGGGCTCTGAGCCGCCCCATGGGACCATCCCCATGGAGTGGGGTGAGGGCTAACTCAGGACAGGACATCCACCATGCTACTTTAGACTTATATCCCATTAGTTTATCTATCTTTCCACTTGCTTGCAGTATACAACAATTAACATTTTTATAAGTCCTGAAATTATTGTGAAATAACATAGTCATATTGCATTTGGGGTTTAAACTGGGTAATTTGAAAAACAAAAACATGTAACTCATAAAATGATTTTTGTAATTCTCTATTTTGGCATTTCTTCTTCTTCTTTAAAAAATTACACTTGGGGGGAAAAAAAGGAGGTAGAGGAGGAGGAGCTGACCTGGGCCTCCCTGGCCTGAGGGGTCACTCCAGGTCAGCAGTCCTCCTGCCTCAGGAAGTCCCTGCTCCCCAGGCAAAAGTCCATTAGCTCAGGCTTAATGCTGTCCTAAAGACAGTGGCCTTTATTAGGGCTGTGTTTGTCACCTGTTAACTGGTGTTTATTGCACCAGCACTGGGGCGGGAGGGGAGGATGGGCGTGAAGGTCACAAGTAGGTGGGAATTGCACACCTCAGGCCGGCGTCTCTCCTTGGTCATTATTTCCCTGGAATGACCTCTGGGGGAGTGGGGGCTGGGGGTACAAAGCCCTCCTTGAGCTAACACATGACAAGCCAGCACAAAAGAACTGCAAACAGGCCCCTAATTAATGGGTTTGCTCAGAGCTGTTTCCCTGTTTAGGGACTTCATCCCAATAATTGCAGGCTCCATAATCATTAATCAGTCACCACTACTTTTCTGGGTGCCGACCACAAGCCCGGCCCTGTTCCAGCAACGGTGAAGAGAGAAGAGCAGAGAACAGGAACTCAGATTTATTAAGTGCCTGCCTCCCCTGGGCCGGGCACTGTGCCAGGGGCTTCATTTGCATGAGCCCATAAATCTTCACAACTTTCCGAAGAGGAAGTCATAATTATCCCCCTCGTACAGATGAAGAAACTGAGTCTCAGAGAAATTAACCAGCCCGAAGTCATCCGCTCATAAGCGAGAGAGTCAGAATTTGAACCCGGGTCTGGACGACTCACAAGCCTGGGTTCTCTCTGGAAGGTAACAGACCAACTATTCAAAAATGCTACAAAGGCAGAAGAGCTCAGAGCCGGGCTGTGCCTGGCACCCTCTCTGGACCGTGGGAGCCTAGAGAGGGCAGGAGACGCAGGGCTGAGGTCCCAAGAGAAGGCTGCCGACAAGAGAGGCGGTATGCGCTAGGCCCTGGAGGGTGGGGAGGATTGCACACGTTTGATAAATTGTACTCAGGCACTGTTTCCAACCACTAAGTTTAGGGTTGGAAAGGACTGTGGAATTTGTGCCTCACTTGAGGCCAATAAACATTTAGTTACATGTCCAAGGAGGACGTGTAGACGCACACACTCACACACAGGCACACCTCGGCAGCTCCCGATAGTGCCTGGCACGGGCACAGCAAGAGGGGATCTCAGCGGGCAGCAAGGTATTGGCACCAGGCACCGGTGGGGATTAGGGCAAGGGCCAAACCGAGAGGAGGAGACGCGGAGCCAGCGAGTCCTGTGACCACCCTGGACCTGGAAGATTGGCAGCTCCCTGGGAACGTCTCATCCAAGTGCCCGATTTAGACCTTGTCCCAGAACATAAGAAATGCCAGGGGAGAGCAGAGGAGCCAGGAGATGATGAGAAGCAGAGACTGACCGAGAGCCGGGCCCTTTCTCCTCTGCCAGCCATCTTAGCCATGCCCCAACCTCTGCGCTCTCCTTCCTTGACCCCCTAAACACACACTAGCCAGGTGTTCAGACCCCCAGCTTTAGGGGAAGAAATGCACTTCACAATCCCATATAGATTCGCCTATGAGTCTCTCCCGGGTGCTGGCTCTGTCTGCACTAATGTCTCCACCAGGCAGACACTCGGGGCCCTCAGGCCAAGCCTGGGCCTGGTCAGCGGTGGACAGATGAGAGCCAGCCAGGACCTGGCCAGCGAGGCCCACAGCTGCCCAGCCCCTAACTAGGGCTTGTGTGCCAGCCAGGGGGAATCCCATGGGGCGAGCTGTTCGTTGTTAGAGCTGGGATAAGAATGCGAGCCTGGCCCCAGGGCTCACCTAGGCCTATCTCCCACGGCTCCCAGGACCTGACAGTCCACAACACACATGACTGCTCCAACGGGCTCTGACTCTGGATTGGGTTCCAGAGTGAGCTGCTGGCCTGCAGGGCTGGGTCAACTCTTTCTGAGCAGCCAGGCCTGTCAATCTCCAAGGAAGGAGTGCTCTGGTCCTGGAAAACAGGCTTGGAGCTAGTGGCCAGGCCCCGGCCAAGATGTGATGAGCCAAACCCCACACGGTCACCCAGACCCAAGCCCAGTTCCAGCTACCAGTTGGTACCGTTCATCTCTCACTCGGACAGCCCAGCCCTCCACAAAATCTGACTGCAGACCAACCTCCTGGACTAGGGTCCTCGGCCTGCCTGCGCCTCCCTCCCCTGGCGCCTCTCCCAGCCTTCCACAGAGCTTCTGACCACTCCTGCCCTTGACTGAGTGGCCAGGGCGGTGAAAGCCCGGCTACCCTTTGAATTAGCCGCCAGATGCCGACATTCCTCTTCAAGGTCTTCCCCGGGCGTGTCCAGGGCGCCTGTGGGCAGGATGCTCCGGAAAGACCATCAGGAAGGAGAGGAGAGAGGACAGGAAACAGAGGAGGAGACAGAAGGGCCTGGGTTTCCCAAGCCTGGAATCCCAGAAGAAACACAAAACCGAGTCTGTGACCTTCATTTGAACGGCAGTGGTTTATTACTCCGGGAAGAGGGTGGTGTCAGGAGGGAACGGGGACTTCCAGCAGTCGATGTTCAAGTGAGAGCTCCTCCTCCAAGGCTACCAGCTCTCCCACGTGTCACCAATGTCTGTGGGGTCTTCTGACTGGCAGACAAGCCTCACAAAGGGCCACTTGCCCCCTAGAGCATCCAGAGAAAATGAGCTGGGGCCACAGAACCTGGCCCGGCCCATTCTCCAGCCTTCCCATGCCCTCCTGGGCTTTGCTTGAGGCTGACTGGTTGAGAGATCAGGGGACAGCCAAGCACCAGCCTGGGCAGTAAGTGGGACAGGCCAGAGGGATGAGCCAAGGGAGCCCTTCCTGATCACCCCGGGTCTGGTGCCACAACCCTAGCTGAGCAACCAGGAGTCTCCGTGCCCTCCCTTCCCCACTCTTGCCTCCCCCAACGCCCCACACCCTGCGTCTGGCGCATGTCCCTAGCTGTAGCTCGCATCTCTTGCTGGCAGCTGGCTCTTTCCCACTCTCTACCTCCCTTTCCCCCTTCCTCACGGCCCCAGCACTCTGAAGCCAGCAGGGGATGAGTGTTCTGAGTTGAACAGAATGGGAAACCACACTTTCGACTCTGAACATGTTTCAGTGGAGCAGCCTCTGCTGAAAGCCGACACGCCGGGCTCAGACCCTGAACAGCCAGCCCCTGTGACTTGTGAACTGGGCTTTCCTTTCCCTACATATCCCTGAGTCACCATCAGCTCAACACTGTCACCTCCAGCCCGTCAAGGCCTCTCAGCTCCCTTTTTGGGGGGCTACACAGCTGAAATTGGGCAAGCAACAGCAGGAGAGGGCATTTCTGAGGAGCCCCCAGGAACCACCTCAACACCGAGGACTGCAGAGGAGCCTGGCAGGGTGAAGTTCAAGGACACTGTCCAGAGGCACAGAGTCATACACACGCACACACACCCCAGTGCTGGTGCTAGTTTGGGAGCCCTGAGCAACTCCTGTAGAACCCAGGATGGTAGACTCCCGGGGGACAGGGCTCTAACAACTACACACGGATCTCACCACCGATGACAAGGGCCACCTCAAGGCCTGGAAAAAGCCCCACTCCCAGGGCAGATTTTCCAATACTGAGACTTTGGGTTGTCTAGAGAAGAGAGTTATCAGATAAAATACAGATACCCAGTTGAAACTGAATTTCAGATAAACAACAAATAATTTTTTGTATGTCCCAAATATTGCTTGGGTCACACTTATACGAAAAAAGAATTCATTGTTTATCTGAAATTCAAATTTAACTGGGTGTTTTTATTTGCTAAATCCAGCAATTCTACACTAGGACTACCTGACTCTACAGTCATGTTGGAAATGGTAAAAGAGTGTCACAGGGTAAAAAGGACAAGAAATTGCAATCAGGTCACCTTTCCCTTATCCCTCAGGGTCTGTCTTTATCTTAGTCCTGGCTCACCCAACTCCACCACCTTGACCTCTCCTGCCTCTATCTCACCTGACGCCTAGCTGCTCTGAGCGCCTGTGGCCCAGGTGGAAGCCAATGCTTTTGTCCCTTAATTCAGCTGCATAGAGGTTGAATTTTTCAAAACGAACTTTACTAGAAAACTAAAGGAGCATATAAATATTTGAATTCATAAAAAGATATAGTAGTTATCACATGTAAGGAGATCAAATATCAAAGCCCAGAGACCAGGTAAGTCTAGCAGTAGTCTGGTCGTTCTTTCCCTCCAACTGTTGTTGGATCCGCTGACTTGTAGTAAGGGTTTTTAAGCTGGCTGTCCCCTCAGTGAAGCTGGACCAACATTCTGGAACAGAGGCTCTAGCTGGCTGCATATTAGAATCACTTAGGAATCTTTTTGCTGCCGATCCCAGACCAATTAAATCAGAATTTCTGAGAGTAGGGCTCAGGTGTCAGGATATTTAAAAGCTCCCCAGGTGATTCTAATCTGTAGCAAGGGCTGAGAACTCATGCACATTGGAATCACCTGAAAACCTATTTAAAAAACTACTGATGCTTGCATCCCACCCTCTGAAATTCTGGTGTAATTGGTATGAGGTGTGGCCTGGGCATTGGGATTTTTAAAAGCTCTCCAGATGATTTTAATGTGCAGCAAAGTTTGGAACCACAGCTCCTCACAGTTTAATATACTTCAAATCTCCCAAGGATCTTGCTAAAATGCAGATGCTGAGTCAGTAGGTCTGGGGTGGGGCCTGAGATTCCGCTTGTCTTACAAGTCCCAGCTGACACCAGTGCTGCTGGTCCTCGGGCCACGCTTTGATTAGCGAGGTCCTGCATCAGTAGGTCTCAAGCCTGGGTGTGCATTGGAATTACTTGGGGAGTCTTGAAAACTACCTCGGCCTGGGTCCCACCCCAGAAATTCTGATGTAATTGGTCTGAGGTGGGGCCTGGTCATCAGGATTGTAAAAGCTCCCCAGGTGATTCCAATGTGCAGCCAAGGTTGAGAACCTTGGCCATAGACCAACATCTAGGCACCATTTTACAAGCGGCCCCACGACCCCCAGTGGGGAATCCCACTCTCCACAAGGCATTCTGACTCACTTCTGTTCCCTGCCCCAGCTGGCAGAAGATGCTTTCTTCCCCTGCCTCAGAAGGCCATGCCCTCTAGTAAAAATTCCCTTTCTCCCACTTGGGCTGAAGAAAGCCTGTAATTCCCAGCTCAGTTGCAGAAGAGAGATGATTGCCACAATACCATGAAACCATTTCTGGCCAGACCTGCCCACCCTGCCTTGCTCTGATTACCAACTCTTCCCTTTGCCCAGGTGGCCCTCTCTTATGGTGCTTCTGCTAGAGCAGCCAGGGACTACAGAAAAGTACACATCACCCAACTGTCACAAAGGAGAGAAACTCCGTGCTTTGAAAGGACACTATCAATCAGGGGGCTGAGCAGTTTTCACTACTCAGCAGTTCCCAAGCCGGTGAACATCCAACCTCTCCCCTTTCCTACCTCATCTCTTTGAAATGGAGTTTTGGTGACGCATGGGACGAGACGTGGCCTGCAGAGAACCAAAAGGAGAATGTGAAATGAAGAAAATTATTACTCTATATTTGGTGTAATTTCCATGAAATTATTTATGAATCATTTTTCCCCCTAAGGGGTGACCATAAATATCATCTGTGATGCATCTTCATTAGTAGCTTTCATCTTCTGACGGGGCTTGTATCTTTTGTTGGAAGTTGGATGTTGCTGGTAGAAATGCGAGTCTATGTCTTGGGTGTACGGAGTTTGTATAAAATATGAACTCTAATGTGTAGAATTTGCAGGTCACTGAAGTGTCACAGTCTACTGAAATGGGTCTGGAATCAATAAGGTACACATCAAACTCAATTGTATTTAATTTTCATTGCTACCTAGAGGAAAGCCTTGTATGGCCCTACATGCATGAAATTAAACACAAAAGCCAATCTGAAAGTGTAGAAGCGATACTTAAAATGACCTGTAAATAGAGTAAAACATGGCAGCCTAGCCCATCACAATATTATCATTTATTTCTTTCTCTGTAGTGGAGGTGACAGCTCCCATAAGAAAATCAGAAGAGACATGAGCACATGGCTGATCTGAAGGAGAACTAAGTGTTTTCAGTTACACATCAGCGGGGCTTCCCTCTCTGCACACCCCTGGAGTCTCCTCCAAGTGGAAAATCACACTGTGTCCTTCAGCCTGAGAGCAAAGAGGGAAGGGAAGTAAAACAAGGCCCTCCTGAACTTGGCCAGCACCCCACCCCTGCCCACCCACCCGCCCCAGCTAAGTGCCTTGGCCAGTGAGCTAATAGAAGGTTCAGCTCTTGCAGCTGACGTGGGGTGAGGGGCAGACGCCCACTCCGGGCACTTCCAGCCGACACTGACCCTTCAGTCATGGAAACATTCCCCAGACCGACACTAATCGGGGGCACATCTGGCGTTTGGACTGCGTCCAGATGGGGGTTTGCGTTAGTCGAGTCAGCATGATAACCCGCTAGGGAGGCAGGGAGGGGAGTGTGTACAGCAGCTGAGAGCAATCCCCATCTTCAGCTGCACATGTGAGAAGTGGTCATGTTGTGGCTGGTGAGTCACAGAATAGAGGCTACCTAATCCCTGTCCACCCCACTCTCCCTACCCCCACCAGCAGAGGACAAAGCAGGTTCAACCCAGAAAGCCAGCCGGCCAGAGCTCGGCAACAGGTCCGTGGCAGTCTAAAATCCCAGTGTCCCAACTGCCACTGCACTGCCATGTGCCCAATTGCACATCCCATGTTTTCACACACTCTCAAAGTGTAGTGTATTATCTCAGGATAATATGGGAGCTAAGGTGGTGAAAAGAATCCAGCTGTTTCTTCTCTTTCACTTCTTGTGATTTGCAAATGTACATGACCATTTTCCAAGGCAGTGACAAACCCCTGGGTCACCACCATCCCTCACATCCATCTATCCACCCCAATTCTTCCATCCTAGTTTCTTTTTTAGATTTGCAAAAAGAGGCTGTCCTAGTGTGTGGCCGTTAATCAGAAAGGAACATAATACCTTATCTCTCATCCTTGGGACAAGGGACTGCAATTGGGAATAAGATCTCATGGTACTGAAGGCCCAGCCGTGTAGGTCAGGAATGACAAGGGAACTTGGCCAGCTCTCAGACTCAGCCTTTGCAAAGTCTGACACCTGTTGCAGCCACCAACAGCACTGCTAAAGAGGTAACCAGGCAAACCAAAGCCAGGATAAAAGAGATTATGTCCCTACCCACCCACATAGAAGGCTGTCTCCAGCTACAGAAGGAAGTTCTTTCCATGGCCCCTGGAGCACCCATGGGCACCATGTGTCAAGTCTACCCCAGTGATCTTCTCCTGTATAGACCTCCAGGCACAGATTATGGAAATCAGGAATCTTACCTGGCTGCTCAAATCCCAAAGAGGTTAGCAGGATCTTCTAGTATAAATAATTGATAACTGCAGAGATCTGTTCATCCTCCTCCTTTGATTTGTTATAAATCCATAAAGAAATAGGGAAATAACCCAAGTAAAAGCAAACCAGTGGTCAATGGTCAGCTTCCCAAGATAAGTTTCAGCTCCTGCATTAACTAATCAGAGCTTTCCTGCACCTTCTCTTCCTTCTACATCCAGCCTCCATACAAAAGTCAACTATTATCCACCAATGAGTCAATTTCATCCTCTTTTGGAATAATCAGAAAGGAAAATTACCCTCACTCCAATTCTCCTACCCACCCAAAGATCACCCCCCAACCCCTCCCTTCTTTTGTCTCATCTGAGAAATATGTTTTATCTGCCCTGATGGACAGGACAGTAGTAACTGAGACAGAAGAATGACCCTCCACTCCCTTTAGGGGACAGCTTATCAGCTCCATCCTCTGGGAAAGACCTTGTAACACTCCACAAGCTCTCTGGTCTCTGAGAAGAAGCTCAAAGACACCATCACTCTGCCTAAGCCAGTCAGGGTCTCTGCTGGTGCCAGCCCTATTTGTTTTCTGCCAGTGATTTGGTACAAAGCCATTTCATGTTCCATGCCAAACCAGTAATTCGCAACACTCATCAAAATCTGCCTCCATCTGACTCAGCATTCCTTCCTTCCTAGCACAGCCAACCTCCTGACACCCTAATATCCGAGCCTTCAGCTTCACTATTTACATCACAAAGCCCAATTCCCTTTGGATAAAATATGTTGATGATTCATCCTCTCTGAAGAGATGACCCATCCCAGGCCTTGGTGTCCTGAGACGGGGCTCAGAGAGGGCAGCCCAGGGTCTCAGTTTCCAAATGAGAAGGACAACTGGTTGTTCTTGGGGTGTCCCGTAGAAACGGAGGAAGCTTCCGGCCTGAAGCGCCATGGATGCGGCCTGGGGTCACCGCAAAGCCTCAGGCCACACCGCCTGCCCTTGTGTCCGCATCTAACCTCCTCTCACACAGAGATCTGACCCGCCACAGACATCCCATCTGGCCTCTGAGCAGTTTCTTCAGCAGGCTCCAGAGCCAAATTAAATGTTCACTCTGTCTCTAGACAAAATGGGTTTTGACTAGATTCTGTGTTGTAGAGAGTGAGTTAAATGCCATAACTCGCTAGGGGCGGGTGAGAGGGATGACAAATAACAACTTGTCTGAATGTTTTACATTTCTCCCCACTGCCTCAGTGAGGTTCACGATGAGGTCATCAATGATAAGGAGCAAGACCTCCCAGCCAGGCCATCCCTCCGCCCCAAGAGGACACTCCACAGAAATAAGCTGACAGGACCCGAAGACTGACTCCCTCTCTGGGAAGCAGCATGGGGCGGCGGCCAAATCCCAGGGACAGAACATCTAGGACAGACATTGAGGTGAGGGGCATCAGATGCAGCTACCGACAGCTCAGCGTTCAAGGAGGGGGAAGAGAGGGACAGTCCCCATCAGGTAAGATGTATAGCCCAGATGGTAAGCTCCAAAACTCCAAAACTCGAGACTTCAGCTGCTAGAAGGTCCTGGGGGCAGAGATAATAAAACTAATAATAGGCTTTGAAGGTTTACTCTGCGTAAGGTACTCTATGCTAAGTATACTATTACATTTGTTACTTTATGTAATCCTCATAACAACCTTATGAGAATAAAAACCATTACGTGCCCATTTTACAGATGAGAAACTGAGATTTTCTGAGGCTAGCTGAGGTCACATAGCTATAAGGAAAGGAGCTGGGATCCAAATCAAGGCCTATCTAACCAGAGCACACACTCCTGACCACTACGCTAGAGCAACAGGCCCTAGAAATGGTGACCTTATCCATTCACCAGTTAGAAACCAGCATGTGAATGGTATTGGGGGGAGTTTTAAGATTCCAGAAGATAGTCTTTGGCTTCATTCCAATAGGGAATCCACTCTATGAGGCACCATTTTCAGGAAAGGCATACCATGGCACTCATCACCAGTGTGTGTATTCTACAGCCAGGTAAGTTAGAGCGTAACCACTGCATTTTTTAACGCTTCCTCCAACAAAAACACTACAGAGCATGGTGGTCTTTGAGCTTAAACTCCTTACTAGAGGCCTTTGAAGTCCCATCTGTTAGTATGACAACAATCTCTGATGTCTCTGCCTTCTAGGAGTCTTGTAGGAGACCCTAGGCCCCTGAGACACTCAGGATACAAAGCCAGAGCAGGATGAAGAGGCTCCCATCACCTCATTGTTTCCCAGAAATTTCCTCTGTCTTCCCATACCCTGCCCCCCCCCCACCAAATGACCCACCAGAATTAAGCCAAAGGCCTCAAGAAGTCTGCAGAGGGGCAGGATCAGGGCAGGGGTCAGATTTTCTCTTTCAGTTGATTGTTTTCTGATTACTTTAGGCTTGGCCTCGTCAGGACAAATCTATCACTGTCAGCAGGCAGTGGGTGGGGAGAGGTTCCGCAGACTTAGAAGTATATACGGGATGTTTAAAACCGTGGTACAAAAAGAAAGGCCTGAGAAGCTAAACCAAGGAAGATGTAGTTGCACAAAGTGAGGGGATCTAAAGAGCCCCCGAGGTACCAGAAGGTCCCACGTAGTAAGAATTTTAAGAGGTGATAAAGGTAACTTGCTGTCAAAGGAGGCAGATATTGCTAAAGAAACAAGTGAAATTAATTCCTTTCTCAAGCCACCATAAAGGTGAATGGCTACCAGATGGTCAGACAGAAATACCTGTCCACAGGCTGTTGGAGAGAAAAATAAATGCAAGAAGAAATCAGATCCTCCACCGAGCAGGTGAGCAGGAAATTAAAATATCTGTACACTGACCACAAAGCAAGACCACACATGTTCATGAAGAGGCTGTTAGGAAGACAGTGTGAACGTCCG
Organism: Lemur catta; assembly: GCF_020740605.2. Taxonomy (NCBI): domain Eukaryota; kingdom Metazoa; phylum Chordata; class Mammalia; order Primates; family Lemuridae; genus Lemur; species Lemur catta. Next base: position 30,905,169 of record NC_059131.1, read on the forward strand.
TTAGCATCTCTCCTGTCTGCCAGCCCGGGCCAGAGAGGGGAGTCACAAACCTCACAGTGCCAGAAGGGAAAGCCTTTGGAGAAAACCCAGCAATACCAACAGGAATGAAAGTGGAACCGCAGAGAACTGGGCCACCGGGAGAAAACCTGGCACACACATCCTAGGCGAGTCACAGGCCAAGGAACAATGCTACCTTTTCTTGGGCACTTGCTGTGTTCCTGGGATCTTTCTGAGTGTCTAAGTGTAGGCAGCTTCTGAAATGGCTCTCAAGAACGCTTGCCTCCCAAGTAATTCCTCCCTCTCAAGTGTGAGCTGCACCTAGTGACTTGCTTCTAATGAATAGAATAGGGCAAAAGTGATGACATGTCACTTACTCCCATCAAAAAAATCTCCCTGGATTTGTGCTTCGTAGACCCCCACCTCTCCACTCCAGACTTGCCTCTTTCAGATTCTAGCCAACAGTGACTAAATCTTCATCCCTTCTTTCCATCATCCTTTCTGTGGGCTTGTTCCTGCTTTCCTCCTAGAAGACACACACACACACACACACACACACACACACACACACACACACACACAACCCCCCAACCACTCAAGGAGTAGGAGGGAGCTCAGCCTTCTCTTACCATTGTTCTGCTCCTGCCCAATCAATCTCCTGCCAACCACAAATTAGCATTACACAGGCATTTACAGTGCAGCCCCCAGGGACAGATAGAAGCTGCTAATCCTCCAGAAGGGGCACTGGCACAATAGCCAGGGGCCTGGAGCCTCATCCCCCATGCATGGGGTGCTCCTTTGCAGCACTCTCGGCCCCTTTGTGAGCTGTCCAAGTCAACCACAGATGGTGGCGTCGCTGGGCCTTGAGCAAAGAGGACAGACACACTGGGAGCCTACAGAGAACCAAGCTTTGCAAAGGGCCGCATGACACACGTTCCTGAGGACTCTTATTTTTCTCCGGCAGATGACCCCCTTGTGTCGAACTCCTTCTCAGAGCTTCCAGCCTGGTCTTTGTTGGTCCATTTTTACCGGTTAACTTTAATGAATGGCTCCAACTGGGACCAATGCAGAGCATGAAATCCCCTGGGGCCAGGCTGTATTTCTGACCCGCTCCACCCTCTCGGCAACTTGGATTAACAAAGTCCCGGTTTTGGGGGGTTTTTTGGTTTTCGGTTTTTGGTTTTTCTTTATTTTTCTTAAGGAATTGATTTGGCCCTGTGAAGTCAGATTGAAATTCCTGATCCCAAAGGAAGGCAGCCCTGGCTGGGTTCCCAGGGTCATGTCGATCCCCGAGCACTGCCTTTCCGCCCCAGGGCCCCTGCGATTGCAGCCCTTCCTGCCGCAGTCCCAAAGGCCGGTTTTTGCGGCAGCCTCCTCCGAAGCTCCCTGTCTGGCTCATGGGCCCGTGTCCTGCAGCTGGGCCTGGAAGCAAGGGGAGCTTGCAAGAGGGGGAAGCCTCTTATCACAAACATTTCCTGCCTACTCCCCCCTGGCCCGCATACCACAGCCCTTCCCTGGCTAGTTGGGCCACCAACGCAGCCCTGAAAGCTCCTCACAAAGACTTGCAAGGCAGGGGCCCCAGACTTGTCTGCTCCAGCCAGATTCGCCTCATCCTCGCTGTCTCCCTTCTCCGGGGAGCTTACAGGATTGGACAGGCCACCCAAATGCTCAGTCACTGAAAAGCATGGGAAGAAGTCAGGTGGAACCCAAAAGAAAGAGGACAAAAGGCAGGTTGGATTTCTAGTTCAAATAGGAGATGTGACTCACAGCTGGAGTTGGGCCCACTTCCTCTGGGACCCTGCTGTGCTCTCTCTGACAAAGAGTTAGACACCTGTGAGTGTCTGCATGCGTGTCTCTGAGATCCCTGTGTTGTGGCACACGTGTGCCACACGTGGGGTTGAAGCCATGTGGACTATTGCCTGTGTGTGCCGAAGGACGGGGCACCAGGGCCAGTGAGTCCCCAGGAGCAGCCAGCCCAGCTGTGCTCGGCAGGTCACTGAGTTCCACAGCTCCTCTCCCCTCCCCACACCTGGGCCACCCTGGTCCCACCCACTCCCTGTGGCCTGCACTGGCCCCTCTGGCTCCTGCCCCCAGCTTGCTGTGTGGTCCGAGCCCTCTGCCACAAGAAGAGCCAGGGAGGGAGGGACGGGCCTACATGTTTACACTCAAGCATAACTGAACCTTTATTTTAAATAAATAAAACTTTTAGCCAGTTTTTATTTCCCTTTTCTTTCAAAAAGCTGTTTTCTCTTTCCTCCTCCTCCTCCTCCTCCTCATCACAGCTGAGCCTTTATCTGTGGGGCCACCCAGGGAGGGGCTGTGGGGGGAACAGAGGCCAGGCTGGCCCTGGTGCTGATGTCCTCTCAGGCCATGTGAAGCATGCTTCTGTGCGCGCCCTCTCTCTCCCTCTCTCCCTCTCTCTCATGCCCACAGAGCCCCTGGGGTTCTTATGAATTCAGGGATGTCCGGGCCTGAGGAACAGAGACTAAACAGGAAGCCCAGGCTCCATCATCAGCATGTTGTCCATCTGTTCTCCCCAATCATACGCTTGCCCACCCCCATTCCCCCAACGCTCTATGAAATTGCCATCCATCTGTCTTCCACTTTGACCTGTCACCTCTCTGCCTCCCCTCTTGGACCCTCATCCATCTGTCCCTCCCACAGGATACCATCTCTCAGTGTCTCCTCTGGGTTGTCATAAATCCGCCTTTCCCATGAGATGTTCCATCTGCCCGTCACCCCACTGGCCTGTCGTTCCACCCGATCCCCTTCATCATCCTTTTCTGTGCATCTGTCTCCCCCCATCGGATGTACTTTTGCCCATCTGTCTCCCCGAATGGGGCCAGCAATGGTGGGTGTCTGAGGTGTGGGAACAGTTGGGACGCTGTCCTGGTTTTGATTCCAGCAACAATAATAGTAGCTACCATCAATCAAATGCCTCCTCTGCACCATACATTCTACATACATTATCCCCTTCAATCCTCACACAGCCCCGTGAGGATGCATTTATTTCCCTATTTTACCAGCAAAGAAACTGAGGCTCAGAAGGGTTGAGTGCCTTGCCCAAGGTCACACAGCTCCTAATGGCAGGCGCAGGGTGCAGAACAAGCTCTCCCCATAAGAAGTGGGGGTGAGGACACAGTCTCCTTACTCCACCCCCAGGATGTGAGACTCCCCTCCTGTGGCCTCTCTGCACATTTAATTTACACTTTGCTGCTGGATATTTTCAGACTGATGAAGTTTCCTCCCTGCCCTGGCTCTGCACGAAAAAGTGAGGGAAGAAAAGCAGCCAGATGTGAGAGCGATTCGAAGGTCTTTGGGGGGGATGGGGAGTGATGTTAAATAAACATCCAATGGTATTCTTTCTGCAAAATGATCCATTTTCATGGCACCCAGGAGTTCGTCCAAGGGTCTCCGGGTCACTGGGGAAAAGTGTTCCGTGTGTTTTGGCTCCATATTCTTCCATTGGCCACAAAGAGCTAATTCTTCCAATTAATGAAATCAGCACTGCTGATGGAGATGTACCGACAAATTATTTTCAAGATGAATATATTCACACCGATGGTGGGGCTGATAGGCCTGAAGGATTTGGAAGCTCACCCCTCCCAGCCAGCAAAGACACTGAGGTCATTCATGATGGCCGGGATGTTGGCCACCGCCTCCAGGGACGCCTCTCTCCGCCCGGAGCCATGGAGACTGGACTGGGTTGTCTGTGTCGAGGGGCTGCCTATCAATGGGCTTCTGTATGGCCACAGCAGGTCCCCAGCACCCCCCACCCCCCACTGCCCCAGCCAAGTCCCCTTCAGGGCCTGGTCTGAAGGGCCTATTCAGCATTTAGGACTCCCTGATGGGAAGTGAAAGAGAGACAGACAGATGCTTCCGTGGAGCTGGGGAAAAGCTGGAAGCCTGGAGACAGGAAGGGAAGCCTGAAGCCACCAGGGAGGAGCCCAGAGAGAAGAAAGAAGGAAGCCCAGAGGTCCTGTAGGATAAGAAAGAAAAAAAGGAGGGAGGAGGGGAGGTTGCGGGAGGGAAGAGAAAGGGTGGGAGAAGCAGGGAGGGAGGGAAGGAGGCCGGAAGGGGGCCCCCAAGCAGAGGGAGAGATCCCAGTTGGGAGACAGACCACAGCCAGAAAGCAGTATGGGATTTTTTTTAAGCCACAGACTTAATTTCCTGATGATATTTTTTTCAGGCTGATATTAGTATCGTTTTTCATTCCCCAAGCAGATCTGCCAATCGTGGAAAGTGATCTAGAGTGTGCTGGGTGGAGGGGCCCGGCTTGAACCTGAACAGACTCTCGAGGATGGCCCAATGTCAAGCCAACAACGTTTTATCCCCTTTCGAACCACTAGAGGATAAGGACAAATGTTGCTCCTGGCCGGTCCTGGAGGAGGGCCAAGAACAGTTTCTAGGCAGCTCTGGTGAATAGGTGACCACTGGAGGCCAAGAGCTAAATTATCTCTGTTAATTATCTCTGTGGTTCCTGTTTTCCTGTGTGGACCCTGACTGAAACAGTATTCTGAGCTTTGAGGGTTACAAGTTAGGAGCTAAAGGAACCAAACAAAACCCAAACCTTCTCCAGAGCATCTTATACTACGGTCACCAAACCATCTTTCTAATGCCTTGTTTCCCTGCTTAAAATCCATCCGCACAATCCTAGGCTTACCAAACAAAGTCCACACCCCTGAGCCAGGAAAACAAAGCCCCCTAGAGCCCAGCTGCTCAAAGTGTGGTCCCAGACCAGCTGCCTTGCCATCACCAGGGCAGCACCATGGACCTGCTCAATCAGAAGCTGCATTTTATCAGCAACCCACGCGCAGGTGACAGTTGAGAAGCCCTGCTCCTGACTGCTTCCACCCGACTCCAGCTAATCTCCTGCCACAAACTGGAATGGTAAAAATCTCCAGGTACGCCTGTCACTTTTCCAGTTCTGAGGGCTGGTTCCTGACATCCCTCCATCTTAAAGTTACTTCTACTTGTACCCGCTTGCGGGAATCACACCCACATTTTAAGACCCAACTCACATGCCATCTTCTCCAGGGAGCCGGCCCTTCCTGCCATTCCCTTCCCTTGCCAGAGGTTATTAACTTCTACAGCAGTTTGTTTGAATCAGCCTTGGAGTACTTTCCACTTCCTGTCTTGCATTTTGATTGCTCATGTACCGATCAAGGGGGCAGCATGGTGTAGGGGTTTATAGGAGTTCCTGGGTTCCAATCCTTGTCCCATTGCTTCCTAACTGTGACACCAAGCAAGTGCTTAACCTCTTCAGACCTCAGTCTCCTCATCTATGAAATGGCAGTAATAATTGTACCTACTCACAGAGTCATTGTAAGGATTTTCAAAATACATTTATCGAATGCCTGTGCGCTGTGCAATGGAGATATTATCCAAATGTGACCAAAACCACACAGGCTTGGCTCATACTGGATTATAGTGCTTGTAAACTGTTTAATGCATAGTGAGTGCTCAATAACTTTTAGCTATTCTTATGGCTTATCATTTTCACCATACCCTGAGCATTTGTGTAAGGCAGGGAGCATGTTTTCTGTCTCTATAAAGATACACGGGTATGATAACCCCAACACCTGACACAGAGCTTGGCATATAGTGTGCACTCGATAAATGATTATCAACTGACTGCGACAAGCCAGTGTTCTTAATTGCACAGGAAATGAGGGATGCTCTATAAAATTCACAGCTTACCCAACATAACACGGTCTTCCCAAGGCTGACTGATTTGTGTCCCTGTTCCTAGAACCATAATTTGTTTGTTTGTTTATTCAATGATTGCTGTTGTTTTTCTAATCATTGGTTTGAAATGCTGCTTCCTCAATCTGATTTCCATGCTGTCCTCTTATTGGGTTCTCTCTGCCCCACTCCCCGGGTCCCCTCTGAAAGCTCAACGTTGGTTTTTTTGGTTGGCTTTTTTTTTTTTTTTTACTATCTTTTAAAATATTTCAACTGGTCATAAGTATTTATTTTATTTTTAACTTCTTTGTATAACTTAATCAACTGTCTCAATAACATTCTTTTGACTTCCCCCAAAAATGTTTCTGAAGACTTGTATTCTGTGTTTTCATCTCCAAGGGAACACTTTGGCTGAGTGTTCTATCAAGAATGACACAATTCTTTCCACAGCTATGCAGAGGGGGAATTTGAAAACCAACAGAGTCACATTTGCCCAGCTCTATTGCCTTGATCCCACACCCAGAGAATTCCTCACATGCACAAGTCCCCAACTCTCCCACTAGCCATATTTCCCAATGCCGTCTCTATTAAAAAATCTTCTCTTTCTGGTTAAATCCTAATGGAAAGTGAAATAAATACCATAAAAGAAGCTCATTCGAGATGAGGGTCGTTCCAGAGTCCAGTTGCCTTGGATTGCAATGGTCCCTGATATATAAGTGTTTGCTTCAGACTCAAATATTATGATTTTTTTTTTTTTGCAGAGTTGGGGGGGGGGCGTTGGAGACAAAATTTCACTCTGTTGCCTGGGCTAGAGTGCAGTGGCACCACCATAGCTCACTGCAACCTCAAACTCCTGGGCTCAAGCAATTCTTCTGCCTCAGCCTCCCAAGTAGCTGGGACTATAGGCAAGCACCACCATGCCCGGCTAATTTTTTTAATTTTTTGTAGAGACAGGGTCTTGTTATGTTGCTCAGGCTGGTCTTGAACTCCTGGCCTCAAATGATTCTCCCACCTCAGCCTCCCAAAGTGCTGAGATTATAGGCATGAGCTACTTCGCCCAACCTAATTATGTTTTTTTTTATTTCCATCAATAATTAATTCAAATTTCCATTCAGAGGTCCATGTGTGACCTGGTTTCATTTAGATACAATTCACATATTATCTGTCTCCCATGGTTCTGTCCTGTCCATAATTTGCATGTCTCTATCTTCATTTTATTATCTAGGGGCAAAATATTGTTCGGTGCCACAAAGCTCCTTCCACCCCAATAGAAAAACATTTTCCTTCTTCTTGCCTCACTCACCCTAGCTGTAAGAAGGGGAGAAAGAGACAATTAAAGCCACTGGTTTGGGACTCCAAGGAACTGGCAGAAACGGAACCTCGGGCACGTGGGAATATGATCTACATGGGAAATCTCTGAGAAGGCACCTGCTCCTCCACCAGTGTCTGTCTCCGAGGCTCCTGGAGGCGCAGCCTCCTGGGAGTGGCTGCTTGCTGGGAAGTGGGGCAAACAGGCACAGCACTGGTAAGGACAGAGGGCTCTGTCTGTGGGAAAAGGACAATCGGTGAACTTTCAAGCCCAGGGGGTAGGGGCAAGGCTTCCAGTGTGAGCTAGACGTCTGGAAACTCAATCTTGCCCAGGGTATCGGTTACCTCGCAGACAGACCCTCTTCTGCTTGGAGGGCGGCAGTAGCCGGGAGGGCCTCTGACATGAAACTCTCTGTGCACCTTTTAATTAACTCTAAGAAATGTGCGTCCGAATCTCCTAGAAAGGGAAATTGTTCTGCCTGATAGAAGAACAGAGGTATCATCAAGATAGGAATTTGAGTATGACAAACATATCAAGAGTTTCCCATGTCTGCCTTGGCCCAAGGAATTAAATACCAGGGGAGTCACCCTTTAGGTCATAGGGTTGGGATCATTGCTCCCTACCAAACTGCTGCTCAGGGCTTCTTTCCAAAGAGAATCATAAGAACTTCTCCTACCCTGCCTGCTGTTTTGGTATCAAACGTCCTTGGTCCTCAAGCATCAAAATATGAAGAACCCTCAGGTCTTGATTTTATCCACATTAGTAATTCCAGGTAAGTGCCTGAGTTACAGAATCCGACTTCAGATCTATGCACTCTGAGGCTGCCTCCAGACTAACCCTCTCAAAGCTTTCCTTCATGTATTCTCCGTCGATATTTAGTATGGACCTGCCAATGTGCTGGGCATTACTCCAGGACCTTGTGATAGAAACAAGCCCAAGACACGATCTTGGCCCTCAAGGGGTTTATGTACTAGAAGGGAATACAGATGTATGAACTAATAATAATAGCAGCTACTGTTTGTTGAGCCTTTGTGATATGCTTTTTTAAATTTATTTTTTTAGAGATGGAGTCTGGCTATGTTGCCCTGTCTGGAGTGCAGTGGCTATTCACAGACACAATCATAGCTCACTGCAGCCTCAAACTCCTTGGCTCAAGTGATCCTCCCACCTCAGCCTCCCAAGTAGCTGGGACTGCAGATGCGTGCCACTGACCCCTGCATATGATATGCTTTTAATAAACATTAGGCTAAGTACCGGCGGTAGCCAATCCCCAGGATAGCTCACAGTGATCCTCACCTCCTGATAGTCATATGATTTTGCACTTCTACAGTGACTAGTGCTGGTGTAAATAACAGGATCTGTGGAGATAGGTGTATGATTTCTGAGGCCAGGACATAAATGGCAGTGCAGTTTCTACTTTGCTCCCTCTTGTATCACTCACTCTAGGGAAATCCAGCCAAGTGGTTAAGACATTCAAGAAGCCCTACCTGTGAGGAGGCACACATGGAAAGGAACTGAGGCCTCCCACCAATAGCCAGCGAGGAACTGAACCCTTCTGCCTACAGCCAGGTGACTGGGCCATCTTGGAAACAGAGCCTCCAGCCACAGACAAGCCTTCAGATGACTGCAACCCCAGCTCACATCTTGACTCCATCCTCATAAGAAACCCCAAGCCAGAACGACTCAGCTAAGCCACCGCTCCCAAATTCCTGACCCACAGAAACTTTGTGAGACAGTGTTTATTACTGGTTTAAGCCACTAAATTTGGGGGTAATTTCTTGTGCAGCAATAAATCACTAATACAGTGCTTTGTGTTCATTTTCTATTGAATTCTCAGGCCAGTCCTATGAGGTATTTATTATGGTCCCAACTTTACAGATGAGGAAACTGGGATTTAGAGAGCTTAAAGTAAGATGCAAAGTTAGAGCTAAAAGCTAAGTCTCCCAAACTTCAAAGTCTGTGTCCTTAACCTCCATATAATAAAATGGTTTGGGTGCAAATGTAGATATCTATACAGGGAACAAAAGGTCACAGTGGGAGAAGTAGTGAGCTCTACCTGGAAAGTCTGGAACTGGGGGAGGAGGAGGCAGGGAAGACTTGTTAGAGGATGTAAGACATGCAATGACAATGAAGAATGAGCAGATGTTCACCAGGTGGACAGCAGGCAGATTCCAGAGGGAGCGGCATGCACAGAGTCATGGAGACATCAAACAGCCTGAGCTGCTCAGAAACCTGTCTGGGGTTTCTAGACCCAGGAGAACCAAGGCCTGTGGCTCATTCACCAGGGTAATACCTTGATTCTAGCCCCAGATATACTCTTGCAGTCACAGGACCCTGCAAAATCACTGGACCTGGCACCTCTCCTACAAACTGCTCCCTGCTCTTGATCAACTCAAATCCCCTTTCGATCCCCATTTCTTGTCTAGGTCAGTTCTCTTGTACAGACCCAGCTCCCTGATGTGTCTGACACACAGGCCACTGTTCTTCCTGACAGACAACTCTTGCTCCTTGCATAAGTGTATATATGATGCTTACATTTGCATTCATATATATCTCATGTCCACTACAAAATGTCACATGAACCTCACTTCCTTCTTTGTCAGGGTATGAGAATGGCCAGTCAGGGAGGTTCAGGGGACCAAGTGTGTTGGATTAAAGAAAGGTGTTTTTCCTTTCTCCTGGCAGCCTTCTGGATATATTGGTGGATTACAAATTAGAGAAACACCATAGTAGCTGGTTCGATGACAGGATCCACACCCAAAGGGTACTGACCATGGGTTGATCAAAGTTCTAGAGGACAATCTACGTTGCCATGACCAATGGCTCTGCCCTCAGCCCTCTCCCAGGCAACATCTTTTAAACGGATAGCTTGCAGGAAGATATAGAAAGCAGGTCTATCAAGTTCCCAAGTGGCTGACACTGGGGAGATTAGTCACCTCATGAGATGGCAGAACTGAAAACTGCCTGCCTCTCAAAAGACTAGCGCGGGTCAAGCCCACCAAGAGAAATTTCACCCAACACGTAAGGTTCTTTACTTGAGTTCCAACAGTAACTGTACGAATTCACAATGGAGATTTCTGACTCAGGGGTAACTGTAAAAGGGAAAAACATTGAAGGGTTTTAGCCAATGGTAAGTCAAACAAGAGCGGAGATACAGCCTGCACTGATCTGGCTTCCCGGTGAAGAGGGGAAAGGAGGAGGGACAGTTGGACTCTGAAGGTTTACTGCTGAGATTCTACAGCCTCACCACCAGCCCAGGGCTGTATTTAGTAACTCTCGCGCTCTACTCCATTAAACGTGTTTGGGTTCCCAGCCCCTACCCGAGGCCCTCCCCCCAGCCCGAGCCCAGGAGCCCTTAGAAGGTAATGAGAAGGCTGAGAGCTTGGAGTCTGGGAAGAGCTTGGAAACGGAGAGCTCTCAGAGCCTCTCCCCACGCAGCCCTATCCCTGCAGATAAGGCTGAGAGCAAAGCTGGCTGACAAGTGATTGGAAACAGGAGTTCGCAAACCCTTTTAACCCTTTCCTACCCTGCCCATGTGTGCTGGAGTCTCCGAACTAGGAGGCCCATCTCCTTGCAGCCTCCCCCAATCTATGCCAGAGCCCTCTGCACCCTCTGCCAGCCCCCCCATCTACCTCTCCCTTTGTGCTGATGGGTGCTGAATGCTGTTCTTCTGCCTGAAAAATAGTCTCTGCCACCACCAAACACACAACTGCTCTACCCTCAGGCCACCTCTACAAGTCAGCCAGGGAGTCTCTCTCTGGTCCAGACCTGCCCAAGCTCACTTCCCCACCACACCTGTGCTTTGCCCAGGCCACTGTTCGGCAGCAGGAACCTACCAGGTGAAAGATGGTCCTGCCTGGTGTTTAGGGGTTCTGGGAGCCAAAACCCAAGGCCCACTCTCAGTAGCCTAAGTCCAGAGCCATTTTCAGACTGGCTGAAGAGCCCTATCTGGGGACTCCAGGGGTCACCCCCAGGCCAGACCTGACTTTGCTGAGTCATTCTAAAGGCCCTCCACCCACCTAGGTCCTGCCTGGTGTGTGGACAGGCCTCCTACAGGGACAGATGACTAGGGGTCCGTCCCTGGCAGTGGCCAGCACGGATGAAGCTGAAAGTCAAGCTGCCTTGCTTGCTCTGGGGAGGGGCGTTAAGGAGAAGCCAGGCTTAGGAGCCACAGTAATTAAGTGCAAAAAAGGCTGCCTTTAGTAGAATGGAATTCAGATAAACTGCCATTATCATGCAAAGCAGCTTTGCACCTTAAAGCCCTTACCCAAACAGGCAGTTTAATTAAATCCCTAATCTCCTCTGGCCTGTTCTGACCCCTTCTCACCTCCTCTCCACCCTCCCCCCACCCCATCCCCAACTTCCAGATTCCATTAAAAACACTCAACCTGTAAGCATGCAAACCTACCGAAAAACGGTGGGTCTGGTATCCTCTTTGAGAGTTTGGGTGCTGTGTCTTAGGGCGTTAGCCCCCTGAGGTTCAGACAGTCCTGACTGGGGTGCTGGGTGCTGGTGGCCAGTGTGAGCATGACGGTGGCGACTCTGGCCTTGACAGTGGTAACCAGAGAGTGAGGGGAGTGGGCTCCACACAGTCCCACTGGCTCCTGCCCATCCCCAGGAGGCTGATGCCCATTTAGGATCCACCCCATGCCATGTCTGCAATCTCACTACCCATGATAGGCATGCAGTGGCCCTAACAGACTTGGATGTGAGGATCCTGCTGTCAAACCAGAAGAGGCAGGGATGGGCAAAATGACCTGTCCGTGGGTGTCCCCATTTCTGAGGCTGCACTGGCGCCGCTGTGAACCCTCAGAGGGATGCTAAACCTGTTGGTGAGAACCAAGTTTGCTGGGAAAAGCCTGAAGCTCTGATTTGAAGTTTAGGCCATCTGCTATAGATAGGGGGAGAGGTTACGATAACGAAGATTAGAGTGGGGTGGGGAGTAGCAAGGCCAGAAAGCATCTTCTGATGTCTGCAAAATGCTTTAGAAATTTGTGCCTTCGTGCAGGAAAAGAAATAAAATCACATATCAAATGCCAGGCACCATGGCATACGTTCTCTCTTCAGTCTAAACCTTGTAAAGTAAATCTCTGCTCCCCTCCACCCAACAGGAGAAGAAAACTGTCATGCACACAGAGAAGTTAAGTGACTTGCCCAATGGCACACAACTTGGGCTTGGTGGAGCCAGGATTCAAACACTAGCCGGCCTTCTTGAAAATCGATGCTCTTTCTGCTAAACCAAGGATCAGCTGCAAGGATTACAACGTTGGAGGGGGATTAACCACCCAGGAATACTCATGGTTTTGTAGTCCAGACTCTATCTCTTCTCCCTCCCGCAGCAAGAGTCTACGTTTCAATCCCTAAACATGCCATTTCCTCTGAGCTAAGGGCTCAGCGGGGATGAGAGAATCAGCCCTCAGCCCCCAGAGCAGACCAAGGGAGCCAGGCTCGTGGAGAGCTTCTTGGGGCCCAGGCCCAAGAGAATGAGGAGTCCCAGAGGAAATTTCTCTTTACACGGAAGAAGCGTCTGGGGTCGTGGTGGGGGAGGGGGCATCTGTAAGTCATATAACAAACACCAGACCTCTCCATTTTATGCCTCATTCCTCTGGTGGGGGTGAGCAGATGAGCCATCTCTATTTGGGAAACAGTGAAACTCAAAGCATCGTGAACCCTGCACTTTTTCTGTTAATTGCATGGACTTCAGGGGCCTGGAGAATGCATGGACCTTCTTTAGAGGAAGTCATATTTCTGGAATATGATATATATATTATACATGGAATATATATATATTTGGAATATAACATAATGTAACTGAATTCCTGAAACCCCCTGTTAGGGGAGATTCCCTACTTCCTTGCATTGTGGGTTTCCTTTGCAAAGAGTAGGAGCCCTCTGGGGAGGTTCCAGTAAATCCTAGGAATAAATGAGTGATGCTGGCAATGTTTGAGGCAGCACAACACTTGGCCCCTAAGGGAGCTCCCAAGATTTTTGATTCTCTAGCCCTGAGCTGATTCTGTCCAGCCTGGCCCAGTGGTGGCCACCTTGCTCCGAAGCCAGGTATTTCCAAAGGTCATCCACTTGGAATAGCAGGTGCTACTGTTTTGACTTCAGAAAGACAACCTGGGATCAAGGAAGCCTCCGTGACTCCAGGGCTGATGTGGGTGGGTTAAGAAAGTAGGATTTGGGAGAAGATCTGTTATAGGATCCTTTGTCTCTCTTATAGCTAAGACAACAGAGAAGAATTTTAAAAGGCTACCTTGGTCTCCAGAACCCCTCTGGAAGCAGATGGCATGTCAACAGGTTCCAGGGCAGGCCCCAGAGGCCCCAGACCTGGGAGCCTTATTGGAATGCAATTACCCTAAGTGCTGGCTGTTAGGATGAAAAGGCAGGAATGCAATTATGGAAGGAGCATGCAGTGAGCTTTCATTGATTAACCTGTCCTGTCTGATTCCATTCCCCACTGGGGTGATTTTGGGGGCCCTGAGGGTTTCCCTGTGCCCTTGGGTTATGAGAAAGGAAAACAGTTGCTGCAGAAAGTAAATACCTAAAGCAGGGTTCAGGAGGCCTGTGGACCCCTGAAATTGCTTGGGAAATACACTTGTGCAAAATGCAAAATGTGTACTTTCTAGGAAGATGCTCTACGTGCATATCAAGTGCTCAAAGGGATCTGTAGCCCCTCAAAGGGTTAAGAACCACGTGTTAGAGGAGGGAAAGATCAGCAGAGTTGTTAGAAGAGGCCTCCAGGAAAAGTCCCTTCAGTTTTCAACTCCAAATGGCCATCGGGGTTCAGTTCTAGTTCTACCACTGATCAGCAAGTCACTCAGCCTCTCTCAGTGCCTCAGTTTCATTTGTACAATGAGGGTAAAAATATCTACATCCTGGGGTTGATGGGAGAATTAAATAACATAAAGAAGGCAAATCTCTTAGCCTTTAGTAAGGGCTTGGGAAGTGGGCACCATTTTGATTACAATTATCTATTAAAGTTCAGAAAATACAGTGGAATGTGTATACATACTCTTATGAGCAGTATTTTAACCCCAAACTCACGATCTAGAGTCCATGGGAATCCCCAGGCAAGATCCTCCTCCAAAACAGAGTAGGGCTATGAGCCCAGGGTCTCCAGACACAGCGTCCTTGAACTCTCCCCGCCCAGGGCTCTTCTCCCTTTAGAGAGGCACCAGGATCTGGCCACCCTGGGAGATAAGCTTCTGATGTAGGGGTGCATTGAGCTTCTGGAAGTGGGGGTGCCAGTGCCTGGGCCTGAACTGGAGTCTTCTCCAGCCTGCCCCATTGGGGAAATTTCTAACAATTTCAGTCACCTAAATCTTCCTGCCTGTTGGGATAATACAGTCAAGCACTCAGCTGAGATGGCCTTCTCTATCCTAATAGGCTCTAGAATGAGAATAACCTGTGCCCCAGCATCTGCAGAATGACCAGTGTGGGACTAGGAAAGCAAAACCCAAATCTATCCTCTTCCCCTCTTCTCCCACACCCTTTTCTTCTCCCAGATCCTTGGAGCTCTCCCCGCTGGAACCGACAGGCTGCCCAGGCGTCTTCCAGCCCAGCCCCACCGCCTCCAGCCTCCTCCCTCTGCACACCCCCTGCAGCCAAAGGCCCCTGCTCCTAAGCCAAAGCCTTCTTCATCTCTGGGCTTGGAACCGGGTGTGATCCCAACTCCAGCAGGGAATTCCAGAGGTGAGGGCCATGGGAGAATCTTTAATCCTCAGTTCCCAGGAGAGAATACACCCAAAGATCAGGGACCAGGAGCAGGCTCCAGGCCATACTTTCGTTTATTCATCAATCATTCATTTATTCATTAATCATTCATCCCCTCGCCCATCAATCATTCATCTGCTTATTTATTCACTCAGTTTGTTTGTACCTCATCCGTGCTTTGGTTGCCACAGATGTTGGTCCTCTCCTGCTTTGATCTGTCCCGTTTCTATGGCAGCTGCACAGCAGAAGCCTCTCGTGTACCTTGTGGGGAACCTGGCTAAGAGGGTGTCTCCCTCTCAGTGGTGCCTGAAATAACCAAGAATAGTACAGAGCTGTCCCCTGCCTGCGAGTCCCCTTCCACTGCAGAATCTGGCTTTCTGCTCCATGGTCATTGGGAGAGGCTGGGAGGGGCTACAGAGGGGTTTCCAGGGCCAAGCAGGGAATAATGGTCTGGACATGTGTCACAGTGTGTGAGCTCTGGCTGTTTAAACACCTTTACTATGGTCCTTCTGGGAGGCAGGGGCCTACAGGAGACTCTAAGCCATGCCTGGCTGTGAGGCCAGAGCACTGCACTTTTGTGGGGAGAAGGGGGAGAGAACATGCTATGGGAAAACCTGGGGCTGGACTTTTAGAGGCCTAAGCTGTGAGCCTCTTGACAGGTCTCCCACCTCCCTTCTACCCTGCCCCACCTCACCCCGTAAAGTCTATGCTCAATGAGAAGCCAGAGGTCCTTCAATATAAGTCAGGTCATATCCTGCCTCTGCTCCAAACCCTGCCCTGACTTTCTGTTCACTCTGAGCAAATACCAAGCCCCATTTGACCTGGTCCCCCTGACCTCTTACTCACTCCCTCAGCCCCCACTGGCCTCGTCCTTCCTCAACTCGCCTTCCTCAACTCACTGGCCACACTCCTACCTCAGGGCTTTTGCTGTAGCTGTTTCTTTTGGAACACTCTCAAGCCCAGACACACTCTTGAAAGTGGCAAAATGTCTCATCTCACCTCCTTCAAGTCTTTGCTCAATTGAAACCCTCCACATGAGCCAAACCCAACCTACCATATTTAAAATTGCAAGACACACTCTCTCTCTCTCTCTCTCTCTCTCTCTCTCTCTCTCAACCCTCCTTACTCTATAATACACACCACCTTCTAACATAATATATAATTTACTTATTACTTCTACCATTATTGCCTGTCTTTGCCTGCTTCAGTTTAACCTCCAATCAGGGAGAGGTCTTTGTTTGTTTTCTTCACTGCGTGTTCCCAGGGTGGTCTCATGGATGTGTGGTGTATATCAGAAGGCAGTAAAATATTCCTCGGACGAATGAATGAATGAGTGGCTGGGCTCTAGGAAGCTCTGGGGATAAAGCTTGTGAAGCCACAGTCTATGGAATTTGGAGCTTCCTGCGCTAGAATTCAGGAGGCCTACAGTGGCCTCTACCAGCTGTGCTATAGAGAAAGGAGCCAGACAAACTGCCCACTGCCTGCCTTCCCAGGGACGGAAGGTAGGCAGCAGCGTCGGCGGGGATCGCACTAACTCAAGATGCCAGCTCCGTGCTGCTCTGGGGCTGGCCAGCGCTCTGGATGTCATTAGCTGATTTGTTCTGCTCTGCAGAATGTACTTTTCATATTTAGGCAGAAAAAACAGCTTTCGATCCTTGTGCCCTTTCTTCTGTGAGCTGTAGCACATGGCCTGGTTATTATGAATTAATCCTCTAAAGAGCATGTTCATTATTCTAATTTAATTGTGCTTCATTTCAGAAAATAACTAAACCCAGCGCGGAATAAACTCCAATGCTGATCGGTTTTCAAGAAGTTAACCTAAGACAAAATACTGCTAGAGGGCAGCAGCAATTTGGAATCATTAAAGGGAACCCATGTAAATAATAAAAACAAAACTAAAAAGCAGAATTAAATTAAGGAATAGGAAATTAAATTTGTGAATCTAATCTGAAATTTAGGCCTTATATGCACAGACTTACCCTGGCTTGGCTCTTCGCTCAGGAGTGCTCCGGCGAGGAGGTTCTGCAGAGGTTCCCAAGGCCAGGAAAGTGGCAGCCCCTCTTGGGTGACAGAGCACTGCTCTGGGAAGAGGGATGTGGAGAAATGGGGCTTTCCTCCCACAGGGTCCCCTGTGATGAAGATGAAAGCCACATTGTCACAGCTCCATCTGGATGACACCTACTGAGCCCTGGTGACTAGTTAAGGAGGACCACCTGTGGCCAAGAGTCCACACTCCCACTCATTAGAGGAGACCATGAGAAATGAGGCAGGTGGGTGCTGGGTGGCTGCGGGCAAGCTGCTAGGAGCAGTCAGCCTGGAAAGAGAAACCTCTCCAGCCCCGCTTCACCCCTGGGCCCCAGGCGCCCTCTCACAAGTGACCCAGGTCAGGACAGGGGCTGAGGGACTTGCCTCCCACCCAGGTCATGGCCCCTAAGCAGGGTCCTGGCCTCCCCACCACTCCCATGGGAGCCCAGTCCCAGATGGAGGAGACCAGACTCCAGCATCCGGACAAGGAGTCATCCTGGCAGCTCAGGCTTCCATCAGGCAAGAAGAGGAAGGAGGAAGGGAGAAAAGGGGCGTGGGGATGCGGAGGCAGCAGACTGACAGGCTTTAAGGTGGCTGCAGGTCAGGGCACAGTCAGTCAGGGGTAGAGCAAGCACAGCCGTGGTGGCTTCATTATGTATCTCTCCAAGATTTTTTAAACCCTGTCCCTGGGGTATTCTCTCGCCTTCTCTCTACATTCCCACCCGCACTAGCTCTCTTCTGTTTCCTCTCACCTCCCTTCTCAAAGTGAAAAGACTTCAGCCTCCTGAGTCAGACAGATTGGTTTGGAGTCACAGTTCTTCCTCTTACTTGGTACCAGAGCGTGCAAACTGCCTCCCCTTCCTTAACCTCCGTGTCCTCAAACGTAATGCCAATAATACTTGCCCCCTGGGTTTGTCACAAGGGGTAAATGAAATAAAGTACCTGGCACAGAGTAGGCATTCAGACACTTCTGCTGTTTTATTTTGTTTCAGCAGAGCTTGTTCACACACAGTGCGCATGCGCGCACACCTGTGCTTACGTAGGCCCCACCCTCTGCCGCAGGCTTTAGGCCATTCCTAGAGCACCACAAGTAGCTGAAAACATAAGTCTAGTCAATCACCTGCTTGCTTCAATTCAGAAAGGTAACATTCAAACAGATGGCCCTGCCCCAGTATCAGAGTTAAGTTTTCCATTGCCATCTTTTATTTTGAGTTCTACATAGATAAATTAGCCACTTTAGAATAGATCCCTTTTTTGAAAAAAAGAGAATACAAACAAGCCAAAAAAAAAAAAAAAGGGAAAAACAAAACAAAGTCACCTTTTCTTGTTTAATTTGCATCCTGAAGTCCTGATCAAGGAAATGGTGCACAAAATTGAGGCCATAACGTTGTTGATTGGTCAATTAATTAAACAGTGATGACATCTAAAACCATCAAACATAGAAATAACAAAGACAAAAAGGGTTAAGCGTTCTTTTGAATTCCCTGGCTGCTTCTCCCATCTCACTTTGCTAACTGCCTCCAGAGAGTGTGCTAGGCCTTTTGCCTGCCCCACGATCTGTACCTATAAATTGAGACACCATGACGCACAGCCAGCCTCACAGAACAAACCCAGAAACCCCAGAGCAGCCACCAGGGGTAGATCCAAGATCTGTGGAAGGTTCACCTTTAGTGTCAGTGGAAAGGAGGCAGGAGAGCCCAGCCCCAGCCTGAGGCAGGAGAGAAGGAGGAGTCCTCTGAAAGTGAGGACCAGAGCCAGGAAGGCCACGATGTTGGCCTCCACCTAGATCCAGGGGCAAATGCTGCAAGATGACCCCTGACTCTTAAAAGCTAGTTTAAGAAAAAGGCATCCAAATCTCTTAGACGGGCAGGGCGCGGTGGCTCACGCCTGTAATCCTAGCTCTGGGAGGCCGAGGCGGGTGGATCGCTCGAGGTCAGGAGTTCGAGACCAGCCTGAGCAAGAGTGAGACCCCGTCTCTACTAAAAATAGAAAGAAATTATCTGGCCAACTAAAAATATATATACAAAAAAAAAATTAGCCGGGCATGGTGGCTCATACCTGTAGTCCCAGCTACTCGGGAGGCTGAGGCAGTAGGATCGCTTAAGCCCAGGAGTCTGAGGTTGCTGTGAGCTAGGCTGATGCCACGGCACTCACTCTAGCCTGGGCAACAGAGTGAGACTCTGTCTCAAAAAAAAAAACAAAACAAAAAAAAAAAACAAATCTCTTAGACGCACAAAACTCATGACAGAAGGAAGCCCTCAAAGGGGCCTTGTCCATGATGCCCACCTGAAGAGTGTTAATTTCTAGAAGGCTGGAATAAGCTTGATCAGTTAATGGTGTTAGGCATGTTTGTGTCCCCCCTAAAATCCATGTTGAAACCCTAATCAGTGGGATGACATTCGGAGGTGGGGCCTTTGAGAGGTAATTAGGTTTATATGAGGTCATGAGGGCAGAGCCCCCATGACGGGATTAGTACCCTTATAAGAAGAGAAAGAGACTAAAGCCACGTGCAGACACAGAGACAAGACAGCCATCTGAAAACCAGGAGTGCCCTCGCCAGACACCAGATCAGCTGGTGCCTTGATCTTGGCCTCCTAGCCTCCAGAACTGCAAGAAACAAATGTTTGTTGTTTAAGCCACCAGTCTGTGTTACTCTGTGGTAGCAGCCCAAACTGACAAAGATGAATGGTTTCTGTATTTTTTATCTTCCATGAAAACGTCTGTTTCGGAGGGTGAACTTGCCTGCCTGGGAGGGCATCTGTGTGGAGGCAGTTTCACCATTTAACCAGGAAGCCTCCAGTCACGTCTACTCAACAGCACAGTTTCCAAGGTGGCCACACCTTAGAAAGCCAAACTGGTTTCCCTAAACCAACCAAATTCCTTACCTGATCCATCTACACATAAAACCCATCCACCCACAGGTCCCTTTCCCCATTGGAAACTATAATGTTATTGTTGACAACACTAGCAATAATAATCAACATTCATTGAGAGCTGACTCAATGCCAAACATTTGTTCCAAGTGCTTTGTATGAATTATCTCATTTAATCCTTACAACAACCATATGACATAGATATTATTATCCCCATTCTACAGATTAGGCAACTGAGGCCCAGAGAAACAGAGAAGCTAGCCCATTATAACAACAAAACGCAGTATGGCCAGGGTTCGAATCCAGGCATTGCACCAGACTCTGGAGCCTCCTAACCACTATATGGCACTTCCTATTGATCACCAGCTCCCCCTGTCCACAAATCTATCTGTACTGACCCTAAATTTAGGCCACATGGAAAAGAGAGGCCACGAGGCTTTTGGTTACGCACATCTGGAGAGCAGGCTCATGTTTTCAAAATGCCTTTACACCACTTTTCTCCCCTAATCCTTATGGAACATGGTGGCTGGGTCTTCATGGTCTTCCTTGCCTTTCGGCAAATGTTGTGGCCTGAGCTCTGTGGGATGTATCATTTATAGACAAGACCATGCTTTATTCTGTTTCATGGATCAGCTTTTCCCAGCCTGTGAGGGCAAGGCAGGATTGGCATCCAGTAGAACATTCCTAAAGGAAACAGCCTTGTCAGTGTGCAGGTACTCGTTTAAATTCCAGACTCTGGTTTTTCAGACACACATCTGCAGTGGGCATATGTACTGTGATAGATGAAAACAAAAATGGTTTTCCATTGTATCTGTATTATTAGATTTGACCTACCATCGAAAAAGCAAAGAAAGGGTGGAAAATTAAAGGTGATTTGATATTAGCCTCCTATTCATATTAGAAAAAATAACTACTCTTGCGGTTTTCCTCACAGAGGTGTCTTTATTCATTTGACATGCCTTTAATAACTAATTCTAGTTGTCTGGTTGCCAAGAAAGATTTCCTACGGGCAGACTTGAAAGTGACTCGGAACTCTTTGCATGCCCGGCTTCAAATGATCCCAGAACAGCAAACATTCAGCTTCCCTCCAGACTTCTGAAGTGTGGGAATAACATGAAAGAAGGAACAAGAATCATTCTGCAGCCTGCATATGCTGAGCGGAGCTGTCTGGCAAGGCTTACGGCTCTGTCTACATGGACCAGGCATAGTGAGATTTGGAAATAATCTCATGAATTTGATCCGCAGAGTCAGCCAAACCAAATGATTTATTTCAAGAAAATAAATCTACGTTGAGTCCAGAATGGTGCAGGTCAGTCATCAACAGCTTGGGTTTTCCTCTGTCCGTGTAGACCAGGAGTGGTCAGAGAAAGACAGGGAAAACCACCAATATTGCTCTCAGAGGGTCACAACCAAAGAACACACACAATGGATATGTAAATATTCATTACAGTGGTTATTCATCTACTCATGCCAGGCTAAGTGGACAACATACATAACCTCGTTTAATCCTCACAACAATCCTACCTATGAGGTAATAGTGTCATCATTCCCATTTACAGATGGGAAAACTTAGTCTCAGAGACCTTAAATGATTTTCCCAGGACACACAGTTTTGGGGGCAAAAGTTGGCTGGTTGCTTATCAAGCGTTTCTTTTTTTTCCTCCTGGGCACACAGTGAGATGCCATTTTTCAGGCTCCCATGCACTTAGATGCAGCCATGTGACTCAACTTTGACCAATAGAAAGTGGATGGAGGAAGCCTACGTCATTTCCGATTCCTACCAATGTACAATTCTCCCTTTTCCTATTCAGTGACTGAATAGAGAGGATTCTGAGGACACGGGGGATAGAACCTGAATATGGAAGAATACAGGATCCTAAATAACTGCCCTCAGCAGAGCCCCCTTCTTCCTCAATCCACACTGGACAGTGATATGAGCTAGAAATGATCTTCGATTGTGTTAAGCCACTGAAATTTGGTGATTGTTGGTTCCACCTGAAAACCTAAACAGACTAATGCAATTCATTAGCTGTTTCCAAACTCAGGGACTCTGAAATCCACGCTCTTAAACTCCTCCTTGTCTGTACTACACTGGGTCTGGTCGACTCATCCCTAGGGAACATTAGGAGGACTCTACATTCTCTTGAGTGTCATTCTCCTTCCTGCTCTGCAAGTCCTGAGGTGGTTGATGGTTGTTTTTTTAGCTGTCTGCTTTCCTACCAATGCAGACACATTCCTGTTTTTTAAGTCTCTGATAAAAGCTACTTCTCCTATCTCTTGGTTAATCCACCCCCATCATGGGGCTTGGACCTCCGAGTTGTCTTTGATTTCTCCCCCGCCACACAGACACATCTAATCAGTGACTAGTCTCTCTCCCACCCCTGTCCTTCACTACGTTTCCTCAGCCTGCACCCTGCTCCAGCCTTCATCATATCTCACCTGGTTTAATCCTAACACCCTCCAGACTTGTCTCTGCTCCTCCTGCCCATCATCCCATTGCCTCTAAAAGGACCTTCCTAAAATAGACCTGCTCCCGGCATCCCCTGCATTAAATTTCCCATGTGAAGTCTATCAATATCAAACATGCAAATACACTTTGACCAAGCAATCCCACATCTATGAACTTAGAGATACATGCACAAAATGATTTACATGCAGGGACATTCATGCGCATCATTGTTTGAAGTGGCAAAAGACGGAAACACCAAATGTCCATTAGTAGAGCCTTATTAAATAAACTATGGGACACAATGATCTCCACCTAAAAATCTCCAAGATCTATGGTTAGGTATAATGAGCAAGGTTCAGAACAGTGTCTATAACATGCTAATATTGGTGTTTAGAAAGTTGGGGGAATATATTCACATATATGTTTACAAAGACATGAAGTATCTTTGAAACTGGTAATAGAGGTTGCTTCTGGAAAGGGAACTGAGTGGCTGGGGATTACGGATGGGAAGGGAAACACTTTTCAAGGAATATATGTTTGTATTGTTTAAAGAATTTATATATATATGTATATATATAACCTTAAAAAATTAATACAAAACCGGACTTCCTGGTGCTTATTCGGTAAAGTCCAAATCATCAGTATGAAAGGAGAGACTTCAAGTTCTGGCTCCAGTAAGTTTTTTCTGCTTGCTCTCTCCCTCAACTGCACCATTCTCTGAACATTCCTTGTACTCACTCATCTCTGTGCCTTTGTAGAGGTCTCTCTCCTGGAAAGTCCCATCCCAGCTCAGCAGAAGCTAATCTCATGTTATCGCCTTGGCTGCTTTATAGCTGCGTATGATGGCCCTGGATCCCAGTGTTCCCTGCAAGAGAAGTAGGTGTCTTTCTTTCCTACAAATTGATATGATGTCTTACACATAGCAAGTGTTCCGAATACGTCTGTGCCTTGAACCAAAGTTATAATTCTACACATCTCAGCAACAGCTTCTGGGAATAGCCAGGAATGGGGAGACGGATGGGCTTCCCCTTCCCAGCAAAGAAGGAGCAGGCTCTGAAATCTGCCCCAACAGTCTGGGGGCTGGGCGAGGTCAGTAATACATCTCAGCCTGGGACATTCTGCAAGAATGGACCTCCTTCCTCTGGTTCACTCCGAAGGCCACTCTCCCCACCCAGTTTCTTTGCCCAAAGACCCACCAAATCAGTGGTGCTGCTATGCTCAGAGCACTGGCTCTGTGGAATCAGGCTGACTACATGGTGCTTTCTGGGGAGAGAGACGTCCATCGCCCTGGACCACAGTCTGGGGTTTAAACTCAGTTGTCACAATTATTTGAAGCCTATTAAGTTTATTTATGTTCCAAAGCAGGTCCACTAGAGAAGGACCATCATAGTCATAAATATCAAAGCTGCTGTTCTCCAGACCCAGCTGGGTCTCTAGGCCCCTCCCCTTCTTAGCTCTGCAAGCCCTGCTGACAGGCTTGAGCCATGCGCTCTGTTTCAGTGCAGTACACACACCCTGCCTGACAAATTCTGCCAGCCCAGCCAGTACAACACACACCCCTACATATTTTGTGTGGTGGGAGTATGTTTGAGTGAGACTCAGATATCCATGGGCATGATGGTGTCTTCTAGTCCTGTCTACATCAAGCACATAAGGTTCAGGAGCCCAGGGTCCACACTTCCTCCTCAAAGATCCATAGGGGCCTAAGAATAGGCACTGAGCCCTGTGCAGAATGAGAGACCCTTCTAATCCAATCTAGTCTTTAAGAAGAAAAAGGATTGATCGCATGTCTCCTGATGATGTCCTCAGAGTTCTTGGCTGGGTGAGGTTTTCATCATTTTATCCATCAGTGCAGGATGGAGGAGACCACTTAGCCCTAAGAGCAGTGTTTTCCAAAGCATATTCCACTGTACAGTGGCCTTGTAGGATTCTCCACAAAAAAGGAAAGATGATTCTGTGGTCAAAAACATTCATGAAACACTGAATACTAAGTCCTCCTGTGGGGAGATTCACAATGCACTCTGCATATCAGAGGCCCTGAGAAGTCCTACAGTAAAGAAATTTGTTTAACCCAGTGTGTTCTAAACATGCTTGACAAAAGAATCTTTTTGTGGTGACCTCTATAATTATCCCTTGGTAGGAGTATTACATGGAATACCTTTGGGAAAAGCTGCCTTTAGAAATACGTGTGTGTTCACCACCCCCAGCCTTTTATGAGGCTTAACATAGTCCAGGGGGAGGAACACTTCTCTAACTTCCCCATCCCTGTCTTCTAGTTCCCAGGTCTTGAGCTGGCCAACACACCTGCCCAGGTACAGGTGTTCTCCCTCTCTGTGCTGGCTCTTTCCTTCTCTGTCCCGTCCTAGGATACTGGAGGAAGGAAGGGGGAATGTCACCTTCAACTTCAACCAACTGAACCATTCCCCACCTACCTGTGGTTGGCCCTCAGCCTATACCCCTGCCTGATTTTACTATTCCCCTTTTTAAAGAGTAAGATTGAAAAATTGCTCTTTGTCCTTCTTCCCAAACTTATCTCCAAGTTTCCTTCCTCCAGGAAGGCTCACATGATCAACTAGAGCTTGTGCTATTGGTTTAGGGCAGTGGCTTTCAAAGTGTGGTTTCTGGATCAGCAACAGAGCAGTAGCATCACTTGGGAACTTGCTAGAATTGCACATTCTCAAACCCCTACTGAATTTGACACTCAATGGGTAGAGCCCATCAAGCTGTGTTTTAACAAGCTCTCTGGGTGCTTCTGGTGCAAGCCACTGGTCTAGGATTTTGGAAATCTCTTTCACTGAACAGGTTCGACTCTTCCTCATTCATTTTCTGTATATGTTTCTATTTATACCACACCCAATTCCAAACAATACTCGGAGTGCTAGTGCAATTAAAAATAAGTTTATGGATAAACACTCTTCCTTCCAGTAACTGCATGGCTCACTCCCTCATCTCCTCCAGGTCTCATGGGGCTCTCCTCAACCATTTCCAAAATGTCAACCTCCTCCACTGCCCCTCCCTACTCCCCTTCCTCCTCTGCTTTGCTTTCTTCCTTTGCACTCATTGCCATTTGATGTCTATATATTTTATACATTTTCGTGTTTGTTTTCTCTCTCCTCTCTAAAGTATAAGCTCCATGGGGCAGGGCTTTTCCTCTATTTTGTTCCCTGCTCCATCCCCTGCACCAGAATGGCTGCTACCCCAACACATATTTGTTCAATAAAGGACCCTTATAAACAGGCAGGAGAGGTCACTTGCTTTAATTAAACATAGAATTTCACCCTGAGCTTCCTGGCAGCCAAAGAGTTACAAAGATCTCTTTATCTAATAACAGGAAATCAGACACCCCTCCTGGGAAGGACGGAATCAGCCCGGACTCTTTTGCCATGGGGGCTCCCTGGCTGGGTAACAGTTATTTCTGTAACATGTCCCCAGGAGACTCTGCACGGATGTCCGAGCAGCCCTGGGAGCCTGAACCAGCTTCCAGCCCCACCCATTCAATTCAAGGGAAGTTTCTCTTCTCTCCAGCAAGAAATGGGCAGACTCCTGCCCGCAGATGTCTGTAGTGAACTCATCTCCTGGCAGGAGAAGCAAAAGGGCACACAAATTACAGGAAAATGTCTGCTCATTTAATCAGTTTTGTAGGTTCAATGTGGTGGGGCAGGAGGGGTGGAGCCGGGAAAGCATTCGGCCACATTGAGTTCTTTTTCAACCGGCTGGAAGGGTAGCCCTGACCTGGGGAGAGTGTATCCAGCCACTGATAAATTCATAAAGTATTTGACCTTTAATCAATCCTAATATTTTCAATCCGCAGAGCCTTCTTAAACGCCTGCAGCCCTGCCCCTGGACCCCTATTCATCACAATTACTGCTCCAACTGTCGGAGGCAGGGCATGAAACGGCACACACTGACGTCCAATATTTTATCACTAATAAAGAGAAACATCCCAAGTATTTGCACAGTTCTGATACTTTCCAGCCCTGAGCCCAGGAAAGGGGGGAAGTGGTGATTTATGCTCACTGCCTGGCATTGGTAATTGGCCCTCTCCGCTAGGGGCCCCGGGCGGCTTTTCTCTGCCTCCCAGCCCTGGACCCGGGTGTGCAGAGAGCAGTTCGTCAGGAAAGGCCTGCAGAGCACACAATAGGCCCTTTACTTGGCGTCTGGAAAGTGGTGTGAAGCACTAGAAAGGGCAATTTTTCAAGATCAAGATTTGGCAAGTGCTTGCCTACACTGGTGGCTTTGTAAACAAACCGAATGTTTATGAAGAATCTTGTTCCAGTTGTTGCCACGGCTGTGATCCTCCCCCAGTTCCTTGTCTTGCCTTCCTGTCCCCTCCACACCCCCGCTCCACCCATCTGCCCTGCTGACCCCTTCCCCAGGCAAGGTCTTGGCCCAACCCCATTTCCTTCTCATTTCAAAGTCCCTCCCTCTCTGCCTCCCAGCTCCAAGCAGAGGGAAGCTCAGTTTCCAGCCACAGCTTTCAGACGACCCACAGGCTGCATCTACATGGCACCCAAACATCTGGATGAAATAAATGTAAACAAAACAAGCAGATGTTTCTCTTTCATTACAGCAGGTGCCTTGGCGGGGCCCTCAGCGCCTGGCCCTAAGGAAAGGGCTCCCTCTGAGGTCCAAGTCCCCAGAGTGGGTTTGGGGAGGCTGCACACCATCGCCCTATCAAGGAGCTAGCCACTGGGGTCTCACAGAGAGGAAGGAGCAAAGGAAGCCGATACCCCAGAAAAAATGGTGCTGGTGAAACTGACAATGGAGGATGGTGTCTGTGGACAGGACGAAAGGTTTAGGCGCTGGGGGCAGAAGGGGGAACAGGAGGAGAGATGTCCATACCAATCAGTGGGGGAAAGAGTTGATGCCAAATCTGTCTTTAATTTTGTTGTGACCAAGGGTTTTCTGGGCCTCCACATTCCACATCACTGCCTTCCAGGAAAAAAGACTGTCCCAAAGAAACAAGAAACAGCCTGCACAAACCTCCTCCTTAGCCCCAGGGTCTAATAGAGGAGTTAGGAACAGAGGACGGCCTGGGGCTGAGATGATCTGAGGCTTAGAAAGCAGCACAGAACTCTCCTTTCTCACTCCATCTTCTATCAAACAGAAAACAAAGAGGCGCATCACATTAGACTAATAAAGATGGGCTCAGATATTTGTGAAAGGGATGATTGAGGAAAGACAGGAGGTCAGGGACCATGAAGAGCAGAGTGACAGGAGCCACAGAGAACCAGAGGCAAAAAGAGATTAATTGGTTACCACTTGCCTTCCCTTCACTCCTTCCATCCTCTCTACCCCGACTGTGTGTCCCACCAGTCCCTGAGTGTGACACTGAACACACTCCCTAGTCCCTGGGTGTGACACTGAACACTTCCTGGCCTTCTGTGTGACATTCAACCAGATCTCTCCCCCACTGAACACAGTCCTGCAGCCCTCTTCCCCATTCCTCAAGCACTGAGTGCACTGACACACTCTCCAATTCTATCCCCCACTTACTGTGTGTGACACTGAATGCACTCCCCCAGCCCTCTCTGTGTAGCACTAAACACACTCCCCAATCCTGTCCCCTACTTCCCAGCCTCTGAGTATAGCACTACACATACCCCTCCAGCCCTCTCCCCCAGCTCCCCTAGCCCTGGGTGTAACACTGAACATGCTCTCCTGCTCCTCTCCCCTTCCTGAGTCTCGGGTGTGACACTAGCACCCTCTCATCCCTGGGGTGAGGCACTGCACCTACACTCCCGTGGCTGCCCCATAGCCCTTGTCTGTCACACCAAGCACCTTCCTCAGGCTGCCTCTGCATTCCTCAGAAGCAGCTTGTCTACCCTACTATCTTCAGAAAGGTTCTCAGGATCCTACAGTGAGCACTTGCCTCAGTTCAACGAGAGACAGAGAGACAGACAGACAGAGAGAGAGAGACTGTGTGGGTAGGCGGGCGGTGTCGAGGGTGGCAACAGTTGGGAAGGCTGCTGCCCTGACTCCCCCATCCATCCACTGATGATTGAATTTTGTGCCAAAGACAAATATTTTCCTTTGGTCTTAGTGTTCCTGTCTGTGAAACCAAGCTGCAATCTGGCATCACGTACCCATGGGAAAGGGTCTGATTTCCACAAAGCGTTGAGAATTCAAGATCCGGACTATGGTTAGGACCAGGTAAGGCACAATTTGGGGAGAGAGGATTATACTTTGGTGGGGAGGTAATTTTTTATTTTGTTTTTCATGCTTTTTTATGAACCAGGAAGTGCCAAGCAATGCCCCAAGGCTTTAGGTTTTCCAAGGAGAGAACTTTACCCCTGATAACCACAGCAACCCCTGAAAGAAGTGGAGGGTTTCCTTTCACATTTCGGGGGGACGGGGCAGGAATCAGACACAAAGAAAACTGAAGTACGAGCGATCCAATTCCCCTTCCCCCAAGTAGCCCTGCTTTTTAGCTCCACGGGTTAGAAGTTTATAGGAATTCTGGATCCATGGTTTCCTATGGTCGCTTTTACAGATCTTGTTAATTTATTACCCGTGGTTACAATTTTAATGGAAATCATGAAGAAATGGCAAAGGAAACATGAGCTAATTTTTTTTCCAGTGACACATTTCACTGCTATTTAAATAGCTGATTTGCCAAACCAAACACAGCGCTTACAGCCAGCGGTGACACATGAAGGGGATCACTGTGGCCGATCCTGCCTACGGCATCCAGAACAGGCGAGACTTTCTCTCAGCTTCCTGAGGGCCGGACATCGAGGGGGGTGGGTTGGAGGAGCTGGAGCCTGGGGCACAGCTGGAGCCTCAGAGCTGGGTGACTGCAGCTTCTACCCGCCCGGGCAGGGCTATTTCTCTGCTGCCCCTGTCTACTCCTCACCCCAAGGGGCCCTGGGGTGACTGTTTTCCATACCAGCCCGGGAGGCCCCCCAGAGCAGGCCACAGCCGGGCCACCAGTGAGGGCTGCCTGGCTCTCCCTTCGGGATGAGTTGCTCAGACCTCTAACTGGGAACATTATCGGGTTGTATAAAACCAGAGATAGACTTTGGGGAAACCCTGACCAGCTTCGCTCCAGTTCTGTGGTGGTGGCAACAGCAGTACTGTGACCATGCTTGCACGGGGCGCCTTTGTTGGACAATCCCAGAGCCTCTGACTTCTGCTCCTCAGTAACGTTGGCCTCTGATGCTTTCTTGCTCCCCAATTCAGGAGCTGTGATGTCACCAAGCATTTAATAACTTCTCAAGAAGCCAATTGAGAGCTGTAGCATTTGGCAAGAGAAACTCCAGGGCCTGGGATGTTGGAAAAGGGAGAACAGCCAGTCTCTGGCGATAGCTGGTGCAGGGCTGCGTAGACAGCAGCTAAGTCAGACCCTCCCCAGGATTCAGAAATGCTGCAGGATTGAAGGAAGGAAAGTGCTCAGGGGCTGACATCAGGGCCGTGGAGACCTTGAACCAGTTGCCCAGTCTCAGGGGCACTGAGAGAGCCCAGCAGCACCAACATCCTCATTGTGGGCTTTACTGATGAACAGCAGGGAGGGGTGATCCAAGAAGTGGGCACAAGACGGGGAGAGAACATCCTGGAGGCAGGAGCCCTGGCCAGCAGGCACTAGGCTTTCAGCCCCACCAGGCCCTGCTGGATCTCCAACAAGTCCACCTACCTCTTAGATTCCCCCTCAGTGGGATGCTCTGTGCCCCTCGCCCCAGAGCCTCCTGCAAGTGTCAAGGTGGGCAGATCGGAGGGACTGTGACAGAATTCAGGCAGCAGGCCTGCTGGCACACTGGGAGAAACCACTCTCCCTCCTCTGCTTTCCAGGGAGAAAACCCACTCTAGTGAGGCTTGAGAGAGAAGTTAACTGTCATCTTCCCTTTGCCAAAAAGTATATTAAATTCACTGACCACATTTTTCCAAACCCAAGTGCAGAGGACATTAGATCAATGCACACTGACTGGGCTCTGGTGCACTGGGCATCCCACACATTTCATTTTGCATTATTAATATTTAAACCAAAGCAGCTGTTCTCTGCGCACACAGAGCCCAGAGCCTGCCCACGGCTCCTATGCAGAATTCTTGCTGGGACCAGATGCACCAGCTAGGAAGCCTGTTGTTGATCCTCAGGCCTTTGGCCTCCTGGGGTGAATTTCCCTATTGATCAGGTATGACATTTGGGGGACATTTCTGGGCAAGGGGGCTCGGTGGTTTGTTGACAAGAGCAGATTCTGATGATATGGCTTAGCTAAAATTTCCTGAGAGAGTACGTAGCAGGGCACCCTGAGCCGATTTTTGAGAGGTGAAACTATCTCTTTGAAACCAAACTCCCCTCTAAGCTCTCTGTCCCAGGGTTAGGCACCCTAGGCTTTCCTCCTTCAAAACCAGAACAACTCTTCTGCTAAGCACTTGCGCCTTGGAGCCTGGGGTCCTGCTCCTGGGCATTTGCAAGGTAAAGTCTCATGGCCAAGCCTGGCTGGGAGAGTCATGCCTGAGTCCTGCATGGCAACCTGATGCCCAAAGCCCCTTCCCAACCTGCCTCCAGCCACCAGGCTCTGCTGTCTGCTTCCCAGATACACTAGACTCTATCCCTCCACAGAACATCTGTTACCTCTGCTTCCTTTGAAGTCCCAGGACAAAAGTCACCTCCTCTCTGCTACTCCTAGCCCCACCCCCCCAGGATGAATTACTTACCGTTCTCTTTTACTGTAACACTTTATGTCCCCCTTTATTTAGGCATATATCTCATTATGTCACAAACCTTTGTTTCTATAGCTATAAAAACAAATACTCATTGAGCACTTTCTATGCACATGATGCTTCAGGTAGAGCATATTGTGTAATTCTCACAACAACCTTCTGAGGTAGATACTATAATTATCCCCATTTTACAGATGACAAAACTGAGACTTAGAGATGGTGAGTAGCTTGCCCAAGGTTACATAGCTAGAAAGTATGTGTTTTCCCCCAGAAACTATTAATACAAATTACTCAAAGAAGGGGCTATGTCTTACTACTCCAGGGCCTACCTAACACACTAATTATAGGTGTTCGAAACATGTATGTTGAAATGAAAATCAAATTAAATAGAGCAAACAGAAGGATTTCCCAGGTCAGGACCTGCTGAGGTGTCCTATTGTCACCATTTTCTTTAGGCTACAGCCCCAGCGCTGGCTTCTAGGGAAAGAGGAGTATAAACTTGGCAGTAAGCCAGACCTGGATTCAAATTCAAATTCCACCTGAATTTAAATTAGCTGTGTCCTGTTTCCCCATTTCCAAATTGGTGAAAATAATAGTACCAACCTTAATTTTATCCTCATAACCAGCAATGCCATCCCGCCTGAGCTGGATTAGAGAAGGTTATGGTCCATGGAAAAGGCGTAAGGATTGAGTGAAGTAATACATGGAGAGCATCTAGCCCCGTTCTTGCCACATTTATAGACACACACACTGATATCTGGGGACACTGAAGTGCAGTGACAGCAACGATGGTGACTATGTGTTATACTGACGCACAGTGCCTTATAGAGCTGCCTAAGGCATTGCCACTTAGATATCTTCGTTTAACCCTCACAAATTTTGTAAGCCAAGCGTTACTATCATAATCCTGTTCCAGACATCTAGAGCTGCATAGCAAAAACACCCCAAGTCTTCGTAGCATAAGACAATAACATTTGTTTTGTTCACAGATCTGCAGTTTGGGCAGGGTTCGGGGGGAAGCCCCTTCTCTCCACTCCATTCAGCACCAGGTGGAACAGCTTGGAGGGGCGAGGGAGAAAGAGAAAGAGAGAGCATGCCAGCAGAGGCCGTACGCTTGGTGACCTAGGCTGGGAAGTCACATCATGTCACTTCTGCAGCATTCTATGTGTTGAAGCAGTCACAAAGACCTGCCCAGATTCAGTCAGAAGGAATGTAGTGGCAAGGCTCTGAAAGAGCACGTGAGACTGGAAACACTACCATGACCTTTTTTGAAAAATACTCAGAGGAGAACATTGAGGCCCCAAAGCCTGTGACTGGTTGAGAACACAGCACCCATGAGGGGCAGGACCAGAACCTGAACACAAGTCTTCTGACTCCAAACCCTGTGCTTTCTCCACTGTCCAGTGTGCCTTCCAATCTCCTGGTGGGGGCTTCAGAAAAGCCCGGTCCCCACCCTCATCACAGGGCCTTTCAGAGCCCACCCATGTTACACACACACAGACATGCATGTGCACACACACTCACACACACACACACCCCTGCCCACAGCTAACTTCCTTCCAGCCGTCCCTCCTCGCTCCTGGACCCGGTGAGGGGAAGATTCCCTGAGCGGGTGAGACCCCACTGCATTGCTTCACTGCCCAGGCCACGCTGAGTAGGGGATGGGGCCCACCCGGAGCCGGAGCTGGGGAGGCCTGGTGCTCAGGGATGAGGGCGGGAGGGAATGAGAGCGAGGGCAGCGTCTGGGATGTGTAATTGCAGACGACAGCAGAAGCTGAGAAGACGGGAGAATTTTTGGAAAATGTGAGTGTGATGTCAGCCTCAGTGAAAGAGAGGGGAAGACTGGAGGGGGGTGGGGAACGGTCGGGTTGGGGGGTGGCAGGGGAAGGCACAGGGAGTCAAGTTGTAACGGGAGGAACAGTTTATTAGTCTAGAAAAGTTTAACTTGCAGCCCACAACCTTCCCCCAGCCCTCTGCCCAGCGCCGGCAAATCACACAGATGTGATTCCTACACACGCCGGCGAGCCCTGGTTGAATCCAGGGGAAGAGATGGCACTGATTTCACAGACTGTTGAGTGACTGAGCACAAAGCCA
This sequence comes from Lemur catta, assembly GCF_020740605.2. Classification (NCBI taxonomy): domain Eukaryota; kingdom Metazoa; phylum Chordata; class Mammalia; order Primates; family Lemuridae; genus Lemur; species Lemur catta. Next base: position 30,937,978 of record NC_059131.1, read on the forward strand.
GCCCTTGGCCAGTCCAGGCCGGGGACATTGAGAATCGGGAAGGAGCCCTTGGAAATCCATGCCCAGGTCCAGGAGCAGGAAGGAGGAGGCTGTAGAGGCCGAGGTTGGGGCACTGTGACCCTCAAGAGTCTGTTTGGGGAATCTGGCTGGTGCCTTTAGAAGTGTTGTGATTGAGCTGTTAAGGCTCCATGTGCAGAAGTGTGTGCTCTCTGGACACCCTGCCCAGAGCTGACCTTCACATTCCAGGCCTCCTGCCCTGAGAAGCCGGTGTCCAGCACACGCTGGGCAGCCTGGTTATGACAGCAGCACGTGCAGGCTCCTCGGCCAAACTAGCTGGTACCACAGTCTCTGCCCCACCACTGCATAGCTGTGTGACCTTGGGCAAGTCACTGAACCTCACGAAGACCCAGTTCCTGCCCCTGTAAAGTGGGAGCGATAATATCTACTCCAAAGAGCTGCTGTGAGCCTTGCATTAGGTCGTGTAGTTAAGAGCCTACCACAGTGTCATAGGGTACATAAGGATTCAGCAAATGGTCGTTCTCACTCTACTTCTTTTTCTCTTCCATCCCTGTATGTAAACCCAGAAGCATTGTTCATCTTAAACCTCATCCAGTCCAGACTTGTAGACCCAAAGAGAGGGACAGCTGATAAAGTGTTGGGGTGGGGGTTATGGACAGAGGGGTACTCTTACCCTTAGATCAAACAGCCACCTCTTGCCTCTAGGGCTCGCTGGTATAGGAGCCCTGGCAGGGCAGTGGGCATACTTTCCCCAGAACCTTAGGAATGAGGGTGAAAAATAAGCAACCTCAAATCTTGTCTGTGGCTTTATTTCAAGACTAGTAACAGCCTGAAACTACCCTTTCCCCTCCCCTTCTCCTCTCCTGGCAGCTCCGGCATCTTCCAATTCAGTCCTGCCTGGGCCAGATTGGAGAAGGAAGGAGGTTATGGTCCATGGAAGAGTCATACCCTGAACTTTATGGGGTTTGCAGCGGCCAGGTGCACAGTTGGGCCCCGCTCCGTCTCCACAACAGCCAGAGAAATGAAATGCAGGCTCCAAGGGGCAAGGAGAAAGTGGAATGGGAAGACAAAAGGGACAGAGATGATAAAAGGGACGGTCTGTAGGGGTCACAGGGTAACATCCAGGTAAGGAGAGGTAAGAGGAGGTTGTGGGGATGTTGGTCATATCCTAACCAGTAAGTGGTGGGGGATAGGAAGTTTCCGTGGGTTGACAGAAGGTTACTGACCATGGAAGTAGGTTTTAGGCAGGTGATTAGAGCTGAGTTGCTTTTGAGAAGAGCCCACGGCCACCTTCCAGGGGCAAGAGCTCGCCATCTGCAGAGGACTCATGGCCAGGATCCTACCTTGGGAAACCCACTCCTGTCTTCCTCAACCCCAGAACTTCTGCTCCAGGGAGGAGCCTCAGAGCAGCTAGAGCCAAACGTTCCCTGTGCTCTTTCAGCCCCAACATTTATCTTAGGGTTATTTTCACTCCCAAGAACAAAGAAGCTTTCTATTCAGCAAGTGGTGAGAACCCACAGCTCTGACAAGCCATAGATCACTCTCCGAGGGCTGGAGGGGCTGGTCCAGCACGTGGCGCTGCTTCTCCCTCCCACACACACCCTCAGAGCGGGTGTCTGGCTCGCAGTCAAACTGGTTCTGACAGCCAGAGGCCAAGATGGGGCGGGGATGACCGGCTCTCTGGAAGGGCGAGGGCAGCAAGGACCAGCGAGGAGCCCTGAGCAATCCCTACTGGGGTTGAAAGAAACTCTGGCCTCAGTCTCCTCCTGTGAGATATATGATGATCCTCCAAACCACCTGGGGAGCTTTTAAAAAAGGCAATAAATGCGTGTGGTATATAAAGGTCAACAGTACAGGGAAGGTATATGGTAAACCCAACACCCCCAGTGATAGCTACGGCACCCAAATTTCTTCTTTATCTCAATAAGTTTATTTGAATACATTAGCATATATATAGATACACACACATATATATGCATATGTATAAATTCTATCCATTTTTACACATTTGGTAAGAAATCAAACACATTATCCTACAATGTTCTTTTTATACTCAGCCATATATATATATCTTGTAAGTCATTCCACATTTGTACATATAGAGCCGTCTCCTTTTTACTGACTTCTTAATATGCCATCATATCGCTATTGTTAGGTACGTAGGCCATTTCCCACCTTTTTCTATTGCAAATAATGCTGCAGTAAGTACCCATGTAACACACTCCTTCTTGCACATTTTTGCATACGAGTAGCGCATATTCCTAGAAGTAGAACTATCAGGCAGATAAAAAGGCATGTGCATGTTTTTTATTCTGATGGATGTTGCTAAATGGTTCTGTATAGAGGTTGTGTTTATTTACACAGACACCAACAATACATGAGAATGCCAGTTTCTCCGCATCTCAGGCCAACACAATGTGTTATGCAACTTTTTGATCCACATTAATTTGATAGCTGAGAAAATAGCATTTCATTGTGACTATAACTTGCATTTCACTCATCATGGAAAAGGTTGAGAAACTTTTAATGTGTTTAAATGCTTTTAATACTTGAATGAGCTTTTAAAATATATAGATTCCTGGGTCCCACACTCAATAATCTGATTCAGTAAACCCAAAAATCAGTACTTTTAAAAAATATTCAAGTGATTGAGGTAGATAAAGATTTCTTAAACAGAACATAAAAAGCATGATGCATAAAAGAAACAATTGATAAACTGTACTTTGATCAAAATTTTAGAAGTCCATTTCTTAAAAGAAAGTGAAAAAACAAGCAACACACCGGGAGAAGATATTTGCGATATGTGTGCCCCACAAAGAGCTCATAACTAGAATATATTAAAAACTCCTACAAATCAACAAGAAAAAGAAAATAATCAACAAGTTTTTTTAGGTAGACCAAAGACATCAATAGACACTTCACAAATGAAGATATGTGGGTGACCAACACACATATGAAAAGATGTTTATTTCAGGACTCAACAAGGAGTTATGTTTATTTCATAGCTCATCAAGGAAAGGCAAATTAAAACCACAATAAGATATCACTAGCAGTCCTTTACCGGTAAGTATTAAACAACTGACTCTCCAGGAAAAAAAGCCTGATTTGTATTGTTCGGTGAGAAAATTTTTCCTACCGCCAATTTCAAACCACCAATATGGCATCACTGAATGAAGAATTGGGAAGAGCTGGACACAACCAACTCTCAGAAGCCACACGAGCCAGCTCCAGCACATCACTGAGCTCACCACACAAGCACCACGAGGGCTGACATGAAAAAGATTGACCATGCCAAGTGCTGGCAAGAATGTAAAGCAAGTAGAACTCTAACACATTGCTTGTGGGAGTGTAACTTAGTACAACCACATTGGAAACTGTTTGGCAGTATCTACTAAGGCTACATGTGTACTGGTCGCATGACCCTGTATGGGCCACAGAAGTAGTGTATAGGTGATGGTTAATTTTACGTGTCAACTTCAGTGGGCCACAAGGTACGCAGACATGTGGTCAAACCCTATTCTGGGTATGTCTGCGAGGGTATTTCTGGATGAGAGTAGCATTTGAATCAGTAGACTGTATAAGCAAATTGGGCTCCCCAGAGTAGGTGGGCCTCGTCTCATCAGTTGAAGACCTGAATAGAACAGAAAGCTGAGTAAGAGGCAACTCCTGCCAGACTGCCTTGAGCTGGGACATCAGTCCTTTCTTACCTGTGGACTCGAACTGAAACATCAATGTCCTGTTGGTTGCATCTCTCTAGAGAACCCTCATTAATACAGCATGTATCCACCAAAAAGCATAGCAGTTCATAGCAGTTTTATTGGTAATAGTCAAAAACTGAAAACAACCCAAATGCCCATCAACAGTAGTATGAATAAATACACACTGCTTAGATTTATACCATGGAATAATATACAGTAATAAAAATGAATAAACTACAAATACGTAAAGCAACATAGATGACTCCCACAGGCAAGATGTTGAAAGAAAGGAACCAAACACAAAAGACTATATATAGAGATGAACTTTTAGAACAGGCAAAACTAATTTATCATAAGATAACTCAGAATAGCAATTACCTTTGGGGGAGGTTGGTAGAAACTAGAAGCACACAAGAATGTTCAGCATATTGGAAATGTTCTGTATTTTGATAGGAATGGAGCCACAAGAGTGTAAAACTCTACCCAGCTGTACATTTAAGATTGATACACTTTAGTGCTCATATAATACACCCCCAATATAACTTTTAAAATAAAATAAGGTGTCTCTGATGATCAGCCTAGTATAGGAAACACTGGACTTGGCAATCTGCAAGTTCTCCTAGAGCTAACATTCTGCAACTATGAGAAGAAACAGACAGAATGGCACCAGGGAAAGGCAAGGAGAAGGGCCGAAGAGTAGAGGCAAGGGCTGAAAAAGGAAAGGAAGGGATGCCTACTTAACTCACCAACATTTATTCAGCACCTACCATGGGCAGGACACTAGGTTAAAAGTGAGCAAAGCGTAGCCCCTGCTCTCAAGGAGCTTGCCTTCTTGTAGAGGACATAATTCTACATTACAAGGCAAAACACAGTGAGTTCCCAAAATGAGAGGCACCAACAGAAAGCTCTGCAAGTAGAAAATGGCATCCAGTTGGGCGGGAGGTCATCTGGAAAGAATCCACGGGGGAGCAAGCACTTAAGGATAGGTAGAATTCTCCTGGGTAGAGACAGTCAGAGGAAGACGTTTATTGACGATCCTTTACAAATGCGATTTAAATTGGCCAATGCTTAGGGCCAATGTAACCCTTTAATACTGAAGCTCACCAGACTCATCCTAAGACGGATGAAGAAATAATCCCCCCAAGAAATGGCTAGTCAACACAGAATGAGCTCCAAATCCTATCAAGGGACTGGAGGTTTCTCAAGGCACCGTAAAAGAGACAAATGTGCTCGGCGCTTCTCAGCACAGAAGGTAAAATATAATTATTTGTTATTTTATCTTTAAAGAATTGGGAGAGAAGGAACTTCATGGAGACCACAGGCAATAAGAACAGGCCAACCAGGACCTGAACTAGGAAAACAGCAGTGACAACACAAAGGATGGGACACAGTGGAATCGGTATTAACAGATGACTAGACTATCACTCCATGGGGACAGGAGCACAGTAGGCACACGGTTCTTATTCATTCCCTCTCCTTCCCCTACTATGTGCCAGGCCCAGCGCCAGCCCCTGAAGTTTGGGGGAGACACTGCTGAACAGATACTACTTGTAATGCAATGGAGCGTAAGAGACCTAAGGGTGCTCACGGACCACACATGAGGACTGGAGGGAACCATTGCACACTGGCCAAGCCACCGAACCTGAAAAAGCTGTCCCTGAACCTGATAATGTTTCAATTAGTAAAGAGATGGTAGTAACCCTGCAAAGAGCTGTTTTAATATGATGGGGTGGGGTAGGGAGAGAGAGCAGAGGCATCCACTGTCTTTCCTTGGCAGCAGAAGGAAGGAGACAGAACAGCCACTGAAGGCATAACCGCAAAGACAGAAATATCCTTGGGTTGGGAGCAACCTGAACACGTATGTAGGCCAAGGAGCCAGGGCAGAAGGCAAGATGGAGGACACAAGAAAGAAAAAGGCTAGTTGATGGGGCAAGACACTCAAAGAGGCAGGGAAATATTATAGAATCAAGAAAACCAGGGAAGGGCTCAAACCTAGGGGGGATCCAGGCTTTATGACTTTGGCTGGATGTTGGTATAATTTGTGTGTGGGGAGGGTGGTCTTTAAGAAAAAGAAGGCAAATTTATGAATAGACAATTAGATATGAAAGTGTATATTTATTTAGAATGAGGAAATCATTCACAACAAAATATTTTAAATGTTAATCTTTTAAATACCACAAATATAACACAACCCTGAAAAATGATGTATTAATTAGTCACCTGACACACCTCTTCAATACTTTCAGGGGAAAATGTATTTCTTTTGACGTGCCTTTATTGATTCCTCTTACAACAAAGGCTTTGTGGTATCATTTTCTACAGACAGTATAGAAAAATAACTCAGTCTTTCCTCTAGCATAGTTGATCAAAATTTGTTTTTTATTATTGATGGTTCAGAAAATTTTCTTTCAGCTTCACAACTTGATATCAGTAATGTCGTATAAATGTTTAGGATTGTCATCATATTTGGGAAAACCACTATCAAAGTCCTTTCATGTATGAGCTATAGTATATCAAGGCATATCACGTTTTCTTGCACAGTGACCATCTAAAAATTTTTTAATTGACAATATTCATTAACTAGTTTGTTGATGTTCTCATTGGAGTATTTTGAGTTTTGTCTGATCTCATTGATGTCTGCATTTTATGTCAAATGAGCAAGAAATTTAATATTGTTTATATGATGCAATGATAAGTTGAGAATCATAAATACATGATTTTATAATTTTTTAATTTTTTTAAAGGTCAGAAAACACCCACGCATCTTGAACCCCAGCACAGGGATTAGATGGATGGAAAGTCCAGCGTGAGGAAGTAACCGCTTGAGCTAATGCCGACCCAACACATGATTTTATAGATAAGCTTTCTAGCTGTGTGTAGAATTTTTGTAAATTTGTGCCCTACAAACACAGGAATTCTGACTAAATCATATTTCACATCAAAAAAAGAAAACATATGGTGCATTTATAATTGAATATATTCCTGGCAGGAGAGAATTTTTATTTTGACTTGGCATTGATAAAAACAGATCACTTTCAGTTTACATTTCTGATGAATAAAAAAAAATTCCTGGACTAGCTTATGGTTCAGAAGTGAGTTGACTGGTGGCCCCCAGGAGGATATGTCCATGTCCTAACTTCTTGAGCCTGTGAATTTGACCTTATTTGGGAAAAGAGTATTTGCAGATATAATTAACTTAAGGATCTTGAGATTGTCCCGGATTATCTGGGTGAGACTTAAATCCAATGACAGGTATCCTTCAAAGAACCAGAAGAGAAGACAGGGACACAGAGGAGAAGGCCAGGTGAAGACAGAGGCGGAGACTGAAGTTGTAGAGCCACAAGCCAAGGAACACCCAAAGCCACCAGAAGCTGAATGAGGAAAGGATGGGCTCCTAGTCCCTAGAGCCTCTGATGGCAGTGCGGCCTCCAGATGTCTTGATTTCAGACTCTGGACTCCAGAACTATGAGACAATATATTTCTGTTGTTTTAAGCCACTCAGCTTGTGGTAATTTGCTAGAAAGAAACTAATACCAGTTCCATACATTCCAAACTTTGTTCACTCTCTACTACCCAAACATCAGGTAAATGGGTTTGCAATGAAACACATCCACGATGCGCAACTCCCTCCAGCATGCATCCACCATGCCAGGTAGCGCAGAGAAGGCCCCAGAAGCTCTTCCCAATGTGGCTGGCCAGCAACGACTAAAGTGACTGCAAGCCTCTTAAATACACCTCACTAAACCCAGACTAAACACATCCCTAACTCAGCTTCCCCCAGCCGAATCCCAGCAAATCCTCTCATGCCCTCCAAGGCCACTCAACTCAAGTAGAAATGTGAAGGCAAGGAAACCAGAGTGGAAAGAGACAGACAGCTTAGGAATTGTGGTTAACATATCTGACTTCTGTAACGTCACCAAAACATGTCCCCCTGAGGATGCAATACCAGGGTTCCTGCCTCCAGGTCCAAGTGAGGAGCTCTGAGCCTAAACTCCTTGGCTTCATGGCAGTCATCGCTGAGTCAGTCTCCAGCAAGAAGGACCACATCTTTCCCTGAGACCTAAAATTCCATGGCCAAACAGAATGCTTTCCAGTGGACTCAGTTTCTAGAAGGAAAGCGATAATGACCTGTAGGAATAATTCCAGGAAGACAACAGCACAGCAAGAGTTGTGACAAGGAAAGAAACACGAGAGAGCACGCTTTAATGACATTTAGAAGAAGGCAGGTGTGGACACACTCTTGAGGCTAGACTTGGAGCAGAGGAATGATGTCAGTGATCCTAAAATGAAGACGAGTGTGTCAAATCCGATTCTGCTGCCGTATTCTAGGCAAGATTTGCAAATCAGAAGGAGCCAATACCTGTAAGCGGGTTCAGAAGCTGGAGTTATGTGAAGACGTTCCTTGTGTCTGAGGCTTCTCTACACGAGTCTCTTGCTTCATGTTTTACATCTCAGGAACTCACAAGAATTTGTGGATGAAACAGCCCAGTAACATCAATGTATCGTGAAGGCTGGGATAGATGCTGCAATTCTGCAGCTGAGCATACATAGTTAGGACTTTTGCAAACAGAAGAGGCGGATACTGGTAACTACACTCTCAATGTCAGGCAAGATTCTGGAACAGATTCTGAGTGTGTGTGCGCATGTGTGTGCGTGTGTGTGTGTATAATTTCAGGGCAAGATTCCATAGTATTATCAGGTTCCCAGAGCAGTTTGTAACCCATTAAAATGATTAAAAGCCACTGGCAAAAGACGTTCTTTGGGGAAAAACTTTTTTATTCTTTGGGCTCTTCTAATCCCCTCCTTTCTCAGTTCATGAAACTGAAGACAGTTGGGGCTGGGGGGCGCGGGAGGAAGGACTTGCTCAGGGTCATGCAGCAAGGTGGTGGAAGACACAGGTCTTCTGACTCTCAGTCCAGTGTTTGTTCTTCCCTCAACTTCTCACTGCCTTCCGTCACACCCCCTTCCCTGCACATGTAAACCATTGCTAGCTTTTTCCAAAATGCTTTTCTCTCTCCATGAGAAAGTACCAAGAGATGCCCAGAGTTCATGAGGGCAGGGTGTGAGTCATGAGCTCTTGTGCTCAACTTTACCACTCCTGAGAAGGGACTGATGGACTCCAAGCATAACCCTCAAACCCAAAGGAATCCTCTTGAACGTGGAAATCCACAGACACTCCTTGGAAAATGAGGAATAGGGCCTGGGTATATGGGAAAACCATGGGAGGTTTCCCATAAAAGACAGAATGTCTTTTAAAAATCATTTGAGATTCTTAGAAAGGAAGGCCAGGATCTCTGAGAGCAGAGTGGGCTCTCTAAGTCTCCTGCATCCAAGCTTATTCCACTTTTTTCCTAGACCCTCTGTACTGTGGATTAGAAGAAGGGAGTGGACATGGTTTGTCTGATTTTCTGCAAGCTCTTGGTGAAATTGCTTATAATAGGCAAGAACAAATGATATCGGTTGTTTAAAGATTCAAAGATGCTTCAGGGTTCACTTTTGTCCTGCTCTGTTCAAACATTTTATTAATGAGGAGGATGAGAATATAGATGGCACGCTTACTAAATTTGCATACAATATCAAGTTGAGATCATTTGCCTTCCAATCCATAAAGTTTTGTCAAAAACTTCTAAAGAGCTGGGCATGGTGGCGCATGCCTGTAGTCCCAGCTACTCAGGACGCTGAGGCAGGAGGATCGCTTGAGCCCAGGAGTTCGAGGTTGCAGTGAATTATAATCATGCTACTGCACTCCAGCCTGGGCAACAGAGTGAGACCCTGTCTCTAAAAGAAAAAAAAAAAAAGCTTCTAAAGAAAGAAGCCAAGGGGATAAAGGACACTTCTTCCTGCAAGTGCCCAGAATCCAGAGCAAAATAGACAAGGACACAATCACAATGAACCGTGGCTTGTGCTACCATAGAAAAGGACACAGAGGGTGGTTATGGGAGCCCAGAGAACAGGCCCCCAGCCAGACTGGGGTTGCCATGGAGAGGTGCCGGCTGAAAAGTCTGGGAGCAAGGTAGGTCAGCTGACCACTAGGTCAGCCACACAAACGAAGGAAGACACATGCAGAGGCCCAGGTGCAGGTGGCACTGGTCTGTTCAGGAAGCTGATGTCGTTCTGGGTGGCGGCAGCACCAAGTGGAGGGAGATGTCAGAGAACGAGACCGCAGAGTTAGACAGGAGCCAGCCCCTGGGGGAACTGGCTAATGTTACTCTAAAATGTAGATTTTTTTAAAGAATACGGTATCACTTAAAACTTTGAAACAGGGCCTCAAGGAGCTCCCATGTGGCAGGAGACACCACCATGGAGCTCTTTCACTGCAGGGTGGTGAGTGACGCATTAGTGCCAGCCACGTGGCCCCACAGGATCCAGCCTCACCCATGGCCACTTCCCCTCTTCATTTAACTCCAGCCACATGAGCGACTTCCAGCTTTTAGGACATCTATACAGCGCCCCCCACCACCACACCCTCCCCCATGCACTCCTACCCCCTCCCCATCCCTGGACCCAACCAAATCCTTCAATCTCAGCTCAAATAGTGCTGCCCTAGAGAAACCTGCCTTAACTCCCCATTAATGTTTCTCATAGCACTTTGCTTTGACAGAGCTGGTGACAATTTATCACCTTTTAAAGAATATATTTATTTGCATTATTGTCTAATGCCACCGCTTCCACTACATGGTGAGTCCCTGGGGGCAAGGCTGAACGTGTTTTGCTCATGACTGTATCCCTTGTGGTTGTATCAAAAACTTGTATCATGTCTGTTAAAAAAGAAAAAAGAATGATGTTCCAATTACCTACCACTGCATAACAAACCATCCCAACATTTAGTAACTTACAACAGCAACCATTTTATTTTATCCCCCAATTTTGTGGGTTGATTATTTGGGAATAACCAACTGGGTGAGTCATCTTTTCCACATGGTATCCATGGAGGTCATTCAGTGGAATCAGCTGCAGATGATCTGGTTCAGAGACTCCAATCTGGCTTCACTCACATTTCTGGTGCCTTGGTGGCTGGGACACTAGACTCAGTTAGGACCATTGATTTGAGCAGCTTCTCCAACATGTGGTTCTAAGGTCAGTCGGACTATCTACATGGTGGCTCAGAAAGAATATTTCAAGAGACACAGGCGCAAGTTCAAGGTAATTTATGACCTACCTTGAAAGTTCCAGACATTGACTTTCACTACATGCTATTGGCCAAGCAAGTCACTAAAGCCAATCCAGTTTGAGGGAAAGGGTTAGAACCCCCACCTGTCCATAAGTAGAGTGTCAAAGAATTTGCAGGCATCTCTAAGCCACCACAGTGGGGAGGGGGACAGGACAGGAATGTTTATCTTTTCATATCACCCCAGCTGTGTCCAGGAAGGATGGAGAGAAATGGAATTTGGCTAGGGAGATCAATTCAGAACCTAGAAAAAGAAGTACAGAAAAGAAGGGTTTAAGTGATATCCACTGGAAGAGAAAAGAAAACATGGATTTGAGAGATATTTTAGGAAGTAATAGAGAGTTATAGTAAGAACATGGACTCTGGAACCATATAATCTAGTTTTGAGTCCTTGTTCTACCACATACCAAGGGTGAAAACTCTGGAAAATTAGTTGTCTTCTCTGGCCTCAGTTTCCTCATCTGTAAAATGGGGATAATAATTGTTCTCCCTTCACAGGGTTGTTGAAAAGATTAAATTAGTTAATACATGAAAAAAAAAACCTAAAACAGTTTCTGGATGCAGTAAGGATACAATAAATAGTAGCTCTTAAAAACAAAAAATAAATAAATAAAACTTTATAGGAGTCAGATTTTGTCTGAAAACCATTACATTGCTAGGGAAATAGGAACAATTCCCTCTTAGCTATGTGTTCTGTTTGTCAGTGATGCTGCGAGGTATTTTAAGCTTCTAACTCTAAAGTTGTACCGTGCTTTATTTTATCTTATTTTATTTTATTTTTTGAGACAGGGTCTTGCTCTGTTGCCCAGGGTACAGTGCAGTGGCAAACCATAGCTCATTGCAGCCTCTAACTCCTGGGCTAAAGCGATCCTCCTACCTCAGCCTCCCAAGTACCTGGGACTACCGGCACGCAACACCATGCCCGGCTAATTTTATTTTTTGTAGAGACAGGGTCTCACCCCATTGGTCAGGCTGGTCTCAAACTCCTGGCCTCAAGTGATCCTGCCACCCCAGCCTCCCAAAGTGCTGAGATTACAGGTGTGGGCCACTGCACCAGGTGTGCAGCTGCACCATGATGTAGAGCGTTGCACACCTCCACAGCTCCAAGACATGGTTACTTGTTAGGTTTATTGACTTCCATACAAGTGAAGGAGAAAGGAGCAGATAAAAAATAGGCAGAGATTTTTGAAGTATGGAGGAGCTGAGGGTGCTCTACAAAAGGACCTAAAAGTCTTAATGAAACAGGCATAACTCCATTAGTCTGAGGGCCTAGTCTTTCCTGCTCTTCCCTCTTTCAACCAACGTTGATTTTGTGTCCATTCTTTTCCAGTTCCTTTGCAAGTTTCTGGGGGTACAGTATAAATAAGACACTGTCCCTACATTTAACCCATAAACAAACAAATGCAATGCAATGTCCAAGGGCTGGATCCTGGAAGATGAGGGAGCTCTCTAGACACACTGCGGGGGGCATTCCAGGCTGGTGTTTAGGGTAGTGTCAATGTGACTAGAGTGTAGGGTACAGTGGGCTTTGCAGGAGCAAAAGCCAAAGGGGCAGCATTCAGACCATGACAATGTCTGCAGAGGCTGGGCAGTGGGCTGGGGGGCATGTGGGCTCTTTATCTGTGTCTGCCTGGTGCCGTGTCACAGAAATAGCCCAGAAAGGCACTGCAGTGCTGCCTGCCTGTCTCCTTGGGTGGGCAGGGAACTAGAATCAGTTTGCTGTCGTTCCTGGGTATTTCTTCAAAGTGTTTGAAATGGAAACAAACTAGTCAGCAAGACACCAGGTACAAGGGTCGGTGGGGTTTGTTCCTGGCCATTGGCGCCCCCAGGATCCACCTGGCCCACTCTATGCCTCAGGTCCTGCGACTGAGTTCCTCAGTCCTGCCCCAACTTCCTGGCGGCGCAGGAGGACAGACAATCATCTGAATCCACTGCTGCCTGCCCTCATGCCTCCTCGGGAGCCAGAGGAGGTAAATTCCAAGGCTGGGTTTTCCCAGGCTTCCCAGGAGACTGTCGTGGAGTTAATATGTGGACCTCAACCCCAAACACTCCCAGAGGCAAAACAGCATGCCCTTTTCTCATTTAGCCCAAAACCGCACCATGGCAGGACCAAGGATGGGGTCCCAGTGAGAATGAACATGAAGGTGTGGCACAATGCTTAGACCAAGGCTCCCCACAACTGAGCATCCACAGTTCTGACAAAGCACCTGACCCAGCCCTAATCCTGACCCCAGCAGCAACAGCACGCTGACCCCCACCCTGCATGGAACCCTAATCCAGCCTAACCCTAACCCTCCCTGCCCCTTACCCTTGGGGCTTAACACCACAGCGATCTGAATCCGAGTCCAGGCCTCTCTACCCAAGGCTAACCCTGAATAAAACACCTACAATAACTAAAGCACCAACTGCAGCTCCAATAAATCCTACACTGCCCTCAGCCCGTACTTTAACTCCAAGTCCACCCTCACCCAGGTCAAAGGAAATGCAGAATGGAATGCTGCCCCGCAGTCTGGTGGCCTTGACCGACAGCTGTCTGAAATTTGCAGCTTGAAATGTGCCTGGAACAATTGTCCTTTGGGTTTAAAATCTGATAGGAGACTACTGCCATTATTAAAGGATTTAATGCACAGAAATCTCTTTGGAAAGAACCAGACCTTGGAAGTCCATAGCTGAGAAATAGAGGCATTTTAGTTATTTCCTCTATGAATAGCAGACTGGGATGAAAGTTCTTAAGAAACTCTTCTCCCTCAACCCCTGATCTGCAGGAGTCATCAGGAAATGGGATTATCTTCAATTTATAAATGATGAGTAATTGTCAGCTTCTAAGAAGAGAGAGGAAGGGAGTACAGTGTCACAAATAGGAGAATCCAAAGGGATAAGCTACATGTTTAAAGAGACACCAGCATGTTGAATTCTTACTTCCTGTTCAGCCTCCTCCCAAGCCTGGGTGCCTGGCCTGTAGCCCAGGGTACAGGGCTGAATGTGAGGCAGGGTAAGTGGGGTCCCCTAAGCCTGGCTTACAGCAGGAGGCCCCGAGGTAAGTCCCAGAGCTGCGCTCTGTTGGAGAAGGCAGAGGTCAGCCTAGAAATGTGACTCCAAAAATGGGCTGTCAATCAAAGGGAAACAAGACAAATAACAGAGGCTGAGACACAAAGCCCAGCGGGCGGGATGGCAGGAGCAGCGGGGCCAGAGCGAGAAACAGCGGGTTGGGGCAAGAAAGTGGGCTGGGGGGCCAAGGAGGCAAGCAGGGCAAGGAGTCCAAATCAGTCCCAGGGCCCATGCTGCACCCCAAGCAGCTTTTACACTCTCCCGGCACAAGTTTGCACGGAAAAGTCAGATACTTTTGTTAATAACCTGTTTTTCAGATTCAAAAATTTCAAAATTTAGAAAATACAAGAAGTCTGTAGAGAAGTAAATTAAAATAAACTACAACCCTTGAGTTATGGTCATTTAAAGGGGCAGGACATTATTAGGACTTCATTGTTTCAAGAATTTATCTCTTTACCCTCTAGCTTCAGTTACTAATATCTAAAAGAAAAAAACTCCTGCTCCCTTTCTTTGCCCGAGAGGACAAAGCCTCCTGAACTGAACAGAAACCAAGGCCATAGCTGATGCTAACAGAGCAGATTCTATTCCCTGCACTGCAGAAAAGGGGAGGCAGCCTTTTACCCAGAAAAGTGTTATTGGCCACGTCCTGTGTCTGGCACTGTCCTAGGTTCTGGGTTCCAGCACAGCAGATGCCATCCCTTCCCTTGGGGCACTTACACCTTTTGCAAGACTGCCACGGTCCCCAGAGGCCGGTCCTATGGACTATCACTGACACACACTCATGGGCACACTCTCCCACACCCCCACACACCACAGTGCCACATACAACTTGCACACTCACATACACAATCATTCACACAGATACTCCCACTCACAGACCCACATGCTTACATCACATCACACTGACACACAATTACACAATCAGACTACACACACGCATGTGCTCACGCATACGTGCATACGCTCACACACTCACACACACTCCTGCACCATGCTGTCATGCACTAGGCAGTTACCTCCTCCTCCCTTTGTCCTCACTTGGGTCCTTGTGTAAAGTTAGCTGTGCATTTACCATACCGTAATGTGGTTAATTAAGTAATATCTCTCCCCCACCTCTGCCTCGGCCTGGAAACTTCCTAGGTTCATTTCCCTAAGCCCATCTTCCTGCGCAGTGCCTGGCACATAATAGGTGCTCAGTAATGTTCACTGCATGAACTTCGAATCCCACAACTAAGGGCTTTGGTCCAAGGAGCAAGTCTCATCCTCTCCCGGACACCTCTCTCTCTTTCTCTCTCTCTCTCTCTGGCTGGAGCTGGAGTTGTGGGGGTGGAGTGGAGTCTAAGGGAACCCCTCAGAAAAAATGCCAGGTTCTGTGACTAGGTTCTTTCAGCTCAGCTCGGACTCTGCCCTGCCAGGGTAAGTGCAAACAGCGCCCAGCGATCCTTGTGAGAGGAGAAGAAGAGTCTTTGTCAGTCTCAAGGATCCTCCCGGCCCCTCCCTTTCTCTCCTTTTCGTTTCACAATATTACTCCCCAATAAACCTTTTGCACAATTAATTCCAAAAGAAGAAGGAAGGGGGATGGATAGGAGGAAGAGAGGAGGAGGGGGGATAGATAGCAGCAGAAGGGCTGCAACTGCACAGCCTGTGTCCATGGGTGAGAGCGCCACGGGCCTGGGTCTGACGCTCAAGGAGCCAGAAATTGGATTCCTCAGCCCTGCAAAGGTTGAGCAGATGCTGGGAAACTGAGATGTGCTCAACAGTTTCACGCAGGATGGAGGGTAAGCCCGAGCAGCTGGTACGCCTCAGGAGGGGAGGGGAGGGAAGGGAAGGGGAGGAGGCCCAGAATGAGCCCTGGAGCACTCTCTTCAACATTTGCAGAGCAGAACCCCAAGCAGCAGCCCAATCCCAGGGGCTGCTAAGGACCCACAGTCCCAAGCCTGCTCCAGGCCATGCCCAGGCCAGCATAACTTCAGAGCTGCCCACCTCTTCCCTGACTCAATATCTTGTCTGGTTTGGCCATCATCAGCCACCTCCCGCTGTGCTTGGGTTGTGAGACCCCCACCCCCACGCCTCCCAGGCACCTTCGCAGCACAAGCACAGCCCTGGGCAGCCAGCTCCAGAAAGCAATGCCAGGGCTCCTGGAAGGGGGAACGCTTCTGTGATGCATAAAGGACATTCCAACACCGCACTTAGGAACTTGACTCTGTCCCCAGCTCAGCTTTGAGACTCCAGGACCTGCCTACCTCCCCCACCCCCACCGTGCTACACCAATACTGCCTCCCTTCTCTTCCTTCTGCGAGGCAGCAGCTGCAGCAGGCAAGACCTTTTAGTCTTTGGAGCCGTTTCCCCACCACCAGCCTGCGAGCCTGCTCCACCTGGGGGCCCATTAGCATTTTTAAGGTTCTTATTCCCATACACATCCTGCCCTGGGGTTGTCCTCTTCCTTGAGGCATTAGCACCTTCCCTGAGCCTTTTCTCACCCCAGCCCCGCCTGCCTGGGGTCAGCCTTCAATCCACAAGTGTCTGGGGAAGAGCCTGGAAGCCTGGTCACACCTCCTGGCACGTTTCACAGCCTGTCCCTTCCTGTCGGAGGCACGTCCTGAAGTCCTGAGCCCCCTTCCATCTCTCCTCCCTCCCCCCACAAGAGGTGTTCCCATAATCAGTAGGCATCAGTGGGCTCTAATCAACCCCCTGTTTTGACTATTTTAGCAGCAATAAAAGGGCCATAAAGAGCAAGCCAGTGGGCCCTCTAGGAGCAGGGCCCTCCTTCACTGTGATATAATGAAAAACACCAAGGGCTTCCTCGGAGCCCTAAGTGACAGCCCTGGCAGCAGAGCTATTGGAGGAAGCCTAATTATGCTATAAATTAAAGGGCTTTTTTTTTAACCCAACATTATGACCTTTAATAAGATTGTTTTTACAACCAGCTGTCAATAAATCATCCAGGAGCACCAGTGAGAAGCATTCTCCGAGAACTTCTGCGAATTTCATTAGCTGCAGTTTATTTGGTTTTGGTGAGCTATGATGTTTTTTAAATCTCAAATTAAAGGCTCTGAACCATAAAAGCTAATTCAGAAAAGTTCCTGTTTCAGCCTCTGAAAACAAGCCCCCCTAATTGCAGAAATTAGCTGAGATGTGGCCAGGCCAGGAGGTCATTAGCTGGGAAGCAATGACAAGTGGCTGAGGCTTCCCCAGGCTTGGCAGCCCTGACCTCCCCCCCACCCCCCACCCCGCCCAGAACCTGAAGGTGACAGTCCCAGGGTGGACAGGTGGCCCTACAGTGACCAGCCCTGGGAAGTCACAGCCCTGCTGACTGCTGAACTCAAGAGAGAGAGGCCAGCTCACACACTGGGGCTGAAAGGGGCCACCCTGCCACCTGAGCCAGTGACTTAAGAACCCCACAGAACTGTTTAACCCACTGCTTGGAACTTCTCCCCACTTCCAGCTTTCTTGGAGTTCAGTTCCTGTCCTCTTCAGAACATTGACACTGCGTGGGTACTATAATCTTTCTGAAATACATACAAGGAGATAGATGAAGAATAGGATATAAAAATGGCACATTCGGAGACATTGGCTACGGTGCTGGAGTAGAGAGTCAGCAGACACGTGGTCAACAGAAGCAGCGAGGACATGAGGGTGGTTGCCCACCTTTTAAAAAAAACAGGCAGTCCTGGTATATTCAATGCAACAGCTACTGCAGACCTGTATCTGGAGGCCTGGGTTTAAATTCTAGCCCCACCATTAATTATGGAACCTTGGGAAAGGAGAGTGTACAGTTAAGATTATGAAGCCAGACAGACCTACCTTAAATACTGGCTTCTACCCTTGCTAGCCAAGTGACCTTAAGCAAGTTACAGCATCTTTCTGGGCCTCAGTTTCCTCATTAGTAAAATGGGGATATCAGTAGTCCCTCACAACAGGGGTTGTAAGGATGAGTGAGTGGGGCATATGAGTCATCTAGCACAGTGCTGGTGTATATAAGCTTTCAATAAACACCAGCTGGTAGCAATGGTAGCAAGAGGAATGGTGGTATTTACCTCTCCGGGCCTCAACTTCATCATCTAAAAAAAAGAGAGAATAGGACTAAATGGCTTCTAAAGCCACTTCCATTACCATACAGAAGCAATTCTGAGAGACGTAAACTCCCCTGCTTCAACCCTTCAGAGGCTTCCCAGGGCTCACAGAATTCGGTATAAGCTCCTTGCGAAGAGCCCACCTGGTTGCATCCCCAACTGCCCCCCAGGGCCATCTCCTGCAGTTGCAGTCAATAGAACTTGGGTTCACAATACTCTCGACCTCTGGGACAGGCATGTAATCACCCCCTGCCTGGAATCATCCCCTCCAGAGCCTCTTCACCTGCCCAATTCCTGCTCTGCCTGCCAGGCACCTGACATCACTTCCCCCAGAAACCTTTCCTGGTCCCTTCTTCCCTACCCCTCCACTCCCGCAGTTCCTTCTGCTGCCAGACACCTCCTCGCCTTACACCGGCTGCTTTCTCTAACCCTCTGTCCCCACCACAGTAGGCAGCCTAGACCGGGTCTACTTGGGTCTCCTTGGATCCCCGAAGTCTAATACTATCCTTGACACATGGTGTATGCTTAAAATATTTGCCAAAGGAATGTTAAATGACAAGCATTTACAGACATAATGCACATTTAAAAAAAAACTATTTGCAGAAATTGAAAAGCTATTTTGTAAGCAGATATTTGATTTTTAAGTAGGGTTTCTTTCTTTTAATGAAGTGGTTATATTAGAAGATTGTCAGAAAATAAAACTGTTAATACATCTTACCAAGGCCTTAACCGTCTGACCCTCATCTCCTTTTTTCTCAGAGAATGAGCAGGAGGAGAAAGAGAGGAGGTGAAACTAAATAAAGCAAGGCTGGATCAGAAAAGACTGACTTTGAGGACCGAGAGAAACTGAGGCTGAGACCCAGCAGGGTCCCATTTTCCATGCCCCCCAACCCCCTTCCTCCACGAGCCCCAAGACTTCCACAGCTCGGGAGCCTTTTCTCCTAGGGCAGAAACATCAGTGGCTCTAAAATTTCCAAATGAAAACCATCCTTGATGTTGTGCGTGGGAAATGACATGCCAGCACGGGGCGGGCGTCCGCGGCAGTGGAGAGAGCGTGGCGTCTGCGCTCACCTGGGCTTCCTTTGCTTTGCCTCATTAATCAGCTCCCCAGGTCATCGGTGAGTCTCGCCTCAGCCTCACAGGTCTGGTTTTTGTATAATACACATTTCCCCCAGTTTTTATTTCATCTGTTTTTTTCAAGCAGCCTTTCCATTATTTCTGAACATTTGAGTTAAAAAAATGTAAATTACAGACGCCTGTGGATTGACGTAATGTGAAAAGAAGGCGGCTGTTTCCCCTTCCTCCAAACAGGGAACAAGGTTTTTAAAACTAATAAACCCCTTAAACCTCATGAAGCCCATTTCGACCTTTTTAAATGGCTATATTCAGAAGGGAAAAGGAAAAAGCAGCAGCAAGGGGAAGTGTTTCGGGCCATGTCGTGGCAGGAGGGCCAATGGTCCCAGCCTGTGCAGATGGAGTCTGTCCATGCCCTTGGGTCTGGGGTCACAGCGACCTTGAGACTGGCCATGGTGAGCCTGGGAGGGGAAAGCCCACAGCATGGGGACAGGCTCGTAAGTCCTGGCAGGGAAGAGAGACTGAGCAGATGCAGGAGGGAGAGATTTCACAGTACAGGGGCTTCTGGAGAAGGTGAGAGCAGACGGCTCATGTGGGAAATAGGAGGGCTCAGTGTTGACATGGCAGCTGGGAGAGTGGGTGGGAGGCAGTGGCGGGCGCAGAGGCAGAGGGAGCTACAGGGGGAGGGCAGACCTAACATCGCCTGATTTTTTGAAAAATAGGAATTGAATGTGGAGGAGATGGTGGGGTTGGGGGTTATAGATGGTGGGGGGATCTGAAACAGCACCATGGGGAGCTGGAGGGAGATAACTGAAGACCTGAGTATGACGTGTGCAAGACTCCTGTTTTGAACACTCACGGAGAGGACGTGCCCACTCAGTAATCCCTAGGGACAGAATCAAGGGTCATTTCCTCTGTCCAGAGGACTCTGCTGACTGTCTGCTCAGGCATTGGGTCCTGGTCTGTCTATAGCCCTGAACCAAACCCCTGGCAGAGAGAAAGACACATAGAAAGTATCCAGCAATATTTCTTGAATGAATGAATGAGCTAATATATGAATGGATGAATGAACAAATGGAATGAGAATCTTCTAAGCAATTATAATCCTTCTGGGAGGAAGGATAGGTGCCTTTTGTCCAATATTATAACCCCCCCAAACAGGGCTGCCACGTACAGCTGCAAAGCCACTAGGGATCCATATACAAATTTTTCCTTCCAAAGCAGCTTGTCATTCAGGAAGCAAAGCTTGCTAAACAGTTGAAGAGTCTTCGCCTTGCTCTTTCTCGATCCCGCATTCAACAGGCTGGGATTTGAAAATTAGAGAAGGCAGAGGGATAGCAAAACCCATTTGGAAATACCCCAGGGAGAGGCTGGTGGGAGCCACCCTGTGCTTCCCCCATGTGTTGAAGATCCTTGCTGTTTAGAGGCTGAAAATAGGTCTTTGGAGTTTCTGGACTTGCCTCCTGGAGAGGTTCCCAGCAAATCAGCCACAGCTTCCCTTCTGGTCCAGTCTGGTTTGAAAATAACTTCTCCAGTGCCTCCACCTCCCAATCCATTGAGGAGGCTTTAAAATTTAGCAAGCTTAGCCCTTCCCTGCCACACTCACATCAAAGACACTGTTAGGGACCTCCAGGGGAAATACTTCTGCACGCCTAGTGGGTCACTGGGATTCACACTTCCTTCTGGGCAGTTGCAATGGGATGGAGGAAGTGGATGAAGATGGGGATCGTGTGAGCAGAGAGAACTGAAGCCAGGGATGTGTGGATGGGTTGCCACTCAAAAGGCACATGGGGGTGTCCCCTGCCATTTGAACTGGCTGTGTATGTGTTCACCATTGTCATGCTACTCTGGCTTAGGGAGCAGAGGATAAGGCCTCCTAGAGCTAAAAATCTTTGAGCTAAACGGCTTCAAGCTAAAAGTACAATCACTTAAAAAAAATACAACTGCTTATCAACTTTATGCACCTCCTATTTAGATGTGAAAAATGCTCCAGAGGGAGTTTTCCTGAGCAAAGGCCAGGATTTACTGTGTATTTCCCACAAACACGGCTCCCTGGTTTGTTCTGTGGAAATGAAACCCAGAGGACCCACCCAGCAGGCCTCGTGGGCAAAAAGGAGTCTAAGCCAGATTAAAAAATCCACTTCAGGACTTTTTTACTACTGGAGTGGGTTGGAGAGCTGTCAATGGGCAGGAAAATAGCACATCTGGAATGTGACTCTGTCCCTGTGTTGGCTGGTATAACTCAACATGTACGTCAGCTCTTTTTTTATTTTTTATTTTTTTGGTTTTTTGTTTGTTTGTTTGTTTTTTAATGGCCAAGATTTATCTGGCCTCTATTCATTTTTTAAGTCCAGGGTGAATATGATTGTTAAGTTCTATACTTTTACATTTGCGTAAATTAAAAGCCATATTTCACCACTGGACAGATGGCTTGCTTCCCTTAAAGGAAAAAAATGGCAAAACCGAGCCCTACGATCCAAGACACTGATTACCCAACTCACCCAGAAGATACTAAAAGAGAAAGATCTTGTGATTTTCTTCACCAAAGCTATATCCCCTTTGTGCCTTTATAAAATCTGGCTCTGGAAAAGTTGGCGCCAAGATGCTCAAACTGAAAGTAGACTTTTGGATTAACTTAGTCATGTTCTGACCATGGCAATGAGAGGCTATGAGAGGCTATTATAGACCTTTTTTTTTTCTTTTTTTGTTGCAAGCAAATTGGTTTATAAAACTGATATAGCCATTTTAACTCCTAAAGAGATTTGAGAGGAAAGTGAGTGGATCCTTATGGAGACAGCGATCTCTTGCTTTTTTTTTTTTTTTTTTGGTTGGGGGCTGACATCAGTTTTGACCAGAAGGGAATGTCTTTTTCATGGAAGTCCATACTTGGCATTTGCTCTTAAGTTAAAAGCAAGAGCAATGTAATAAACGTTTGGTAACAACCCCCCACATACTTAGATTTATTGGCCAGTTAAATCTTTAATGGTTAAAGTTAAAAACCTTTTATTTCAATGGCCTGGGGATTTGCACAGCTGGAATGTTGCATTTTAATATATTCAAATTGGAATGGAAAAGCCAAAGTGACCAAGACATTGACTTTCTTTCTTGGATGCCCCTAAGCTGGTAGTAAGCTGACAACATGACAACATAGTCTTGCTCCCAGGCCTCCCTCCTAAGCACAAGCCAAGCCCAAAGAGGGAAGAGGGGGAGAAGCAAGCATGCTGTAGGGCCAGTTGGGGTGGCTCCTTCCTACTTCCACTCACCTGTTCTTGTTCTTCACCCGAGTTGTTGAGAAATCAAGGAGTATCTACACTCTGGTTCTGCCACCCAAGTGACCCATCTTGGCAGGGTCACACCCTGCTGGTTTCACCCTTCCGGGAGCACCCTTGTTTGGTGGTCTGCATTGGAAAGGTGGTGAACAGCAGCTGTGGTGAAGGGTCTGGGGTCACTGACTTACTGGGGGTTGATAATGTGATGAAGGAAGATCGGGGAGAATGGAAGATGATCAAGGCATAATGGAAGCACAGGATTCGGGATGAGAGGTGGGAGTAATGGAAGTGACAAGGGGTGATGCTGACGACATCTAACCAAATGCTGAAATGACCTGAACCAGGTCATATCAAATTGCTTCACATGAATTATGTCATAGATTCTCCAACTTGGTACATTTTACTCTCCTTATACAGACAAGGAAACTAAAATGTGTAGAGTTAAGCAACTTGCCAAGACTAGAAAGAGACAGAGCCAGGCAATCTGACTACAGAGTCTCCAATCTGGAAGGGGGCTTCAAAGGGATGGGGACAGGAATACCGGAGGTCTTGGAAATTCAGGGGGCATGAGTGTTGAGAGTCACTGGTAAAGCAAAACCAATAAGGATATCTCCATCACTTCCAGGAAACGTGTGAATGTGGAAATTCCCATTCACATCCCATGAGCACACACCACCACTACATCCCAGTAGTTCTTCATGGAGATATTTTATGTACTCATCTATTCACTTCCAAGGCTCATGCTTCACACACACTATGGCACTAATGCTTTCACACAGATGGACCAACATTCAGACTCACTCCTTCTGGAGCCACGCTTACACTGCATGCATGCATGTGCACACACATGCATGCCAACGGGTACACCAGATACAGTTATCTCTTGATGATCCCTTGGGACTCAGCCATGCCCTTGTTTCTCACGTGTTGACTGCTATCTGTCCTGCTGACAGTGATCCACCCAGCCAAGGGTGGATCCTAAAGGATGAAGGATAAAGCATGTGGATTGGACGGCCAGGAACATAAGATGACCCAAAGTCTCCTAGGACAAAGTAGAAAGAAATACGATCTTCCACCCACCACTTTCAGTTCCCATCCTAAGACCCCTGGGCTCTCCCCTTGAGAAGGGTCAACCCAGCCTTTGCCAGTGACCTTTGCCAGTTTGAGGTTAAAGGTCAAACTTGGGTCTTTGGTCACCAAGAGCTAACTCAGCATCCAGGATGAAGGCTGCAGACAGCAGGGGTTTGTTCTTGTTAAGGAAACTTGATTGCTGGGCCAGGAAGAGAAGACTCTTGATGAAACACAAGGCTCCCAGTGAATTTCCTAGCTCCAAAACACTAATATTTCTCAGATGGAGCCTCACAACGTTCACAGGGTTTTCAATTTCAAGGCCATTTTGGCTTTTTATGGGGTTTGATGTTCTCTGCACAAACATAGGTTTAATAATTGACTGAGCGCCAAGCTGCCCACTTTGGCACTTGTAGGTCTGTCCTGCGGGACAGCAGGGCCACTCAGCTGGTATTGCCCACAAAGCCATGACAGTCTATTCCCTGGCACAGAGACCTTGCCAATTGCAGGAAGTTGGGAAATAAAAGAAACTTTTCAAATAAAAAGATGTCAATTTAACAGCCAGGGACCTGGAAACAGATGTTCCTCGCCTAGACCAAGAGCCGCCCCCCACCACCCCACCCCTGCCCAGCCGTCCTCCAGGTTTTCAAAGTCACTTCTTGTCAGGTGCCCTGGTTAAGAGGGAGAATTAATGAGCTGTGCTCCATTTTACGGCTGCCGTCTGATGTGGGACCCGTGTGCGGAGCGCTCCGTGGACAGGCCAGCCCGGCCCCCAGCCCTTCCTCCAGCAGCTCAGCCTGGATCAAAGCAGAGAGCAGCTCAGCTTTTATAGCAAAATGATTAAAACCACGTGGGGCTTGTTTCCGCACACGTGACCTCCCGACAAAGTGCAGAGGGGGGGAGCAGAGGAAAGGTGAACCCGGGGGTCCCTAAGCCCAGAGAAGAGTAGGACCCAAGATGCAGAGACTGTAGCAAATGAGCGCAGACACGCATGCGCACACGCGCATTTGCTGCTTCACGCAAACTAACACACACGCCCTCGCACACATAACTAAATGCCTTTTCCCTGCAAGTTGAAACTTAGCCCCAGAATGAACAGCCAGGGAGCCTTATTAGCCAGGTTATCTAGGACCACATCGGTAAATAAATAAGTAAATAAATAGTTCCTAGTTATTCAGTTACTCGTAGTCCGTGTAGAAAGTACAACTGGATTGTATTATACTTACAAAGTAAGGCCCAAATGTCCCTGCTGCATCTGCACAAATAATTTCTCACCTATCTGTAGTCTTTGGCAACTTTGCCACCCCTGAAAATTATAGCTCCCTGGTGGTAGGCAACTTCACCTCTAAATTAATTGATCAATTGATCAATTGCTGAGTTGACTCCCTGCCCCTGTCATTATGAATAAATACACATTGTCTCCTCCCCTTCCCGCAAGGACTGGATTTAGTGACTTGTTTTCTAGCAAATAAAATGAGGCAGAGTGATGAGATGTCACTTCTGAGATTATGTCACCATAGGACTGTGGCTTCCTTCTTGGGCATGCTCTCTGGCTGTGGAGGAAGCCAGCTGCCATGTTGTGAGCTGAGCTAGGAGAGACTCACATGGCAAAGAGCCAAGAGAGACCTCCAGCCAACAGCCTGCAGGGAACCAAATCCTGCCAACAGCAGCTAGAGCAGGGTAGAAGTAGACCTTTCCCATCCAGCTTTGAGATGACTGCAGCCCCAGGCAACACCTTGATTGTAGCCCTAGGAGAGACCTAAGCTGTGCCTGAATCTGAATGCCTGACCCACAGAAACAGTGAGATAATAAATGTTTGTTGTCTTAAACTGTTAAATTTAGGGGTAATTTGTTAGGCAGCCATAAATAACTAATACACCTACCTTGGCTCCTTTTCCACACCTGAAAATCACAGCATTCTCAATGCTTTCTCCTTCCCTGAGATATTCCTGTGTGGTCAGGTAGAGCTTATGGGCCTACACCATCAGCCCCAACTGCTGCCTTGCGTGTCTAAGCTCATCCCAGCCACCCAGCCTCTTTGTTGTGCATTGAACACACCAGGTATGCACCCAACTCAGGGCATTTGCACTGCCCCAGGGCTTGCTCTCTCAACTCCTTCAGGTCTTTCTCAGGCATCACCTCTCAGCAAGGCTTTCCCAGACCACTCTACCTAAAAAGGAAATCCCCTCCACCTCACCCCTAGGGCTCCCCATTCCCCTTTCTGCTTAGTTTTTGCCATAGCCTTTCTCATCATCTAGCATACTATCTTATTGATTTTATTTCTTGTTTGATTCCTCCCTCCCCAGACCAAAGGACAGGGATCTTTGGATTTTTGTCTGTTTTGTTCACTGCTCTACTCCCAGTGTCTAGATCCCTGTCTGGTACAATGTAGGCATTTATCTCAGTCCATACAGGCTGCTATAACAATGTTCCATAGACCAGGCAGCTTATAAACAACAGAAATTTATTTCTTACAGTTCTGGAGGCTGAGAAGTCTAAGATCAACGTGCTGGCAGACTCAGTCTCTGGTGAGGGCCTACTTCTTGGGTCATAGATGGTACCTTGTAGCTATGTCCTCACATGATGGAAGGGGCACGGCAGCTCTCTGGGGCCTCTTTTATAAAGACACTAACCCCATTCATGAGGGTTCCACCCTCATGACTGAATCACCTCCCAAAGGCCTCACCTCTAAATACCACCGCTTTGGGGGTTAGGATTTCAACATATGAATTTGAGGGGGACGCAAACATTCAGACCATAGCAGCATCCGGCAAGTATTCACTAAATAAATTAATGCATGGAGACATAGAGCTCTTGTTTTCTGAACACCCACTATTACACAGCCAGTACTTTACCTGCATTGTAATTAATCCTCATAACAACTCCACAAGTTTAACATTATTGTTTCTCATTATACAGAATTTAAAACCTGAGACTAGGGGGTGCTACTTTATTCAAGGTCCCACAGCTAATATGAAGCCTTGCTGGGATTTGAGCCTCTTGCATTATTTTATCTACACTTTTCTCCATTGCTTTGATAGCTCTTTATAGTTAACAAAGTGCTTTCAAGGCAATGATCTCATCTGACCTTCACAATAACCCTGGGAAGGAGCAATTATAACCATCACCTCCAGTCTGACAGAGCTAGGAATCAAAGCTCAGAGAGGCCAAGGCACTTGCCCTGGTTAACCCAGCTGAGGAACAGCAGAGCCAGCATTTCTTTGGTGCATTCAAAAGACATGTGCTGAGCAGTTCCCAGGTGCCAGACACCATGACTACTAGGATGTGGTGCCCCTCAAGTTCTCTGGGGCTGCACACGGGCCACTACTGTGTGTTGAGTACTCATTCGCAGTAAATGTGAATGAATACTTGTAAATGTTAATTCGTGTTGGCCAGACATGGGGCTGATCTCAAGGGAGATTTACAGGTGAGGGCTGAAATCATTGGAAGGGAACCAGAAGAGATGACAGAGGAAGGGGCTTTTTAAAGATGGAGCCAGAAGATGCAGTAAGCAAGAGAAGGTTGAGAGTCAGAGCTTATTATAATTCTCCTTTATCCCCATTCCTCACTCCCATCCCCTCATCAACCACCATCTCAATGTGTTGGATGCATAGGTGTTCGTTTCTTTGTGCTTTTGCAAAGTGCTTATTTTTCTTTTGTGCATAAGTATTTTAATTTATACAAATGCTATTATGTTGTATATCTCTTTCTGTTTTTTACTTTTGCACCCAGCACTATGTTTCAAAGATTCATGTGTGTTACTCCCCCAGGGTGACACCCAGATGCTCCCCACCACGACCACCACAATGCTGTGATCCTCATCACTGCCACATGCCCTACTGGCCTGTGTGAGTGGGACTGCTGGTTCACAGGGTATTGTCTTCACTCAGAAGTACCTGCCTGCTCTGCTCCCTGAGGCACTTCCAGGAGCAAAGCGTGAGCCTTCTTATGCCCTCATATCCCTGCCAGCACTTGGTGTTATCCAGCTTTCTAATTCCTGCCAGTCCAACAGGGGTAAAGTGGTATCTCATTATATCTCAGATTAGCATCTCTTTGATTATTAATGAGCTGGAGCAACTCTTTATGGGTTTATTGGCCTTTTAGGTTCTCTGGAGTAAGACAATCAGATTTAAAGTAGAAGAGAGAAGATCCATCCATTTAACTGACGTTGATTCCAGGGAAAGCTGGAAGGGTTGGGAGGTCCCCAGGTATGGGAACCAGGGGTACTCAAGCCCACAAGCAGAAAATGTTTCACAGGGAAACAGTTGGAGCTGAACTGTGGGGGCTTTCCTTGAAAACCATTTCTTTTTAATTTTCCCCAAAATACAAGAGAGAACATAGAAAACAGGGTAATTCAGAAGGGGAGATGGAATGAGCAAGGAAGATAGGAACTGGATCAAACTAGTCAAAGCATATTTCCTGGAAACATAAATAAATTGGATTATATTAAAAGGAAGAATTTCTGTTCTTCAAAAGACACACTTAAGAGACTGGAGAGGCAATCCACAGTGTGGGGAGAAGATATTACAATGTATATGTGTATGTGTATATATATATAAGTATATACATGGCAAAGGACTCAAATCCAGAATATATAAAGAACTTCTACAAATCAATAAGGAAAAGTCAAACTACTCATTAGAAATATGGTCAAAATACTTGAACAAGCACTTCATAAAAGAGGATATACAAATGGCCAATAATCATATGAAAATATGCTCAACTTCTTTAGTAATCAGAAATGCAAATTGAAATATCAGTAAGATACCACTACATACCCACCAGAATGGCTAAAATGAAAAAGACCAACTATACCAAATGTTGGGTGGAACACACCCAACGTCCTCTTTGGGTGGAAATTGGCACGTCCTCTTTGGAAAACTATTTGGCAATATCTCCTAAAGCATATATACCTTTTGACCCAACAATTCCATCCTAGGTATACATCCAACAGACATGTGTTCATTAAAATACATGTACAAAAGTGTTCATAGCAGCACTATTCATAATGTATAAAAACTGGAAACTACCCAAAGACTCATCAACAACAATATGGATAAGTAATTGTGGTATACTCATGTGATAAAATACTACACAGCAATGAAAATGAAGAGCTACAGTACTACTTCATGAAACAATATAGATGAATTTCACAAACATGATGCTGTGAAGAAAGTAGCCAGATACAAAAGAGGACATATTATATTTCTTTGTATACATTTGTATAGAGCACAAAAACAGGTGGAACTAATCTGCGGTGAAGTCAAGACAGTGATTACCCTTGAGCAGGTATCAACTGGAAAGAACAGACTGGGATAGGGGCACTTTTGGAGCAGGGGAAATGTTCTCTTTCTTGCCCAGGGTGCTGGTTATACATGGTGTCTTCACTTTGTGAAATTTCATCAAGATGTGTTATTGTGATTTGTGTACTTTTCTGTAAATATGTTATACTTCAATAAAATATTCAAAAAATATTATATGGGCACCTATTATCCAGTCCCAGCCCCATAGTGACAAATCAGGGGCAGGAGACAGCCCCGGGAGAGTGCGTAGGGTAGTTGGCAACAGGCTGCAGGATCATCGCCCACATTCAAGAACACCTGCTCACCCTGCCTTGATTTGCCAGTGGAGTACAAGGGAGGACACAGCCAATACATGCCCCCTGAGATTTCGGGGAGGCAAGATAGGAGTGTCTTAAATGTGGGTAGGGTTTTTATTAAGAACCAAGTACTTTCATGTATTTTGTGCCATGCATGCCCATTTGTAGCACAGTGAGCCGAGATCTCTGAAGGCAATGCCAGTTGCCTACATCCACACTGCTAGCACGTTCCAGGGATAGATCTAGCTCCCAGGTCTCCTAGTTCAAGTATCTTTCTCTCATGCACACTGCCAGCTGTGTCTAGGCTGGAGCAATCAGGGGAGGATCCATGGGGGAGGAAGAAATTACACTAGAAGTTGAAGGATGGAAAGATTCACGAGGGCAGACAATGGAGTATATGCAATAGCAGGAAAATGCCAGGACCAGGAACTCACAGTCTATCGGGATCTCAACTTCCTGAAGAGGAGCTGTGGGAGGTGTTCTTAAAAGGCAAGGCAGAAAGAATGGCCAGGGGAGTCCAGAACGGCCCCCGGGCCCTCGCTCTCTTGCACCTTCTATAAAGCCGTAGGAGGCTCTCCTCCCAACAGCTCTCTGTGCCCCCAGATTTATTTTGCTTTCTTTCGCTAAATCAAACTTTATCAGACAGTTTTACTGTCAGCCGTTAAACCGAAATGTGTTTGTGCAACAGTAAACACCTTGTTACTGCAGGGAAGGATTACATAAACAACGGTGGGGACGGGCCCTGACTCACTGTACCCAGGAGCTGTGTGGCCCTCGGTGGGGGATGGAATGGCACTTCAGGGGCATCCTGTAGCTGGAAGGCAGGGGACAGGCCACACTCTGGCCAGAGGCTTCTGCTCTCGCCGCAAA
This sequence comes from Lemur catta, assembly GCF_020740605.2. Classification (NCBI taxonomy): domain Eukaryota; kingdom Metazoa; phylum Chordata; class Mammalia; order Primates; family Lemuridae; genus Lemur; species Lemur catta. The sequence continues at coordinate 30,967,863 of NC_059131.1, forward strand.
GGAATGACCGGCAAGCATTCCTCCAGTTGGAAGAATAGGGTCTTCCAGAGATCTCGGAGGGCCCTGGCAGAGGAGCAGCCTGGGCAGGGAGCGGCAGAGGCTAGGCCAGGGACGGAGTGGTCGGGTTTGGATTAGAATCCGGTGCGATGTTGGTGGCTTGAAGTGAAATAGATGTAGGGAAAAGTCGAAGGCTGGAGAAGTAAAGAGAGGGGAGGGTTAGGGTTGGGTTCAGGAGACGAGCAGGCCAGGAAGAGCGAGGTGGTGGGGCTGACGGCACGGCCTGAGCTGTTGCCCAAGGAGTGCAGAGATGGGGGGCCTCTGGGGGTCAGGGGAGCATGGAGGTTTATACTGCTCGGAGTGAGCAGCAGATGGAGGCATTGGGGTGTGGGGCCAGACGCAGGGCCAGCGGCTGGAGTAAGCCAGCTAGGCCACCCCTCTCGCTGGGTCTGCCCAGGGCCTCCTTTCAGGGCACACCTCCCCCTCCCTTACCCTCAGCCAAGACCCTCTCACCAGGGCTGCTCGCTGAGCCAGGGAGCCAGGTGCTGTAAGCCGTCTAGGGCAACTCGAAAGACAAGCTCCAAGGAGGCCCCAAGTACTGTGCAGAACAGAGGGGACGGCCAGAGAAAAGGCGAACAAATAGGGTAAATGTGTGCCCCTACTGGGCACTAGGCACTGCGCTAGGGCCCTAAGAGCTTCTGTGCCACAGACCCTGTTTCATTTTGAGTCTCACTCCCACACTTTTTTTTTTTTTTTTTTTTTTTTGGAGACAGGGTCTCAATCTGTTGCCCAGACTAGAGTGCAGTGGTGTGATCATGGCTCACAGCAACCTCAAACTCCTGGGCTCAAGCCATCCTACTTGCTCAGCCTTCATAGTAGCTGGGACTACAGGTGCGCACCACCACGCCTGGCTAATATTTTAAATTTTTTGTAGAGACAGGGTCTCGCTCTTGTTCAGGCTGGTCTTGAATTCGTGACCTCAAGTGATCCTCCCACCTCGGCCTCCCAGATTGTTGGGATCATAGGCAAGAGCCACCGCACCCGGCCCTCACTTTAGCATAGGAAGTATTATCCCCATACACCATGCTGCCCGTTTACATCAGTTATCTTATTCCTCCTACACTAATCCTCCTAATACCAGTCATCATTTTACTGAGTATTTACTATATGGCAGTCACTCTGGCTATATTATTTCATTTAATGCTCACACCCAGCTTATAAAACAAGTACTTTTATTATTCCCTTTTATAAAAGGGGAACCCAAGACTCAGAAAGGTTAAGTTATTTGGCATGAGTCACACAGCTAGTAAATGACTGAGTCAGAACTGGAGCCCAGATCTCTCTAATGCCAAAGCCCATGCTCTTCCTGTCTGAGTCTGTGCTAAGAAGAGGGTCTGGAGGAAAGGGCAGGGACACTGGGATTGGGGAAATACAAGAGCTGGCCCCCCAACACAGAAGGGTTTGCCTTACACGCGGGGCATGCAGAGGTCCCTGTTGAAGAAGAGAGCACTCATCCACCTCTCTCCTGGCCCAAACCCCTTCCTCAGACACTAGGATGTGCCCTTCAGGGCCCTGGAGCCCTTCCATTAGCCTTCCGATCTTCTCCCTAGAAACTTCATCTCCCCATCACTGCCTCAGCCCCCAGCCCTCCAACGTCCCCTGCCACAAACTGACCCATCAGCCAGCCAGCCACAGCCTGGAGCCTGCAGCCTCACAACAGAGGTCCTCTACCTAAGGTCAGCGTGACCTCAAAGGCTTAGATCACTGGGGCTGCAAGTCCCCCGGTCACCGCAATCTTTCTGCTCAGGTCCTGAGCACACACAGGCCACTGACCTCACTAACAATCTAATCCTCTCTGAGGAGACCAGAGAAACAAGCAAGCTTGGGGCCTGGGGTCTGCACCAGGGTTTCCAGGGCCACACATCTCAGGACTCCATTTAGCAAAATCATAAGGTAGGATTTGAAGGGGCAGACCCAGGGGCCCACGCTCAGATGGGCCCACGCTTTGTTTAGTGTTCTGTTGTCATGGTCTTGAAATTCTTAATCTTTTTTTTAATAAGAAGCCCTGCATTTTTATTTTACACTGAGCCCTGCAAATGGGTGGTTGGTCCTGCCCAACAGCATTGCTGTTCCTACGGCCTGGACTCACTTTGGGTCCCCCGGGGCCAAATCCAGATCTAGGAGCCATGGAATGGGCAGAAGCCCTCCCTGCCCCCACCCTCCACACCCGAGCTGAACACTGCTGGCCCAGAGGGCAAGTCAGGACTGGCCCAGGGAGGGGCCCAGTTAGACTCTTCTTTGGATCCCTGGCATCCGGGACTCCTCTGGGGTCAGCAGGGCGGTGAGGAGGAGGGGTTGTAATTTAGGGAAGAAGATGGAAGAGAAGAGAGATGGGCTTCTAGGACCTGCAACCAGGGGAGCTGGGAAAACGGAACAACCAGGGATCCAGGCTAGACTCCACTCAGCTCAGCTCACTCCTAGACATAGGCACAGAGGCAGGATATCAGAGGGGCTGGGCACCTGGGCTCAGGGCCAAGGGTCAGTGTTCAGATCCTGCTCTGTCATCTAGTAGGTGTAATCTTGCTCCAAAAACCTTGGTTTCCTCATCTGTAAATAAAAATAATGCCTCCTGTGGAGGATTATAATTAAAGGTGATGTAAGTACAAAACAGTTTCTCAAACGCTTGCCACCTGTTACATTGTACTAGACACAAATCCCTGAGGAGGCCCCATTTAATTCTCAGTGTCAACCTGAGGTGGAGACCGAGGCTCAGAGAGTGGTCCCTGCCCAAGGCTGCAGAACAGGTGAGAAGCAGAGCTGCAGTTTGAACCCCGAGTTCGGGGGTATTCCGCCCCGTCCTGCCAGGTGATGTGGCCCTGAGCTGGAGATGTGTGTGTGGGTTTGTCACACAGGCTGCAGGGATTTGTTGAAAAGGATTCCAAGAGTAGGTGACATCAAGGAGGTTCTTTCGCGAACTACCATTTAACATCCCTCTCCTGGGGAAAAAAAAAATTTCGTTTTTCTAAAAGGGAAAGTATAATTAGAGACCATCCACGCTGTCTCCCTGGGGCCTGCCCCTCCTCCCCACCATCCATCACCCAGTCTGAGACAGTTTCAAGAAAATGTTGGAGCTTTCCTGTTAGTAAATTACTTTATGAAAGAGTAAACAAAAGATCATGATACCAAAAATGGTTGGCATAAAATGTCCATGATGCAGAAGAGTTGAGATGACTCTTTCAGCTGGCAAATGCTTGTCAGTTTTTTAATAAAAATATTAGAGACACAAATGTGACTTAAATGGCTAAAACAAATTTCCTCTTTTACATTGCAGTTGTGAGAAAGGAAGAGAGAGTAATGACATTCATAACCATGGTAAATTAGTAATTTCCCTTGCCGTGAATTTCTCAGTTGCCATAGTGAGCGTGCTTAGACAACCGGAGATGCCTGAGAACTCATCTGAGCCCAAAGTGTCACTGAAGCTTTAATGGTTACTCCAGATTATTTTTTTCACTAACTCTACAGAGTTGAAATTTCTTAATTGCTAAAGAGATACATTGAGAACACTGGAAACAATGGCCACAAATTTCACTGGAACCACTTGGGTGAAACATTTTCCTTATGGAGTTCTTGCAAGTAAGAGGAAAAAATGGTGAATATTACTACATCCATGATGTACTAGCTATATTATCTGTGCCCAAGTCACTTCACTTCTCTGGACTGTTTCCACCTCAGTAAAACTGGGACAATAATGACCACTTCTCAGAGTCTGGTGTGGATTAAATGAGTTAATATATGTAAAAGGCCCTTTTAGTACCAAGTCTGGCCCATAGTAGATGTTCTCTCCGTAACAAGTATGAACAGTAGTAGCAGAAGGGAAAAAAGGAATATTCCATTAATAAAGCAATATTTTAAGTAAAAGTTAAATCCACCATGTCATTGTACTTGTCATCTGCTATGTTGATGAGATTTCAATAAGGACACTCAATCCCAGGGAACAGTACTAATCCTCCCATGAAAAAAGATTAAGAAATAAATTGATGTAGAAAACGACTGCTACTTTGGTTTGTCACTTTACTTTCTCACATTCAACAAATATGGCTTGAACATCCCAAATGATCCTTGGTCTCAATCTCTTGTGTTGAAAGACAATAAACTAGAAAATAAGCAATAAATATGATTACAAATATTGCAAATTGTTTTAGATCCTATGAAGAAAATAATCAAGGTACAACAAGAGATCACAATGGAAGGAATGTTTAGATTAAATTGTTGGGAAGGTCTCAGCAGATGACATTTACAATGAAATAAGAAAGTTGAGCAGAGACACCCAAGCAAAGAATGAAGGGAAAGTGTCCCAAACATATGGGACACTAGGATTTGGGGAAAGACTAAAGAAGGCCAGTGTGGTCGGATCAGGGAGATGAAGGAAGAGGAGGAGGAGGAGGAAGAAAAGGCTGGACCCATGGTCTCGGCCCAGATTACACAGGACCTTGTAAGCAATGGTAAGGAGCTGGAATGTTCCCTGACCTGTGACTATGGACCAATTTCTACATTTTTAAAAGAAAAGAAATAAAATTCCCAAATGCATTTTAAACTTCTTCATATTAGATTATTAGGCAAAAATACATTTTTCCCTCATTTTTCAAATTAACACGATCTTTCAAGTATATATTGAAAACATTCTTCTAAAAGTTCGTCACAGAAGAACCTGGGTCACTTTTTAATTTCCTCTATTTAATTAAAAATAATAATGTCCGAGGTGTTACCATTGGGGAAGACTGAGTGATAGGTACATGAGCCCTTGTACGTTTTTCTGCAACTTCCTTTGACTCTATAATTATTCCAAAATTTAAAAGTTTGAAAATAACATTTAAATAGTAAATAGTCCTGTCGATTTAGAGTTCAATTAATTCACTTTACCCTGTCTTTCAGGACCGTCTGAGGGATCAGATGGCATTTTGAAGACACTGAAGCTGGAAAACCACTCCTTTCCATAAGTGTATTATCATTCCAGAGGGAAATATAGAAATATAGCTTTCAAAAAATGATTCCAAATTATAGACATTTGCAGCCATTCAAGACTTAAGAGTTTACAAAACATCTACTTTTCTTCTGTTTGAAACCTTTGGTGGCGGCTGCTTCCAGAAACTTTTCTCCACAAAAGGATTTGCATTGTAAGGCCTAACCATGCTCTGCATTTTGTGCAATTTTTGTTTCTATTTACATCTGGAAGTAGATTTTTTTTTTCTTCTATAGCTATGTTTCAAATGCAAGTATGAAGTTGTGTTAACAAGTGTACAGTTAGGCAGTCTGAGTTTGCAATCAACAGGGGGAAACGTCTTAATATTGAAAATTTGCTAAAAATTATCAAACATAGTGCCATCTTTTTGTTTAGGGGCCACTAGCAGGATACTGCCCAGAGAGCCTTTGGAGTCCCTTGGGCGATGCCTCTACTTCATTAAGTCCCACGAAAGGGACTCTCCAGAGCTATCTGGGTGCTAGGCACTGGACTAGCTGCCAAGAGCAGCAACTAGGTTGAGAGACCGTGTTCCAATGTCTGGTCCATGCCTTTCAGGACAGAAATTGAATGGTCTTTTAACAGTTGCTCAACAACAAACTCAGATTCTGAAAATTCACAGAAGCAGCTATGGAAACAAGAGTTGCAAAATATAACATTAATATGAGACTGACCCATCACACCCTCACCAGGGACCATCCAAAACCACCACCTGGGTATGCAAGTGCAAGCAGTGGTTGAAGAGTAGAGATCCAAGAGCTCAACTGCCTGGGTTTGAATCCCAACTCTCTCACTTATTATCTGTGTGATCTCGGGCAAATTCATTAACCTCTCTGTGCCTCAATTCTTTCATCTGTAAAATCTGGGTAATAATAGTAACCTTTAGCATTGGTTACTGTGAAGATCAAAAGAGATAATTTATGTACAGGACTTAGCAGAATGTTCTCTACTGTTGTTCTCTAAGTGCTTAGAAAGTGTTCCCCATTATTAATAAGTTGAATTCACCGGAAGGCTGCTTGGCAAGCCCTGAATCAGAACAAAGAGCCCTTGAGGAGATAGGTCCCCTTAGCTTGCAAGACAGCAGTGAAACATCCCTCATCCTCCACATCAGTGAACACCCTCTGGTCACCAGGTAGTACTCATTCTTCACATCCAACACCCCCACTGCACCCCCAGGCCAGGCTGGAGAAGATTGACACGTCTGGCTTCTCTGAACCCTTTTTTCCATGTGAACCACCTCTTGTCTGTTGGCCCATTTTTTTCTTTCTGTTGAAAGTGCAATGTCTTCCCACAGTCTTAGTACACATTATACCTCCACCCCACCCCCACCTAGTTCGCTGTTGATTCAATTAGAACCACTCTCCAAGCTTCGGCTGGGGCGCTCAAGGTCAGAGCCCATGTGCAAAAATCACATTACTTTCCCTATGAATCACAACCCATCATTTCATATTGGTGTCAGCAAGATTTAACCTTTCAGTAAGAGCTACACATGCATTTTACAGTTGTATAGTTCCTGCTTTTTTTTTTTTCTGTTTAGACCACATGTAATTTTATTTTAGGTTTATTACACTATTTGCCTCTCACAATAGAAACAATACATGTTTGCATATTTTTTCACATAACCAGTAAATATATTGAGGCAGCCCATGTTAACTCCTTTGATCTCAGTATTTTTACTTAGCTGAAAGTTGACTACTTCCATTCTGAACATCATGTTTTTGAATGACCAGCTTTGGAAATCTCCTAGCCTGAGCACATAACTGTTGACTTGACATTTTCTCTCCAACTTCCAAAAGCACCTTACATTCAATACATCTAAGACCAAACTCATAATCTGACCCCCCAAACTAGGTCTTTTTCTAGGGTAGCTTCATCTGAATGATGGCACCTCCATCCATGCATATCTGAACAACCCTGGAGCCTAGAGGTCATTCTTGATACCTTCTCTTCCTTGTGTAACACGTGCAATCCATCTTCAAGGTTATAGCTCCTGAACACCCCTTGAATCCACCCACTTCTCTCCATCTTCAATGCCTTGACCCTAGTCCAATCCACCTTGGTTTCTGAGCTAGACCATAATAGCCTCACTGGTCTCCCTAAATTCCTTTCTGGCACCCTGATGCTCCATTCTTCATTCTCTCTCTTTCCTCTCTCTCTCTCTCTCTCTCTCTCTCTCTCTCTCTCTCTCTCTCTCTTTAGAGGCAAGGTTTTGCTCTGTTGCCCAGTTGGAGAGAGCAGGGGTAATCAAAGCTCACTGCAGCCTCAAACTCCTGGGCTCAAGGAACCCTCCCATGTCAGCCTCCTGAATAGCTGAGACTACAGACACAAACCACCACATCTGGCTAATTTTTTAATTTTTTGTAGAGATAGGGTCTCTCTCTGTTCCCCAGGCTGGTCTCAAATTCCTAGCCTCAAGCAATCCTCCCACCTCAGCCTCCCAAAGGGCTGGGACTACAAGCACACAGCCCTCCATCCCCTTATCAATCATTATTGATGAAGGGAGCTTGTTCTGTTTTCCAGATCATCTATCCATGGTTTCTAACCTTCTTGCACATCAACTCACCAGGCATTTTTGCTAAAATGCAGCATGCATCTATGGAAATTCTAATTCATTAGGTTTTGAGTGGGATTCCGGGTTTTATATATTTAATAAGTACCTTGAAATAACTCTGACATAGCTAGTCTGTGAATGAGCACTTGAGGCCATTGGCTACAGGTCACCAGCACCATACTTAGCTCATTTTAGAGATGGCCAAACATGTTTCCTACATGAATCGAGGAATGAGCACCCATCTGACAAATTGAGCCCCCACTATGTGCCAGGCTGATCAAGCACTGGAGATATAGTAGTGAGTAAAACAGACAAAAGTCCCTATCTTCATGCTATTTACATTCTAGTGGTAGGAGACAAACAAAACAAACATTAAAATAAAATACATAGCATATATATATTAGAATACGTTAGAAGGCATTAAGTGCTGTGGAGAAAAATAAAGCAAGGTGAAGGATGGGGGGATAGACCTGTGGAGGGAGGGCAGGTTGCAGTTCCCAGGTGGTCAGCGGAGACCTCACCATGAGAGCAGCAACGGAGTAAAGAAAGACTTGAAGGAGAAGAGAAGCGCGAGCCATGTGGATAACTGGAAGAAGGGCTTTCCCAGATGAAACTGAACACAAGCAAGCAAGCTTTGCTCTTCTAGCATTCTCCAAAAGAAAAACATGCTCTGCAGATCCGTGTCCATGCTTGCAGTCCTCAACTCCAGACTGGAGAAGATATTTCCAATACAGTGTGGTATTTCCCACCTGGTTGTCCTTGCTCAAGTAATCAGTCCCTCTGCCTGAAAACCTGCTCTGGACCCTTCAGCCTGGAAGCTTTACTAACTCAGCACTTTTATGTTCCACCATATCTGGGCATCCTTCTGCTATGGGCACCAAGGACACGGAATTGTATTTCTGGTTTACATGCTTGTCTTCCAATCCCCACGTTGTCTGTCTTTTTCTTATCCATTATGGTATCCTGAATGCACAGTACTGGGCCAGAGTAGATTCTTAATAAGTGTTAAGTGCAGAAAGGAAAGAGTGAGGAAGGTAAAAAGAATGGAAGGGAGGTGGGAGAAAGGGAGGGACAACATAAGAAGGTGGAAGGGAGGGAGGAGGGAAGATGGAAAGAAGAAAGGGAGCCCTAACTTCACGTTAAATGCAAGGATAGGTGTTAATACGACACAGTGGTAGATTTGCAAACCCAGGACTCCTGGTGGCCAGTCCCGTGGAAGGGAACACCCTCATTCTTCTATCATCCTTCCGTAGTCTCTGTGCAATTGCCTGCAGGTACAGGTGAGTGACCATAAGATATGGTAATAATAATAATAATAATCTCCCTTTTGGCTCCCCTAGACTGTCCTTCCTCCTCTCTTTTTTCACTTGCTTTCCTCTGGCTTCAGAGCCTCCATAACCCCCTTGGGAGCTCAGAGGCTCTTTGACAAAGCTCCCCCAGAGCAAAGGAAATGAGGTTGGGAATCCTCTTAGGGAATCTGGGGAGGGTAGGGACTTGGAACTGGATTGAACAGGGACCTGAAATCGAGAGGTTTCATAGGAGACATGTCTCCTGAACTGGCCACAAATGAACCTGGGGCCACTCGGCCTTCTAGTGCTACTGGAAGGTCTTTTGAGGACGCCCCCTGGCCAGGGCCACCAGGCTGCCATTGCTCCAGGGAGGCCATTCCTCCTGGGCTGCAAGAAGGAGTTTTTTCCCTCTGGATCAGCGGGCCAGAAAGGAAGTGTACTTGGTCCCTGTGTCCGCAGGACTCTTTCTTGCCCACCGCACAGACCCCTTCTCCACAGCAGCTGTCTGTCCTCCTTCAGCCCTCCCTGTCCCACATGTCCCCCACCCCAAGAAAACCTTGTTTCCATTAGCTTTTTCTATCACCTAAAGAACAAGATTTTACTACAGGGAGGGGAGATTGAGGTACAGGGCCTGGGATTGAGGGAGAAAAGATGCAAGAAGGGTGAAATGGAGAGAGGTGAGGGGTCCAGCCTGAGAGCAGGCAGGGCCTCTGATTCTAGAAGCTCTGGAGAAACTTGACACCAAGGCCAGGTCCTGAGCCAGGGCAGGAGAGGGAGTAAACCATCTTCCCGGAGCAGGAAGTGAGGGGAGAGAGAGCGTGAGCCGGGAAGCGCTCTGTTTTCTTTGGCCTCCTCCAGCCCTGGAGGGAACTCGGAGAGAGGGAGAGAGGCCGGAGGGAGGAGGATGGGGCTGCCTGAGAGATCCGGCTTTTGTGTCCTACCCTCCCCCAGGACACAGAGGCTGGAGGAGGGATGCTGGAGGGGGCACCCAGGCCAGGCCCAGGTTTCTTGCTGAGCTGGGGACACAGAGGCCTGGAATCAGAGGCCAGTCCAGTGAGAATGTGGAGTGTGGCAGGGAGTGGGTGGGCTGGAGGTGAGAGCTGTGGGGTTGGTGTAGGAGAAATGGAACTAGCCTAAATGCAGAACTCAAACACTCCAGGCGGCCACAATGAGTTCCCTACGTTCTCTTCAGCCTTGATCATCTAGGCTTTTCCCCCAGAGGGTTCTGCTCCCTGCCCAGGGAAAACCTTGACCTTGTGCGCTGCTCTGCCCACCAGAACAGAGCACTGGGGGGTCATCCTGTGAAAGGCTTCAGGCAGCCAGAACTTCAGAGCCCCACGCTGTCCCTGAGTATATGCTGAGACATGGACAGATGTCATTTTATTCCTAACACAAAGAATTTCCTCAACGGCAACTCCCTCCCTAACCCTAATTCTCCCAGAGACTCTCATCGCAAATGTCATCCTAGCCCCAAACTCAATCCTAACACCCTTCCCTCACAGGAACCCCAACCCAGTCTCAACCCAAACACTTCAAAATTGCTAAGTTTAACCCCACACATTTATCCTCATCCAAATCCTAAGCCTTATTGTCACCCCCAAATCCAGACTCTCACCCTGTTGTAAATCATAAACTAGACCCACCCATGGGTGTCTGCTGTGGGGTGATAATTAACAAAAAGGAAGAATTAACATGTATGGCACATCTATGAGGTGTTAGACACTGTAATTGACTTTTTCCATTTTGTTGCCATATTTACTTAGTACTAGCCCTTTGAGTTAGGCACTACTATTATCACCATTTTACAGATGAGAAAACCAAGGCTCAAAACGATCGGGCTGGTTACTCTGGTAAGGTGCTCCAGGTTGGCATGTGACTGCTGGAACCATCTGCTCCCATCGGCAGCATCTCGCAGGGCGAGCGTGAGGCCTCAGCCGGGATGTCTTCTGTCTGCATGGGGAACATTATGGCTGCTCTAGATGCCAAACCAAGCCCCACCATATGAGATCCAGATGGGGTCTCTGCTCATATATCAAGTGGGAGTTAGCCCTGGGACTCAGAGCCTGGAAACACTGCAGAGTGACACAAGAATCACTCTTGTGGGAAAGGTGAGAAGGATCAAGTCCAGAAAAATCCCCCCAAACCTGGTCAACCCTCAGCCCCACAGAACCACTAAGGACCTCACAACTGCACCCCCTACCTCACCATTTTGAGGGTCATCTTTCTAATCAGCTAACCGTACCTGGGCTGATCTAGTATTCTGATCCATCCTGGGGAATGTGTCAGGCAAAATGGCGCTCTAAATCACAAACTCCTCAAGCCTTTCAGAACACAGTGAGGGAAATCCTTGATCAGGGCAAGGATGACACCTTCTAAGCAGCATGGTGTATCCCACACACACACTACAGATGGGCTCGTTCATATACTCACACGCTGTCCCAGGCAGGACCTCTCCAGCTTCTTTTCTGTGCCCCAAACCTGGTGGTTTCCCTAGTGTGGTGAGGAAAACCAATAGGAGGCTGAGCTCCCTCATCCTAGAAGAGCTCACTCAGGGGGATGCTGGCCTGCAAGACTCCATGGGCATCAGCAGGTCTGAGTCAGATCAGAAGAAAGTCACCTACTCTCTGGACTCCTCCATTCCTTTCTGGGTCAGGGTTTTATGGCCAGGAAGTGTGTTCAAACATGAAAGACCACACCAAGAAATGCTTAGCACATCTCGTCCTCACCACTCTCCATCAGTCTTGAAAAGGTGACCCAGCCAGGAAACTCTGGCCAAAAAGAAGCCTGGCCAGAGGTCAGCAGAGGGACCCAGGCTGTGGCCCGAGGTGCTCTGGCTTTAAAGTCAATAAAAATCCCCTCATGGATACTGGATACTGGCCCATAAGCACTGAACACCTTGGCCACACAATTCTTGGCCCTTGTGTTGCATGTTGGCATGACCTGAAGCCTTTCCCAAACCAGTCTGGGCATCCCTTAGGCAGCCTGCAGTGACATCCTGAAGCCACCTGTGTCCAGTGCCATCTTGTTCTTCCTCCTCCCGCCTTCCACATTCATCTCCCTCTCATATCCAACCTGAGTGTTCTTTTCCTTCTGTCCCTGTCCCTGTTGGCCACTTGGGAGCCATAACCTGGAGTCAGTAACAATGGTAAGAAGTATAATTGGCTCCTGGAGGAGGAGGGCTGAGGGGCCTAAGCTGAGTAGGACAGGAGGAGGGAGAGGCCCTGGAGAGGGAGGTGTGAGGGCTCTCATGGCAATCACTCCCCTGTTGTCTCTATGCAGAACTTAAGAGCCAGGACTCCATGTCTGCAGAGAAGTGGGGGCCAGGTGACATGGAGTCTTCAGCCCTCCCCTAGAAACTGCCAGCTCCGTGGCTGGGAACCCACCATCCGCAGACCCCCTCCACATTCCACAGATGCAGACAAAACTCAGACTAGAAATAACCATCTCTGAGAGGGGCGGATGCAGATGTGGCCATCAGCAGCCCAGATGTGGCTCAGCCATGGCTGCCGCCAGGGCTGCTGTGACTATGAACAGAAACGGAGACTCAGATGGGGATGGGGATGGGGATGGGGATGGGGGCTGAAGGAGGGGACAGAGCTGCTTCCAGGCTCCAGGAGGGACACAGCTCTAAGGAAGAGAGAGGTCTGGTATCTGACTTCATGCAAATGGTCCCCTGGTTCCTGGGAAATTAAATTCCTGCAAATAGATATTCTACCCTCAGCCACCCGAAGCCTCATTACCCCATTCTACATTCTCCTCTGGCTCCTGCTGCCCGTCCCGACCTCAACTTCATTAGGACCCTTCTCTGCTGGTGGCCAAGGCGTCCTCCTTGGGCACCCCCTGCCACAGAGGGGAGGGCAACAACAGCTGCCTCTGTCTCTGGGAAATGGAGGGAAATGTCACTCTTGGCCCGGCAGGTCAGCCTAGTCCTAAGCCTCGCTAATACCCAGCATTCCAGGCGTCATAAAGATGAAGGGTCCCACAGCCCTGCTCACAGGCCCCTGCACATAAACACCCCCAATGATAAAGCTCCCTGCGCCATCGCTCACGAGGCCCATTTACTTCCCACTTTGTTTTGAATTTTCATCTCAGGAGCAGTTTGCAAATGGCTAACAGCAGGAACTTTCCAGAAGTTGCAGAATATAATCAGTGCATTCTCAGGCTTGCTGCTCTCAGGCAGAGCTCCCCCAAGGAGTCACCTGCCAGGGAGCAGAGGAGGCAGGAGGCTGAGGGTAGCCCCTAGCACCTGGGGTAGGAGAAGCCACGGAGGACTACCTTGCCGGGGCCTCACCTCTGGAAGACCTTGGCACACAGCCCATCCAGCCCCATCCCGGTCCTGTCTGTGAAAATAAGGAGACAAGCCCACGCTCTGCTATTCTGGGAGGATGAGTTATCTCAACATAGAACATCTCTCCCGGGCAGGAAGTTCTTTAAATATAGCCTGAACCCCTCCCATTGCAGAATCAGCCATTTCCTTTGGTCAGGCCTCAGGCAAGGGGAGGTGGATGAAGACAGCTGTCCCTGTCCTCTGCTAAGGAGCCACAGCCGCATCACTGAGCTTGCCAAGACCCCCAGCTAACACGCTTCTCAACTGCGTGCTGCAGCTCTGGGCTCAGCCTGCCTCTGGGGGGAAGGCCGAGCACTGGGTTTTTCAGCGTCACCCTGTCCCTTCAGTAGGATCTCTAGGGACGGCTTACTGCAGACCACAGGAAACAAAGCCTCTTTTAGAAACACTAACTCCCCTCCTCCAGTCATTTCCAAAGAGCCAAACAAATACCTGCTAGGTGCTTCCCATACTCCAGCACATCTAATTTTATCTTTACAACCCTGCATGTGCAGAAATATCAACAGCATCTGAAGTGTGAGGAAACCTCCTCAGAGAGGAGATAAAAATTCACCTGAGTGCTTGTTTCCGCAGCGCATATAATAAAATTGGAAAGATACAGAGAAGATTAGCATAGCTCCTGCGCAAGAAGGACACACAAATTCGTGAAGTGTTCCGTATTTAAAAAAAAAAAAAATTCACTTGAAGTCACAGAGCTAACAGATGACAGGGCCAGGACTCAAACCCAGGTCTGAGACGCTTACCTGCACTTTCTCCTCCAGGTCACACCCCCACCTGAGGAGGCAGGAGGGCTGGACCTTGCCATGTGCCCCAGGGCCTCACAGTGTGCTCAGCTGTGACAAGCCAGCACCCGGGTGCACACCGGACTCACACCTTCCCACGGCCCAGGCAGGCGCAGGATTCCCAGCAGCCACGCAAGGCCACGGGCAGCCAGAAAAGCTGCTCCCTCCTCCCCTGGAGGAGAATGAATTGCTTTTAGAGTTCCACCTGGAATTAAAGATTTAAACGGATCATTCAAGTCAGATGGGTTGAAATCAAGGAAGACTCCCAGGAAGAGGGGAGATCATGGCCAGTTTTACAAAGAAAGGAGATTCTCTGTGTCAGAAAGAAGAGAGAAGAAACCCACAGAGCAGAGAGGGGACCAGCTCAAGGCAGGAGAGGTGGGTCTGCCGCTGTGGGGAGGGGCTGGGGGCCGGAATGGACGTGCACTCTGTGAGGCTCGGCTGGCCATCTGCAGTGCTCCCATCCCAGAGCCCAGAATCCAGATCCCTGCAGGGGCCACAGCAGCCCTCCTCACGCAGTCTACTCCACATTCTTCACATTCTTTACGCTCAATTAAGGAGAAATAATCAGGGAGCGAGCAAGGCCAGGGCGGCCATGCCCCACGCTGGCAGGATTACGTGTGCAGAAACAGCCCTCAGACCCCAGACTCAGAGGCCTTGGGGGGATAGGAAAGCAAGCAGTGAGGACAAGGGTGTCCCTCTGCGCTCCACAGAGACAAAGGAGGGTAAAGGAAAGGGGCAGGGGTTGGGGGGAGATTAGGAAAGAAAAGGAGACAGGAACACAAGGCCAGCGCAAAGGGCAGGTGTGCAGCCCAAAGACCTCAGCCATTGTCTCCTAATCATGCTACTGCTCCGCCACCATCGCCATCATCAAATGCCCTTTGAGACCCTCCCAGATGCTTAGAACATTATATGGCTTCATTAGTTAGCCGCATGGGCTGATTAAGTGTGTCATGGGAAAAGTGCCTCTCTGTGGTGTTCCCACTACACTGTCCTTGATCTGCAGAGGGATGCCGTTCTTGGCCTCAGTGGAGCATGCGTGGTACT
Organism: Lemur catta; assembly: GCF_020740605.2. Taxonomy (NCBI): domain Eukaryota; kingdom Metazoa; phylum Chordata; class Mammalia; order Primates; family Lemuridae; genus Lemur; species Lemur catta. The sequence continues at coordinate 30,982,891 of NC_059131.1, forward strand.
TCCTCCTCTTGGACCCAATAAGCCTGGTCAGCCTATGCCAACCTCCTCCCCCAAGCCTCTGCCCACAGGCTGCCCTCCTTACTCTCTCTAGAAGCCTTTCCTGACTTCCCCAGCAGACCCAGAGTCTCTTTCTGGGTTCTCCCTTTATCCGGTACATGTAACCAAGACAGCTCTTATCATGCTGTTTTGTAAGTATAGGTGTGTATGTCTGTATGCCCACCAAAATGAATAACTAAATGAATGATCATTATTATTTATTGAGCATGTTCTATGTGCCAGGCACTGTGTTAGCACTGATATGTGACCTCAATTAATCCTCCAACATCCTAGAGGTCATTAATATTATTATCCCAATTTACCCATGAGGAAGTTGAAACCAAGAAAGGTTAAGTAACTTGTCCAAAGTGATCCAGCTAGTAAGTCAAGGAAGGGAAACTTCAACACAGGATTGTAAAATGCCAAAACGCATGCTATTATTCTAACACTAAGATATTTGAGGAGAGGGTCTATATTTAGCCTTGCTTACCACTACATGGCCAATGATATGTGTCCATACATGAAATGGATGGAAGGATGGATGCATGGATGGATGGATGGATGCATGGATGGATGGGCTCTACAGAGTTTCAGCAGTCGGGGTGAGCCAAAAAAAATTCTCTTCCTATCTCCCTTATGATCAATGGGTCAAATCTGAGAAATGATTTGTTAGACCAAAGACCTACTCTATGCTCTTTGTTGAGTCTCAGATTGTGACTAACTGTTAGGGCACAGTCTGTAGCCACTTTGGAGCTTCAGTCTATGACCATATGGAGGCCTCAGTTTGTGGCCACTTTGGGGTCTCAGCCTGTGGTCAGAGATAGGACCCAGTTGATAATCAGGGGGGGAATCAGTCTGAGCCTCTGTTGGATGACCAGTCCGCAGCTGGTGCAAGCTGGAGGAAGAGAACACATCTCCACCAAGCTGACTTGGGGATGCACAGAAAATGGCCAGTTCTCAGCCCAGAAGCCCTTGTTCCTGGGCAGTAAGAGGTGGAGAGATAATACGTATGAGAGAACTGGGTGTGTGGGAACGTGCAGGCCAGAGGCCCCCCGGAACAGGGCGAGGGGACATACCCACTAAGGGCGCACGATGAGCTCCTTGTGAGTCCCACATATGTGAGAGTGCATGGTGTGGCACACGTGTGTGCTGTGTGTGCTGGGGAGACAGAAGCCGGGTAGGGTGTGGGAGAGACAAGCACACACCTGTAATAACATTGGCTTCAGACGCTAGGAGACAAGAAATTCCCCCAACTGTTTTATCAGAGCCGAAGTTACCAAATTACGTTGTTGTTTTAAATTTGAGCTTCTCTGCCTGCAAATGGGGGGATCTCAGGTTCACGAGCTTAATGCTTGGCTGGGCCTCGAGCTCCACTTCCCAACCCAATTGGGGCTCCCACAGCTCCCAGGCCCAAGGAACAAAAGTCTTCTCTCTCAGGGCTTTGAAGTGGAAACACTAACTGCTCCCTTTAATTAGAAAGAAACCCCCTATTGTTCCTGCTTTATTACTGATGGATGAAGACGTGGGGTGGGGGGATTCTGAAGAGGAGGAGATGGGTGGGGGAGGAGAGGAGGGGGCAAGAAATCTCTATTTAGAATAGAGAATCTCCACACTCGGCCTCCATGCACGAACCAGACTTCTTTCAACCCCTAATCAACAATGAGTTTACTGAGCATCCTAGCCTTCGATTAGACATTATAGGAAAGATGCAAGACAAAGTCTCGGCCCTCAAACAGTTTATAATCTAGGCAAGAGAGGCAGGGCAGAGGGGTGAGAAATGAAGAAAAATTAAATCACACCTGTCAATATAAGCAATAAGAACTTAGGATAAATAAAGTGGGGAGGTTATCCCACAAGACAATGTCCTAAGACAAGACAACCTCCTAAGAAAATTCTGAGGGTGGTGGCTAGGGACTTGGGCTGGATGCTGCAGACTGGCGAGATTAGCAGAGAGAATTGGGGGCAGGGGTTACTCCCAAGCCAAGCAGGGTAAATGGCCTGTGCAAAGTCATAGGAGTAGCAATGAACACAGTTTCTTTGAAGGAAACGGGTCTGCTTAAAGAGAAGGATACGAGTAGAGGATCCACAGGATCGGGCTGGATAGAGCAGACTGAACCGAGGAGTAGAAAGCACATGGGACAATAGCCTTGATGAGATCGTTAGGGAGCCACTGGGCCTTCTTGAGCCAGGGAGCGACTCAGTAAAAGGTGGCCCTTGGGGAGATTAATCTGGCAGCCCCGCACAGGAGGGCACGGAGGGGAGAAAGTAAAGGCAGAGAAACCAGTCGGGGAGCCCCTGCAGAAAACCAGATAATGATGGCTTACACTAAGGTGATGGCAGTGGAACCAGGAAGGAGAAGGTGAGTCTGGGATAGATTTCAAAGGAAGAAACAGGATGTGTTGACAGAATAAGGGGATGAAGGAGGGAGTCAAAGACACCTCCAAAATCTCCAGTCTGCGAGACTAGGAAGCTGGTGGAAGGGGAAGGGAGTAGTAGAAGTTGCCCTTGCGGGGAACTGGGGCCCAGAGGAGGTAATAAGGAAGGCCTCCAAAAGCTTCGCCCTCCCTTCCAGAACCAAAAGATGTCCTGAACCCAGCACCTAGGGGACAGCAACCCCAGGGAAGAAAGGCCCTGTTCCCTACGACTGGGAATATCAGTAATGAGAACAACCTTTGTACAATCTGGCTTTCCATGCACTTCAACATGATTCACACCTATACCTCATGTGATCCTCAAAACAACCACCACTTGGTGTCATTATCCCCATGTTGCAGATGAAAAAACTGAGACCCAGAAAGCCTAAATAACTTGCTCAAAGTCACACAACTAGTCTAGGGCAGAGCTGGGAGCAGAAGCCTTCTGGCTTCCAGCTCAGACCCCTCCCGAAGCCTACTGGCAGACCAGGGGAGGGAAGAGGCCTGGGGCTGCATGTGCCCGAGCCACTGGGGGCAAGAAGTCTGGGGCTCCGAGAGAGGGTCCACCCCCAACTTCAACCACACCCTCAGTCTGCTCCTCACACTCACATAGGGTGTAAGTCGGGAGCCCAGGGTTGGAAACGCCAAGTCTAATCAGACCTCACAAGCCCACAGATGGTTTGAATCAACGTGCTACCTTGATAGGAATAATGAGGAGTCCTGAAGACAGTCTTGTGCCAGCTCCGCCCGTCTGGACAGAGAACCACATCTTCCACAAGCGTCTCCCTGTCCAGGGTCCCATCACCCCGTACGCCAGGCAAATCCTTCATGAGGAAGTCCCCCAGTCCCACATCACACCTGCTCCCCGGCCACCACCAGCAGAACCACCCACAGGTTGTCCAAAATCTTTGGTCATCTGATTTGACAAACTCTGGCCTCTTGGGCTTTTCTTGAGGCTGAAAATGGTTCCTAGGGAGAAACGAGCGACCAGGGGTTACAGGCTGGGGAATGAGGTGTGGGACGACATGGTGGGGTAGACAGGCCTGGGTCCAGATAAACACAGCCCAGGCAAACGTCCCACCCATTCCTGGCAGAATGAGCATCCATAGTGTTCAATGTTTTATTCGTTCAACATGACAAATACCATCATGCCATTTCTTTTGATGGGACACCTAATCTAGGGCACCCAAATCTCATGAAGACTGAGATTAATAAATTTATGAGGTCACAGAGTCCCAGGAACAGAAGCGGACCTGTGGATTTAGAAAAACATTGCCTGTTACTGGGGGAGCCCATGGGAGCCAGGCCCCCCGGAACAGCGGCAGTGGCTGTCCCCAGGGAAAGCCCAGACTTGGGCTCCCCACCCCCTGAGCATAGCCATTTGGGCAGGAACCTGCTCTAATGAAAATCTGGCCCTGCCCAACCCCCTGATCTAGCAAAGCTTGATTGGAAGCTTAAAAAACAATGAAGTTAATTTTTAAAAACCTTTCATTGAGTTCCATGAGACCCCTATTAATTTTATTGTTTCAATAAAGCATTTATTTAATTGTCTCCAGAAGGGCCCTGTTAAATGCACAGATGTTACCTGAGTCAGAAGGGAGGGAGCTAGGAGCCTTTTTTTTTTTCACCCTTTCCCATTAGCACATTAGCAGGATTCTGTTATTGGATTAACTGATTGTCACCTTAAAAGTTGCAAAGGAGGGCCCTGAGGGAATGAGACACAGGGCAGGTAAAGTCTGAGGAGAAGAGCAGGTCACAGTTGCAGGAAACAGAGGCTTGTTTAGTTAAGACAGAGCAGAGGGTTTTTTTCTGCTGGTGAGGAAACACTTGCTATTTAGCCTCTGACACAGACTGATATCCCTGAAAGAAATCAGAGGATGAGCATATTACTAGATGTATGGGGTCCAAATCATAGGAGGGAAAGGGCTCAGCTTGAGTTGGGCGATCTCTGGAATGTCATGTTTGATCCTTCCATGATTATCACTGAGAACCTACTATATGCTGCCTCTGCTTAGAGCTCAGGGCATACAGCAGTGAACAGAATAAAAACTCTGCTCTCATGGCGCTTCCATTCTAATGAGGGGAGACTAACAACAAAAGAAGTAAAAATATGACAACATAGGAAGATAATTTCAGAGAATAATAAGTGCTCTGAAGACATAAAACAGAGCAGTGTGGTAGAGAGTGGCCAGAGGAAGCCTGTCTGATGAGAAGACATTTGAGCTTGACACGGGAGCTGTTCCCTCTGTTTCAGAAGAGCTCCCCAGGCAGAGGGAACAGCAAGTGCAAAGATCCTGGGGCCCCGGGTTGAGAGGAGCATTATCAAACTATTAACTAATCAGAGGAGGATGATCAAGGGAAAGGCCCCAGAGAGCTCTTCCATAAGAATATTTCAAGAAATGCCTCAGGACTGAGACTCCATCATTCATCTCTGTGGTCTAGGGTACCTGCTTGGTGTCTGGCACTGAGTAGATGATCAATAAGGTAGACTTGAATAAGGGGGAGAGAATGAGAGGGAGGAGTAAAGGTAAATACTCAAAGGAACTTCATTTAGCCAGATTATTTTTTAATTCAATGAGCAATTGAAATAGAAAGGGAAAAAAACAAAAACAAAAAATCTCAGTCTATATATTAGGTCAATTTTTACCAAGCTAGGGAGGCCGGGGTAGCGGGGAGGACATGGGGGTACACATCTAGGTCCACTTGGGAAATCAAAATTTAATGGAAGAAAGAGTAACTACTCCTAAAATTGTTATAGGCCCTGATTTAGAGCTTACAAAATGTTTTTGCATACATTTACTCTTTCCAACAGTCTTGTGAAATAGAAAATAACAAATATTGGCCGGGCCCAGTGGCTCACGTCTGTAATCCTAGCACTCTGGGAGGCCAAGGCAGGAGGATCGTTTGAGCTCAGGAGTTCGAGACCAGCCTGAGCAACAGCGAGACCCCGTCTCTACTAAAAATAGAAAGAAATTAGCTGGACAACTAAAATATATACAAAAAATTAGCCGGGCATGGTGGCTCATGCCTGTAGTCCCAGCTACTCGGGAGGCTGAGGCAGTAGGATCACCTGAGCCCAGGAGTCTGAGGTTGCTGTGAGCTAGGCTGACGCCACGGCACTCTAGCCTGGGCGACAGAATGAGACTTTGTCTCAAAAAAAATAAATAAAAAAATAACAAATATTGAGTAATTGCCCATGGGCCTTGGCACTGTGCTAAATGATAGGGATATACAGTGAGCAGAAATCAAACAGGGCCCTGCCTTCATGTAGTTTATAGTCAGGAATAGATAGACTTCGATCAAATAACACACAAATAAGAGAAATCACACCTACAAGAGTGTTGCAATGGATAGGTACACAGAGCTGCCCATCACAAGGAGTGACTGGGCTGTCTGTCCAACAGGAAGGAGTCCTGCTTTGGTCAGGAGTTGGGTGGGACCAGTGACTACAACCTTTCACCATCAAGGTCTCATTTATTCATCCTGCTGCCCCACAAACCCTAGATTTTGAAAGAGTCCACCTACCAGGGTACATTTACATAACAACTAATCTATTTCCCCTTTTTTTTTTTAATGAACAACCAATGACATTTATCAACATGAGATGCCCCCTGTGTGATCTAATTCTGGCCATAATCAAAGAAAGTCAATGTTTCCCTTGACTGAGCAAGCTTATCATATATATATATGAAATATATAGCTTATCATATATATGAAATATATATAATTTCCTATAGGCTTTCTGAAATATTGGCAATAGCTTATGGCCACCCGCCTACCAATACATTTGCAGACCCCTGGAGACCTTTGGGCCCCAGACTGGAAACTACTATTCTATGTCATACCCAAGGTTCTTTCCAACAAGGGGCCTCCCTGAATCATGAAGCGTAGCCTTCTTGTGTTCAGGCATATTGGGAAGGAGCAATGGATGTGGAACAGAGAGGTCATGGGAGGCTTTCTGGAAAAAGAAAGCCTTGAGATGAGCAAGTGTTGGGTAGGTGGACAAAGGGTGTTGTCAGGCAGAAGTAGCAGAGCTTGCTCTATGGTTGGGGAAGAAACCAGCCAGGCTGCAACAGAGTCAGGAAGTACTTGTGGATATAAGAATAGAAGATGTAGGTTGCAACAAAATTTAAATGCCAGACTAAATTATCCTCCAAATGATGGGGAATCAACAAAGATTTCAGAACAGGAAAATGATGTGTTGGAAGAGGTGTTCCTGGCAGATGAATCTGGTGCCTGTACATGCTTTGAGGTGGGGAGAGAACAGTTGGGAGATCCAATCAACAGAGTAGATGTGGGAGGAAGAGCCTAGTCTAGGGAGGGTGGCAATGAGAGAAAAATAGGAGCAAACCCAAGAGATCTTTTTAAAAAGCACAGGACATGAATTTGAGTTTGGAAACATCGAAGAGACTCCAAGGTGTCTAACCTTGGGGCCCAGTGGTAGAGAAATGATGTCACCACAGGAAGCTGGTGGTGGGGAAGGCGATGACAACTGCATGGGCATCTTAGGGAGCCTCCACACATTGCATGGGTCCCAGTGGTTACCCCTGGGGCTGGGGCTGCAGGGGCAGGCAAGGTGGTTCTCACATCTTACTACAGAAATCTTTTTTAATGGAGGGATTTTGTGCAATTTTTACTTCCTTTTTTGTGCTTTTTGGAATTTTTCAAATAATTATTTTAATTCCACACGGGCTCCAGAGTCTTGTTAACCCTTTGTAAACCATCATTCCTCATTTGTTCTCTCTCCTGGCAGGGCCCACTGGAGTGTCTGAGAAACACTTCACTGGGATTTAGTCTCAGCTTCTCACTCTGTGGTTTTCTTTATTGGTAGTGGTGGGGGGCTCTCTTCAATGTGCTTCTTTCTGGCTCCCTTCTTGTCTCCCCACTGCCCCCCTGCCCCAGCAGGGCCCGCCTCTATCCTTTAAAGGCTCACATATCATCAAACACTTATCTTTTAACCAAGATTGCAGTGCTGGGCTTGGAAAGACTGACCTTGGGATTTTTGTAGCTGAAAGCAGCCCAGCCCAGCTCAGGCTGTGAACTGAAATGTAGGACAGAACAAGGAAGAGCACAAGCTCTGCAGTCAGAGATGTCTGCCTCCAAATAGCTGTCTTTGGGTACCTTACCTAATCTCTCTTTCTCATCTTGAAAATTGGAGATAATAATAGTATTTATCTCCCAGAGGTGTTAAGTGGATTAAGTGATAATGAAAGGTATTTAATGCGTGCTCTATTATTAGTATTAATAAGAACCATAAAATAATAAATTTTTATGACCAAACTTATTTTGTTGCTTAGAGGCAAAAATAACCTTAATGAACTTCCATCTTGGTTCCCATTGGTGACACGTATTTGCCTCTATGCCTCTCTGCCTCTCCCTCTGGAATTTCCTTTTTCCCCCAAATCAACAAAGAGCTGAGAAAAGACCTGGAATTATGGCCTGAGTCACTGCTTCTTGATTTCATGATGGTTTGTTCTGCCACTTAGGATTGGTGTGACATTCAACAGAATCCTTAATCTCATGAGCCTCAATTCCTTCATCTACAAGATGAGGGTAATAATATTGACTTCATGGTATGTGTCAAGAGGTTAGCAGTTCCCAGAACACAGCAGGCTTTCAGGGAGTGACAGTTCTCCATTGGGGTTCCAGGTAGGGGCCAGCTCTTTCAAGCTCTTTCCTGCCTGTCCACCACCCTCCCAGCATCTTCCACACTGTCCTTGTATTAGTCCCCAGTGGTTTGGGATGAATCTTCCCAATTACACTATAAACCCCTGAAGGCAGAAGCAGGGTCAAGGCCTCCTTAACTCTAAGGAGCAATCTTCCTCCTGGGCCTGGGTCCAGGCTGGCCTCCTGGGGGAGCAGGGAAGGAGAAAACTGTCAGCCTTCTAGAGGTCCAGAACCAGATGCACAAACTCAACAGCCCCTTCTTCCTTCCTCTTCTCTCTGCTTCCCAAACTGCAGCCCTGAGGTCACTCGAAAGAACTGCTTCTTTCTACTTGACCACAGCCTGGAAGAAGAAAAGTTGTCCCATTGACTCAGGGCACATTTGGCTTTGTCAGAGAAGGTGTAACATGTTGGCTTCTCAGCTCCCATCCCCATCATCTCTGAACAAAGACAACGGCTTCTGCTCCACCAGCCCAGGCTGCCAGAGTCCATCCATCACCCATTGATCCAACAGTCAATTTTCCATCCCTCTGTCTGCCACTCTTTCCACCTAGGAGAACAGAGGCCCTGGGGTTCTGCCCCCACTGTTCTCCCAGGTACCTTTCAGCCTTCTGGGGAACATCAACCCCCTCTCCTGCTCTCAGACCCACCCACACCCCAGCTCCTCCAACCAAAAGAAAAGTGAAGGAGGGTGGCACACATCTCAGAAAGCCAGAAAAGGACAGAAAGAGAAACTGTCACAGAGCGTCTCTCTGGGCTGCTGGTGAGGCTGAGCAGGAGGGAGGGGGGAGGAAGAGAGAGCCAGGCTGTCCCTGCTCTCAGCCACTGTGGGGGACATGTGAGGGACGCCCTGGACCACAGGCTCAGAGGTCAAGAAGATGGAAGGAGACCAGACCAAGCAGGGAGAGCTCTGAGAGCCTACAGAGCCTTTTGCTTTCTGGGTTCTGGGAGGGCCTCACCCTCTGATAGGGTCGTGGAGCTGAAACGGCTCATGTTCCCATCCTGAGACCCACGAAGGGGAACTAAGCTCTTTTCCAGAAATGAGTGGAAGGATCTCTCCTGAGCCATGGCTTTCTCAGTCTTTGACCACCTTTCTCAGGATTCAGTTTGTTGTCTGTCTCCACGTTTCTTCATCTCTGTCTCTGCATTCTCTCTCTATCTCTCTCTCTCTCTTGCTCTCTCTCTCGCTCTTTCCCCTCTGTCTCTTCTGTCTCAGATAATTTCTTGGGGACTCTGCCTTGGGGCTCCCGCTCCGCTCTCCAGTGTGTAGGAAACCTAACCTTCATCATCTGTTTTTTATATTTTGGAACCGTCAGCTTCACTTCCTACCTGGGGGAGGTGGGGGTGGAGGAGCTGGCTGCCTGCCTCCTTTCCACCACCCCACCCCCCATTTTTCAGAATCAATCCCCTCCCCCAAAGCCTTATGCCAGAGAGGACAAGCTGAGGCTGTCCCTGTTCTCAGCCACTGTGGCATCAGGAGGCTCAGCCCAGGTCCTGCTTCATGGTCTTCCTTCCTTAGCTCACCAGAGTGTTGGGGACATGGGGAGGCCTCTTCTGATCGACCACTGGTTTGCTGATTTGGGAAAAAGTGAAAATTCCAGGCACAGAGAGCCCAGGAGGCTGAGATAATTCACCACTGGGAACCAGGACAGAAAGAGGTTCAAGACATTCCTGCCTCCAGGCAGAGTTACAGCCAACCAAGTGTCTAACATGTTGTCACAGATGTTCATTTGTTTAATATTATTAATACTAGTAATAGATTATACATACTGAGGGCTTATCCTGTGCCAGGCACTTTATGTTTTTACATTTCATCCACTCAGCAACATTTTGTGGCAGGTACTATTATTATCCCCCATTTTCTTAATGAGAAAACTAACACAAAGAGAGGTTAACTAACTTGCCCGAGGTAACTCAGCTCATGAGATTGAATCTCTGATTCCAAAGCCCAAGCTCTTTACATTGAATTTTCCAAGACCTGAGACATGTATTTTACACATTTGCTTCCAAAGGACAGAAGTCCACAGAACTGTGAGAATATACCCTCTAGATCCCAGGGACCTGTGTACCCCAGTTGCAGACACATTGTCTTTAACTCTCTACTATCTTGGAGACCTTGAAGAATTGGCTGGCAAAGATTAAATGGAAAGGCTAGAAGAGGACATTTCAGGAAGGGGGACGGGGAGAGAGGTCACTGATGGGAACGTGCAGAGGATGGCTTCAGGGCCAGAGATAGCACAGCCACCAGTCTGGGGAGTCTGACTTTGTGCAGGGGAATGGAAAGGGGGACACAGGGTTAGGTGGAGGGCTGGGGCCAGTTCAGTTTATCCTCTAGGCTTTCAGGTAGGAGAATGATACTCCAAAAAAGGTGTCTGAGAGCTGGCCTAGAAGGGGAAAGGTAGACAATAAAGAAGGCTGGGTGCGATGACTTACACCCCTAATCCCAGTACTCTGGGAGGCCAAGGCAGGAGAATCACTTGAGCTCAGGAGTTCAAGACCAGCCTGAGCAAGAGTGAGACCCCATCTCTACTAAAAATAGAAAAATTAGCCAGGCATGGTGGTGCACACCTGTAGTCCCAGCTACTCGGGAGGCTGAGGCAGGAGGATCGCTTCAGCCCAGGAGTTTGAGGTTGCTGTGAGCTGGGCTGATGCCACGGCACTCTAGCCCGGGCATCAGAGTAAGACTCTGTCTCAAAAGAAAAAAAAAAGGAAGGCTGCTGGGCAGGAGGTTGGTATAACAATGCACGCAGCCTAGGAAGATCTGACAGAAACACGCAGAAAGAAGGTATTTAAAAGACACTTTCAAAGAAATTAAGCATTTTGGAGTCTAGGCCAACTGCCTCCTTCCCAGGGATTGGTATCTAAGCTAGTATTTTGCATAGCGTGGGGGTGCGGCAGAAAGAGTAAGAACACATAGCGTGTCCAAAGTGCCGAGCCTTCCCAGACTAGCACAGACACTCTGGTCTGAGCCCTGGGAGAGGGAGAGAGGATGCAGCTGAAGGCTCTCCTGTGAAGACGGCACTGAGGGCTCCCGGCAGGACACTGGCCTGAGGACTCCGGCCTGTAGGGCCCAGGCTGCGGGCCCTGCCTGGTCTTCAGATGGGTGGGCAGACTGCAGAGCAGGGGGCTGCAGCAGCGTTTCATGTCTTTCAATTCTTTGAAATGGTTCCTCTCCCTGGGTGGCAAAAAAAAAAAGGAAACAAGCAAAATTTGGTTAAGAACTCAAGAACTGCCAATTCAGAAACTAATCTGTTCAAAAAGTTCAATCCCTTTCTTTCAGAAGCCAAAAACCTGTTTCCATCTCAGATTGTATACGTCTGTGTGTCTGAGAGCTGGGGAGGGAGACAGAGTGAGAATGAGAGGCAGACAGTTGAAATGTCTTTGTTCCCGTGTGCAAGGCTACTGCTCCGCGGGCTTGTGTGTGTGTTGTGTGTGCATTTGTGCCTGCTGCGCAGGCCCCTGGGGGCGTTGAACTTTCAAATCATAACAGAAACACTGAAGCTTGGCAAAGATATCACAGGAATAATTATCTAATTTCAGAACATGTTATTATAATACCTACATGATGTGTAACGAACTGAACAATGTTCACGTTATATTCATCTCCTCTGAGTTGCAGACCCACAATACCAAGTTCTACCCTCAGAGGCTTCCCCAAAACACGAGAGCGGAGCAGGCCCCAAAGAAAGCTCTTCAAGGAATATTCCCCCAGAATGGCTTCCTCATGGATTGGGATGTTTGGCTGGGTAGCTACCTATGGGGAAATTGCTGGAAGGGGAACAGAGCTTATCTTGGGACAGCAACTATTCCACTCAGTAAAGGAGACCTGGAACTGGTAAGGAAATGATAGCCATATTGGGGTGACAGAGGCAGACAGGCAGTCAGCTGTGGGCCAGGGGGCCTTGTGATCCACCCAGCTCCCCCTTTTCCCCAGAGGGCTGAATTGGACTAAGGCTGAGTGTGAGGGGAATGTTTGCTGTTTGCTGCTGTTCCCTGTTGACTTTAGCCAGTAGCTCTGTTTACAAACCCAGGTTGGTTTTCCCAGCACAGTTAATTAGACCGAAGACATCTGGTGTGAGGGCTGGGGAGGGCATTTGCTCAGAGCCTTCCCCCCACAGCCTGCAGCCTTGGGCCAGCTCCAGGCAGAGCAGCTATACATGCACAGATCCCACTCCACCAAACCCAGGTTCTCTGGGGAATCATGGCTTCCTTCGCCCTGCCTTTCCCATGCTTGCTAAGTTAGACTGGGCCCCAACTCTCCAGTCCTGGAGGACAAGGAGTCAGGGCTGGAAGGCCTACTTTAGTGAGAGCATGGGCTGGGGATCAAGGACTCAGCCCTGTCCTCTGCTCCTCCATGTCCAAAAGAACTGGGCAGAAATCCCTGTCCCCTTTTTCATCACAGAGACCCTGCATTCTGTAGGAACCTCAGACCTCTTCATGAAAAAATCTCCCCTCTTGGACACACCCTCAGAAAGGAGGCTCTGGACCCTTCTCCTCCACCCTAACCCCTCCCCAGCCAATCCCTGACACCCTGGGGAGGACACAGATTAACCTGGCCCAGAGGGAGGCAGGAAGGTGCCCGGGAAGGTGAGAGATCTAGGTGGACAGTTTCAGAGCGGTGGGGAAGTGGAGAGCAGTGAGGGGGAGGGCCAGAGGCTTATCTCTCCCAGGAGGGGGGAGCTCACTCCAAACAGCTAATGCACTGGTGTGTGAAAGCCCCTCAATTAGCACTAATGATGCAATCAGGGAGGGAGGAGGAGGGACCAGAAGTTCTGGTGGCGTCAGCAACAACTTCCACACCCGGTACACACTGCATCGGACACAATGGCCCCTTCAGATACACACACCAATGCACACACTCTACAGACAGATGTCTGTGGGCACAAATGCACTCTGCACAAACTACTAGCATGCATATGGTTCGTGATCCGCCACGGACCCCGGTCAGACCCTTGGGGGTGGGGGGAGGAGCACCCCCGGCTAGATTTTGGGCTTCAGGGACAAGCAAAATCAGAAATCAGAAAGACGTGGTAGCCGGAATTGAAGAGAGCCTAAAACCTCACAATTATTTCTCCAAACCCAGAGCTCGCGTCCCACGCGCGCTCGCAGGTGCTGGCCCGCCTCCCCACTCCACCCTCCTGGTCACCCCAACCCAGAATCTGGGTCTGAGCGAGGAGCCTTAACCTCCAGCCCCACCCCCGACAGGGGAGATCCACGCTCTTTCCCTGCACCCAGCCCGTCCCCAGGGCCGGTGTTCCAGGCAGAGAGCTCTGGGATTACACCGATCCCCGCAACCGGGACCCAGCTGTTTGTCCCTTTCGGAGCCCGTCACCCACCGGCCTCGCCCCTTTATCTTCCCCCCTCCTCGCCCAGCCAGCTCCGTTATCCGCCTCCCGGTCCCGTTATCCGGCTGCCCTGGCCCCGTTATCCGCCCTCGGGCTGGGCCCGGAGCCCCCGCGCGCCTCGGGGCCGCCGCCGCCCCCTCCGCCGCTCCCCGGCCGAAGCTCGGGGGGCCGCCGGCCGGGCAGGGCCGGAGCCGCCTCCGCGCCGCTTCCCAGACCCGGACGGCCGCGGGAGGAGGTCCCGCTGTCAGTCAGCAGGGAAGGCCGGGCCGAGCGGCCGGAGGGGGCGGCGCCGAGGACGGGCTCGGGCCGGGAGCTGGGAGGAGGAGGCGGAGGGGGCGGGGGCGGCTCCGGGCCTTATAAGCAGCGGGGGCAGGGCGGGCGGGAGGCAAGTGTCAGGCCGATGTGTCGCCCGCGAGGGGCCGAGGTCGGGGCCGGCGGGGCCATGCGCGCGGGCTGGGCAGGGGGCCGGAGGGGCGCAGAGCTGAGCCGCCTCGGAGCCTGAGCCGCCCGGGGCCGGGGCCGGGGAGCCGCGCGGGGCCGGCCGGCCGGGGGGAGGGGAGCGATGCGGCGCCGGCGGGCGGCCGTGGCCGTGGGTTTCTGCGCCTCCTTCCTGCTGGGCTCCGTCCTCAACGTGCTCTTCGCTCCGGGCTCGGAGCCCCCGCGGCCAGGCCAGTCCCCCGGGCCGTCGCCGGCCCCGGGCCCGGGCCGTCGCGGGGCCCGTGGGGAGCTGGCCAGGCAGATCCGGGCGCGCTACGAGGAGGTGCAGCGCTATTCCCGCGGGGGGCCCGGGCCCGGGGCTGGCCGGCCGGAGCGGCGGCGCTTGATGGACCTCGCTCCAGGCGGGCCGGGCCTGCAGCGTCCCCGGCCCCTGCGGGGCCGGCCCCTGCCCGACGGCGTCCCAGGCTGGCCCCCGGCTCCCGGCCCGGGCTCCCCTGGCCCGGGCCCGCGCCTGGGCTGCGCCGCGCTCCGCAACGTGTCCGGCGCGCAGTACGTGGGCTCAGGCTACACCAAGGCCGTGTACCGGGTCCGCCTGCCCGGCGGCGCCGCGGTGGCGCTCAAGGCGGTGGACTTCAGCGGCCACGATCTGGGTAGCTGCGTGCGCGAGTTCGGGGTACGGAGGGGCTGCTATCGGCTGGCGGCCCACAAGCTGCTCAAGGAGATGGTGCTGCTGGAGCGGCTGCGGCACCCCAACGTGCTGCAGGTACGAGGCTGGAGGTGTGGGGGTGAGGGTGTTGGCTGGGAGATAAAGAAACGAGAGTGCCCGGGACTGCGCCCAGGCTAAGCTAGGCGCAGAACCTGGACCGTGGCGCTTCCCACTGCACCACCCTGCCTCTCGCTCGTGGGTGGGCATCCCTTTACCAAGGTACTCTCGGGTTTCTCAACTTCCACACATCCCTTAAAGCCAAGCCAGGACAGAAGGTCTCAAAACTCAGGGGATGGGGCAGTCCGATAATACTTAGGACCCTGCTCCTGGCTGGAGCTAGGGTGTTAGACACCAGGGATATTACTCCAAGCCAAAATGACCCCAAGCCCAGACACCTGAGTCAGAATCCCAGCTGCAGTGATAGGATCCCCCGTCTTGATGGAATCCCACTCCCCCTTCTCTCAACTGCCAGTGACTTGTCTGTGGCTTTGAAGATGGGGTTGGACAGCAGTGGGGTTGGGAAGGGCTGGAAAGAGACCACGTGTCAGGCTTAATTCCCAGAGAGTCCCCCACTCCCAGCCTCACCCAGAAGCCACTGGAAGGGGGCTGGGGAGTAGGCCAGAAAATGCATAGCCCTTCCCAGAAGTGACCTTGGGGTTCCGCAGGCCTTGACACAGGTCCTTGAACCACTGAGGAAGCCTCAGGGCCATAGTTTGATAGATTGACGGAGGGCTTAAGGGTCTACACCCTATCAGAGCATATATGGCCAAGAGGCTGGAAGATTGGGAAAGCCAGATGCCCAGGTTCCTACTAAATGGGACTCTGCCTCCCCTGTTCACTGGGGGGTGGACAGGAGAAATGAGATGCCCACCTTGCCCCCTCCCCACACTCATGCTAGACTTAAAATGGGCCTTTCACAATCCCAGCACAACCCTAATATCCCACCTTCTCTCTCCCAAGTCTCCATTGTAGAATTCAGGGGTGGGGAACCTGCGGTCTTGGGGCCACATGTGGCCTTCTGGATCCCTGAGTAAGGCCTTTTGACCAAATCCAAATTTTACAGAACAAATCCTTTTAATAAATCTAGACAAACTGTTCCCTTTGCACATGTCTGAGCAGACAGAGAGGGGAATCCCTGGCTGCTCTTGGCCCAGTGAACACAGGGTGTGTGCAGACTCCCCAACGGATGAACCTTGCCCACAACTTCCACCTCCCAGCCCACTCAAACTAACCTTTCTGCAGCCAGCAGAACTGACTGGTAATCCAGGAGTCCCTCCCTCCTTTCCTCAGGAGTGGAGGGATGGGTGGGCATTGTGGAATAGGAGGGAGAGACCAGAAAGTTATTTATACGCCTGCTGGCTCCCGGTCTCCCACACAACACTTCCACCCTGGTCAGACACTTGTGACAGGGTCCTGGACCCTGAACTGGTCCCACAAGGTAAGCAGAGCCGACAGTTCTGTGCAGTTATGCCTGGCTGCATGGCTGACACTGTCAGGAGCTTCAGGGAGTGAGCAGCTGGTTACGTGGCCATTCTAACTGGGAGGATCTCGCTCTCTCCGATTCCCAGGGGTTCCTGGGAGTTTTTTGAGAACTGTGGGGTGTCAGCCAGATTCTGAGCGGGTGGAGAGGTCTTGAGTGACTTAGCAGGACATTGAGTGTTAGTTAATTGACTCAACTCCCCCTTCCTTTGGAGAGGTTTGATGTGTGATGTGCTTTCCTATCTCTTAAGGCACTTCTCCCTGCGTCGCTATCCCCACCCAAACTTCCTGACAAGCATCCAGCTAACCCTGCACACATATATCACAGTGTGGTCCTCCCCTGTAATGTCAGGCCCCCAGCCCAATTCTGAAGGCTCCAAAGAAAAAACTTACAGCTGAGTAGTTTTCACCCATTCCCTCACTAAACCGAGACTGGTTCTGTCTGGGGTTGGCTGTGTGATTCTTGTAAGGTCAGAGAGCGGGAGTTAGCTGCCCCAGGGCATAAGGGTTGCTAAGGTAGAGAGGGTCCCAGGTCCTTTCTGCCTGGGAAAAGCGAAAAGCAGGGTCCATTAGTGTGCGTTAGGGGTCCACTAGTGCTTTGGGGGTGATGCTCCCCCACTCCCCCAGGCCACTGTCCCTCTGGCGTCCTCAGCACTGCAATCTCTGCTGGCAGGGAAGCCCACGGCGGGGTCTTCCTGTTCGGAAGGCTTCAGTGTGGGCGTGAAGGGAACCAGAATTAATGTTGTTTTAATACCTCTTAGTCATTTAAAATTTCAAAACCGTTTGTTTGCTGAACTGGGGAGGAGCCAGAGAACGTTTCTAGAGCTCCTAGTCGCACGGGCCACCCCAGGCCCCCTCCCAGTCTCTGCGCAGCCCAGAGCTGGGGCTGTGGGTTCCAGTGGAAGATGCCCAGGGTAGCAGGTCCCGCTCTGCACCTCCCAGGGCTTGCTCCAGTCATCAGGGGCTGCCTGGGTGAGATCTCTCTATCCGTCCTCTGTGACCCTCTCCCCAGCCCGACACGCACGCACGCACGCACACACACTCCCTCACGTGACAGATGCCTCTTTAGTCCAGGGTCAAAGGGCACAAGGTCTTCCCTCCCCCCACCCCTCTCATCATCCTGGGGCCTCGGGCCTCAGATGGGCCCCCAGGCCTGCCTGGGCCCAGATTCTGGCTGCACTAGAGGATACTTCTTCTCCCAAACGAACAAAAGATGTGACTGAAATGCTCAGCCACATGCTTCCTGGAGGGGGGGGGGTTAATGGTGTCTTTTTATTTTTTCCTGAGGGGTGTTGATTAATACCTCGTTAACAGTGCATTTAACGACCTCCGGGTGTTTAATAACCTTCAGAAGTTTCCCACAAAGGCTCAGACTCTGGGCAAGAAAATGAGAACCAGGCCCCAGCGCTGCTCCCCTTACCTTCCCCCCACCCCACCGGGGTCTGAGGCCTCGCAGGACTGATGGGGGTGTGGAGAGAGAGGGAAGGACAGGATGCCAAGGACTGTCCCAGCCCCCCCCCCAAGTCACAGTCCAAGAGTGGCCTGGGGTGGCTGGCTCCAGGGAGGGGGAGGGAAGGGGCACTGCTGGGGTGGGAAGGGGCACATGCCACCTGAGGTGGCACTGGGCACAGTGTGAGTGATGGCATGAGGGCAGCAGGGTGCAGGGGCATCTCACCTGTGGGCTCAGCACCCCCCACCCCTCCACTTTGTAGCTTCTTCTCTCCAGGGTCCAACCTGGACAACTCAGCCTTTGTGTTTCGTAACAGAGGGCACTGTTGGTTGTTTTGAGCACCATCGGAACCCCCCGCTGCTGTGGAGTGTGGATGCTGGTTTAGGTGGTAGTGACAAAGTCAGGCTGTGCTTCCCGAAGTCCCTGACCAACCGGGCAGTACCCAGCCCTTCCACCAGATGATACAGAGTGGACAGCCCCCAAAGAACTGATCTTCCCTAGCGGCCATCACTTACCACCCTTTGACACATGTCACCCACCCACATATGCAGAGAACACCCAGCGATGTGCCCTTGCTTTGTTCTTGTCAACACCTGTTACCAATCCTGAAGGAGCTTGCTTTTCCTCCCACAAGACCCGAGCAGAGAAAAAAATGAAGCTGCCAGAAAGTGGATACAATGAGGAATAGACAACGATTAGAGTAGGGGAGGAGGCCTGATAATCCTTTGCTGGCCTGGGCATTAGCAAACAGTATTCCTGGAAAGAATCAGGTTATGGAAACCAAGTGGCATCAATTCAAATCCTAGCTCCTGCGTTTATTAGCTGTGTGACTTTATGCAAGCAACTTAACCTCTCTGAGTTGGTTTTCTCACCTGAAATTGAAGATAGTAATAGTACCCACGGTGCCCATTGGGGCTATTACAAGAATGGAGTGATACGTGTAGAGCATTTAGCACGGAACCTGGCACGTGGTTAACACATGGTGGCCAGACCTGCCCATTTACCTGAGTGGCAAGAGGTGAGAGTGATGCAGCCAGCAGGAACTCTGGCTGCAGGGCAGAGAGGGCAGGCTTCCCAGGCATCGCTGCTATTCTCTTCTGGCCTGAGCTGAAGCAAAGGCCTAAGGATGGCGGGGAGCAGAGGGAGGGGGCATCTGGCAGTCCAGCCCCTCTCTGTCCCTGCCCCCACCCTGTGACCTAATGACCTGCCCTGGGCTTCCCCCAGCTGTATGGGTACTGCTACCAGGACAGCGAGGACATCCCGGACACCCTGACCACCATCACGGAGCTGGGCGCCCCGGTGGAAATGATCCAGCTGCTGCAGACTTCCTGGGAGGATCGATTCCGGGTGAGTAGGGAGGAGGGCTCGGGCGGGCTCCCTGCTGGGATGGTTCTCCCTTAGAAGGTCAGCCCTCCAGAGCAGCTTCCACTCCTCAGCCGAGGGAGAGGGAGGGAAGGAAGGAACACGGGCTGACTCGGCCATCAGCCAAAGGGTTAAAAAAAGCAGCCAGACATGGAGGACCCTGGCATTCTGCGCTCTTGTTCGCCTCGCCCCTCCCCTCACACACATAAACACTCACACACACACTCGGCCTGGCTGCCAGAGGGCTGGTGTCCTAGGACTAGAAAAAACCTTAAGGTCATCTCGATCCTCCCTCTGTTTCCATATGCTGAACCAAGACCACACTCGAAAGACAGCTTCAGGGAGTGGATTCATTATCTCCAGGCCTCCTGCTGCAGTTGCCTACCCTCTCCATGTTATTTGCAGGGTCGGACCAGCCAAGGGTTAATCGAAAAATCACTGGCCTCCTCCCTAAGGCTCCTGGCTTCAGCCTTTGCTGAGCACTGGGGCCTATAGAAGAGAAAGGCCAAGCCCTGAGCTAAGTCCAGAGCCCAAGAGGAGGGCACCCGGCGGTCCCGCAGGCCCCCACCCACAGCAGCCTTTTTGTCTGTCCCCAGATCTGCCTGAGCCTGGGACGCCTCCTCCACCACCTGGCCCACTCCCCGCTGGGCTCGGTCACTCTGCTGGACTTCCGCCCTCGACAGTTTGTGCTGGTGGATGGGGAGCTGAAGGTGACAGACCTGGATGATGCACGTGTGGAGGAGACGCCATGTACAAGCAGCGCCGACTGCATCCTCGAGTTTCCAGCCAGGAACTTCACCCTGCCCTGCTCCGCCCAGGGCTGGTGCGAGGGCATGAACGAGAAGCGGAACCTCTACAATGCCTACAGGTGACCTCCACGAGGGAGAGGGGGGGTGTCCTCCTAGGACACCAGGAGGGCGTGGCAGGGAGACAGCCGGCATGGGGTCCAGGAGGCAGGGAGACTCGGCCTCGGCCAAGGGAGTCACGGGGCGGGGAAAGGCTTCTACCCAGTCTAGAAGGGAACATTCAGGCTTTGGATGGTGAGGCTAAAAATAGACAGCTCCAAGGAGAATCTGGGCTGGGGGGTGGCAGCTGGAGGCTTCTTAAAATAGTGTTAGGCTCAGCGCCTAGCGCTGGTGGTACTGGCACTTCCCCTTCCCACTCTGGCCCTTGACCTCTGGGCAGCTCCTCATTGGGCCCCAGGCAGGGGGTGGCTCTGACGCTGGGGGTCGGTCAGGGGATAATGTCCGGCTGGGAGATGAGCAGGTCCTGGGGAAGGATGGGGAAGATGGACATTAGGTTTCAGTTTGATATGAAGTTAGTTGTGGTCTTAGCATGTGCCCAGACTCTTTCCCCGAATCTGTGGAGACTCCACAGTGTACCCTGGGGGTGTGCCTGGTTGCCAGGCCTGAGGGATCAGGCTCCCTGGCCAGGGTGGAGTAGAGGAAGGCTGTGTCCCCAAAAGCTGGAGCCCTGAGCCCCTGGTTTCTCTCTGCCACAGGTTTTTCTTCACATACCTCCTACCCCACAGTGCCCCTCCCTCACTACGGCCTCTGCTGGACAGCATTGTCAACGCCACAGGTGAGCTCTCCAGAGCTTGTCTGCTTCCCCTCACCTGCCCCTTCCCCAGCACCAGTGGGGACAGGAATGACCCAGGGTAGCACAGGGTACAGAAACCATCATTTCCCATTCTGCAGCGAGCTACCCTCCCCAGCCCGCCAGTCATCTGGGCCCCGGCTCCTGAGGGGGAGAGGGGGAGGCAGCTGACTCCCTGCTTGGGGGGGAGTGGGAGCCCAGGCGCCCTGTCTGAGCCCCACTGCACTCTGCAGGAGAGCTCACCTGGGGGGTGGACGAGACCCTGACCCAGCTGGAGAAGGTGCTGCACCTGTACCGGAGTGGGCAGTATCTGCAGAACTCCACGACAAGCAGCGGCACTGGTGAGTGGCCCCAACAGGGACCCAGGGCCTGGGGAGGTTGGGGAGGGAGCAGGTGGAAGGATGAGTAACCCCATAATTGGGCTAAGTGTCTCACCCTCCTTCTGGAGACCCTTGTCTCCAAAGGCCACTCCAAGGGCTCACATGGAATAATGGAGAGACCACTGACGGTTCAGCCATCACTTTGAGGTCCCTTCTCTAGCTGAGCTAGAACAACTATAATTCTGCCATGAACTGGCGGGTGGGCACTGACACCCCTCTTCCAAACCCCACCATGTACTAGCTGTGTGACTTTGAGCAAGTTGTCCCTTGAGCCTCACTTTCCTCACCTGTGAATTGGGTTCAATATGACCCACCTCACAAAATTCTTATGGAGATTAAACACCAAGTGAATGTGTGAAAGCAATTAGAGCAGTTCCTATTCACAGCTGGAACACAACATAGGTTTGCTTGTCTTTCCTTCCTCTAGCCTCCCGGGGCTAAGAGGGCGGCTGGAGGTAGAGGGGGGCTCTGCACTGAAAGCAGCCAAGAAACCCCAGGGCAGGGGGAGAATTCTAGCCACGGGTGCAGGCTGTGGTCCCTCTGCTGAAGCCCTGGGGTATAGCTGTGGTTGGCAGGGGGCAAGGGGTGGGCAGCCTCCTTATTCAAGGAGCCCTGGCCAGTCTTAGGGGTGGGGGAGCCCTCGTTAGCCCTGTAAATAAAGTTTAACGAGGTGAACAATGGCTGGCTCTGTCCCTGAGGACGCAGTTTATGGGGCTATAAATCACAGGCAGCCCTGGACTTTGGTCTAGTCCCTAGTAGGAGAAGGAGACAGGAGGGCGGGGTGGCCAGGGGCCCAGGGCTTCTGCATTATCAGTCCGGAGCTGGGGCTCCCCAGGCAGTGGGAAAGACTGGGGCAAACAAGAGGCCTACAGATGAGCAGCTTCCTGGTCTTGGGTTTTCAGAGCCTTTGATGCTCTCTCGGTATAATGAGATCTCAATTCTTTCTCCAGCCTCTGACCACTCTGGCCATGGATTTTTTTGCATTTTAGTCCATTTGCATGCCTCTGTACTTCAAAGCTCCCTGTCTTTCCCCCAAGGCCTATCTGAGGAGCTTGCCTAACCGCTCCCCACAATACCAGGAAAAGTGTGAATGAGGGGTGCCCTGAACCCTTGCCACTTAAAATGTGGTCTGCAGACCACACTGGAAGCTGGTTAGAAATGCAGAATCTCAGGTCCCACCCCAGACCAACTAAATCAGAACCTGCATTTTAACAAGATACCTTGGTGACTCACATACACACTGAAGTTTGAGAAGCCTGGCTCTGTCTAAAATGTGCTGACCTCAGCAGTCAGCCTGGACAGCTGGTGGCTCTGTGTGTGTGTCTGTCCCATGCATGTGCCTGCCACGTTGTGCTGCCCGAACCAGCTGCCTGCACTAGGTTTGGGAGATGTGCGTCTCCTGAAAACGGAGTCTGTGCTCTGCACTTACTGAGTGATCAGCCCAGTTTCAGCAGCAGTGGCTGCCTTCATCTCCATGCTAGGGGGACTGGGCCGGACTTCAGCTTTCACCTAGGAAAAAGTCGTACTGCTCTTTTCCAAAAGTGGCCCCAGCCCTCGTCCCTGGGCTTACACAGTTTTCATTTGGCCCAATCCCTGACCCACAGAGTACCAGCGCATCCCAGACAGCACCATCCCCCGGGAAGACTACCGCTGCTGGCCGTCCTACCACCATGGTAGCTGCCTCCTTTCAGTGTTCAACCTGGCTGAGGCCGTGGACGTCTGTGAGAGCCATGCCCAGTGCCAGGCCTTTGTGGTCACCAACCAGACCACCTGGACAGGTGAGCCAGTGGGAGAAGGCATCCTCAGGGAGGTGGCTGGACTTCTGCAGAGGGAAGGAGGTTGACAGAGGGCAGAGGGGAGGCTGAGATGATGAGAGAGAAGTATGTGTCCTCAAGGCAGTGGAATTAGGGAGAATGGCCCTATCTCCAGGGAGAGAAACGTCCAGTCCTGTTACCCCTCACCTCTGCCCGCAGGTCGGCAGCTGGTCTTTTTCAAGGCCGGATGGAGCCAAGTGGTCCCTGATCCCAACAAGACCACATATGTGAAGGCCCCTGGCCGACCTGTGTGAGGACTCAGCCGACCAGCCGACCATCCTCGCCAGCCGGGCTTGCCTGTGGAGGGAACGACTTGCACTAGCAGTGCTGCGTGTCACCCGGGAACCCCTGCAGACAAGGCTGACCTCCCAGACAGACCCATGTGACCAGGACAAACGTGCAATAATGCGAAATGTTAAAATGTGAGTTTACCAGCCTAGGGATGGGACTGCTGGCTCCGAGGCCAGGAATCACAGGGGCCGACTGCCTCTGTCACCCTCTGGGCTGTGAGCAAGGCTCAGGCTAGTCTCCCCGCGGGGGGCTGCGCCCGTCTCGGGGCCAGTTCCGTGGGCAGCCCCATCACTGTTCATAGTGTGAGAATGTAGCCAAAGCCCTGCTGCTGCTGCTGCTGCTGCACATGCCACGGCAGGCGGGGGGCCGCGTGGGGACAATCGGTCACAGAGTGTCCTCTCAGCTTATCTCCTGACAGGAGACGTGGCCGGGAGATGCTCCAGAGTGTAGGTGATTCTGTACCTGGAGAGGCTGCCTCTGGCCCCCCAACAGGGGGCGCTCCGAGGCCAGCCCGGGGCCGGGGCAGAGGTGCGCCCCTCAGCGTGAGCCAAGATGGGGTGGGGGAGCAGGCTGCGGTTTGAGCCAGGACCTGGGGTGGGGGTGGGGCCGGGGCCTTTCTGCCTCATTTGCTTTCAGTGAAAGCCGCGAAGCAGCCAAAACCAGGCTCTCCCCCCTCCCGGAGTTTGTATATCCAGAAGCTTTTGTACTTCTTGTTCATTAAATTGTTTATTTTTGTAAAAAAAGAAAAGATCAGTTAATAAAATGACGTTTCACAGCAAAAACTCTTTCCCAGCCACACGGTTTCTTGGGAAGTCACTTCTTGGTCCCCAGTTGTCTTTGGTATATTTTGGGGGTATATGTGTGTCGGAGGGATGGTGAGTGAAATCTCAGTGGCAAACACTGAAGTCACCAACGTGTGTTTGGGGGCCCTACCTCCCCCGCTCGGCCCTCTGTGTCATGTCCTGACCTGGGGCTCCCTTTCCCCCAGGAGGCTGTCATTTTTACACATCCTGGCTTCTTACATATGAAGCCCTAACCCAAAGGAGTGACATCCTCGTGGTGGCATATCAGCCACCTCGGTTAGCTGGTGGAGAAATAGTTCAGGAAGGAGTTATAGGAACCGCAAGTGACCTCCAGGTGGGTCAGCCTTGCCTCCACACGGAGCTGGACCTGGCCATCGTCACCACTGCCCACTACAAGGTCATGAGCACAATTCTCTTTCAGAGCCTCTCTCTGAGCAGGAATACATGGCGAGTGGTGAGAAAGGAAGATGGATGGAATGACGAGCCCCCACTTTCTGGATTTTAGGAGGAGGGTCTAGCAGGAGTGTATAGAAGCCCAGAGCAAAAGCAAAGACCTGAGGGTTCAAGATCACACTGAGGCCAGAGAGAGCCCCCACGTGAATACATGTCTTCCGACGTGAAACCCACATCCCCTCTTCTGTACAGCGTTCTACTTCCAGAATATTCTCAAAGGGCACAAACTTCTGAGGGCTTTGAAAAGAATTACCAAACTTTAACCCAGAATCTGATTTCTCCTCAACAGAGGAGAGGTCGTTGGTGTCATTTCTCACATACAAAATGTCTTCATAGTTCTAAGTGATTGAGAAGCTGATGTTAGCTCTGGAGTCCTCATCATGGACGCCACCCTGACCTTCAGGGCTGCGGCTCACCGTCACCGTCGCCAACCCACACACCACACGTCTTGCCTCTGGTGTCTGGGCTCGGTGACGGCGGGTGGGTGGGGGAGTCGGGGCTCCACCGAGGCTCACACCGTGACTCAACCCAGCCAAATCCTGCCCGTGCACACCACGCTCAAAACTCATCCCTCCAGGGAGGTCCTCAGCTTCCAGCAGCCTCTGAGCGTCTTTCCCCAGTCGCTGCAACACATACAGCCCGCCCGGTGCCATCCAGCCTGTGGGGTCTGTGGGCAGGAGGAACCCTGTCTCCATGCTGGGCCCAAGAAGGTGCCAGAACTGATGAGAACCTGAGGGATGAGGGCTGGGACGGGAAGTCTGCGAGGTCTGCACAGTCCAGAAGGACACAAAGACCTAGTTATAATCAGCAGAAAGAGCCACAGGGCCCAGGAACCGCATGACTCAGTGGGGAAGAAGAAAGCTGAAGATGAACCAAGCACTGTCTTGTAGACTTTGAGTTTCCAGATGAGGGCTCACCAGCCCCTGGAGAGGGCCAGTGGGAAATGACACAGAAGGCCAAGCTCTGGCCTCAGCAAGGTACAATTATTCCAATTTTATAGACCTGAAAACTGAAGCACAGGTCACAGCTGCCAAGTGAGTTAGTGACCATTTAAATGCAGCCCTAACTCAAAGCACCTGCTCTCTGTCCAGTGCCATGTGCTGCCTCCAGGAGGGGAGAATTGCAGCAAGAGGAATGTAAGTTAGAGTTAGGGCAGCTCCTCCTTACTTTGAGTGTATGACAAACTACGACGGAGGTCGGAAGGGCATTAAATCTTTTTAGAAAGACTCCCCCACAGTTGTCTGAAAGGATGGTGGACAACTTCTTCCATTAGTGAGCCTTGCCTCAAAACCTATTTCTGGGGGCAAAATTGGCCAGGCTGAGTCCTGCAGAGAAGAGAGAAAGGCATTCACCACTGGCAATGGAGAGGTGATGGAGTGCTCAGAAAGAAAGGGGATAGTGAATAAAAGCCTGAGGCCAAATCATTCCTGCCCCAGGTAGCAGCTTACCTGTAGCCACCTTCTCCCTGGAGAACTTTCACTTCCTGGGTGCATTTTGTCCCCCTTCCTGCGGAAACCAGAACCATATTCTACCTCCCCTCCCCCCAAAACCTACATTCTTTCTACTCCACTGCAAGGCCAGTGATACCCAGGGGTAGTGGATGGAAGAAATATATTCACCCAACTGAAGCCCCAGGTGATGTGTGCCAGAGGAGGGAAGCTGGGGGGCTGGGGGGGGTCTTTTCCAGTGTTGGGGAAGTATAATAGTAAGCAACATGGGAGGGGCAGTGCTGCCTGGCAGTTCCCCAGAAGGCTCTGGAGCCAGCCTGAGTTGGGCAGGAATCCTGGACAGTTATGCTTTTTGTTCAGTGTGATCTGGGTCATGACAGCATCCTCGAGCCTCTGTTTCCCCATCTGCAAATTTCAAGTGAATAATCAGCTTCACAGGGGCCTAATGGGAATCGAATGGAATGATGTACATAAAGGTCTTAGCCAGCATCAGCAAAGGGCAAGCACTCAGGAAATGCTGGCTGATACTGTCATTGTTATTGTTATTCATGAGCTGAGCCCTCAGTGTTCACCCATGGCCTGGCCTGGAGGAACATCCAGGTCAACTGGGGAGGACCAAGGCACGAGCCAGACTGCCCCACCCCTCCAGCCCCCACAACAGGGAGCAATGCTGTCGCCTGGGGGAGGTGGGGCCGGCTCTCTGGGTCAGGGCCCTGGGAGTTCAGTGTGTGGTAGACAGAAGGAGGAAGAGGATTAACATGAAAGCAGAAAATGGGATTAGGAGGCCTCAGGATAATGTGCCCACCCACCCCACCCACCCCCATCCATGACAACAGCTTCTTGCTTTCGCTCTGTGGCTTCTGGAGCCCGGAGCGTGTAAGACTGGGTTGCCCCCTGCTCCCAGGGGCAGAGCTGGGAAAGCAGACTTGGCGGACTGAGAACATGAGACTACTCGGTTCGCTGGGAAGAGGGGCTGGGCCGCTGCTGGCTATAGGCCAGGCCTAGGCGCCTTTACGTGCACAGGTCCACGCACACCCGCCGCTTCCCTAGGAAGGATTCCCAGGCCCAAACCCTGCCTCTGATGGAAAGTCCAATGGGCAATTTTAGCAAACCAGGTTCACCTTTCTGGCACCATCCCACAAGAGTGAGGAGGTCCCCAAAGAGCCCAACCTTTAAGGACCTCTTTGAGGTCCATTGTGGAGGACTTTTGTTTGCCCCTGTTTACCTCCCCAAGAATTCCAGCCAATGCCACCTCTTCGGGTGCAGAAAGGGCTACATCAGTCCTAACTATGTGAAGGAGATGGACCAAGATATTTCTTAAAATTACCTCTCAAGCTCTAGAGGCCCCCTACAACTGTGTTTAGGGGAAATTTCTTCTCCCACCCCTTTCCATTCAAGGCCTCTGTCAGCCTCCTTTTTTTTTCAGGATTGTGATCCCTTGTCATCCTGCCCTATCCTACCCAGCCCCGACATCCTCTCACTTGCCCTCCTCTGGCCTCATTCCAGCTCTAGAAAGTCTCTCCTGAGGTGCAGTGACAAGAGCTCGCCCGCTATTATTCAGGGTCCCAACAGGAAACAGAGAATGTTCACAAGGCACATTTACAAATGTGTGGGTGCAGGGGAACCCCAAAGGATAGTGTTGTGACCTGGGGCCAGTAGACCCCCAAGCTGTTACTGTCTCTACCCAAGAGAACGGAGTGGGAGCTCTTACCAGAACCTGGAAGAACCCAGAAGGACTTAGGTAGACTTGGCACCTCGAGAAGAGAAGTGACTAAAGAACCCAGCCAGACAGGGTGACCTCACAAGGAAGAACATACACTGTTGTCCCACTCTCCCTCCTCCCGAGCCCTCAATCTCCTGCCAAGCCTTCCACTGGCCAAACCCAGCTTGAAGGCAGAGGGCCAAGGAATTTGATGTGAGCTCCGTGATTGTCAGCCCACGAAGGCAGAGAGCAGACTGGGAGCACGGCCACCCCACTTCACATCTGAGACTTTGTTTGGCTTGAGGGGAGGGAAAAGAAAATTTTGTTGTTGTTCCCAGTTTCATCCTTAGATATTTAGCAGCTCATTGTTCTGTTCAGATGAAGTATTAATAACACCTCAGGCACAAACCCTCAGGGCATCCTCTGCAGCCAGCATTCTCAACAAAGCCGCTGTCACCGCGAGGAGACAAAACTTGGTTTATGGGAGATGAAAAATCGTAGCTGTCACAATGGTTTGTGTCCCTCCGAAGGGCGACAGGACATAAACAGATACACAGTATATCCGTGCTATGAAAATTTCGTGGAAGGTGGTAGCAATTAGGAAAAATTGGGGGTGGGGGATAACAAAGAAAATTAGGTTGAGAAACACTGGTTTAGAGTGACGCAAAACCGTTTCTTGGGCTGTCATTGAGAGCTTTGAATCTGTCACTATCGAAAGTGCAGTTTACGCTATTATATGTTATTATTCTCTAAGGTGATGTGTACTTCTAGACGTACTCTCTTTACGCAGTTCATAATAAAAACAAAGTGCAATTTGAATTGCTTTTCACTTACGCTTTACTCAACCTGTCCTTGCCCATGTTGAACATCGCTGGCCACTCATGAGCCTCCTGCATCTCCCTGCGCGTACAGCCCTTTGTTAGTATTTCCCTACTTGGAAGAGCTCAAGGTCATTGGCAAGCCAGTAGATTTCAACATGCGCTCACTCTTCTCTCAACTGATCAAGCCACACATAGTTCGTGGAGGCTAGTCATTGTAATGAATACCAAACTATCAGACATGCCCCCTCCCTTTCAGTAGCTCACAATTGTCACTGGAGATGTCACAAAGACAAATTCAACAAGGCAAAATATGAAAAAGGACTATATGGCAATGAGGATGATTTCCCCATGTGGCTTGTGGAGGCAAAAGCGCTTGGATGGTCACATTTCAAATCACTACAGGCCAATTAACCTGGTCCCCCCAGGAGCATCAGCACCCCAGCAGGAGCCCCACGGTTAACACACTTCCATGCAGAGAGAGGCTTTTTTATCCTTACTCTTTATTTCTTATCTCTAAGCCATTTCCCTATTTGTCACCAGACATTCTCCCCATTCCCATGGTGACTCAACTTCTTTAACAGTCTTTGGTGTGGTGCCTTTCAGAGGATGCTTGAAAGTGTAAATAGATTGTGTCTACTGTTTCCTCCTTATCCATACACTTATTTGACCCTTCAAAAAGCTCTAGTAGATTAGGGAGGCATGATTTCTTCTTACCAAAGGCAGGCTGCCTTTCCACAGGAGGTGGGGTTTGCTCAAGTGCTCCATAATCCTGCCCTTGGAGGTTCTGTCGACTTGCCTGGCGTCAAAACATAGCTTGTGGGGGAGTCACCTCCCAGAGACCCCTCTGATGCCTTCCGTGCTCCAGCACAGGGCTCAACCTCAGGAAAGGCTTTTGTTTTGTCCCGCCCTTCCGTGATGTCAATCTTCTTATTTATTGGCAGTGGGAGTGGAAGGGTGAGGCTCAGGGAGGGGGTGCAAAATAAAAACAAAATATACAGTGTGCGTGGCCTTCCATTGCTTGGAGATTGAAAGCACTCTGTAATTCTCTGCACTTGTGCAGAAGATAATAGTGAGGTTATCTATATCACATTTCATTTTATGACATATCACCTTGTTTACACCACTCTCTAGGCTGTATATGGGATATAGATTACCTTTAAACGCTCTGGTTTTATTTAGTCCGTTTTTTCTGCCATCAATAAAAAGTTTTAAAGGCAGCCATTGTTCTAAGAAATGACTATTATACTTAGGACATAAAGATGCTTTAATTAAGAAGGACAGTTTGTCTTGTACCTTGGCTTCCCCTATCTTTTTGAAGCAGGCTTTGATGCTATGTGGAGTCTTCTGACTCCATCGTTGAGCTATGCAGCATTCTGCAGTTATTAAGAGCAAATGGGTCTCTTCTTTAAACACAGACCTCTGCTTAGCACATTTAGTACTATTTGACTTGGGTCTCAAGATAGTGCTATTCCTGGAATGGACTTCACATGCTGAAAATTTTTTTTTAATTACCCACAATCCTATCACATATGCTAAAGTGACCTTTTTTTTCCTATAGCCTCTCCAACAATGTGCTGAGATGAAGAGATTTCTACAGGATTTTTTCTCGAGTTAGGAACTTACAGGTTTAACTCTTTCATTTTCAAGTCTTTGTATAGCCCATTCATGCTGCTTCTGAAAATATATTCTGAGCAAATAATTCAAAATATGGAAAGATTCAAATGCACATAGATGTTCCTTGCAACATTATTTAGAATAACAAAAATTACATGGCAACAAGAGAAAATGTATAAATTACAGTGTCAAATGAAAAAGCAAGATGAAAACCTATGTATGCAACTTAATGTAAAAATGAACGCGGAAAAAACTGGAAGGAAGTACACAAAACCCAATAATTTTGCAAGTACAACAAACTAATTTATATTTTCTTTATTTTCAAATATTTTAATCTATGTTGTGATGTTTGATTAATAAAAAATGGTTTTATCTAGATAATTCTTTCAACATATTAAAAGAGTAGCTTGATCCTTTTTACCTAAAGTAGGACCAAAATCTCCCATTTCATTGTATCTTCATTTAAATTAGACTCTTAGAAAGTCAGCCCCACCAATTCTCTGACACCTAAAAAACTGATGGCTTAATACAGGAGTTGAAGTCACAAATGACTATAGAATCCAGCAGGGAAGGGAACAGTAGTGCCTGGGGCATTTTTTGTGACTCTCCTGATTTGTACATTTTGGCCACTCGTTCAAATTCCAAATTAAAATAAAGACATTTGCAGGCCAAACAGAACATGTCTACAAGCTAGATTCAGCCGGTTGGCAGTGAGTTTGTGACCTCTGGCGCAGGACTGGTTTCTGAAGTTACAGCCAGCTGCCCGATTTCCGAGCACTCAGGCAACCAGACTTCCCCATGTCCTTCCTTCCCTCGTCCTTAGCCAGTGCTGCGCCCCTTGTGCCTGTCTGATGAGGGTGACGAAGGATATTAGTCCTCAGAATCAGGAAGGCTTGTGAATCTGTCCCTCACCAGAAGCATTTCTCCTGCCAGGACGTGAAAGTTGGCGACGTTTTTGGTATTAATGTGTTTCTCTGTCTGGTGCTTACATTCAGCGTGGCTGCGAGGAATGAATTTGATGCTGTTCAAATACGGCCAATTTCATCCCTAAGCCCTGTCACAGTTGTCAGACGGTGCCAGGCAGTCCTAGGCTCTGTTTCCTGCTTGGTGTCAATCAGACCTCAGCAGTCAGTGTGTGTATCACTGTTTGTTCCAATACCACTGCCCTGTCTGGCACCACGGACCAGCTCCAGGGGACTGACCTCCAGATGTGGCCGCCTCTTCTGCTCCTCTCCGCTCCTCCACCTCTGTCTCCCTCTCATCCCCGGGAGCACCTTTGGCACCACGCCCTCAGAGGGGTCCTACCTTCTTTCACACTGGCACCTGCTGCTGACCCCTCCTGAAAGGAGGCAAACTCCACTTCTGGAAAATGGCCGTTTTCCTGGCAGTGACCCTAGTGGCTTTGCCACTATTCTCAGATCTTTGGATATTGGACCCTGGACTTGCAGTAGTTACAGCTGATACCCCAGGACCGACCTTCATTCCCAGTCCCTGGCATACCATGGACCACCTGGCACACAAAGTCCATGTGATGTCTCTGTTGCCCTAGGGACATAGCAAACTGCATCAGTAGGATCTTCTAGGAGCTTGTGCACTGATCAGTTAATTAATCACCAATCAATAAACAAATGAGTTGAGGCTCCCCAAGTAGCCATTTTGGCTTCTACTTGGTGAACCGCCCCTTCCTTCTCCATCCAAGACCCATTGTGGTTACAAACGCCTCCTATTAGTTCTTCGTTTATTTTGGGCACTGGAGATGCTGCCAGATGTTTACTTTTAATGTGAGGAGAATTATGCTGCTCTTGTGATTGGGGAGAAGGAAGGGGGAGCTCAGGGCTTCGGAGCTGGCAAGCCCCTCCACGGCCCAGTCACTGGGGGCTCCTTCCCCCTCCCCTCCAGATGTGGCCCAGCCCCCACCCCATGTTGCCAAGTCAGCAGATCCAGACTATTCCAAGCACAGAGGGCCTCATAGCCTCCAGAGTCCAAGCAGCAGCACACATGGCCCACCATGTGGTGCACACGTACGTAACTCTGAGGTCACGCCTGGGCTCCACCAGCCCTCACAGCACTCGGATTGGGACTCTCATTGCAGAGTCCCCTTCTCACCCTGCCCTCTGAAACAGCTCCCTCCTCAACAAGACCAAGAGGCAGAATTCCCTTCCAAATTATTTCAGCTACCCGAAAATGACACTTTTGGCAGTTATGGCTATGGACCCCAAGACTAACCTTGGAACCCCACAATGCCTGACCTATTTGCAGCTACACCCCTGATTCCTGATCCCACCACAGCTTGTAGGGCCCAGTGGGATTTGCAGGATCTTGTGCTGCTAAGAGGAGCTGAGGCTGATGGCAGAGGCCGGCACAAATATAGGTTCTTCCCACCAGGGTCCAAAGTCTTCCAAAGATATGGCAGGCAACGACCTACAACTCATTCTTTTGAAGGAAAGTTCCTGATTCCACATCATCTTATGCCGCTCTTACCTCCGCTGCTGGACGAGGAGGGAGAGCCTGCTCATTTGTCCATCCATCAACCTGTTCGGTCTGTCCTCTCCATCTTCCTCCATGCCCTCCTTCTCCCTCCTGCCCTCTTGGGCTCTAATAACCGAGAGGCTACAAATATCTTCTCTTTTTCTTTGTCCTTCTTGGTGCCCAGGAAACAGACCCAAAAGCAGAAGTTCATCGCCAAGACATGCTCCCAAACAGAAATGGAGCTGGGAGGAGGGAGGGACGAGAAGCAGCTCCCTGCCCAGCGCAGCCAGGCTGGAGGAGCCTTGCACAGGAGAGAGGCCCAGGGCAGAGCCACACGTGTTGGTGGAGGACTGACAATAGGGGTCTGGCTGAGTTGGCTGCAGCCCACATGCTGGATTCCTCTTGGAATTCCTAGAAAATACACCCCTCCCATTTCTGAGCAGTGACTAGGAGCTGGCAGGAGAAGGGGAGACGCCCCTTGATAGCTTTCTCAAGAACTTGTTTTTCCAAGTATAAATGGGATGCCCAAGTCACAAAACACTGTGTTAATACGAAACAGTGAACTGACCCCATTGTAGACATGCTTATAACCAGCCCCCCAAACCACCATCCTACACCATCTCCATCCCCTCCCCAATCCACACTACAGATGGTCCCTGGCTTGCAATGGTTCAACTTAACGACGTTTGACTTTATGATGGTGGGAAAGAGATATGCATGCAGTAGAAACTGTACATTGAATACCCACACAACCACTCTGTTTTTCACTTTCAGTATAGTATTCAATTAATTACATGAGATATTCAACACTTTATTATAAAATAGGCTTCGTGTTAGATGATTTTGCCCAACTGTAGGCTAATGTAAGTGTTCTGAGCACACTTAAGGTAGGCTAGGCTAAACTATGATGTTTGGTAGGTTAAGTGCATTAAATGTGTTTTTGACTTATGATATTTTCAACTTACGATAGGTTTGTTAGGACATGGCCCCATTGTAAGTCGAGGAGCATCTGCATATAATTATTCAGTTGGAAACAGAAGTACCCCCAATCCAGCATTCATCCTCCTCTTCCTCTCCCCATAGCTACTTTGGGGCATAACTAAAGCCAAGGTGATCTGCACCACTGCCTCCTCCAGAAAGCACCCCAATCTTTTCTGCCGCCCCCAGAGGACACTTTCCTTTCCTCTTCTTCACTCATACAGCCTCTGACCCTTCTAAGAAGGTAGATCTGGCCGGGCACAGTGGCTCACGGCTATAATCCTAGCACTCTCGGAGGCTGAGGCGGGTGGATTGCTCGCAAAAGCGAGACCCCTGTCTCTACTAAAAATAGAAAGAATTAGCTGGACAATTAAAAATATATAGAAAATATTAGCCGGGCATGGTGGTGCATGCCTGTAGTCCCAGCTACTCGGGAGGCTGAGGCAGTAGGATCTCTTGAGCCCAGGAGTTTGAGGTTGCTGTGAGCTAGGCTGACTGTATGGTTTCAGTGGCCCACTCCTGAGTGTGACCAGGGGTGAGGTTGTTCCAGCTGCCTTCTCTAAAGCGAGCAGGACGTATCCAAAGCCTCAACTGAGACTTTGCCCTTAACCGCAACCCTACCCCTGTGGGTCATTTGATCTCAGACCCGAGAAAGGTCATTAGAGACAATAGAGGATGCTGCTGGGCCTTCAACAGAGGTCACAGAGGAGGCCATTTGACCTAGTGGTTATGAGCTTGAGATCTGAAGCCAAGTACCCTGGCTCTGAATCCTAGCTCCATAAATTATGCCCATGGGGCCTTAACACAGATTCATTTATATAGTTTAGCCTTGGTTTCCTCATCTGTGGAAAGGGAATATAACAGTGCTCATCTTATAGAGTAGTTATGACACATAAATAATGTTGGTAAATCATTAAGTCTGTCACATCTTAAGTCCTCAGTAAACATTAGCTATATTGATCATTATTGTGTTTTATTATTGGGTTCCAGATCTGGCCCTCCCCTAGAGGTCCCCAGGAGGATGACCGTCCCTCTGGGGGTGAGTGTGCCAGGGGCCCGCCGAGGCTGTCCCAGCTCTGTGTTCAGCCAGACGTGGCTCCGTAAGGGCAGCAGCTGAGGCAGGCAGGGAGGGCCGGGAGCTGGACAGGACCACCCATGGGGCTGGGGAAGGTGCTGGCAGGACGGCCTCAGCTGCAGCTGCTGGGCGGCCTTCCAGAGTGACAGGCAGAATGCTGTGTACTAGGGTGTGGAAACAGACAACAGGTGGCGGCAGCTCAGCTACAGTCTGTGGCTGGGGAGGGAGCGGCAGATCATCCAGCATTTGGTAACAGGGTGTAGCGACCAGCAGGTGGATGACAGCCATGGGCAATTCCAGAGGGCTCTTCTGAAATCCAAGCAGGCAGGCAGCAAGAGGAAAGTCTGCCAGCAGATCTCAGAACCCAACCGAAGGCTGGAACGGGCAGTGGGGCAACCAGAGAGAGCGAGGCAGGGCCTCAAGCCTAGAAGGACTAGACATGTTCGCAGGACCAGGCGCAGGCACAGGGCACAAGGCAGCGGTGGCATTACCAGAACCCAGGCACACAGCGGCAGGAGGGGAGAGGGCCTGCATGCGCTGAGAGTGCAGCAGGGCCTGCTGTGGTCCGGCCCCACCCCCGACCCCTGGGCCCAGGCCAGGCCAGGCCAATTGCCAGGGCAACCAGGGCAGGTCTGAGCCTGTGCTGTCCCCACAGTGAGGGTGCAGGGAGGGAAGCCAGAGGTCATCGTGGGGGTAACTCCTCTCTCTCTCTCTCTCTCTCTCTCTCTCCCCCTCACACACACAGACACACAGACACACACACACAGACACACAGACACACACACACACACACACACACAGCGTTCTGTCCAGCTACTGTTCAAGTTTTCCCGCTTTTTGCCCTTTTGCATGTTTTCTCTCCCCTAGATCCTACTTGCTGCTGAGGAAATAGAATCAACTCTCTTAAAATAAAAAGCCCAGTCTATCAGGGCCTAAACAACTCTCCCTGAAAGTCATCTGGTGATATGTCCCTAGGGCTCTGCTCTGTCCCGCAGTGTAAGTAAGGAGCAGTCTACAGCAGTGGACACAGCCGGAGGGAACTAGACCCCCAATTAACGAAAGAGGTGAGGGTCCCCATAGCCCCTCACTTGGGTTCAGTTCCCACATGTCCCTTTCTTAGGCTCAGCTAACAACCACTCCATAAACTATGTCCTGAGCCTGTGTCTTGCCAATGACCCCAGAAGACTTTGTCCTGGAGATCAAGCCACCCT
Organism: Lemur catta; assembly: GCF_020740605.2. Lineage (NCBI taxonomy): Eukaryota > Metazoa > Chordata > Mammalia > Primates > Lemuridae > Lemur > Lemur catta. The sequence continues at coordinate 31,018,440 of NC_059131.1, forward strand.
GGGAGCCAGGCTCAAGTTTATCTAGACCCCCACCCTCACAGAGAAAGCTAACCCATGTACACCCATGTAGGCTGTTAAGCCTCATTTGTGTCTACATTAGCCCCTAAGCCTCGTACACACACACATATTTATGTGGTTTCCCAAACCTCACACACATGCCCTTAGTCACTGGCCTCCAGAACTTCAGGGTATGAGCAGTGAGAGTCACCACCACATCCGAGTGCCTCACCAGGGCAGACGAGCAGTCAGCAGGCCACCCTCACCCCGGCCTCCAGGCACATCAGCCACACTGTTCCCCTGCTCGGGCTGAGCCTCTTCTTCCTCCCTAGTGAGATGACCTGAAGGCTAGTGACCTGGGCTTGGCGGGAGCGGGCCAGGCTGTCTGCTCTGTTTGCTCTGAGCTTTCGAGTACAGCTCCTGACGTGCACAGCGCATGGATTCACCGGGAGCTGAGCTGCATGGGATCCACTCAGAGCTAGGGATGGAGTGACCAGGCTCACAGGACCCTTCCCTGCCCTCCAGGGCTTCCTGGATACAGAAAAGGCAGAACAACCAATGATACCAGTCTAGATCTTTCCAACAGAGGGAATTTGATAGACGGAAGAGGTCACATAGGTGATGGAATGGCTAGGAAGCCACACAAGGGATGACGAGCCAGTCCAGAGGGGAGCAGCAGCAGGGAGCCACTTCTGCCCCAGGGACAGAGGGAGAGAGGAAAGAGAGGAAGTAGGGTTACCAGAGTCCAAAGCCAGCGCTGTCCAGTGGGAATTGCGGCCACAGAGAGAGGTGACATGTGATGTGAGCTAGAACCATGAAGAGACCCAGATTCTGCCAAAAAGACCACAGGAAGCAGAGAGGATGGTATACTCTGACTTCCCTTCTCCTACCACCTTTTAGTCTCCTGCTAGGAAGCCCCATTGGTTTGACTTACCTGGAGGCCAAAGGGCAATGAACCCAGGAACTGCAGTGCCTGCAGAGTAACCCAGGGAGGGCAAGAAAACAGTTTGAGAGCAAATAGGCAATTGGCCAGCACCAGCCAAGAATGGTGACCCACTAGGCCTTGGATGCACCATCTGCAAGTGTCTCTGTTTTAGAGGACAGAGAGCAGCATCCTTCTTAGTCCTCTCAGCCTCACAAAGATGGAAATGGGTCAGCTGCCTCTGATATAAAAGTATGTCCTATTTTTGTTTGTTGTTTGTTTATTTTCTTTTGTTTTTGCTTTTGTTTTTGAGATAGAGTCTCACTCTGTTGCCCCAGGTAGAGTGCAGTGGCGTCATCATAGCTCACAGCAACCTCAAACTCCTGGGCTCAAGTGATCCTCCTGCCTCAGCCTCCTGAGTAGCTGGGACTCAGATGCACACCGCCACACCCAGCTAATTTTTCTATTTTTAGTAGAGACGGGATCTTACTCTTGCTCAGGCTGGCCTCGGACTCCTAAGCTCAAGCAATCCTCCCACCTTGGCCTCCCAGAGTGCTAGGATTACAGGCATGTGGCACCGCTCCCAGCACTTTGTCCTGTTAGTATGGACGATCAAAGGTTATTTTGCATGTTCAACACAGTAGGGTGATACCCCAGAAGGAAACTGTGCATTGTCTGTAAACAAGTGGTGCCCTCTCTCAGGTGCTATATCTTTATGCCCTCATTAGGGGCTGGGCTGAATGTAGGCACTAGAGTGCTCTTTGAGCCCCTTCCTACACTGGAAAAGGGCATGCCCGGTGCCTTGGGGAATGGTGAGGTCCCTGGTGAGGATGAGGAGGGAGGCATTGTACGGGACACCAGAGCACTCAGCATCCTCCTTAGAGAAGACCAGAGAGCCTCCTGCTCCCCTTCCTCCACCCCCTCCCCTAAACCCAGACCACACAGGCCCAGCTTCCTTAGGCCTCTTCAAGTGACTCACCCAAGACCTTCGGCCTGAGCTGGGCACTGGGGGTACCTTCGTCACTCTTCCCAGGCTCTCCACAGCCCCTTCCCCCACACCCAGCCCAGGAGCCAGTCTTGACATGGGAAGCCCCTCCCTTCAAGGCCCTCAGCGTAAGGGTAAGGGAGGAGGGAGGGTGGGGAGAGGCAAAAGACATTTCTAAGATTCCTGGCCCCAGAGAAGGCAGGCCTTGCCCAGCATGGGTTGAGAGTGTGAATATGAGCCCAAGAGAGCAAAGTGGGAGGGTCCTCCCCACCCCAGCTCTGCAATCACAGCCTAACTGCTGCTCAGACGCTGTCACTTCCTACTTTCAGTGTGTCGGATAAGTCCTATGAGTTCTCCATGGGCAGGAGTCTAATCTGTATAGCAGGGAGTCCTGCACATGTCCCAGACCTCAGCACTCTGCACAAATCCCGCCACCACCTTCACAATGAGTCCTGTGCAGGACTGGCTATGTAATTTGTGAGGCCCAGTGCAAAATGAAAATGTAGGGATCCTTGTTTGAAAGTGTTCAAAATTTTAGGATGGCAACACAGCATTAAAACAAATGCCAGTCCCTTCTAAGCACAGGGCTCTGTGCGATTGCACAGGTCACATGCCCATGGAGCAGGCCCTGGTCCCGGGTGGTGTGTGTGGTAGCTTGCCTCTGAAGATACCACAGTTTCTTACCTCTGTGTGCGCACATGCCACTCCCACACCAACAGGCAGCATCTAATACCCTTCCTTTGAGTCTGGGCTAGACAAATGGAATGCAATGGAAATGCACCCTGTACCTGCAAGGCTAGGTCATAAGAAGGTTTGCAGGTTCTGCCTGGACCTCATGGAATGCTTGCTCTTGGGACACTCCCTCTCAGAACCCAGCCTCCGTGCTGTGAGAAACCCAAGCCACATGGGGAACCTACATATAAGCCAACACCTCATCTGAGCCCCAGGAGGACAGCCAGCACCTACCAGTCAGGTGCGTGGCCACCTTGATCATCTAGTCCCATTGAGCCCTCGGATGACAGCAACCCAGCTGACATCTGACTGCAAGCCCAGGAGAGACCCAGTGGGAACTACCCAGCTGACTCCAGTCAACCCACAGAACCATGAAAAATAATAATAAATTGTTGTTTGAAACCATGAAGTTCTGCGGTGGGTTGCTGTACAACCATAGATAACTGGGACATGCTTCAAGGAGAGGCGTTCACTTAGAATACAATGTGAATACTGGGTCGTGTGACACGGCAGGACTGGCTAAGCACACACTAGGATCACGAGAGGGGCTGCCCATGGTCTGGCAGGGTTGGCACCAGACGTGTAGGCTCCTGACCCAGGACATGCCCCCTCTCTGATGCACACCCCTTGTGATGGAGTGTTGGCCATCTGCTTTCAACCTGACATCTCCTTGGCTAATGAGGATGCGGATAGTGCTGTCTCCAGAGATTCATGACCCCTTCCTCCTACCCCGCTCCTGCCCTTCCTATCTCAGGAAATGAAAAGCAATTTTTCCCCAGGGCCTGTTTACCCATAGCAACATAACAGGATCCAAAACCCAACCTCACAGCCAGTTCCAGTATCTGTCTTCGCCGGAATGATGATCCAGATGCTGCACCTGCCCTCAGATTCCGTTCTCTGCTCTCGTGTGTGCTCATTTGTTTCTCCAGGATCTTTAAATGTCTGATTACATTTCATGCTTCAAATGAAAAGTTCTGAAGATGGAAGATTATCAGACTTTGTAACTTTCATCAGCCCTCCCCTCCGCCTGGCAACGTGTTGCAACCCCTGCTCTCTCTCTCCTCACCCCTTGCCTCCGAGAAGTCCTCCTGTGCCCTGTGAATTCCTCTCCCCATTGCTGGTCACACCTCTCCCACCTACAGCCCAGCCCTGACACCTATGGCAGCCTGCAGAGGAGGAGCCCGGTCGGTGTGCAACCTGAGGCTGTCCAAAGCTGGAGTTTAGCCAGGAAGAGGACTCCCCACATGCTCAGCTGGACAAAGAAGGGTCCAAAAGTCCAAAATCCCAGGCCAACATGACACCCCTTCCTGTGATGCCCCTGACCACCTGGCCCCATTCCTTATGACACAAACTCACCCAAAATTCACCTCTCTAGGAAATGGGCAGGCAGTGCAGGCAAAACTAAGTGACCCGAGACCCAAGGCTCAGAGCCTGGGCTGTGGAACGCAGGGGCTCCTGCGCCTGCACCTCCCACCAACCGTCCCCGCTGTTCCTTGGGGAAACAAAGGGATGTGGTGGCACCTGGGCCACCATCAGTCGGCACCACTCGGTCCCTGTTTTCATTTTGTAAACATAAATGCCACTTAGATATCCTGGTGGCAAGATAGGTCCCCAAACAGTTCTCATTGACCACATTACTTACAAGGAGCAAGTTCAGCTACCAAGTGGGTGGTGGTCTCCAGGCCAATAACTATTAATATAAAGCAGCAGGAGACATTTTTGAGGTAATGACCAATTTTTTCCATCCCAGGAGCTTCCTTGTGTCCTCCCAGCTCCAACTTATATCAGGCAACTGGCCTGTTCTATGCTCTCTGCCTCAAGGGAGGAATGTGACAGGGAGAAAAAGGAAAATACAAGGTTTGATGTCTGGGCAAGATTAAAATGTTCAGGAGAAACATCTTGAGTGAGATCGGGGCTTCTCTCCACCTCCAAAAATAAACAGTGAAGAAGCCTCGGAAATGGTGAGGTTGGGGGAGAAGGAGAGAAGGTGCTGGGAACAGAGGCTGCCAGGCCCAGGCCACGGCTCTGCCATGAAGGGAGGGACATCCTGACATGACAGGATGAGGGAGCCAACAAAGAGCCTCTGTGAGGGACACTGCTGTCACCAGAACCCTGGGCCCCAGCCTTCGCCTGCACCTCAGGGCCCCGCAGCTGTCCTTCCTGGCGGACCCACCAGCGGCTCTTCCTTCCGCAGCGGTGGCATGGGAGCCATAGCTGCTCTCTCCGCATCCGAGGCACCCCCACCCAGCCCCACGATGTCCCAGGGTCCCGAAACACCTGAATCCTCAAGACACAGAAGTCGGGCCCTCATCCCCGCTCCCCTCACCATCCCACACCCACAGGCTGGAGGAGGGTTCAACACACCCCGCTGTAACCCGGTCTGAGCACTTGCTGGGTGACACGCATCTACCCAGGGCTTTTCATGCCTCATCTTATGTAGCGACAGAGCAGGCCTGCAAGTTCCTCCCGCCACCTTCAAAACCCTGGCCTCGGACTTGGCCTCTCTGCCAAGCCTTTCCTGATGGCACTACTCAGCCTCTTAGAGGCAGCTCCTCTCTTCTCAGCGCCACGTGTGCAACCTTTTCATCTTCTGTGGTTCCGCGTGTTGCACTGCACCGTAACTGTCACTGATGAGTCTCTACCTGTAATTGGACTGGAGTGTCTTGGAAGCAGGGCCCTGCCGTTCTGTGGGCAACCCCGCAACACAGCTCACTCTTCTTTCCCACTGAAATGGATGGGCCAGTGAGGGGGACAATGGCAAATATGTATTTCTTTGTGGTGGTTGTTCCAACTATATTTTATTTTACCATAAATTTCTATCTGGAACACGTTTAAAATTTTTTTCAACAATACCAAAGCACATACAGTGAAAAAACTTGCTCCCTCTCACCCCTAACCCAGTGTCCAGCTCTCGTCCCTAGAGGCAGACACTGTCCCCTTGCCAGGGTGTGTGGAGATGCAGAGATGTATGCACACTCCATGCCCTCCCTCCCTCCTTGCCTTTCCCACTTAACAATATATCCGAGAGACTGGGCCACAGTATGCATATAGAACAGCCTTATTCTTCTTATCAGCTTTATGCTCTATAATCCATACACCAGGTCCCCTGCTGATGGGCACTTTGCTTGTTTCCAGTCTTTTGTGATTACAAACATGCTGCAAGAAATATCTTTGTATATTTCCCTTTCTATGCCTGCTAGAAAAATCCCAGAAAAGGAATTTCTAGATCAAACCAAATGTGTATTTAAAATCTTGATAGATATTGCCACATTGCCCTCCAAAATGGTTATTCTAGCTCACACTTCCAACAGCAATATGTGAGAGTCTTGGTTTCCTCAACGATTTCACCAATCTTCCACCAAATATTTTGATCTTTGCCAATCTGGTGCATAAAGAATGATGTTTTGATGTAGTTTTAATCTGAATTTCTTTTAGAATAGGTGAGGTTGAGCAGGACGTGCTTAGGAGGACAAATTGATTGGTCTCTGGGCTCAAATCCCTACCCAACTGCTTATTAGTTGAGTGACTTTGGGCAATTTATTTAACTTGCTCGTTTGGGACTCCTTATCAGTAAAATGGTATCATAATAATAACATTTTTCACACCGTTATTGTGAAAATTATATGTGTGTAAACAAAGATAAAGCTATGTGTGTTAATTATCATGATTTTTTCATATAGTTAATGACCATTTGCATTTTTTCTCTTGTGAACTGTCTATTGATATACTTTGCCCATCTTTCCATTAGCTGTCATTTTTTTCTTTGTGCAATATAAAAGCTCTTTACATATTTAGGAAATTAATCTTCTGTCATTTGTATAGCAAATGTTTTCCCCAGTTTGTCTTTGTGTTTGACTTTATTTAAGGCATTTTTGTCTTGTAGACATTTTTAATTTTTATGTAAATACATCAACCTTTCCTTTTATGACTTTTGGACTTGAAGCTATGCTTTAGAAATCTCATACTTCTTGAGGTATGAATGAATAGAAACCAGAACTCTTTCCTATCTTCACTCCCTGCCTTTCCTCCCCTCCCTCTCTCCCCGTCCTGCGAATGGTCAAGGTTATCTCCTACTATCACTTCAATGATTTCTCCACTGTCAGACTGTCCCTGCTTCCATCTGAGGCCCCTCAAGAGTAGCATCAATATGGGTACTTCCCTGCTCAAGAATGTCCAGTAACTCACCATCACCTACTGGACTAAGAGCAGCTTCTCATTAGAGGCATCTGTCTAGATGACACCAACTTACTTTGCAGGCTGCTGATTCCCCTAAGTGTCCCCTGCCTTCCAGTCCAACTTTATTTTTCAATGTTTCCCTAAAAAGTCTGTCTGTCCTCCCTGACTTTCATCACACTATGTCATCTATCTGCAAAGCCTTCTGCCCATGTCTGCCTATCAAAATTCTCCTTGTCTTTCTAGGCTCACCCAAACACCCCTTCTCCATGAAGTCTCCACTGGTCCCCACCCATCAGGTATGGGCTCTTCTTCCCTTGCGCCCTCACAGCACCTTGTTGGTTCTTGCCCTGAATCATGCATCTCCATCTGCCTTCAATAATAGGCCACGGTGCATCCCCCTCTACTTAACCAAGAACTCTATGGAAAATGTGAGCTGCTCGTCCCTCACACCTTTGCATCTGCCACAGGTCCTCACCCTTTTGTTGAAGTAAACAGTAGACACAGGTCATCAGACTGATGGGGAGGGGGATGAGAAGGGGGCTACTGTCCTCTTGCTAAAGCACCCCATCCAGACAGCTGGGCTGGAGGCTGCAGGGGCTGCCTGCTGAGCCAGTCTCTTCCTCTGCGTCAGATGGCGGGTACCGGTATTGGCTACACTTGAGTCCTTGACTCAGGATCCACCTGAGTCTTCTTTTTATTTAAGGATTGTGTGTTCTTTCACTTGCAGCTGAAAGGCTCAGGTGGCTTCTCGGGCTCTAGTGTTGCCACCTGGAGCTGGTGTCTCTCCTCCAGCCCTCAGCCTCACTTCCTCCATGATCAGACAGGCTCTCCCTGATGGAGGCAGAGGGCAGCCATAGCCCCAGTGGTCAGCCTACGCCCCCATCTTCTCCAGTTCAAGTTCAGCAGCCCCAGCAAAGGTTGTGCTGCCTGTTGTAGACTCTTCTTGGGTCAGACACCCACTCCGGAGCTGATTATGATGAACACAGAAATGGATGGCTCTGACTGGTCAGTCCTGAGCCTGGAGCCAAGGGTTTAGCAGATTCTATGAGCACATGGGTGAAGCGGGCAACCTGGAATAGTTCCACAGAAGGAAACTGATGTGCTGTTACCAAAAGAAGGAAGAACAGATGCCGTTGACCAAAAACACCAATATCTACCACAGGGAATGCAGAGCATTGCTGCCCTCCTGGAAGACGGGGATGGACCTAAAGCACCAACCCCGAGCTATTTCTCTCCTTCCTGCCACTCTCCTCTGCCCTGGAGGCAATGGCTCCAGCTTCCAAACACAACATGGTCCCCCAAGGTTTGTGGCTCAGCCGCAGGACCAGTGCGAACAGATCCTAACCAAACCCCAGACCAGGCGATGGCTGGAGTGGTCCAGCCGACTCCAAGTTATTAGAACCAGGAGTCCCAGCCCCAGTCCCAAGAGTTGCAGGATTGTTTATCTTTGTTGGGGAAAAACTGTAGCCAGAGCCATAAATCACTGCCCAGCTGGATGGCTTCGCTGAAATGTTTGTTTAAACAATGAAATCTCCTGACAGACTGAAAATATAGGATGGATCACCCTGTCCTTCTCAGGCCCGGGCTCACAGGCTGGAGCCCAGGGCCTAGAGAGGGACTCAGAATTGGCTCCCCTCCCCCACCCCCAATATCAGCCCTAAAGAATGAAGCCACAGCATAGCTAATCTGAAACAGCAGATAATGCAAAAGCCATGTCTATCGATCTTTGAAATGCAATCTCTGGAGTGGTTTGCATTGGACGTGCCTTCCTAATGGAAGTAGCATTTCTTGGCTAATGTGAACAAAGAGGCTGCTTAAGGGGTGGGCTCGGGAAGAACACTGCATGGACAGCCGTGGGGAGATCTGGCTCTGCCCTGACCTGCTGTGGGGTGCGGGCAAATGACTTCCACTCTCTGGGCCTCAGTGTCCCCAGTTGTTACATGAGGGGGTTAGACTGTCTTTGTGCTTCCTTCCAGCCCCTGTCTGCTAAGTAAGGTGGCTGTGCCCTTACATTCCCCAGAGAGAGACTAGATAAACAAGAGGGGGCAGGGGAAGAGGGAGAGGAGGGAAGGGAGAGGTGTTGATTTACATGATTCCGTGAGGTCTCTTCCAGCCCTTGGGTGTCCTCTTCTGAGTTCTCTGGCCCTTCAAAGGAGAGATGGGGAAGCTCCTGATGCAGGACCCAGTTGGCAGCCCCACAGTCGGGAGCCTGGGACACTCTAAGGCTATCCAAGAGTGACCACTGATCCTGGGATGGGGTGACGTGGACCCAATCAGACCTCAGGATGGGGGCCCATGCTCAAGCAGCACCCAGCTCCTGGGAAGCACTCAGAGGTGAGCCGCTTCCTTCTCAGGGATTTCTTACAGGACAGGAGGCAGCAGAGGCCCAAGACCTTGCAGTCAAGGGCTATGGCCCTTGTTCTGTGATAGGAGCTCTGCAGGTCTGTGATAAAGTATGTGAGGTGGGGTAGTAATTGGTCTGATTATTGGTTTGCCAAGTATTTTCAAGAACATATGGGAATGCAAAGATAAGCAAGACCGAGATTCTCTGAGAGTTTGTGATTTGCAACAAGGATTGTGGAAGAGATTGGGAAGGATCGCAAAGGCATTTGTTAATGGGGGGTGAAATAGGATCTGTAATTAAGGTCTGCAGTGGAGTCTGTGATGGGATTGGATTTTGGGGGATATAATGGGATGTTTGGGGGAGTAGTCCATCAACTGTAAAATGGGAAGATACTGGGGTGTGTGATGGTAGGTGTGTATAGCAAACAGGGTATGTGAAGGGCCAGGAGGTTGTTAGGATGGTTCACTGACAGCAGCTTTTCCAGACAGCCCAGAGGAGATCAGAGTCTTCCTGTTAATAGGGCCTCATAGCACCTTTTATTTGTCGCTATAACACTTACCACCATTGGAATGAGTCCACTGTTTTGCAAGTATTTGCTTAATGTCTGTCTCCCTTACTAGGCTGTAAGGGCTGTCGCGGGAGTTGCCGTGGAGGGAGCATTGGATATTGCTCACTGCTGTACCCGATCCTGCTCCCTACCCCAATTCGTAGTAAGCTCTCAAAAATCATTGGTGGAGGCAGGATCTATAACGAGCTTAGCTCCGTGGTGGTAAAAGTGGCCAAGCCCCTCCCCAAATCCAGACCCAAATCGTGCGGGGCTGCTCAATGTCCTCAGAAGCAGCAAGGACTGTGTGCTGTGACTCCCGCTGTTTGAAGGGAGGTGTTGCCATCTGGTGGCCAAGTGGGAGAACTACGCTGAGGAGGCTCCCATCCGGCTCCAGTTCTAGTAGTCTCCACTGACCCAGGGGCCAGCGTCCACCAGCCACCCCTAAGCCCCACCACACAGAAATCAGCCCCAGGTTTCCCCACTGCCTCAGGAGTCGAGCAGGAAGAGTCCAGAAAGGAGAGATCATGCAGGTCCCGTGCTGGACCTCCCCTTCATGCACCCCTCCATCTGCATGGACACGGACCCCCGCTGCCCGCCCTGGGCGCCGCCCCGCTCCTCTCTGGCTTTGAACCCACCCCTCTTCCTGGGAAGCAAAGAGCTCAGTGTAGGGGCGCGGGCGGCAAATGAAGCTTTGACTCTACGGTTTACATATGAGAAATTTCTCATCATCTCGGGTTTTACTTGGGGTTTGACCAAAACATGACCAGAAATAGGCGCGGGGACAATTTCATTGGGACTCTTTACGTCCAGCCGGGCTGCTGCCGTATCTGCGTGACGCTCACTGCAGCGCTCTGGGCCGTGGGTGCCGGTGGGGACGTTCCGGGACACCGGACTTGTGTCCACATCATACCCCCTCCTTGACAGATGAGCGCATTCCCCAGCAATTAACCTTTTCCTCCTCCTCTTCCACTCTGTCCTTGAAACCAAAGGGTGGCTCACACTGCAACTGGGCCCAGACTTTCTGAAAGTCCAACTTTCAAAACAAGCTTATAAAACAGAGAAAATGGAGTTTTACGTGTGATACAAAAGGACGAACTGCTTTGCAGTGTGAGTCACTACAGCTGCGCTGATTCAACAGATATCGGTGGCGCCCTCCTGGGTGCCAGGCACGCTTCTAGCCCCGAGAAAATCAGCAGGGAATGAACCCCTGCCCGGGGGAGCTTCTTTCACCACGGAGCTCCTCATCCTGTGTCCTCGTCTGTAACCTGCAGAAACCGCATCAGAGAGCAATATGCGTGTGAGAGCTGGAGGAGAGGATCGGACACGGAAAGGACTGGTGCGCAGGAACACAGCTGCTCTGTAGATCGAGTACGTGTGTGGCCTCTGTGTTTATATCGTCTTTCTATTTCCATGCAATATGTTTTATTTGCACTGTTGCACTTGGGTGGGGGACAGTGGTAGTGCCCCAAAGCCATCTCATGGGAGCATGCCAGCTGAATGCCAACAGTGCACTGGCTAAGTGAACCCGGAGGCATGGCAGTCACCTTGTCACCCCCCAGTCAGGAACCTAACACATTCTATATGTGAATTCTGAGGCTGTCATAGCCGGGGGTGTTGTCCCAAGGACAATGGAGCATCTCCGAGTGCCCTCCAGCAGAATGCTGCTCCCTCAGGGTACTGCCTACATCCTGGGCACTTCACAGAGTCATTGCAGACTTCCTCGGGCTCCCACAATCCCATTCTCTGCTGGCACTCAGTGCGGCCAACGCACAGCTCTTGCCAAGGTGAGGAATAGTTACCCGCCCCCCCCCCCCCAGCACTATGGCTCTCTGCATTGATCTTCCAAGGGATGGCCAGATTCTTTCAACTTCACTAGAGTAATTTCTCTTCAGTAACTTTTAAAATGTTCCCCCAGGGCAAAGTTGAAGGGCATAGAATACTGCCCACTGATAATGGCACCTTAAAAGTATTCCCTGGAACAACCTTGAGGATCCTAGCACCTTGATCCTGCCTGCCCTACCTCGGGGTCCGTGCTCCCCAACCCTGCTCCCCAACTTGGAGCAGTTGATACCAAGAGAGGCTTCCTGCAGCCTTGACCTCCACCACCTTCATTCTGTTTGGTCCTCATCATTGATCCCAAATTTTTTGTCACTTTTCCTCCCAGAAGGCCCATGATTTTTTTTTTCCAAGACAGGGTCTCCCTCTGTCATCCAGGCTACAGTACAGTGGCGTGATCACAGCTAACTGTGACTTTGAACTCCTGGGCTCAAAGGATCCTCCTGTCTTAGCTTCCCAAAGCGCTGGGCCGAGGCCCATGATATTTTATCCTTGTATCCCACAATTCTTACCACACATGGATAGAGTCAGCCTCCCCAGGGACATTTACTGTAAATAGATAGTCAAGATACAGGGAGAGGATCTTTAAGTAAGTTATTAGTATCAATAAATAGAGTAAATCACAATAAAAGAAAAATTGGTAGATTAACAAAATAATGCACATACTCATAGTCCTTTCTGTAATAAAAACGACTGAAAACATAAAAGTGAACGTCCTATGTGTGTTCTAAGGTGAAAAAGCTGGTACCATTGATAGGAAAAGCACTTTAAGGACTAAAATCGGAGGGAAGAAGCCCATCAAACAATCCTGGCTACAGTGCTGTAGGCAAGCCTCCTTCAGACCCCGCCATGGGGTTAGAATCTGGTGCAGATATCATCATATGTGAATGTAACAGAAAGGCGGCAATTACATTTCTCAGTTGTCCTCTCAGGGAGGGTATGTGGTTGGAAAGAACACTCTGAGAAGCTGCTTGGGTGGAGGTATGGGCAGAGGGTCAGAGGAGGCAGACCACTGAGGGTAACAACAGATGCTCAGATGACAAAGGATAGAAGACCAGCTGTGCTCTAGGGAGACAGGTTTTTTTTTTTGTTTGTTTGTTTTGTTTTTTTTTTTTTTTTTTTTTTTCAGACAGAGTCTCGCTCTGTCACCTGGGCTAGAGTGCCCTGGCCTCGGCCTAGCTCACAGCAACCTCAAACTCCTGGGCTCAGCCTCCCAAGTAGCTGTAATTACAGGTACGTGCCACCACACCCAGCTAATTTTTTCTATTTTTAGTAGAGAAGGGGACCTCGCTCTTGCTCAGGCTGGTCTTGAACTCCTGACCTCAAGCGATCCTCCTGCCTCAGCCTCCCAAAGTGCTAGGATTACAGGCTTTTGTTCAGCTCGGTGGATGTGCACATTTGGGGCCAGGGTGCAATTGCTCAGGACACTGGAGGGGAGGCTAGGACTGCAAGGAGGAAGACCAGGGAAGGAGCCACTGGTGGGGTGTGCAGGAAAAAAGAGGGAAGGCCCAGGGTCTGGCAGGTAAATATCTAACAGGGATTGGCTCTTCTGCCCAGTAGCTAGAATACTTGAAAGAATATTGTTCCAACCTTAATAACAAAAGAAAATTGGATAATCTACAAAATTCATAACTTTTCTTGATCCCACCAGGGAGCTGGGGTTGCAATACACCTGAATAGCCTGCAATCTAAGGACAGACAGGTGCTTCCAGGGAGAGAAGGGTGCCCGCATGGGCTCACCTGCAGCAGAGCAAAGGAGGAAGAAGTGTCAAGCACCACACAAGCTGGCAAGAGTTCAACTAATTGCCAAATTTTTATCAAATTGCGAAAGGCTGAGTGTGGGAGAGTATGTGAGTAGAGAGCTTCAGGGAGCTGCACAGATAAGAGGAGTCTGCACCCATTCGTAGGCTTCTCCCCATGGGCCTCCATCAGATACTCACAAGAACAACCAGGTAGGGAAGGAGATGTGAGAAATCCTGCCTTAATTGTGCAGGCCCAGAAAAAGTTGGTGCTGCAGGAAAGGGACACAGCCCACCCAAACCGTGTTTCTATGGAGATGGAAAAAAGCCTTAAGCCACTGGGAAAGGCAGCAAACCCTGCTATTCCTAGGGCACAGGCAAAGACCCATTCTAGCTAGGGGAAGGAAAAAGAAAAAAAAACCACCAATATTGTCTACACCTGGGATAGGGGCAGAAAACCAACCTGGACCCAGACCATTAGAGGTCCTTCACAGCCGTAAGAGGGGCTGGATGGCTGACAAAACTCTGCCACTGAGACCCAAGGACACAAGGCTGCCTGAGCCTGGGGCTAGACCAGGCCAACAGAGAGGAAGAAGCAACAGAGGTCCAAGTCAATGGGGGCATGGAAATAGGTCCCCTCTGAGGCATAGGCCAGTAGGGAAAGCTGAAAGGTGAGGGTAGGTCAGAAACATTGAGAAAAACCTTTCAACAACCCAGTACCTGCCCTAAGCGCAAAGTAACATGTAGAGAAAGTAAGGCAGCAGAAGACATATGCCCACTGAAAGGCATAATATGATTTACCTCAGTCTTCACTGTTCTGAGACACACCCAAGAACAAAAAAAATAAGTGTCCCACTCTAGAGAGATGAAGCAATCAACAGAACCAGATTCCAAGATAAGCCAGATATGGGAATTATCAGACAAGAAATTTAAATTAGCTGTGATTAATATGTTAAATGTTCTAGTGGAATAGACAGATGACATGCATGAACAGATGGAAAATTCCAGCAGAGAGATGGGAACTACAAGAAATAGTCAAATGCAAATGATAGAAATAAAACCATAATAAGAGAGATTAAAAATGCATTTAATCAGTAGATTTGGCATAGCCAAAGAAAGATTCAGTGAACTTAAAGATACGTCAATAGAAATTACCAAAACTGAAACACAAAAAGAAAAAAGACTGAAAAGTTTAAAAAGAATATAGCCGGCAAGAGCTGTGGGACAGTATCAAATAGTTTAAAATATTTGCCATTGGACTTCCAGAAGGAAAAGAAAGAAGGAAAAAAAAAGAAATATTTGAAGAAATAATGGCTGAGAATTTTCTAAAACAATAAAAGATATCAAATCACGGGTCTGAGAATATCAGAGAATCCCAACCAGAATTTTTTAAAAAACAAGAATGCACCTAGATAAATTATATTCAAACTGCTGAAAACAAGAGAAAATTTTAAAGGTAGCTTTATATACACAGGAATAAAGATAATAATTATAGCAGACATATTATCATAGACTATTTATGCCAGAAATCATGAGTTAGGTGGCTCACGCCTGTAATCCTAGCATTCTGGGAGGCCGAGGTGGGTTGTTTGAGCTCAGGAGTTCAAGACCAGCCTGAGAAAGAGTGAGACCCCCATCTCTACTAAAAATAGAAAGAAATTATATGGACAACTAAAAATATATATAGAAAAAATTAGCCAGGCATGGTGGTACATGCCTGTAGTCCCAGCTACTCGGGAGGCTGAGGCAGGAGGATTGCTTGAGCCCAGGAGTTTGAGGTTGCTGTGAGCTAGGCTGATGCCACGGCACTCTAGCCTGGGCAACAGAGTCAGACTCTGTCTCAAAAAAAAAAAAAGAATCATGAGTTAGGATTACATCCAGATGCACATAACACAAAACAATTTGCAGTGGCTTAAACACACAGTTTATTTTTCTCACATAAACAAGGAATCTAGAAGTAGTATCATTTGTTCAGCTGCTCCAGTGGGGTCAGGAGCAACATCTTGGTTATTCCTTCATGGTTGCAAAATGGCTGCTGCAGCTCCTCTGTACACATTCAGGGCAGTAAGGAAGGAGGACAGGTGGCACCAGCCGCAATTGTCTCTTTGAACAGGTAATGAACACACCCTCCCAGAAAGCATTTCCAAATATTTCTCACTGGCTCTAACTGTGGCTCCCTTCCCTGAAGGGAGAATAGAAAATAAGGAATTTAGGGCATGCAAGGCAGCAAGAACTTCTGGAGTTCTGAGCTGGGGAATGACATTGTCAAAGAGGGTTTTAGGAATATGGAGCCTACGGACAATGAAAAAAAAATGGAAAGGGAAGAACTAGAAACAGAGTTAAGAGGAAATTGCTGAAGTGGAATGAAGACCTAAACTGGAAGGAAGACAGCAGAAATAACAAAGGGCTTAATTTAAGGGACATGTCTACTCACAGCTATAGGCATAGAGATGTGTTTCTGTGCTTTCATGTAACTGTGCACCATTCTCACAGAGAAATGAAAGTCAGTGTGCATTTCTGTGTATCTTCCTAACTTCCTTTTGTCCATGAATGTGTCATTTATTCAGCAAATGCTTAATTGAGTCCCCACTTGGTACGAGGCATTGTGTCAGGCAGTATAGGAGAACATGAACATGAATCAAACACAAAGGAGATTATAGATTAGAAAGGGAGAAAACATATGTTACCAAATAGCTAAAATTCAAGTTAGTAAAATGATAAATATCACAAAGTTATGAAAGTTCAGAAGAGGAAGCAGTTACCTTGGCTGGAGAGAAAGGGGTGGCTTCCTGGAGAAGGCAGCACTTGAGCCTGGTCTTAAAAATTAACAGGACAAGGATGGGCAAGTGGAATATGATAACAGAGCTTTCTTGGCTAATTGGCTATAAAGGGTGGTGAAAAATAACCCTGGAATAAAGTGGAGCTAATGGATTTTATTTTGTAGACTAGCCAGTATTTATTGGACTCCCACTAAGGCAGAGGTACTATGCTAGATCCTGGGTTCCTACATGTGATTGTACCCTGTGTTTTCATGTATGTGTGCCTGTTTTGAACGTGTATGTTTCACTATGTGTACATAGCTGTGTCTATATATGTTTTAATAGTTGGTGTCTTAGTGGGTAAATTTATTAATACATGGAAGTCCATGTGTATGTGTCTACATGTGGCCAGAAGATGGCGCCACAAAATCATAACTAGCAGGGAAAATTCTCCCTCTTCCAACAGAGTAGCATCTCAGACACCATCGGGCCTGGGAGAGACCACCAGGCCCTTGTAGGGTCTGGGGATCCGTTTATCTACTTCAATCATAAGCATTATTCCCCCATTGTATTCCCATGCCGAGCACTAGCTGACAAATTGAAGATACTCAGTATGTCTAGAATGAATTGGTGAAATGCTAGCATGCCCCATGGGAGAAATGGGAGCTAGGGACATGCGGGAAAGGACAGAAGTATGGACAAGGTGGCCCATCAGCAAAAACCCCACAGGAAGTGGGATTTCACAGCACACTCAGAAGTCACGGAGGGGTCAGGAGGGGATGTGTGAAGAAACAGTCAACAAAATGGGGTGTCCGACCTGATCCTTTCCTTCAGGTCGGTGGACTGCTATTTAGTGCCGAGTGAGTACCAAGACCTGTGCAAACTGCTACCTCTGCCCTGCAGGAAGCTTACAACCTAGGTAGAGAAATAAAGCTCATAGAAAAGTAACAACCAACACAATGCTCTCTGCGTATTGCTGAGAAAGTTCCTTCCTGCCCCACATGAGAAGTGCTCTGTTAAGGACAGAGCCACAGAGCCAGAGGAGGGTCCAGCTGGGTCTGCTCAGAGACCTTTTGGTCCAGAGGTCTCTGCCCAGTGCCCCCCTGGCCCCGGGCACCACCTCCCCAACCCCCTCCCACCCCACCTGACTTAGGAGACTGTCTCTCTCTCTCCTCCATCAGCATGGCTGGGCTAGCCCAAGATCTCGCTCCTTTTGGAGCCCAAACTTGTGATCTCTCCCCCTCCCTCTCCCCATGCCAGGGCAAGTAGCCTTCACCAGCCTGGCCAGGAGGATGAAGGCGTCTGCTAGCCCATAGTAACTACTGCTCTGGCCATTTCACACAGGAACATAGATACCATCTTCAATATTCTCTTTGCTCCCATAGAAAACGGAAGCTCAATTTTGCAGCAAAAACTTTGGACCAACAAAGCCATAGTCAATGGGACCAATTTCAGGTCAGCTGCACACTATGAGGGGCTGGGTCTGATTCAGTTGTTACCATGGTGGGTCTGGCTGCTTCCCTGTCTCTCCCCAGGCCTCCCCATTGCCTCACTCCTTTCTCTGAGCTTCCAGCAGCCTGTGGTGATGGATCTGTCATGCCCTTGCTGGTCAAGGCCTCCACATAACCCCCCTGATGAATTCCATATACCTCAGTCTGGTGCTCAGGGCCCTCTGCAAAGTGGACATACCCCCTGCTCCAGGAATTTCTCCCATTACTCCTCTGTACCCACTTGTACCCTACACTCCCAGTTCCCGGATATACTCACACATTCCCCTGCACCTTTATTGACGCCACTCCCTCCCCCCCCAATGTCCTCCTTCCCCATCTCCACCTGACAAATGACCATCACCTTTCAAGGCCGACTTAAGATGCCATCTTCTTCCTAAGGCCTTTCGTGCTCCACCCCAACCTGATAGGGCTTCTTCCCCTCTCTCAGCAATTGTTATCCTTAGCTTCATCATCTTAATGCTTTATTATTATTTGAATACCAGTTTCTTCTATTCCACTCTAAGCTCTGCAAGGGAAAAATCTGTTTCCCATTCACCCAATATCCAGCAACGGGTTTGGCATGTAGTAGGTGCTCAAAAAATGCAGAGGTGACACTACAGCCGAGTTTGCTGTGAGTATACACGGCTGTACTTCAATGCTATGAGACACAGGTCCAAGGAACCACGAGTTCCAACAGGTACACAACACTGACGTTCTTTCCTTAATAAGATGAAAAGAACAGCTACACTGAGTGCCTACTAGGTGCCAGGTGCATCCTGGCCCCAACTCCACCTGCATTAAGCTCCTGGCCTCCTCGATCCTCAAGGACTGACCACGCAGAAAATCTGTCTCCTTCTTCCCTCCCCTCTCCTCAGCCCTGCCTTTCCCCCTTCCCCTTCCCTTCTTTCCTCTGCTATTCCATAAAACCCTGGAGCAAAAATAGAAGGGCTGAGGGAACCCAGCCCCTTGTGAGCACTGTGATGAGGAAGTGATTATCAGTGGTCACTGTCTTGGTCAGTTCCTGTTTCTCGAGCAAAGATGCCAAAATCTGTTCCTTTTTCTTGTGAAAAATGTAGGGGTTTTGACTTCCAAAATTCCCAGAACCAACACTGTCACTGTGAGCTGGCTGTTTCCATCTGCCTGTGTCTGTATAAGGGGTCTGCCAAGGCTTCCTGAGCCTGCTCCTCGTGGGTGAGTGTCCAGGGTCAGCCTTGGAAATGACAACTCATTCCCCCCCCCCCTCCAGTCCCACAGACGCCCACCAGGTCTGTCTGAGAAGGTGCAAGTGTATTAGGACAAGCCTGGCTCAGGCCTCCTGTCTCCTCCCAGGGCCTTGCAGGGGACTTACTCTGAGGAGAGTCCCCCACCCAAGCCTAGGTCTGACTACTCAGAAGCCCCTGGAGAGGGTGGAGATTTAAGCTGGCCACTTGGACTCCAGTCATGTGGGTCAGTTTGGGAAATTCTGTCCCTGCTCTGTATCTGAGCTTGAAGCCATCCTACTCTGGGGCCAGCAGACACAGCCACCACCTTTCCTGCCCCCAGCCTTGGGCCAAGGCACTACCTCCCAAGCCCAGTCTCATTTGGAATGGCTGGCCTGCACCACTTCATATGGAATCAGAGCCTCCTAAGCCCTGGGCTGAGAAGCGAGGTGGGCGTGGAGAGTATTGGGGGTGGAGGTGGGGCAAGGGTGGGCTGGGGAAGCAGGCACATAGCAACCAAGCCAAGTTCACAGCTTACAGCCAGGTAAGGAAGAGAGTGAGAGTGGAGGTTGGCCTTAAGGTTAGGGTCAAGATGTGAAGGTCAGAGTGGCCTGCCTTAAGGTAGCAGGTAAGAAGAGGGCAGGGTCTGGCTAGCAGGTTCTCTGTGTATGCAGGAAGCAAAGATTAGAGCTTTCTAGCAGGATCCACACCTGGCCTGCTTTTCCTCGGTTCTCTGCTTCTGTTTGTACTGTGCCTGCCCAATTCCTTCCTTTCTCTCATTCATTTGTGTAACAAACACTGAAGTGTCTTTGCTATAAGGCAAGCACCATGCTAGACAGTAAGTCCACAAAGATACATTAGATTCAGCCAGTCCTTGCCCTTGCGGTGCTATTGTTGAACTGGGGAGATAAATTTATAATCAAGGTGGGTCTCATTTGGAACTTGAAAAAAAGTATAAGGAAATATTCACAATCCAGTGCAAAAGGTCCAATAACGGTGCTGTAGAAGCAATAACGGTGTCATAGAAGCAGATAGAAGGAGCAGAAGATGTGGAGGTCAAGGAAAACATCATAGAGAAGACGTGTGGGCTAGAAGCCAGACTCGCTAGCCAGAGGAGAGAGAGAGGGCCTCCCTGGCTCAGGAAAAGCTAAGCAGGAGAGTGTGCATGCAGCAGTCTGCAGTGGTGACAGTTTAGGGGTGCAGGCAGAAGATAAAGCCTCTCCAAATGCCATTCCTGATTGGATCAGGCATTCCAACAGAAACTAAAGGAGGAGAGAGATCCTGGATCCACAGCCCTTGTTCCAAGAGCCAAGAGCCACCCTGCTAACAGAGGTTGTATGGGTTGCAACTTACAGTTCTCCATCCACCCTTCCCCTTCCCAATTCTCTACCCAAATCATGTTTTTGCTTGTGTCCAAGGGAAGCTGGCCTATTTCTCAAGCTAAGCTGACCCCAAGAAGGTTTTCTATCCACTTCTCATGCCTCCACATCCCAGTACTCAGGCCCAAGTCATACCCTCCTCCGGCCCTCACTGTCCTTGCTCTCTCTCTCCTACCCTGCACCCCACCAGTCCTCCCCTCCGGCTGCACCACCTGGCAGCGACAATCTCCTGAGGGGCCAGCCTCTCCCTCACTGCAAGTCCCATCCCTCCAAGCCAGCTCCCTGCCTTGTCCTCAATGCCTGTGATGAAGAAAGGCCTACATGGGCAGTAAGCCTCAAGGCCTGGCCCTGGAACACTGGGGACATCAGTGGCCAAGGCTTTCCAAGAGCCAAAGCCGGACCTGAGGAGGCCTCACTGCCCGGAGCACAGCCCAGGTCCTCAGCATCCTTCGCTGGGGCCCACGCATGCCGTGCGCCACCCCAGGAGCCAGGGCCTGAGCACGGATCAGCAGGGGCGGCAGGACCGCTCTGCAGACGGGTGACCGGGCGCCCTGTCCACCGCAGGCCTGAGCCAGAGACCGGGAAGGGGGCAGGAGTCTGTGCCGAGCGGAGCCTGCGCCCCTTCACGTGCTCCCCTTCTCGAGCTTTTACGTGGCTCTGGAGATCCAGATGCTGGCAGTGAGGAGCAGGAGGCGCCCAGTGGGAGGTGCCCGGGGCTGGCGGCCGCGACAGCCCTCGCCAGCGTCCCGCCGGGGTCCCCCGGCCTCCCTCCGCGCCCCTCCCGGCCCGGCTGGGGAGCCCCGCCCGCCCCGAGGCCCGCGCGAGGCGCCGCGGGAGGAATTCCAGCCATTTCCTCTGCGCCGCGCGGTATGTGGCCTGCTCGCCGCCCGACCGCAGCGCGGGCCAGTCACCAGCCGCGCCTGGCAGCTGCCCCGGCCTCGCTGTGCCGCTCGGGACTCCCGGCCGGCCGCCCCCTCGTCCCGGGCCGCCGCACCGGCCTTTCCAGCAGCCCCGGGCCCGTGCGGCTCCGCCGGGCGCTGGCTCCTCCCCGCCCCGCGCCGGCCCGCGGCCTCGCCGCCCCCGCCGCGCCCCCTCCCCGGCCGCCGCGGAGGGGCAGAGCGGCCAGAGCGCCCCTGGAAGTCCCCAACATTCGAGTCGGAAACTGCAGTTGACGTCCCCTAGGGGCACGTCCCTTTGCCTTTCAAAGACTCAGTTTCTCCATCTGTGAAATGGTGACCTTAGCAGCAGTGCCTACCTCATCTGTGCTGCCCCGAGGTTAAATGAGAAGAGGGAAGAGCTGAACAGATGTCAACGCTAGGGTCGTTTCTCTGGGCATCACTACTGTCCTTTGCTTTCCGCGCAAGATCCTACCGCCCACCCTGCCCTTCGCCCCTTCTCCAGCCTCCGGGGCGGGCGGCGCAGCCACGGCGGGCGCTGCAAGCCCCCAGAGCAGACGGCCGCGGCCCGCAAGGCTGAGGAGTGCTTTCAGGTCCGAGCCTTCCTCGGGGGTTAGCTTCGCCCTCTCCTCAGTCACTAAGTTCTTGAAAGGCCCAAAGGACAGTTATTTACATTTTTTTAAAGTGATGTCATCGCAGTCTAAGAGCAGCCAGACACGTAGTGGTTAGAGGAAGTTGAAAGTGCGGACAGCAACGATGGGTTCGCAAACGTGGACTCGACCGTTTCGCGTCCGCAAAGAGGATCCGGCACCACGTGCTCTCCGGGCTCCTCTGTCCAAGGACAGATCCCTCGGGAGAAGGAACATGTTTTTCAGCCTTCAGCTCGTGGGAGGAACTGCGGGGGAACCGAGAGAGCCAGAGCCGGGGCGACTTGGAGGGTGGGACCCGCTCCCCCACCGCCCACACCTGCCTCGCCCCCGCCCACGGCGGCCGCAAATGTAACGCTACGTGGGGCTGGAAAGCCCCGGGCCGCACCAGGCCTAACCGCCGCCTGCTTTGCAGACGCAGCACCGAAAGCTGTTCTGCCTCAGTGTTCCCCCAGACGGCCCCTTGTTTTGATTTTGTAACTTCATTCCAGCCAGAATCCCCAGGCCAAGAACCAGCCCCTTGCAGCGGGAGGTGCCCCCTCATTCCCCACACACGCTGCAGCCACCGGCCCCATAAATCCAGGTGGAGACGGGTCCAGAAACACAGGTGCTATAAATATCCTAGTCCCGTCCGGAGACTGAACTTTCAGGCAGCCCCTCTCCGCCCACCCGCCGCCGATCCCAGCTCTTCCGGGCCCCGCAGCGCTGCGGGCGGATCTCCCCGCCCTGCGAGGCGCGGGCTTCGGTGTCAGAGGCCTGGCTTCTCCTCCTCCTCCCTGGAGCCCCTGGGGGCCCACCCTGGGGGTTGCCCTTTCCTCCGCTTCCATCTCCCTGACTCCCAACCGCTTAGCCCTCCCTCCTCCTCCTTCCCCCTCCCCACTCCCCTCGTATTTTTAGATGGCTTTTCCCAGGGACCCCACACTGACCGACTCCTCTTTCTAGATGGATGAGGGATGCTGCTTTGGGTTGGAAGGCAACAACCTAAATCAGATGTTTACAATTTAAAATTTGATTCTTAATTTTTAATGCACTTTTTGTTTGATTGAAAAACAGGCTGGAGGCAGAGTAGACCTAAAAGAGGGTTAGAGGAAGAAGCTGAACACATAGGCCGAGAGGGGATATAGCCCAGCTGGAAAAGAAAGGTGTTCTCCCAGCAGGCTTCACCCCAGAAACTTAGTGAGCCCAGTCTCCTGGGCCTGCGACTTAGTGGGGTGCAGTTCACTGAAGAGGAGCATGTTGGGCAGCAAGAGATTCCACTGAGAAAAAAAGTTAATGAGGTCCCACTGCCTGGAGCTAAAGAACTGGCACAAGGAGGGGTATTCAGAGTCCTGACGGCTTGGGGGAAGAGCAGAAGGAGCCAGGCAGGTTTGAAGATGGTGAAAGAAACAGATCTAAACCCCTAGTGTTTAGAAGTTGCTACAAAATTAAGCTTTGACTAAATAAATAGATCCCTATTGTGGAGGTGGAAAAGGTATGAAACCTTTCCTCACCCATCCTAAGGATCACTCCTATAACAAAAGACCAATTAACAAGAGAAAAGCACGATAAATTTATTTAATCAAAGTTTTATGTGACACGGGAGCCTTCAGAAATGAAGACCCAATGACCCAGGAAAAACTGTCTCATTTTAGATTTAGGTTTGGTGAAGAAAGGACAGCCGTGTAGAAATGTGATTGGACAAAAGGGTATGATCTAATGATGATAGACAGGGGGGAAACCCTGCAAGGCCTGTCTGTTCAGATTCTTCTTGGCCTTTCTGGGCAGCATTCCTTCCTCCCAGGTATGGGGCAGGAGCCCTCTGGAATGAGTGTCTAATGACCTATCAGACAAGGGAGGTCAGAGAATTTCTTAATGATCAGTTCCTACACAGAAAGGTGGGGGAAAACTGGAATACTCTTTCTAGGTTTTATGGCTTGCTTTGGGGGAAAGGGGTTCTATGTTTTATGACCTGCCTGGGGGAAGAGGAATTCTGGTTTCTGTGACTTGCTTTGGAGAAGAAAGAGGTTTGGGAGACATGAAGGCAGGAGAAGGTCAGAGAGAGAGAGTTTGCTTCTGAGGCCATCTAATGTCCTTTCATTCAAAGTACTTAGTTTGCCAAAGCACTGTACTTTAAGGGTATCATTTTCTGAGCCCCAACACTATTTAAAACATAGTGGGTAAGTCTTCTAAAAATGAAGTCACATTCCTTTTCCAGTGTGGGAGCTTATACTTTAGATACTGCTAAGGAAGCACTTTGCACGTTCTATCTCACTGTAATCCTACTTAAAAGGTACAATTAACTCCCTATTTTACAAATTAAGAAACTCAGGTCAGAGAAGCTAATTAACTTGCCCAAGGACACCCAGTTAGTGGAGGAGAGGCTAACCCAGGCATCTGATTCCAGAGGTCACGTGTTAAACCTGTGCTGTGGGATAATAAGCTCCACAGGTGTCTCTGATCATCTGATAAGAGATGGGCATGATTTCACTGCAGTCTTCAGACTTTCTTTCTTTCTTTCTTTGAGACAGAATCTTGCTCTGTCACCTGGGCTAGAGTGCCATGGCATCAGCCTAGCTCACAGCAACCTCAAACTCCTGGGCTCAAGCAATTCTCCTGCCTCAGCCTCCCAAGTGGCTGGAACCACAGGCACTCACGACCAGGCCTGGCTAATTTTTTCTATTTTTAGTGGAGACAAGGTCTCGCTCTTGCTCTGGCTGGTCTGAAACTCCTGATCTCAAGCAATCCTCCCGCCTTTGCCTCCCAGAGTGCTAGGATTACAGGTATGAGCTTCCTCCCCCCTGCCCCCAGGAAGACTTTCTTGTTCCACTCGCCTACCTTTAGCAGACCTGAGTGATTGCGTTCTCATTGAACCTGATGGTTTTCCTGAAGGACCCAGGGAACCTACCCAGTATATAGAGGAAGAAACTGTCCATAGGAACAGGATTCCAAATGGACAGGATCCAAATCACCAAGACCATAGTCAGCCCCAGACCAGCCCTTCTGGTGTGATTTCAGGACCACAAGGCAGTACACATGGCATTTTTGCTAAAAATCAACCATGAAAGGACCACTGTCCTTAACACAGAACCAGATGTGTGCTTAAATTATACAAGCCACTGATATTTCACCTTGCGCCAAGGGGACCCAAACATATATCTGCCTCTCCTAGAGGAGTTGTTGTTGTTTTAAGTTGAATTAATTAGTAAAAATTCAAAATCGAAAGATTGCACCAAAATACCTGGATTTTATAGCTTCTCCCCCTAAGTCTGAAGATCTGGCCACACTGACATGTATTCTGTAGTCCACCTCAGTCCCATCATGTCTCTTCTTCCCACTCTGCTGGTTGGCCCACCCCATCTCTCTCACTAAAATGCAAATAATCTCTAGAGAGATAACTATTGAATCTAACTAGTCACATCCCAGAATGGGGATCTTTTCCTGAGTGCTGGTTAAGGGAAATTAATTAAGGCAAGTTAAGGAGAGAAAGCAGGGCTCCCCCAGACCAGGGGCCAGGCCATGTCAGAACACAGCAGAGATTTCCAGGGTTCCAGAAAACCACAAGATGAGAAATTGGTGTTCAAACAGCTGTCGTGAAACTAGAGTGTGTGACAGAAACATCACCTGTTTCCCAAAGCTCATCCTTTCATTTCATTCAACAAACACCCAGCTTTTCTTAGCATCCCGGGCCCCCTTCCCTGCACCTCTTCCGGAAGTGCCTTGGGTAACAGAGGCAAAGCCTGGAGATGATTAGACGGCTGCCGACTCAGGCTATGAGCGAGCCCAAAGGAATGGGTTTGGCTTTAGACCAGGGCGGAGCTAAGACCAGAAGAGAAGCTGAATGAAGATGAGGCCCAAGTGATTAACTCGGGTCTGGGCAGCCAGGAATTGAAGCGAGATCTCATTCACCAAGATGGTGAGCAGCTGTGTTCTCTGAAACGCAGACCACATGAGTGAAAATTGTCTTCCCCGAATTTGGAGGCTCTTCCTGCCAAAGCAGTCTATCATGCAGATCCGGAGGGACGGAGTGAGGGAAGGTTTTATACGGAGATGTGGGAATGGATGAGAAGTCCTTAGGAGGACCCATCTGATAGACCTTGGAACGAACGGTGTCAACCTTCCCCAAAGGCTGGTCTGGGAGGGTTTCAGCTCTGTGCATATTTGAACTCAGACTTTTTTTGGTAGTAGCCCATGTGACAAGCGTGTCAACAGAGCCCCGGATGTGTACCCTGTTGTGGCAAGGGGGGCGGATATGATGAAGGACTTTTAGGGCTTTTAGAGAAACAGGAAATTCAGTAATTGGAGAGAGAAAAAAATCTATCTTTTAAAGCCAGTGGATAAGATGGCAGAGTCAGAATCGTCATAACTACTGGGACCAGCTTTTGGAAAAGGTGAAAGATTAAAGAACAAGAGAGGAGGAGAAAGGGCCCCTCCAGGGAGCTGCCAGGCTGGGTCAGGGGTTCACTCTATTCGAGAGCTTCCCCTAACCTTCCCCTTCACCATTTGGTGGGAGGAAGTCCCTGAAATTCTTCCTGAACCCCAGAACTCACAGCCTTGCTGGTATCATCTGTGTTGCATCCGAAGGAATTCACCTCACTGTGTCTTTGCCCCTGTCAGTGTCAGTCCTGAGAGGTCCCTGGCTCCCAGCTTGTGTCATCTCTAGCCCACTAAGCCCCAAAAGGCTTTGTTCCCTATTGTGTGGCTTTCTCCCACCCTCCCCAACTCCTGAATCTTCCTCCATGCCCTCTGGAGTTAACAACCCATAATTAGCAAAATCTCCTTTACCCTCAGGGACACCTGGCTCTCCCCCAAGCTCAGTGCCCTTTCCACTGCCTTCTCAAGCAGGGGCTGTTTTTCTCTCACAGGTCTGTCGCCAGACCTGGAGGTGAGAGAGGTGCCCTTCTCGCTCCTCATGGCCACTGTCAGAAGCATCTCCCTGCTGTTCCGTAGACCCTTGTACCCCACATTGAATTTCATATCATCAGATTATATAAATCACTACTGTCATCTGACCCCCAAGGATCATCTTTCAATTATTTTAGATCCTGGTTCACTGTTTCTCTCTCTCCATGATGTACTGTCTTAACCCTTGGTGACTGTAATATCCACGTCGATGGCCCTTCCAGTACCTGAGTCTCTCAGCCCCTCCATCTCTCCTCCAATGCACTTCCCTCCACTCCACTCGTAGTTGTGATCACCCTACAACTGCAACCTCCCTATGATCTCCATTTCATGCATCCCACTGTCTGACCTCCTGTCTTTCCAGTTCACCTCTTCACCCGATCCCAGCCATCCTTTGACCATCAGAACAACCATCGTCCACTGTTGTGCACCCCTGTGACGTTCCTGTGCCCCTCCTGCCCCAGTGTAAATGTCATTCTTTAGCCGCTATAATCGTCACCTTTTCTGAACACCGTCAAATCTTTGCTTCTGTTTTTCTCTGTCATACTCACCTGGCCTGGCATAGACTTAGTCAAATCCAGCTCTCTGCCTACTGCACACCTCCACACCTGCAGCTGAACGTAGCTAGAGAGCAACACACAGCCACATTGCTGATCTCACTTTAAACTCATGATGACAAAACTCAATCTGGCCTTTACTGCTGACCAACAGTCACGTTCCCTGGTCCCTTCACTCACCATTGCTCCTAGATGACAGTTTCACACCGTCTTTTCCCTTCTCAAACCCTTAATACTTCCTTCCCACCCTCACTGTCACCTGATAATTGGATTCTTTTTTCACTGGGAAAATAGCAACAACAGAAGAGAACTCCCACCACCACATTTATCCCGGACCAGCAGTTGCATCTTCATACTCTCCACTATTGCCCACCCGTCAAGGCCGACTCCTCCACCTGTGCACCCAATTCCATCCCTGTCACCTACTCAAGGACATTCAGCAATTCTTCCCTTTCTCTCCTACACCACATTGTCTCTCTCTACTGGATCATTTCCGTCAGCACACAAGCATGCTATTATTTCTCACATCTTAAAAAAACAAAGCTTTTTAATGACTGTACTTCTGTTGGCAGCCTCTGCCTCATTTGTTTGCTCCTGTTTAGGGCAAACTCCTCAAAAGAATCATTTATATTAACACCTGCTGTGTCCAATTCTTCTCCACTTCTCTCTTAAACCAACCCCAAAACAGGCTTCTATATCCATTTCTCCACAGAGATTGTTCTTGCCAAAGTTACTGTGACGTCTGTGTTGCTAGATCCAAAGGTCAATTCTCAGCTCTCATCTTATTGATTACTAGCACCAGATGTAATCAACCACTTCCTCCTCCTTGATATAGTTCCTTCACCGAAGTTCACCTCAGGACATCTCATTCTTTTGGTTTTTCCTCCTACCTCACTGCTCAGAGTCGTCTTGGTCTCTCTTCCTCATTCCTTCTCTTTTCCCTGACCCCTGATGCTGAGGTGTCCAGGGCTCGGACCTCAGTCCTCTACTCTTCCTTGTCCACCTCTTTTGATGGTCTCGCCCAAATACAGGGGTTTCAACACCATCACTGTGCCATCACACCTGACGGCAGGTCTGTTCTTCCAGGTGCTCAGGCCAAAAGCTTAAAGCCACCCTTGACTCCTGCTGTCCTCTCACATGCACATCAGATTTTGCAGGAATTAATGCTACCTTCAAAATACATCCAGAATCCAGCCACCTTGCCTCCTTCATTGCTGCTGTCTAGTCAAAGCCACCATCACCTGTCACTTGGGTTACTGCTATGGCTCCTGTCAAGTTTCCCTCCTTCTGCTCTTGGCTTCACGGCAGCCACCGTGATCCCTTTTCAATGTACCTTAGATCGTATTATTTCTCTAATCAAAACCTTTCAGTGTCCTCTCTCCCCATTTCTCTTGGGGTGACTCTTCAATAACTCCCATGTCTCTCTGTAAAAACCAAAGTCATTACAATCAGATCCTCCCTTATCTGCACTCTTCACTCACCACTCACGTCTCTAACCTACCTCTTCTGACCCTCTCTTCCTCATTCATTCCTGCCTCCTTGCTGTTCCTCAGACACACTAGGCACGTTCCTAGCGTGGGGTCTTTGCTCCAGCTGTACCCTCTACCTGAACACACTTGCCCCAGGTACCCACTTGATGAACTTTCTCATTCCTGCAATGTTCCCATCTCACCTTCGCAGTGGGGCCCACCCAGACCACCTGCTCTTTCCACTATACCCCGACACTCCTGATCACCCTTAATCTGCACAGTCTTGTTCTTTTGTGTCCCCATGGCACTTATTAAGTCTAATATACTGTGTATTTTAATATTTGTTATGGGTATTGCTGAGTGTCTAGCTTCCCCCTCCCTGCAAGGATATTTGTCTGTTTTGTTCACAAACATATACCCAATGACCAGAATAGTCCCTGGCACATGTAGGGAGACAATAAAATTTTTTTTGAATGAGTGAAAAGAATCTAGACACAGAGAGAGTTATTTCTTTGGCCATGAGAAATGGCTAGGTGGCCGGGGCGCCGTGACTCACGCCTGTAATCCTAGCACTCTGGGAGGCTGAGGTGGGAGGATCGCTTGAGGTCAGGAGTTCAAGATCAGCCTGAGCAAGAGCGAGGCCCCATTTCTGCTAAAAATAGAAAAATTAGTGGGGTGTAGTGGTGCATGCCTGTAATCCCAGCTACTCAGGAGGCTGAGGTAGGAGAATCGCTTGAGCCCAGGAGTTTGAGGTTGCTGTCAGCTAGGTTGACGCCACCACAGTCTAGCCCAGGTGACAGAGCGAGACTCTGTCTCAAAAAAAGAAAAAAAAAAGAAAAAAGAAATGGCTAGGACAAGAGCGAAGGGGAGAATGGAACTAGGATGAGCACCTACCTGGAGCTGACTATAAATGCATGATTCATGAGCAAAGTCAGGTCAGGTTGAAATGAACAACTGAACTGTGCACCTATAATTACCCAATCAAGAAAAAGAGAGAGAGAGTGTGATGAGATCTCCCATATGGTAGGTACATGCACATCAGATTTTGCAGATTTTACCACATAAAGGGTCATGAAAACCTGAGCCAATGAGACTGGCTACCCAATTCCCATCAATAACAATTCCTTTTTAGCTGCTCTCCCAGCTCTAAGTGAGCTAATTACATAGTTCGACCGAGAGGCACTGGAGAGAGCAAAGGCTAAAGGACAGGACCTCATGAGCAAGGTCTTTGCAAAAGATGATTCTCTTCTCCTGTTCCCCCAAGTGCCTTCTCAGTAGAGGACATGCGGTACTAAGTATTTTGAGCAGTGCCTGGGTCCATTTCCTCAGAGTCCTGCAATCCCTGGATGCAGATGGATTAACAGTTCTGCCTGCCGGCCCCACCATGGCGCTGTTACAGAGGTCTTCTGGAGGCCATGCTTTCCTTTCCCACAGGGATCACAGCCTCCAGGCCGACTGCCAACATATCCTGTCTCCTGGGATGCCAATGTTATGCAAGGAGCCTCTGCACTCAGCATAAAAGGAAGCTCCTAAAGGCCTCCAGACATTTTGGTTAGAGACCCCGAAATGTCAGGCCAGGCCACGTTGCTGCCCCCGGGGCTTGAGGCCCAGTAGGATCTGGGCCAGGAGGCCCTACCTGTCCCGAGGGAAACTAGAACCCCGGAGCCTTCATAGTCTCCTGGCTTCACTTCACAACATACCTAACCGACCCCAGGCATCTCATAGTTTCCAAAGGGCTTCTGGCAGAAGTTGCAGCAGATCCCTCTTGACTAGACATGATCATAAGACCCCAATTCACATGAGGGACACAAACCAGATAGCAGTGCCTTTTGCCAAGATGGGGGCAGGCTCAGCTGTGCCTTTCAAAGTAAGGAATGTAAGTGTATTGATGGAGGTGTCCTAGGGCTGAGAGAGCAGTCGGTAGGCACTGAGGCAGGGTAAGCCCACGCCATTTTCTCCATAGAATGGATAGGTTCATTCACAAGGAAGGTATTCATGTTTGTGCAACCCAAGCACAATAGGGAGCCCTGTGTGGTTCAGAGTAAGCAAAAAAAAAAAAAAAAAAAAGCACAGTAAAAGAAATAACTCTCTTGCAGGAAAATGCAATTTAAATCAGTTAAGATATTTACCTAGTCTCATGAAAAAAAGTCAAAGGGGTAAGTATAGTTAATACACAGTCTAATATCTCTTTCTTCCACTCATAGCTGCCCCATTTTGTTCCTCCTCACTCTCCCAAAACTCAGCCCATTCCTCCCTACCTGTCCTCTGCACCTGCATTTCACACACACACACACACACACACACACACACACACACACACACACGCACGCACGCACGTTTGTCCCTTTCCCAAACTCCTTTAGTTCCCAAGTCTGGAAAGAATCTGTGGATAAAGGAAGCCAGATACTACAGTAGTTAAGAGCACAGGCTCCAGGGTTAAATTGCCTATGTTTTGGATCCTGGCCTTAAAGACTTGGACAAGTACAAGTTACTTGCCGGAGCCTCAAGTTCCTTGCCTATAATATGGGTATCATGAGGATTAAATAAGATATTATAATACGTGTAAAAATGCTTGGCACAATGTACTCAATAATGTTAGCAACCTAAGTTAAGTTTTAATGAAAAGTAACTGATGGGGCAATTTGCATCAGCAGATCCAAATATTTTGATAAACTGGGCAAAACAAAGATGAATTGGCATATGGGCAAGTGTTCAGCTTGGTTCTCCAGATATCCCTGCAAATGTGGCCTGGGGTAGGAATTTTGGGGAGAAAAACAAGCCATAAAGCTCTTCTGACGCCAGCAAAGACTTAAGGGGTCATTTGGGCCACACTCGTCTTTGTTCCTAGAGATTTAATATCTACCTAACTATTAAATGGCTGTGATTTGGAGGAGAGAAGACAAGAAGAGGAATTGCTTTCAGCTGGCCCCTCGTCTTTAAATAACCAGGGGTACAAAATGTTTTAAACACAAAGGAGACCATGTGTAAAACATTAGTTAAATTCAGATATAAATCTAGTCTTTGACCAGTCCAGAGTTAATCAATATGCTTTTATGCTCTCTTTGAACTTCTGAGTTTTCTGGCAACAACAAAAATCCCAAACTCGATCCCAAACCATAGTCCAGACAGCCCAGCTTCTACACTCCCTCCCTCGTGTCACATACTGTTGACAGAACTACTCTCGTTACCACATTCATTCCAGTGGTGATTCAAATTCTTCTGCAGAAATGGACTTGAAAGACAGAAAATTGCCCCTGTAATCACGTAATAAGGAATCCTGGACGAGGGATACAGAGCTATGAATGTGGATTTACTCTCAGCCTTTATGGATGCCGGTTTTTTTTTTATTATTTTCATTGAAAATCATGATGAACTAATTTAAATAGCAAGGTAAACTGAGATGGAAAATCACCCATAATAAGAATTTCAATGAAACTATAGACTGGCCTGTTTTAAGCACATCAAGGATGCTTTGTTTAAATTATAAATATATGCATTTGAAATGTGTTCATTTAAATGTGTCAGTTTTAGGCAAAACTAAACTGTTCTAATCCTTTCCCCAAAACAATCAGGAATTTGATTTGGAAAAAAACCATGTAGTCTGATTTCCAAAGCAGAGGGAGAAGTAAATAGTGGGTGAACAAGACCGACCCAAAGGCTATAGCCAGCTTCCCTAGAAAGATTCATGACCACGCCTCAGTACTGTCCTGCAATTTGTTCCAACAGATTTTACTATGACTCTAAATCATTAGAAGCAACTGTTGCTGTTACCAGCGCTATCTTTGCCTCAAAAAGAGGAAAATTCAGAACATGCAATATAATCCTCTCCAGGAGAGAAATCAGCCCATTTGTCATACGGACTGAAAACATCAGCTAAGAAGTATACTAAACGTTAGAGTTTCATACCTCAATGTCATATATATTTTGAAAAATAAATACAGTGAGCACACACAAGAGGTAGTTGGATGCACCAAGTGGCTTAAGCTGAATTAACTGAATATAACCTACAAAAACCATTCTATCTTTTGCAAATTCTTTCCAGAAAAAGGTAAGAAAAATCCAACCAAAAGCATTTTTAAACATTCTGAGCTATTCACAGCAAGGGAATCCTCACCCTTACCAGATGTATAAACATTTATATAAGGCAGGGGGTTCGTTACTTGGAGAGCGTGATCAAAGGCAGTGCTAACACAGTGTTCTTCCCTTTGACTTGAGTGACCTCTTCCCTGTTAGGGTCATCATTGTTTCACAGTGTCCCAGGGACGAAAGGACTTTGAAAGGTCATTTGCCTTGAGACCTAACTGGCAGCATTGGCATCACTGAGAAGCTGGTTAGAAATGCAGAAGCTTGGGTCCACCCTGCTCTTACTGACTCAGAATCACCATTTTGACAGGATCCCCAGGTGATCCTTGTGCACATTCCAGGTTAAAATATGCCACTCTAGGTCACTCTCCTGTCTCTGCGCAAAACTGGGCATGACGGATGAGTACTCTTATTCAGCCAATTTTAAGTGCTTTATAGAGCGCCCTGTCTGAGTCACTGAGAGGAAAGGGGAAATATACTTGTTTAAGGAAGTCTTGCATAACTTAACAAAGTTAGTAAATTCTTCAACATAATCAAGTATGTATTTTTGGAAGCCCTGCAGATTAGGTCAAAGTAAAAAGCAAAAACGGAGCAGGTCTACAGAGCAAACTCCAACAAAACAAGGGTAGTACAGAAGCTGAGTCTATGAGGCATGGGAGGAGCAATTTCACTAAATTATCAGATACAAAATCGTCTCTGCGCTATGAATGATTTATAGCCCTGGAAGCTTAAAGGCTTGAGTCTCTTGCTGTATTTCACTTCAGATTAGTAATTTTTATCTAGTGCTTCCCTGTGGCTTAAAATGAAGGCCCTGGAACTACTAAAATGAAATTATCTGATGATTTGTGTGGTTATTCTGTAGTTGTTGGGTGAGTTTCATATTTGTAACAAGACTGGAATTTGGACAATAGAAAACTTTCTGTGGGTTAATGGCAGCTCGACCTGGAAGCCAAAAGCTGAAGGGCTTAGGATAGTTATATATGTGCATTCCCGTGGTTGTCAAATTTAGCTGCACCTGGATGATGTTTTTTAAAAACAGCTTTCTTGGAGTATAACTGATACGTAATCAACCAAACATACTTCCATGTACAAGTGGGTGAGTTTTGATAAACATCATACGCCTTTGAAACTATCACCACAACCATACTAATTACCCCCCAGATTTCCTTATGCCCCTTTGTAGTCCCTCCCTCCATCCTGCAACCATGGATTTGTTTTCTGTCACTATAGTGTGCATTTTCTAGATTTTTATATAAATGAAAGCATATGGTATGTACTTTTTTGGGGGGAAGCCTGGTTTCTTTCACTCAGTGTAATTGCTCTGAGAGTCATCCATGTTGTTGTATGTATTAATAGTGTGTCCTTTTTATTGCTGAGTAGTATCCTATTGTGTGGGTGTACACGTTTTGTCTAACCATTAACAAATGAACATTTGGGTTGTTTCTCCTTTGGGGCAATTATGAGTAACACTGCTATAGACATTCATGTAGAGAGATGAGCAAGTTTCCATTTCTCGAGATAAATACCTAGACATGAGTATAGTAAGTGTATGTTCAACTTGAAAAGAAACTGCCAAACCATTATCCAAACTGGTTGTACCATTTTGTTGGCCCACAAGAAATGTATGAGAATTCTAGGCCGGGCGCGGTGGCTCACGCCTGTAATCCTAGCACTCTGGGAGGCCGAGGCGGGCGGATCGCTCGAGGTCAGGAGTTCGAGACCAGCCTGAGCAAGAGCGAGACCCCGTCTCTACTAAAAATAGAAACAAATTAGCTGGCCAACTAAAATATATATAGAAAAAATTAGCTGGGCACGGTGGCGCATGCCTGTAGTCCCAGCTACTCGGGAGGCTGAGGCAGTAGGATCCCTTAAGCCCAGGAGTTTGAGGTTGCTGTGAGCTAGGCTGACGCCATGGCACTCACTCTAGCCAGGGCAACAAAGTGACACTCTGTCTCAAAAAAAAAAAAAGAATTCTAATTGCTCCACATCCTTTCTAGCAGTTGATATTGTCAGTATTTTTTTTTTTATTTTAGCCATTCTAATAGATGTGTAATGGTGTCCCCATTATGGTATTAATTTAAATTTCCCTAATGAATACTAATGTTGAAAAATCTTTTTATGTGCATATTTGCCATCCTTATATCTTCTTTGGTGAGGAGTTTTTCAAGCCTTTTGCTTATATTTTAAACCGGGTTTTGTTTTGCTTTGTTTTCTTAATTGTTGAGTTTTAAGAGTTCTTTATGTATTCTGGAAACAAGTCTTTTGTCAGATACATGACTGGCAAATACTTTCTCCCAATCTTTTTATTCCCTTAACAATGTCTTTCAAAGAGCAGGAGTTCTTAATTTGATGAAGTCCAGTTTAGTAATTTTTATGGATGGTAGTTTTGGTGTTATATCTGAGAAATCTTTTCCTAATCCAAGCTCATAAAGATTTTCTCTTGTTTTCTTCTAGAAGTTTTTTTGTTTTTGTGTTTGTTTTGTTTTTTTTTTTTTGAGACAGAGTCTCACTGGGTTGCCCCAGCTAGAGTGCCGCGAAGTCAGCCTAGCTCACAGCAACCTCAAACTCCTGGGCTCAAGTGATTCTCCTGCCTCAGCCTCCTAAGTGGCTGGAACCACAGGCACACACCACCATGCCCGGGTAATTTTTTCTATTTTTAGTAGAGACGAGTCTTGCACTTGCTCAGGCTAGTCTCGAACTCCTGACCTCAAGTGATTCTCCCACCTCAGTCTCCCAGAGTGCTAGGATTACAGGTATAAGCCACCATGTCCAGCCCTATTTTCTTCTAGAATTTTTATGCTAGGTTTTGTGTTTAGGTCTATGATACATTTTGAGTTAATTTTTTTATATAATGCAAGTTGTGGAATGAAGTTTAGTTTTTTTTTCTATGAATATCCAATAGTTCCAGGACCATTTATTGAAAAGACTGAACTTATCTACTGAATTGCCTTTGCATTTTTGTTTAAAGTCAGTTGACCATATGTTTGTGGGTCTGTTCTGGATTCTGGATTCTGTTTCACTGACATATCTTTATACTAATATCACATTGTCTTGATTACCATAGCTTTATTATAAGTCTTAAAATCCAACTTTATTCTTCTTCTAAGAAAAATATGCATTCTAGAATAAGCTTGAATTTTAAAATAAGTTTGGCGATTTCTGGGGGGAAAATCCTACTGGAATTTTGATTAGGATTGCATTGAATCTATAGATCAATAGAAATAGATCTATTTGGGGAAAACTGACATCTTAACACTGAGTCTTGCAATCCATGAACACAGGATCTTCTTTTATTTCTCTCAGCTATGTTTTTTCAGTGTTCAGGTCTTACATTTCTTTTGTGAGGTTTATCTCTAATATTTGACATTTTTATTCTATTGTAAATGCTATTATTTGTATGATTGTAATTTCCAACTGTTTGTCAAAACTATTTAGAAATACAGTTGATTTTTATATTTATCTTTTATCCTGCAGCCTCACTAAACTCACTTAGTTCTGTAGCTTTTTTGTAGATGCCATAAAATTTTCTACGTAGACAATTATGTTGTCCAAGAATAAAGACAGTTTTACTTCTTCTTGTCCAATCTTGATTTATTTTATATTTTTTTCTTGCCTTATTGCACTGGCTAGAACCAGTAAAATGTTGAATATGGTGACACAGTAGACAACCTTGCTTTGTTTGTGGTCTTAAAGAGAAAATATTCAGTCTTTCCCATTAAGTATGATGTTAGCTTTTGGTTTTTCATAGATGCCATTTCTTCAATTGAAGAAGTTCCCCACTTTTTCTAAGAATATTTTTTTCAAAAAATCAGAAATGAATCTTGGATTCTGTCAAATCTTTTTTATGCATCTATTGAGATATCCATATGGTTTTTCTTTTTCAGTCTGTTTTTTTGTTTGTGTTTTTTTAGAGACAGGGTCTCGCTCTGTCACTCAGGCTGGAATACAGTGTTGTGATCATAGCTCATCACAGTCTCAAACTCCTAGGCACAAGCAACCCTCTTGCC
Organism: Lemur catta; assembly: GCF_020740605.2. Classification (NCBI taxonomy): domain Eukaryota; kingdom Metazoa; phylum Chordata; class Mammalia; order Primates; family Lemuridae; genus Lemur; species Lemur catta. The sequence continues at coordinate 31,055,082 of NC_059131.1, forward strand.
TCAGCCCCCTGAGTAGCTGGGACTATGGGCACATGCCACCACACCTGGCTAATTTTTTCTTTTTTTGTGTAGAGATAGGGGTCTCACTGTCTTTGCCCAGACTGGTCTCAAACCCCTGGTTTCAAGCAATCCTCTGGCCTTGGCCTCTCAAAAGTGCTGGGATTACAGGAGTGAACCACTGCCCTTGGCCTTCTATCAGTTAGCATGGTGAATTACAGTAGTTGACTTTAAAATTTTAAACTAATTTGCATTCCTGAGATACAGTTATAATATATTATCCCTTTTCTATATTGTTAGATTCTATTGGCTAAAATTCACTTAAGAAATTTTACATTTACACTCATGAGGGATATTGGTCTATAGTTTTCTTTTCTTATTATGTCTTTGTCTGGATTTGGTATCAGAGTAATACTAGTATTATTGGTACCAGTAATGCTGGTCTCACAATGAGTTGATATGTTTCCTTCTCTTCAATTTACTTGAAATGTTTGTGTGTGAAATCAGTATTATTTCTTTCTTAAATATTTATATAATAGAACTCACAATCTGGAACTGAAGTTTTCTTTATGGGAAGGTTTTTAACCACTAATTCAATTGCTTTAATTAATATAGAGCTATTCAGGTTATCTATTTCTTCTTGAATAAGCTTTGGTAATTTGTGTCTATGAAAAAATTTTCCCATTTCCTCTAAGTTAATAAAATTTATTGGCATAAAGTTGTTCTTAATATTTCATTATACTTTCAGAATATTTAGAATCTGTAGTGATGTCTTGCCTCTCTCATTGCTGACATTGGTAATTTGTGTTTTCTCTCTCTTCTTTTTCTTGTCAGTTTGGCTAGAAATCTACCAATTTTACTGGTCTTTTCAAATGTCTAGATTTAGTTTCATTGATTTTTTCTATTATTTTTCTGTTTTCTAGTTCTTCTCTGATCTTTATTATTTACATTCTTCTGCTTAGGTTAGGTTTAATTTGCTCTTTTTCTAGTTGCTGAATGTGGAATATGAAGTCATTAGTTTAAGACCTTTCTTATTTTCTAATATAAATGTTTAGTGCTATAAATTTTTCTATAAATGTCTTATAGTTGAACTCACAAATTTTGATATATTGTGTTTTCATTTAGTTTCAAAAATTTCTTAATTTCCCTTTTGATTTCTTCTTTGACCCATGGGTTATTTGGATGTGTGTAAATTTTTTCCAAATAACTGGATATTTCCCAAATATGTTTCTGTTATTAATATCTAGTTTAATTCTACTGTGGTCAGAGAAAAAACTTTGATTTGAATCTTTTAAAATTTCTCAAGGCTTAATTTTATGGCCTAGAATATGGTCTATCTTGGAAAATTTTTTGTGTGCACTTGAAAAGAATATATTCTCTGATGTTGAGTGGATGTTTTCAAATGTTAATTAAGTCAATTTGATTGATAGTGTTGTTCAAGTCTTCTATATCCTTACTGGTTTTCTGTCTACTTGCTCTCTCAATTATTGAGAGAATGGTATTAAGATCTCCAATCATAATTGTGGATCTGTTTATTTCTTCTTTACACTGCTAAACACCCCAATGCCAAGGCCACACACCACACCAATTAATTCAGGCTCTCCGAGGGCATGACCCAGTCATCAGTATTTTCTTTTTTTACTCACTTGAGTGATTTCAATGGGTAGCCAGGTTTGAGAATCACTGCCTTATGCATTCCATGTTACGGATTCAACAGATGCAGAAAATAAGAAGTAAGATCTACTAGATGCCAGAAACTGTGCTCGATTATTTTGAATTTGTCATCTTATCTAATATTCATGTCTGCCTTTAAAGTAGGCATTATTCACTCCCACTTTACAAAAACTGAAACTGAATCTTGGACACTTGTCTGTGTTCACACTGCTGATTAGAGAACGTAACTGGGATTTAAACACAGGTTCCCTAACTCAAAGTTTATTACTTTTTTTTTTTTTTTTTTTAGTGTATCACAGCTACTTACATTTTGTTCTGTGAGGTATGTTTATTGACTTGAATTCTATCTTTATTCCTCTCCTATCTCCCTAACATAGTGTTTTCGGTTGTGGGTATGAGCTCCATCTAACCCAAACCTTGTAATTTTCTCTGGACCTACCACACTGTCTGTACCCTGGAGATGATTCTAGGGTTTTTCTTTTTCCTCCTGAAAGATCTAAGTATCTGGGTTCATCTGACTACATAGTAGTCATCAATCTGCCTTTTTATGGTCCATCCACAACCTAAGTTTAAATCAGGGTGTAATTAACCCTGACACACAGGCTCCTCTCCAAAAATCTTCCCAGGCTGCAGACTGTCAGCCTGCTTCACTCCATTAATGCACAACATTGGCAGCCAGGGACCAGATTTTGCCCTGAGCTACCCACACAAGTTTAGAGCAAGATTATGGGAGAAGAACAGCTTGGGGGTGGATGCATCTCCTATGTGTAAATGCTATTTTGTTTGAGCAATTCCAAGCACTGGTATGCTAAGATTAATAAAACTTGGCTAAGGATTAATTTTTAAAAGTCAGGAATGATTTGAATCATTCCTCCTGGTGAGTTGCTCAGCTGCCTCCAGGGAGAGGATCAGTTGAAAAAAAGTGGACCATTGATGTTTGGGAGAAATGTACATTCCAAAGAGATAAAGAGAAAGGCTAATGCTGTGCCTCTTTAGTGCACTTGAGCTCTCTCTCTGCTTTCTTTGTTTTGGTTTGGATTTTTGTTCACACGTATCCTCAGCCTCAGTATGCACTAATGAATCCATGTGAGTTTGTTCCTTTTCATAAATATTCAACAATGCAAATCCTGCCCCAAAACTGTCTCCTTTGACCTATTTTCTATATGTTGTCTTCAGATCTCTTCACCTGACTTTCCCCATTACTGAAAAGTCACATTTTGACCTCAAGATTTCACAGTTGCTGATGTGACTTCCTCTATGCTTGGAATGTTTTCTCAGTTACTGCCCAAAGTAAAAAACAACCACAACAAGTTAGGGCTTGAGTATTTTTTTTAAAAAAGGAATTATTTGTTACTAAAACAAGTCTACAATAATACCAAAAGTATTTAAAAAGAAAAACATCACCTATAGTTCCGCCACTTCCTACAACCACTTTCTCTTCTCCCAAATTTTCTTCCCGTCTCTATTGAGATATGGAAATATTTTACATACTTATAATGCTTATATAATTTTTGTGTACCACTTTTTGTTTAACAGCAGCTAATAAACACTCTTTCTTGCCCTTGCATGGGCCTCCTAATTGTCTTTTCTTGTGGTTTTATGGTTTTTCATGGATATGCCATAATTTGTTTAACCATTTCCCCTGCTGCTACGCATTAAATTGTTTTCAGTTTTCACTGTATGAGTGATTCTGCTATAAACATCTAGTATATATGAAGACTTCTCCCCTTCTTCTTTTGAATTACTTCCTTGGTGGAAATTTCCAGGAGGGCTATTACCACGTTGAAGGGTTTGAATGATTTTAAGGGATGACGAGCCCTTAAAAAGGCAGTATCGCCGAAGTTCATAACCTCTATCATATCTTGATTTATAAAATTAACAATGGCACGGAAGAGCCAAGGTCCTTCCTAAAGCATCATTCACTGTCCACTCTCATACCCCAGAACGGTCCAGGCAATACCAAATAATTACATCTACATCATCTTATTCTTTATTCTACTGAAGCCCATTTAAAAAAAAAATAGCCAATTCCTCCCACATTTTAAGTGATGAGTGTTTGGAATAAGTCTTAAGAAACGCTAGAACAAAACCATGGAGAAAACCAAAGATCCACTTTCTGAGATAAATCTTATCTTAGAAATGAAATGAAGGGATACAATGCGTGTGGCAGGAGGGGCCGTGGGGAGGGGGTTCAGGTCAGATATGACTGGAACGCCAGTGTCACAGTTGTCTCCTGTGAGCTGGTCTCTGGGAGCTGGGTCAAGGCAGCCGAGTTAAAAGCCAAACACAGACAGCAGCTGTTGAGGATGTAAAGTCTCTGGGCAGAGTGGATAGGGAGCTGGGTGTGGTCACCCAGAAGCCAATTTCCACCCCACCCTACAGGCCCAGTGATGGGGGCTGAGAAGAGAGAACTTCCCGTGTTGCATTCCAGGCCTCTTTGCTGGGCTCAGTGAGAATGTGGGAGGTTGGCTGCAAGCTGCCTGGCTGCACGGCACACACCTCCCTCAGTGGTGTCCCTGCTGGAAGGCACTGAGGCTTCTGAGAATACCACATCCGGAGAGCCGGGAGGCAGGAGCTACAACTGCCACATGATCCCAGCTGTAGCCCTGGGTGTAAAATACAAGTAAATCCCACTAATGTCCTCCAGGGACTGAGTGACACTGCAAAGGGTTTATGTGGGCTTTTCCTACATTGCACAAATCGGCGTTGAGCTGCATAGGTGACACTGTCCCCTTCCGTGATTTCCCAGAACGTTTGTCAGGAACCCTGTGGGCTGCATCACTGAGCAGGGAATCTTCATTATTCATTTCAACATCACTTTTCTTGGAAACCCTGACTGCTCTACTCTCCAGAAATAATCCATCAAACTTTCCTCTTTGTTGAAGTCATACTGCAAGAACTCCCATAATCAAATTCCCCACATTAGGATCCCTGCTTTATTATGTAACTACAGAGTCAACAGGGAAAAGAGTGGATCAGACACTGACATCTTGTTTTCTCTCTCTCTCTTATAAGTTTTTATTATGAAAAATTTCAAACAAATGCAAAGTGAGAGACATGGAATAAAGAATCTCCATGTGCCCTCCACCCAGCTTGGACAATCGCAGGTGCCAATCTTGTTTCATCTATTGCCCCACCCCCACTACTATGCACACTATTTTTTTTTCTGCTGGAATTTTTAAAAGCAAGTCCCAGACACAGAGCCATTTCACTCATACATACTTTAGCATGCATCTCTAACTAATAAGAACTTTCTTTTTTAACATAACCTCTGTAGGCATTCGTATTTATTTAGTATCTGTTGGTATCTACTTAGCATTTAGTATTAGTGCAAGGCATTATAGTAAAATTCTCCATACCATATACTTCATGAAATCTCAGCTTAGCAGAGAAACACCCTGGAAATTCATGAACTCCCCAGGAGAAAGAAAAAAATGCCCCAGCCCTGAGAACATTGCTATTTGCATTTTACTCATGAGGAAAAGTGCTCAGCTAGCTCAGGGTAAGCTGTGGAGAGGCTGTGGGCCAGGAGCCCTCAGAGTTTACAATACGAGGCATGTCAGAGCCTGACTTTGCGCCATGCCCCCTGGATATTCAGGGTATTAGAAGAGCATCGCTTTCTCATCTGAAAACTACCTTTTTTCCCCTTAAACTACCTTATACTTATTACTTGAAGTTATATTGTCAAGGTAAAAACACACAGCTTCTTGGAAAGGTAGTGCCTTAAAAATAGACACCACTCAGCCAAAGTTTTGAAAAATCCAATTGACATTTGTACTAATGAGGCTTGTACACATATGGAGCAGAGGGGAAATGTTGCCTCACACAAAAGCAATCTCAGTATAAGTATTTCTGTTTGCTGTGTGCTCCTCCTTTGCAATCTCTGCACCTAATCTATATATCAAAGCTCAGGGGATTTAGGCAGAATAGCTACGTTGTGTTGACTTATTGAGTCATAAGTCATAAATCATAGCTTGGAGTGACCCTTTCCCTCAAGGAAAGACTGATAAGGCCATCCTGAGTCACAAAGATCCCACATAGCCTTTGGGCTGCTACCTGTGGCCAGGTCCTCTAACCCCAGGCTCCCAGATACCAAACCCAAGTCAGCCGGCATAGATAGTCACAACGTGCAGTTGATTTTCCCTTCAAAAGCTCTTGTGCCTTCTTATTCTTGCCCTCTCCCAGGTTCTCATCACTTTATGCAAGATTATGCCAGGGACTGGGACATGTTATGCAAAGGAGGTGCCCGGAGCTGCAGCGTGGGTGAGGGCTATGCCTAACAAGAGGGCGTTCACTAAAGATGAGCTGTTTGCATCTGCTTTGGTGGATGCTCCCTCCGCCTGGAACACCCTTTGGATGTCTGCTTGACTTGCCCCTCCGCCCACTGTGCTTTCAGCTCTCTGCACAAGTATCCCATTATCTGAGGGCCTTCCCTATCCCTGCATCAAAGGGCACACTCACTGCCACTCTCGAGCCCTTTATTCCCTCTTATTAGTCTCTGTCCCCTTTATCGCAACCTGATCCATATTGATTATTTGTTGTCTGGGTCATTGCTGTATCCCCTACACCCAGAACGGTGCCAGGCATATGGCACAGAGTCGATACACTCGTGCAGAATGAATGACCTCCTTGAGGGCAAGATCTCACCCTCTTTTCTACCGCACACGACTGATCCAAGTGGGCACTAATTACAAAACCCTCCTCTTTGGAGGAAGGCTCCACAGGAAGTCCACAGGGAGACACGAATGAGCTTCTCAGAGCCAACACCCCAAAAACCTAACTGTTCTGATAGGAATGCGTATTTCTTAAATCTGTATCCTCTGTGACTGCTACAGAGCTTGTGACAACCAGCTGATAACCACATGCTCTGTTCCTGTACTTTGTTCCTGGCTTTCAGGGTCTATGTGAAGCCTCCCAACAGCCTGATGCTAACGAACTTTCAAGCACGTACACTTTAAGAATAATATATCCCTCTCAGAAGGACACCACCGAAAGGTGTTCCTTCAACAACAGAAAGATTTATTATGCTCTTCCCCCACAGAAAAACCACAGGAATATTTCCTTCTTGACTGCAGCAGCGAGTTCCAAGTTTCATTAAAGAACCAGCCAGATGCTTCCTCCTAGCTTGTGTGGGAAGAAGTTAAGATAAAGAGCGTTTGAAACTCTACCTCTGCACACCTGACTCACTTTATTCCCTTCTGACAGGTCTTCTTCCTGTTTCCCCAACGTCAGGGACGTAGAGCTGTGTGACCTATCTCCGCGGGAAGCTGGGGCTTTGGAACCTGCCTGGCCCCTCTCCCTCTGGTATTAATAATAGATGGCTCTTAGCAAATTGCACATCTGCCATACACCAAGCACTGTGCTTTACAAATTGTCTCAAAGTCTTAACTCCCAAATTAGAAAAGAACTGTAACCTGAGTGTGTGCTGCCTGGACAGCCCCTGTATTCCTAGCAACAGAGTCTATCTTTCTGCCTCTCTCACCAAGAATCCCCTTTCTCCAGTGTGTTTGCAGAAAGAGAGTTGTTTTCTCATCCCCAGAGCCAGTCCACGGTGCAGCCTGTTCCTCTGCTTTCACCTGCTCCTAAACTCCACACCCAGCCAGGGCCTCTGCTCACTGGCCTACAGGTCCTGGCCTGGGACTCAGGGCTGCCACCTTCCCTTGCCTCAGGGGTGCAGTAGGCAGAGTAGTGAGCCTCAAGAATGTCCACATTCTGGAACCTGTGACTGTGTTACCTTACATGGGCTTTGCAGCTGTGATTAAGTTAAGGACCTTGAGATCGGGAGATTATCCTGGATTATCCGGGTGAGCATGATGTAATCACAAGGAGCCTTATAAGGGAAAGAGGGAGGCAGGAGGGTCAGAGTCAGAGAGGATGGAAAGATGAAAGCAGAGGTTGGAGGGATGCAGGGAAGGGGCAAAGGAACGCAGGCAGCCTCTAGAAGCTGGAAAGGGCAAGGAAACGGATTCTCCCCAGAGCTCCAGAAGGAATGCAGCCCTGCCAACACCTCGATTGTAGGTCTTCTCCCTCCAGATCAGGAAAACAATGAATGTGTGGTGTTTTAAGTCACTAAGTTTGTGAATAATTTGTTATACTGGCAACAGGAAACTAAGCAGGGACACCACGTTATTCCAGGTGCTGGAACAGAGCAGTGAACACAAAAGGCAAAAATCCAAGCCCTCCTAGTGCTTATATTTTAATGGGGCCCCCCTTCATGGTATCCCCACTCGACAGGGTTCACCCAACCCTTGTCCTTCTTTTCCAGATAGGATAATCCTGTAAAACACAGATAATCCACACCAATACATTTCTCGCAGTCTGAGTTACTCAGTTAGAAATCATGCCTTGCAGTTAGGTGATTCCCAGAATAATGCATGGTAGGCTTCATTTCTCCAGTTCGTACTCTTTTCAGCGTCTCTTTGCCAACATGAGGTCAAGATATCCCTCCTCATTCTTCCTGTGGTCTTCTGATCTCCTGTGAGTGGCTCTTAGATCACATGCACACACCCAAAGACAAGCAGTCTCAGCCTCAATCCATATTGGCGAGGGGATCTTCCTACAGGCAGCATATTCTGCCCAACTAAATAAAGATATACCTTTGCTGTTGTTATGCAGAGCAGCTCCAGCCCACTGTCCTCAGCCCCTACCCCACCTGTAGACTGTGCCTGGGACCCACCTGGCCCCAGAAAGGCTGCCCATCACTGTGCCTTTCTGCATAGAAAGATCTTTGCTTATGATCACCACCCCTGCTACCCAGAGAACTGGTACAAGCTGAGTGGATGTCCTTTTTTGATACACTGAGTTCCATCTAATTCCTACCCAAGACTGAATCGATGCCCCCTGTCCCCCATCCATAGCAAGCCCTTAAGAGTTCTGGGATTTTTCTTCTCTTAGTTACAGAAAGGAACCCCCAAGTATAAGTACCTCTTTTTAATCACTTATGAAGGATCCTTTCCTCCTCCTCCTCCTCCTCCTCTGTCATGCATGAGCTTTTCCTAACAAAGAACCAGGACCATTCCAATCAAGCACAGGCACCTCAAGTGAATACTTTTGATTAAAACAAACTTTAACTCTGGGGACTGAGGAATTTCAGAAAGAATATTTGTTGGCTGTAGAACCATTAGCTATATAATGCTGGTTTCAAAGTAATTATGGTAAAATAAAGAATAATATACTTATTATGTGTTTACCAGGTACCAGGGACTTTTACTAAATGTTTTACTTGCCTTAGCTCATTTAATCCTCATCAGTGAGGTTGGGACTATTATCCACATTTTACAGATGAGGAGATTGAGGCTGGGAGGGGTTAGGAATATTGCTCCAAGATCACACCGCTATCTGGTGGTAGAGCCAGAGCTCAAACACTGGACTGCCTGACAGTCCGACCCTAACCACTCTGCCACACTGCTGCTTTCACATGCTTTAGTAACTGGAAGGCTGTTCAGGCTGGTGCCTTCCACCTCCATGTCTATTTTAAACTGAAAATACTAGGAAAGCATTTAATAGGAATTAAATAGGAAAGGAAATTAACAGGAAAGGAGGGACAAGACAGGCTCATGACCAAATTTGACCACCATGAGAATTATAGAGAGATGAGAAGAAACCTGAAAAGCCCTGAACAAAACAACAACAAAAATTTTTTTTAATTATACCTAATTGAGCAATGGTAAGTTTGGAAATTTGTGGTTTACTGTCAAGAGTGGTGTAGGGACTGGTGGCAATATTTATTTTGAAAGTGTCAAGGACTGCCACCACCATTTAGATGCCTTTAATAAATGAGAGTCTAAAATACCGTAAAGAGAATCCCAGCAGAGACTGCAAGCCAAGAATCCTTGGCTTACAAAATAGTGGGGGCTGCTTCTTCCCAAGTTACCATGCACAGAAGCAAAACTTGGCAGAATCTGAAACAAAGGATTTTGATCCTGTTCCTACCATTGCTTCCAGAGAAGGAAGCAAAACAAACCACTGGTTTTATCTACTACAATTCCTGAGCACCAAGACCCTGCTTGGAAGAGAATCCCACCCTGCTCTCTGCCCAGAAAAATTAGCCCCTCAGGAGGCAGCCCGAAAAGACCTAAGTGCAGGGCCGGATTTTTCTACCTCTGCTTATTTTCTGCAGAGTTCTGTTTCTTGAGGAGACTTTCCACATACAATCAAGCTGCTACTCTGACACCATTTTCATTGAGTAATTCATGGTGATGTCACACCAGCCAGGCACTAGGGGAAACCCTGGTTTTTATGGGTTGGCTCTTAATTTAGGAATTTTTATTTTCTGACTTCCCTCCCTTTTTCACTGGACTCCACTGCTTTTGAGGCAAGATGCCTGAGTGGTGAAGTGTTGCCTGCTTTTGAGAAAAGGAATTCCTGCTGGTTGAGAGGCAAATGGTTGAAAGAGGCAAGATGCCTGTTTTGTAATAGTACATCTTAATTGGAGAGCCGGGGAAAGAGGAAGGATGTGTGGGGCTGCTAGGGGCTTGGTTTCTCGAGCTGAGCAGAGAAGATGGGCTGGGAGCATGAGGACTCACAGCCACCCCCTGAAGCCACAGTCCCCCGTACCTGGGGAGCTGACCACCTCCTCCCTGGCACCTGGGCAACCACATGCAACCCACATCCCCACTTTCCTGCCTTGCCTCTTTGCTGCTCTATGCAGCAAGACAGCAAAGGCGAGTTTGGCAAAGCTTGCCTGTAAAAGCCTAATCCAAACAGCATGTCCGCTGAGCTCAGCGGGTGACTCATGTGCAGTGATGTGTGAGGCCAGCAAGCAGAGATTAGGATCTGGCCCGCCCGCCAGCCTGCCCTGCACTTCCTTTGATCAGCTCTGATGGTTTTTAATTCTGCAGAAGCAGCTTCCTGCCAGCAGCAAGCAGCTCTCTTGGTGGAGGCTGGAGCCCCATCTATGCTGACCTACTTGTCAGAAGGGAGGGAGGCGTGTGCTGATGGCACAGGGACTGACATCCTGGGCTCACAGCCCGTGCGGAACCGAGAAGGGAGCTTCTTTCGCTGAGGTGCCCATGGTGACATCAGAAGCTTGTTCCTCAGCCAACACCGGCAAGGCCATGCGTGTGAGCAGCCCAGGCTCTGAACCTGCTGCTGGCATAGGTTAGAATCACTGAGTAATAAAGAAAAATGGGACTCTCCCTAGGGGACTTTTTTTTGGTAAGCTGGGGCATCTCTCAGGACAGCATCTGGCACAAAATGAAGGGCTCTCTGGGTTCTTCAGAAGTACTGTTTTACATCTGTTTTGCTCAAAGTGGAACACATTCGGAGTATATTACTTTCTTGAACTGTTCTTCCTCTGTTGGTTGGAATGTGTTTGCCTCTGGAGTCTTCCAAATCCTCTCAATGACCTCTGCCAAGTAGAGCACCTGAAATCTGGTCTCATGCTTTCTCATTCCCTCTCTTCCACCATCTTGCTCTCTCCTTTCTTTCTCTTTTCCCAGGAAGTACAGCAGTGATTTTGCCCTTAGCTGCATGTTAAAACCACCCTAGGAGGGGGGTGTGGTCTAAAAAATCCCTAGGCCCAGGCTCCACCCCAGAATAATTCAATCCAAGTCTTTAAGGGTAGGACCAAGCAGCAGTGGTGCTTAAAGTTCCCATTGTACAGCCAATGTTATGAGTCACTGAGATCTTTGGGTCCATTGGCATCAGCCATAAGCTCTAAGAATGGCCCTTCTCTCCTTATCTGTCCTCCCACTGCCATTAAGTTTGAGGGTTTGGGGACTGGTGTATACTTTAACCAGGTCAAGGTAAGATATCTGGATGGGATAACTAGCCTACACATTAAGAAGGATTTGTTCATCTGATTAAAAGTATTTACCATCCTGCTGAGACTTAGCACAGACAATGAACATGAGGGAATACAGAATAGAAGGGTCGTGACAAAGAAGTAGGGAATGATTCAGCACACAGAACAATGACTGATCCAGTGGGAATTTCTGGGAGGCAGGTTTGTCTATGGTAGTGAAGAGCAGTGGGCAGGGCTTCTAGATGAAACAAGGATCTGCTAGTTAGATTTTAATTTCAGATAAACCATAAGTAATGCAATATTTGGGACATACTTATATTTAAAAAGTATTAGTCATTTATGTGAAATTCAAATTGGACTGGAAATTCTATATTTCATTTGCTAAATCTGGAAATTCTAGCTTTGGGTGGTGGCTGGAGAGGAGAATCTCCAGCATATGAGGGAGTGGTAGGTCTCACTTGTATGGTCCTGCCCCCCAGGGGGTCCGGGGAAAGCATGGAGGCATTGTCCCAATGACTAGGGATTGCTACTGGTCCTTGGTGGATGGGGACCAGGAGGCTAAACATACTTCAGTAGGTGGGATAGTTCCAATTAAGAATTATCCCATCTAAAATGCCAATAGCATCCAGATCAGTCTCACGTACTTCACCATTTTACCGAGCACTGACGCTATCATCCTCATATAGTTGATCCCCAGAAAGCAATGTACCAGCTACTCAGAGAGGTTCAGAACCTGTCCCAACCAGGCAAAGAAAGAGTCAACCAGACAAAGTCTCAGGTACTTACCCCAAAGCCTCCTATCATCCAAGCCAAATCATGTAGCTGGTCCAATGATATGAAACCCTGAAACTGGCTCTAAGCCTTAAAAGATTACTATAAGCACCACCTCCTTCAGGAAGCCGCCTTTGACTTCTCCAGTATTCACTGACCTGTCTCCTCAATCCTTAAAACCCTTTTTCTTTTAATTTAATACTTGAACATATTCTGCTAATAGTTCCATGTGTGCTAGCCTGTAAGTTAGTGTCTCCAAGTAGCCTGGAAGTACGACAGTGATTCTAACCTTGTAAGAAAGTGAGATCAACTTCTGGGTGACCTCTGGTGTAACCGAAATGTGAAAATAGGCGAGACAGTTAAAGTAAAGATGAAAATGAAGATGAGAAACCATATAGAGGAAGGAGAAGACCAGGAACCAGAGATAAGATAATCTTGTCAATGGATGCTAAATTAAAGTCTGGGCTTCCTGACAGTTAAATCAAAAAAGGGAAACACAATTGGTTATGTCATTCACTCTTACTGTATGAAAAAAACGAAGCAATATCAGCTCATGAGGAAATGTAATCTTTATCCTCATGCTAAATTCTAAGTGAAATTTATCACACAGATCCTAATAGTCAGGACTCTGAGAAACATAATGGACAATGTCTTCAATTGAGTTTTCAGAAGATGCAAAAAACAGTGTTTTGTTTTGTTTTGTTTTTCTGATTATTTCTTATGATTACCCTCTAAGAAAGTCGGGACTACAGCATTGAACCTTGACTCGGTGAAGGCATTTTTATAAGGAGCTAAGCTAGCAATTTATTGGTTTCTAGTGATCTTATTCATAAAGGGGCACTTGGAAGTTTTCAACTGCCCAGAGCTTTTATGAAGGCTTCCTGTGTGGCTCTCCTGGGAGCTTCTGTCTGCCTTAAGGAGAAAGTGGGATGGGGTGAAAGCTAGGTTTGTGGTGAGGAGTAGAAGAAAGAATGGGAGCAGGCACATTCCACTTGCCACCCTCCCCTCCTCTCCCCAAGCTAGAATCAGTCAGGATTACGCACCCTGCTCAGAAGGTGCTTCTCAGCCACATCCCCAGGAAAGGAATAAAGGAAAACAGTGTGTCACCAAGGACGCACCCAGGGTAGGATCCTACGAATGACTTGAGGGACTGCCTGACCCTGTGGATTATCCTTTAATGAGTGCTACATTTTGGGGTTAGTTTGTCTCTCTTCCAAAAGCAGGGAACAAATAATTAGATGACTCAAGAAAGAGTTTCCACTTTTGGTTTTAATTGGAGCTCTTTTTTTAAAAAACCAACTTCTCTAATGGGTGGGAGACTAAAACAAACAAAAAACAAACCACAGATAAAACATCCCCACTGGACAACATCAGTGAGAGGAAACTTTGGCCTGGGGCTTTGAGGCCCAGGAGCTGTGGGTTGCTGATTAACACACATGTCCCCTCTCCCTGCCCACCCACCCCCATCTCAGGTACCAGCCCTAGCACTTGGTGGCTAGCAGTGGCAAGACCATGATGACCCATCATATGTCAGGACCCATAGATTATCAAAAGTCTAAGCAGCAGGCCCAGGATGAGAGGTCAAGGCCAAAGGTACAAATCTGTAGCACAAGCTTTTGTCTTTTCTTTTTAGATGGCAGCAGCTTCTATTTCTTTCCTTTTGGTGTGAAAAGGACAGCTAGAGCAGGCAGGGCTGGTCCAGGTGCAGGTGGGGAGACTCAAACAGCCTTCCCACTGCTCCTTCTCTCCTTACTGGGGATAAGAGGGGAATCCTGTGGGAGAGAGGGGGCCAGTCAAGGAAAAGTCTTTTCCTTCTTCTCTGCAGAGAGGTCAACCTGGTTGTGCTGCCCTTGCTTGCCTAAGGGGGTTGCTTCTCAGGTCAGTGGATACTGGGCTTAGTGCTGGAATGTGTATACTGAACTCGTTTCCAATTCTCTGGCCAGCCAGAAATGTTGACCCAAGTTCTCCCCATCACATGGGATTAGAGGAAGGGGGTTTAGGCAGGGTCATTTTTGACTACTCAGCATCTGAACTCCCATCCCATGCTTAGGAATTTACCACTTCATTAATCCTGGTGCCCTAAAAAAGAGCCCCAAGGACCAGATGCTTTCTTTTCCAGTCTCCTTTGTATGTAGGACATGGGCACATACCCAAGACTTGGCCAAGCAGATGCACCTGCTCCAGATGGAATCAGAATTACTGCCACCAATAAATAGGGACCCCTTTTGGGTGGAGGCTGCAAGGCTACAAAACTATACAGGCTCTCAGAGCAGTGGTATTCATGGCGTTATCCAGTGTCCAGGGCTGAAGACGGTGGCAGTACAAGTGGGGGTACAGCATTGGGCAGTGGTGGCAGTGGTATCCTCGTCTTGCCCTCTATGCTGTAGTTGTGCCCGAGGCTTTGGCTATGATCTTGAATTCCTGGGTCCTGTATATTCTAAGCCTTCCCCAGTGATTCTATAAGTTGCCCAATAGCATTTTAACAAATTCCTTTAGTGCTTAAATCAATCAGAGTTGGTCTCTGTTGCTTGCAGCTGAGAACTCTGACCCTGTCTAACTATAACTGGCTTCAGCCAGTCGTTTGCAGATGCTTTTTCTCTTTCACTGCCTGCATTCTTCATGCCTCTGCCCTCTTGGCAATTCCACAAGTAATCCAGAAAAGGAGGAATGAGCATGCAGAGAATTTAACCACAGCTGGGAAGCAAGCCAAGAGAACACTGAAGAACTTGAATATTAGATCCCTTACTTTGTTAGGTGGAGTGAATGCAGGATTAATGGGACAGAAGGCTGTGAGCTGTCCATCATCTTTTATTTTTTTTAATCTCTAACTTGGTTATACAATGATACAATGATTACCCATGGCATTTAAAGACCCACGAAGGCATGGACCAAGTCTGCCTCGTTTGCCCCAGTACACAGGTCATTCTAGGCACTCAGTAAATAATAGTAAAGGGACAATGATGGGAGTTTGGAAGAGGAACTTAATATATCCTCAATGTCTCTTTAAAAAAAGAATTGACTGCACTGAGTGGGAGCTAAAGATTAAGGCCTGTGAGTCGAGCCAACACTTCAGATATTTGGTGGTGTTGATTGAGGAGCAAGAGCCTGGAGCTTTAGCCATCAGACAGTCAAAGGCAGAGACAACACACTCCCAAGCAGGCAGAGCCTGACTTGGGTCTAGCCCAGACAGAATGTTGGTCCATTTCTTCTTGGAAAGGGGCCCCAAGAATGCCTGCAAGCTCAATTGAGATAGCTCTCCAAAAAGCGTTTTGAATCATTTTCAAATGCATTGGCAGTCCCAGAGAGTCAGTTTGAGTCTAGAAAACCAAGGGCAGGATCGTAGCTACCTTACCCATAAAGTGACTTCGATGCATCTCTTGTAGTAAGCCTGGTTTTGAGTGACACTCTTATTTGGGATTGGGTCCTCAAAGGTGCATTTGCTACAAACGGATTTAGGTAGTAATTCTTGTTTGTGGGATTAACTACTAAAACTTTACCTTAGACAAATCTCTTAACTAACTTTTCTAAGCTCTCATTTCCCAATTTTAAAATGCCTGGTTTTAAAATATAAGGTTTGGACTACCTCACTCACCAATTTCTTATCTAAAATGTGACATTTCTATCATTTCCCTTAAGGACAAGAGTCATGCATTCTTCAACATGCCTTTCAGCACAAGTACTTTACAGGCCCTCAGTGTGCCCATGTTCCAGAAACACCTACGCTAGATTCCCCCAGGAGCCACCCCAAGCCAGGACCAAGAACTAGCAGTGGTAAAGTTAAAAAGAGAAAATGCTGGCATCCTGTGACTTATAACTATCATCTACGTAACCTGTTACAGAACCTTTAACCCACTTTTTGTGCTTAGGTTTTGCTGCGGGAGCTGGATTTCCAAGGAACCTACTTCTAGCCCAGGGTGATTTTTAAATTCACAGTGAACAGGAGAAGATGGCTAAGGGTGACACTCCTCACACGGCCTGGGGCTGAGGGAGGAGAGAACTGTGAAATAGCATCCACAGGGATGTATTTTAAACCTGTGCTGTCCAACTCGGTTTTTACATGTGGAATCTATGGCAATTGCTTTTGCTCAGCGAGGGTGCTGCGACTGTTTTGGTCCTTGGCTTCGAGCGATAAGCAGATTTGAAGGTCATAAATGACAGCAGACAGGATGGTCCTCTTATTTCCTTTGCTTTCTCCCTGGGGAGAGGAAAAGAGAGACAAGACCAAAAACAAGTAAATCCCAGCAGGGGGAGCTGAGAGGAGAGACTGGAATGGCAGCAGACTTGGGAGCTCAGCCCGCCTGCAAAAATCTGATGCCCTGCATTGCTGGAGGAGAGAAGCCAAGTCTTCCCAAATCCAGGCGCCCCAACATGATTGCGAAAGCCACACCCATCAGCCCACAGAGAGCCAACACTGCTGCAGAACCAGTGAGAAATCTTGGGAAGCTGCCCAAGTTTCCGGAGACATCTTTGTAAAAGCTACCTTTCTCCCTGGGGGATGCTTGAACTCCAGCACAGGGGACCCAGAGCTGAACATCTTTTTTTATTTTTAAAGGAAAAGTTAATTTCAGAACTTTTGTCCTTAATTGTGTTGTAGGGCTACTTGCCAATTCCTTCTGCCACTAGCAGCGGGCAGGGCTGACTGAGCCAGCACATAGGGACTCTCAATGAGCTTTGATGTCAACAGAGGTAGGCAGGGCAGGCCCGGGTGGAAAACCGTGAAGTCAGCAGAGTTATCTCCGGCACTCCTCCCTTCCCCTTGTTTCCCCTTTCTCCACCCATTTCCCCCCTCTCCGCTTCCAGCTTCTTTTCCCAGGGGACCCTGTAACATGAAAACCCGCCGTCATAAGATACGAGGGGGCCAGCTCATGGCTCCAGCTATCAAAGTCTGCTTTTTTTCCCAAGTCTAAAACAAACAAAGGCGTGCATTCCATACATTTCCTAAGAAAAGAGAGTGAGTACAGAAACCTTGTCCTTTGTGCTCTCTCCGTGAAATCCCAAGAGTTTGGGGCCTCAACTTTGAAGCTGTCTTCCTGCCTCCTGGGGTTTTAAAAAATGATTCAAAAGTGTCTCAAACCAATACAGCTGCTTGGTTTATGGCTCAGATTTGAACCACAAATTATAAAATGATAAATCGCTGCTCAAGTCTCTTCCAGGAAAGACTATGTTGTTGAGATTAAGTTACAACCTCATGGACGTATGAGTGAGTCTAGCTGCTGACTAACTCTCACACTCATTTTCCTGTTGGAGACGTTTTTTTCTTCCTGAACGCTCACTGTTTCTGAAGACTTTAAACAAAGAAAATGACTGAAGGCAGGAAAAACATCAGGGACTTCTTAACCCACGGAGCTTTGTGCTTTATTATGTAATGGCTGCTTTCATTTTATGAGAATCAAAGGAAGTTTGAGAAATATCTTTGTTCTTGAGCATTTAACTGCCAGAGAACAGTGAGAAATGGCTTCACGTGGGCAGCAACACGCACTTCAAACACCGATTGGAATGTGAGGTGTGTAGTAAATCAAAGCTGTTTTAAGGAATTTAGGTCTTAAAGTATCTGTTCAGTGATTTGGGCAGGATTGCAACATGAATTACTGTATTTTGTTCCCATGAAAATCAATTCTTTGGAATTCTTTTACAGGGTCTCTTGCTGCAGAGGAGCGTAGCAAGTAATTAGGGCACATGCATGCTTTGCTGTAATGATGTGCCCTGCCAGAGCTCTGGCAGGCAGCAGGAGGAGGAGAGATGGAATACATACTTGTTTGAGGCAGCTATCTTGCCTTGCTTCAGGCTCCGTCACACTGACCTCATTTCAATTACCTGGGGCTGCAGGAGGCAGCTCAATCATCCATCGTGTTTCTCCAGTGCAGTACCTTGGTTGCACAACTATGACCCGGTTTCTCCAAGGCCACTCAAGCCTTGAGGACCATCAGACCATGAGTCATAATCACGTTAGCACTTACTCCTAAATTCACCTCCTGTTTACTTTACATCTTAGACCCTTCCATCCTCCCTTTCTTGGGGTACTCGGGTCCTGGGTGGCAGTTTTCATTTTGTGATGTCATTTCACTTTATTGACCCCCCACCCACCAACACCCAAGCCCCTGCAGGCCTCATCACAGCTACGCCTGTCTCTGCTTTCCTGAAATCAGCCCTGCCATCATTGCTGCTGCTTTTTCTGGGATACTTCAAGTTATGCAGAGAGTTCTTTTCCTGTGATTATAGCTCTTTCTTCCAATTTTGACTAGTCTGGCGTCTCTATGATTATAGCTCATTAGGACTCCCAAGGCTAGAGAGGCACTTTTTTTAAACCTCTGCCTTGTTTTTATTTTTCAAAATAACATTTATTGTAACTTATTTTTGCAGAGAAGTGTAAAGAAGAAAGCAATAATGGTCATTAATCTCACAGTCCAGATAACCCCTAATAATATTTTTTTTTTAAAAACGTAACACGTAGACATGAGGAAAAAATTAAAACAGTAAAAAAAAATGTATAAAAGGGGAAATAAAAGCTCCCTCTTCTGCCCTGAATCCCTCCCCAAAATATAACCACTATTAATATTTTTTGTGCATCCTTGTTACTACATATTTGTGTATGTCTTCTAACGAGATTTTCCATAAAAGAGATCTTACCGTGTTTATCTTCTTGCATCTTGATGTTTTCACCTAAAATGCCATCTCAGAGATTTTCCCAAACCTGTACAACAGACATGCTCCCTACTTTTAACGTCTGTGCCTTCCAAGTGAAAGGTACTCAATTAATGTCACTCCTGGCCGCTTTCTGTTCCTTTATTTCCTCTGCCTGTTGAGTGCAGAGTGACTGATCTGAATAACAATTTTTGGAGGGTAAGCTAGACATGCTAGGTTCAATTCTGACCTTTTCTTCTTAGGATCGAGTTGCCTAGAGGGAGGGCCTTCTGCTCCTCCAGAATTGGGCACAACTGGAGAATGTTCTGCCCTTTCAGGGTTTCAGTAGTAAGAAGGCCATTTTTCTCTCACTTAATACAAGATAGCACACAGTACAGCATCCAGCTTAGTCTTTATCAGAGATATTTCAGCCTGCATTTTTAACTCCTTTGATTTCTCATTTTGTTCGGAATCTGAGCAGGGAAGAAGGCTGTTATTTATTGGGCCTTTTCGGGGTCTTCAAATGTCATTCCATATTTGGATGTATCAAAATTTATTTAATCAGTTTCCTAATTATGGATGTTTAGGTGGTTTCTAGTTCATTGCTCAAACACTCCGGTGAATGTCTTTATACATATGCCTTGGTGCACTTTTTGCAAGCACATCAAAAATTTGATTACTTATAGTCGAATTGCTAGACCAAAAATGTGTATCTTTGTGTCCCAAATAAAAATGGGAGAAAAAGATTACCTCAATCTTAATGGAAGTTGGGAAGGGGATGCCTAGCTAATACACTGATAATTATAATGGCAGTGGTTGGGCACAGTGGCTCACACCTGTAATCCTAACATCTGGGAGGCCAAGGTAGGAGGATAGCTTGAGCTCAGGAGTTTGAACCAGCCTTAGCAAGAGCAAGACCCCAACTCTACTAAAAAAAGAAAAAAAATAGAAAAGTTAGCCAGGTGTCCAGTGCCCGGTTGTAGTCCCAGCTACTCTGGAGGCTGAGGCAGGAGGATCGCTTGAGCCCAGGAGTTAGAGGTTGCAGTAGCTATGATGATGCCACTGCACTCTGCCTGGAGTGACAGAGTGAGATTCTGTCTCAAAAAAAATAATAATTATAATGGCAGTAATTAATGTTGATCTATTTCTTGCTGTTTGCCAGGTTCTGTGCTAAGCACTTTATATATACAAATATTTTTTAATCCTCATAACCTTATGATGTAGTGACTATTATTATCTCCATTTTTTACAGTTGGGGATGCTGAGATCAAACTGTTAAATAACTAGCCCAAGGCAAAGTCACATAGCTAGTAACTAGTAGAGATGGAATTCAAGTCCATGTTTGTATAATTCCAGAGCCTACTTTTTTTTTTTTTTTGAGAGACAGTCTTGCTCTGTTGCCCAGGCTAGAGTGCAGTGGCATCATTATAGCTCACTGCAGCCTCAAACCCCTGGGCTTAAGCAATTATTCTGCCTCAGTCTCCTGAGTAGCTGAGACTACAGGTGCATGCCACGACGCCCAGCCAATTTTTTTCTATTTTTAGTAGAGGCAAGGTCTTGCTCTTGCTCAGGCTGGTCTCGAACCACTGAGCTCAAGCAATCCTCCCACCTCAGCCTCCCAGAGTGCTAGAATAACAGGCATGAGCCACCACACCCAGCTAGAGCCTATACTTCTAACCACCAGACTAAAGGGTGTTCCCCATGGAATAGGGTGGGTGTGGTAGCCTGGTCTAGCATTTGAAAATGTGTGAAGACCAATGGTTCAGCTCACATATATGTACATAAAATAGTAATTAAGAATACAGAATTGCGGCCAAACTGTATGGGTTCAAGTCTTAGCTTTGCCTTTTAGAAGCTGTGTAATAAGTACCTCAAATTCCTTATCTGCACAATGGAGATTTTTTTTAGGAGGATTAAGTTATTTAATATTTGTAAAGGAGTAGGAACACTGTCTGGCATCGAGTAAGTGTTTCATAAGTGTTTGTTAAGTAATATGAATTCATTTATTTTACAAATATTTTAAATTCCAAAAGCAATACATGAATTCATATTTGTATTATACTGAATAATTGAAACAATATACAAGTATATACTGAAAGTGAAAGTCCTCTTCATCTTAAGCATCTGCCACAACCAGACCCCACTGAATCCCAGTCTTTAGAAGTTAATGGTTAGTGTCTATGCTTTCAGGCCTTTTCCAAAAATGTATTTATCTTTATATGTACATAGTTTTAGTTGTACACAACTGGGATTATACCACCAGGAAAGCAGCTTAGCATGGTGATTAATAAATGGACACTGAAGCAAGACTGTCTGAATTCAAATCCCAGCTCATCTACCTTCCAGCTGTGTGACTTTAGACAAGTTTTCTAACCTCTCTGAGACTCAGTTTTCTCATTAATTTCCACAATGGGAAAAAAACAAGTATTTTCTTTATTGTGGATATGAGTTAATACCTGTAAAGTTCTTCAAACAGTGCCTGACACATAGAAAACACTCACTAAATGTTAGTTCTCATACTTATGCTTCCATATGCTGCACTGGGACTTGTTCTCTCTCGCTTAATAATATATCTCAGGGGCTATTCCACAGCAGCATATATAAATATACCTCATTTTAAAAGTGGCTACGTAATGTTCTATAGTATAACCGTACTGTAGTTTATTTAGATTTGCCCCAATTTGGGTCGTTTCTAGCATTCGTGCCCTTTCTCATCTGAGAATGTAGAGTTCTAGAGTCAATTGCTGGTCATCAGTATATTCTACTTTATTTATTTAAAAAACCCATATATCATTTACTACGTCAGCCAATGTCCTAACCACCTTATTCATTTAATAATTATATTGACATTATTAAAGTGGAGCTATTTAATACGTGTATTACAGATGGGGAAACTGAGGCACAGTGCAGTTTAGTAACTTCCCCATGATTCCATGGCTAGGAAGGGGAGGGCTGGGATTCCAACCCTGGTAGTCTGACTCCTGAGTCCATGCTCTTAGCCACCACACTCTGAACGTCTCTTCTCTGTTCTAAAATCTATGTCTGCACTTCATTAAAACCTTGAACCTCATCTCATCATATTTCATGCCCATATTACTGATGGGAATTCAGCATCTTTGGAATATACTTAGGAATAAACAAGTAATCTAAAGGGCAAAATGATTGCTAAATCAACTTGACCCATTAAACTACCAAGAGCAAGCCTGAGGACTGTCCCTGACAATAGCCAGGCAGCACTGGGAAAGCTCACCAGGGATGACACCAGCCCTTACCTTCAGAGGCCCCAGGTCTGGGCTCTCAACCCTGCATCTCTGTGCCACTCTGGCTCACTGAGCAAACTCACCATACAGGGCAGCAGACAGCCTTAAAATAAACAAACATGTTTGCGCTGTGCCCAGTTATGGAACAGTGTATATCCAGTTAGGCAGTACAAAACTCATGTAAATGATCTTTCCTTTTCCCAATTCCTGCTGTGTATGAGTCTTTCACAACGGACTCGGCTAACTCAAATTCCTAAAATGCTAAAGTTCAGAAAGCCTGGTAAAATATCAAACTCTCCCTTCTCTGTCCTCTACTACTGCCCCCATCCCTACCCTCAGGCTACTTTAGCTTGTAGACATGTGTATGAAATGCCCTTTTCTTTAAAGATATGGATGAGATATTTCTTTTGGAGTATGTCCAGACAATCTGGCAAATGCTCACCTGGCATTAGCCACAGGGAAGCATATTTTTTTTAAAAAAGTCACATGGCCGGGCGCGGTGGCTCACGCCTGTAATCCTAGCACTCTGGGAGGCCGAGGCGGATGGATCGCTCAAGGTCAGGAGTTCGAGACCAGCCTGAGCAAGAGCGAGACCCCATCTCTACTAAAAAAATAGAAAGAAATTATCTGGCCAAGTAAATATATATAGAAAAAATTAGCCGGGCATGGTGGTGCATGCCTGTAGTCCCAACTACCCGGGAGGCTGAGGCAGTAGGATTGCTTGAGCCCAGGAGTCTGAGGTTGCTGTGAGCTAGGCTGACGCCACGGCACTCACTCTAGCCCAGGCAACACAGCAAGACTCTGTCTCAAGAAGAAAAAAAAAAAAAAGTCACAGGAACAAGAAAAAAATTAAGGCAGACTATGGGCCTAATCTCTTCAGAAATCAGAATAGCTTTCCAAATGGAAGACTTTATGAAACTTGATGGGTTTTTAAAACATTTTCTTTGCTTTGTTAATGAAAAAAATATGTATACCTACACATTTTAATATTTTGGAAAGTTCTTATGTCAATGATAAGAGTTTATATTTTAATTTCAAACATGATTTCTCATTCCAACATACTAAAGCCTTCATTTTTCCTTTTATAAATAAACTTCTGTCTTTGGGTTATGTCCTTATAAAAAGTAAGTACTGCTGGGTATGGTGGCTTACACCTGTAATCCCAATACTTTGAGAGGCTGAGGTGGGAGGATTACTTGAGGCCAGGAGTTTGAGACCAGCTTGGACAATGTAGGAAGACCTCATCTCTACAAAAAATTAAAAATTAGCTGGACATGGTGGCACACACCTGTAGTCCCTGCTACTCAAGAGGCTGAGGTGGGAGGAGTTGGAAGCTCCAGGGAGCTATGATTGTGCCACTGTACTCCACCCTGGGAAACAGAGCAAGATGCTGTCTTTTAAAGAAAAAAAATGTTTTTAAATTAAAATTTTTAAAAAAGTTAAGTACTTAAAGCTACTCTTCCACCTATTCCAAAGCTTAACTTGTGGCTCAAGGAGCTTCCTGTCCTGTTCCAGCTATGACATGTCAAAAGTAGACCAGGAAATTGTGGACAATTCTCTACACTCTATGAGTCTTTGCTATGTCCCCAGCCCTTTGCACTTTAGGAAATAGTGAGGGAGAGGGAGAAAATGGGGGAAGGCTCTCATAGGAACAGGGAACAGGGCCTTCTCAGGGACTTCTTTCTACTCCTTTACTGTTCATATCATCCAGGGGAACAAATTGCCTACGCTACGTATGTTTAATCCATCTTCTCTCACAAGGAAGTAGTTAAGCAAGGAGAGGACTAGGTTGGGATGGGACAATGGGCTTGTCATACCCTTGATCACAGCACATAAAGCTGGAGATTGAATTCAGGAAACTATATCCTAGCACAATTGCTAAGACCAAAGACAGAGGTTGATTGCAAAAGAGGTGATCCATTTTTCATTAAAAAATCAATCACCATGCCTTCCTTCCCAATATCATTTAGTGAAAACTGCTCTAATTCATGGCCGCTGCCAAAGAAGTAGATTCAGCAGCCCTGTTTGGTACCATGTGATCTAGCTCTATGTTCTCAGGGTTGATTAGACCAGAGATGGGCATCTGATTCAAGGGCACTAATCCGTAGAATGGCTAGATTCCCATGACCTGTAGCCAGGTATGGAAACATACACCAGGTCAATCAGAGTCCCTCTCTCAGAGAGGTGGCATGAAATCAAAAAGAGAAGTTATCAGACAGAACAGGAAGGACTATGGCTGAACTATATCTATAATAATGAAATACAGTGAAGACTTACGAATTTCTAATTGCTGAAGTCTGTACAGCCATCTCAAATTAAGAACTAGCTTTTATCACTAGTTTCTCTGAAGGCAGCCCATTATGGTTTCTGTTCTTGGGTTTCTGAAAGCTTCCATTATCTTATCATGTGTTTTTCTTAACGTTCTTATACTTGAGCTAACTGGAATCAGTGTCTGATACTTGCAGCCAAAATAAAGCCAAACTAAAGCATATCAAATAGGCAGGCAAAGATGGAGCCAATCTAAAGGGCACTGAGGAATCAGGAAAGTCTAAACCAGAAGTAATAGAAGTAGGTGACTTTGTTAAGCCTCATGAGTTTGCAAATGATGTCACTGAAACTAACTCAAGTTGATGAAAGAGGAAGAAAGGAAGGAATTCATATATTCTTATGGAAGCTACTGAATTAGCTCAAAGGCAGCCAGGACTCTTAAAACTAGGGCCAGACAGTTCCTCAAACTGTTAATCATAGAGTTTTTACCATATGACTCAGCAATTCTACTCCTATGAAAATATATGTCCATACAAAAACCAGTATTCATAGCAGCATTATTCATAATAGACAAAAAGTGGAAACAACTCAAATGTCTATAAACTGATGACTGGATAAGCAAAGTGTGGTATGTCCATACAATAGACTATTATTTGGTTATAAAAAGAAATGATACATATTACAAAATGGATAAACCTGAAAACTTAATGCTAAGTAAAAGAAGCCAGACACAAAGGGCCACATATTGTATGATTGCTTCCATTTATGTGAAATGTCCAGAATAGAAAAATCCATAGAGACAGAAAGTAGATTAGTGACTGCCAGAGGCTGAGCAGGGAATGTAGAGTAATTGCTAATAAGCTCAGAGTTTCTTTTGGAGGGGATGAAAATGTTCTAGAATTAGATATCGGTGACGCACAACTCCAAATATACTAAAACCCACTGAATTGTACACTTTAAAAGGTTAAATTTTATGGCATATGAATTATATCTCAATAAAGTTATTATTATAAAAATAATATATATATCAAAACAAAACAAAAAAACAAATGCCACAAAGTAGAAAGCCAAAAAGAAACCATATAATTCTCCCTCTCTCTCCCCGCAATTCCCCTACCTTCTCCTTCACGGTGAACATCTATTTCATTCTTACCACTCCACAAATCAGCTTTCTTAGCTTTTCCAAGCACATACTAGACAGAAAATGGCTACCCCATAGTTAAAAATTTATGTGTTGTGACAGAGACTGGCCAAATGATCACCTACACATTTTCTCTTCTTTCTGGGTATAGGACTGGACTACATTTCCCAGCATCCCTTGTAGTTAGGTGTGACCACTTGATGAGTTGTGACCAGTGGAATGTGGGCAGAATTGATGCATACTATTTCCAGGGCTGACCCATTAAAAACCTCCTGTGCATGCCTCCAGCCTCTCTTTCTCTCTTTAAAGACTTAGAAAATAGTTAAGCCACTAGGTGACAGAGTCTGGGTACTTGATAGAATGTGGGGCATAGCATTTCCCCCAACTCCATCTTCCATTGACCTACACTGAAGTATGGTATGACTGACAAATAAACTTAAGCCACTGAGATCTGGGGATTGTTTGTTATAGCAGTTAGCTTACTCTGACCAGCACATATGTATCCTCTGTATAGGAGACTCACCCAGATTGACTGGGTTAATCTCAATTCCAGTTTGAAATCCTCAGGTGAGAAAATATTATTGGCCCAAAGTGAGTCAGATGGTCCTCTTTGTTCAGTCAAATGAAGCCAGGACTTGAGGTCACAGAACATGGAGTCTCCTGGCGGCCTATCCATGTAAGTGGGCAGCATTTCTTAGAAAAGAGAGGTCTACTATAGTGGTTAAATGTGCGGGCTTGTTGTGAATTAGGTAGACAAAGGTGCAAAAGTCTGGAGTGTCTATTGGTTTCTTTCCCCAACACACACACACACACACACACACACACACACACACGTTCTAGTTCCTAATTATAAAGGTAAAGTTCCTTTTAAGCAATTTGAAAAATCCAAAAAAAAAAAAAATCTAAGTCATCATTATTTAGTACCTTCTTCCCTCCTTACTTTCCGTTTCTTCCCTCCCTCCCATCCTGCAAGACAGTATAGTATAGTAGGTAAGAGTAGTTAAATCTCCAGAATGTGATGACCTGGCTATAGTCCAGCTTCCCCGCTAGACAGTGTTGCTATATATATTTTGAATATGTATATATTCAGGAGGGTGAGACAAGCTGCAGTGGCAGGCTGAGAGCAAAAGAGAGGCCCCGCCTGCCATGTGGGGAGTCCCTGTAAAGAGCCTTAGGGGGGAAATTCAGGAGTAGTGATATCTGGTACTCACTTTTAAATTTTCTTTTTCTGCACTGTAATTCCTTTATATAACCCTCAAGACTGTAAAAGTTTGTTAAAATTGCAGCCCTGTGTTAGCTGTGTTTAGGGAAACAGAAAGGTTTCCACACTGCATGTTGAGGCAGATGATAGAGAATGACAGTCAGCTAGAAAAGCCAGTCTGAGATGGCCAGAGGTGACTGGGGACCGGGCTGGAGCAGTGCTGCAGAGTGCACTGGGACCAGGTAAGCAGGATGAGTGGGGAATATGCAGAAACTTCCTGGAGAGTCTCAGAAATGCCTGGAGAGGATACCGGGCTGTTTGTGGTCATACAAGATGAAGAGTAAAGTATATGAAAGGTGATCCAGTAGGGCTGGGAAACCTGGAGAATCTCTCTCTCCTCCCTGCCCCTTTATACAAGTTGTGTGTTTGTGCGTGTATAGAATATATATCAACATTGGGTTTATAGTATTAAGATATAGATAGCTTTTATCCTAGTTTTTCACTTAACTTTATATCATGAGCCTTTCTTAATATTTTTTAATATTATTCAAGTATATAACAAATATATAATGAATAATGGCCTCTTAACCTATTGTATGATTATGATATAATTTATTTGACTAATTTCAGTTATGGGACTTTTATTTTTTTCAGTTCACTTTTACAAATAATATTTGCAGTGAACATTCTTACATATTCCTCTTTGAATATTAAAGAAATTATTTCTCAAGATAAGTTCTCAAAAGTATGTTTTCTATGGCAAATGGTATGACCAGCTTTAAGGCTTTTGATGTAGATTAACAAATAGCCTTGTAGAAAAATCATACCCAGAAGAACTCCATAACTACCTCCCACTCTGAAATTATATGGCTATACATTTCATCATATCATGGGGTTACTTGTACACTTGGGGGATGAGCTGTGCTCATTTAAAGAGGCTGAACATGATAGACACAGGAAGGCATTTGCTTATTTACCAAGGATTTCACCCAAGAAAATATGTCTCAATTTCCATGTCAAAAGAACTGCTTTTAAATTATTAACACAATCGTCTTTCTTTAGTAGTTTTGGCTGTGGAGAAACATTGATGTTCCTTACAAAGAGAGCTCTCTAGCTGACCTCACAGGGGACTTATTCTTAATCCTACTCTTTCTACTTTGGAGGCAAGGTGAAATAATCCACCTTTTGGCAACATGATTGAGGGAAAACCTCTCCAACTTTCTCAAATTTACCCTTGCAAGTAGGTATCCTGGCTTTAGCTAAATGCCTACTAGGGCTTACATATATACATATATGTATATACATATATACATATATACATATATGTATGTACATATATATACATATATTTTATATATGTGTGTGTGCGTAGTTTATTTGTTTGTTTTTTCAGTCCCACTCTGTCTGGAGTACAATCGTGCAATCATAGTTCACTGTAGCCTCCAACTCAAGAGATCCTCCCATGCCTTACAGGCGTGAGCCACCATGCCCAGCCTTATATAACATATTTACAGTGACAATGACTTTATGTTAGATGGCAATGGGATAGAAACCCAGAACCAATATTCTCACTAATTGTTTCTACTTTATATAGAATAAATGTCGTTATGGAAATACCAAAGGGAAAATGTGATAGGGGCAGGGAAACCATTTATGGTACCAGACTGACTTATCTAATGATGTCCAGTAGAACATGAAGGGTTTCAGGACTGGTTGGATGTCACGGCCATGAGATGAATGTTCCAAGTGATATGTTCACACTCACACCAGCTGTCCTGGCTCTCTCTTAAGTGCATACCTCTGTTCAAGGATAACTATGAGCAGCTCAGAGTCCCCCAACACCCCAGGTGGGCAGGAATGCGTAGGGCACAGTCCACTTTGAAACATCTACCCTGTTGCTGACCCCGCTTCTAAATGGGGGAAGTGTGGATCAGGGAAAATATCTATACAAGCTGCTCAATTAGCCTATTTTAGGGGAAGCAGTTTTTCTCTGACTTCACTAATTCATGGAAAGTAATTCTCAAGAAGTACATTAGAGCTCTTTTACTGTTTTTAACAATACTTTTCTTGACTACCAAAGTAATGCATGCACATTGTAGAAATAGAAAAAAGAATAAAGCAAAAAAACATCCATAATCCCAGAATCCAGAGTTAACCAGTATTAACATTTTAGTAAATTTTTTATTCTCTTATTTGTAGATCTATACACACATAATCATCTCTTTTGTAATCCTGAGAGCATACAGTGGTACTATTTTGTAACCTCTTTTTTTCATTTAATAAAATGTTAACATTTTCCCACATCATTAAATATTCTTTTACAACATGATTTTTATAGCTGCATAGTATTCTAACTTATGGATGTAGCATTATTTATTTAACCATGACTCTTTGATTGCACATGTAAGTTGTTTCTGGTTTTACACCATTAAAAATAATATTGTGAGGAGATTCCCTGGTAGATAAACCTTTTTATGTAGGTCTGATTACTTCCTTTCAGCTAATTCCTCAGTATGAGTCACATTTTGGGGGTATTGATAAATAGTACTAACTTGCCCTCCAGAAATGTCAACCGTTTTACACACCTGTATACGAGAGTACCTGTTCCCTGCCTCCTCCTCTAAATAGTTTTAAAAAAAGAAAAACTTTTCCAATTTGATTCCTGTCAAATGGTGTCTCCTCATTTTAATTTGTACTGCTTCATTCTTTCTTTTAGAGCAGTTTTAGACAGCAAAATTGAGAGGAAGGTACAAAGATATTTCATATATGTGTTGTCCTCACACATCTGTAGATTCCCCACTGCCAACATCCCCCTCCGGAGTGGTACATTTGTTACAATCAATGAACCTACTTTGCCACATCATTATCACCCAAAGTCCATAGTTTACATTATGGTGTTGTACATTCTGTGGGTTTGGACAAATGTATAACAACATGTATCCACAGTTATAGCATCAAAGTATTTTCACTCCTCTAAAAATCCTCTGTACTTTGCCTGTTCATCCCACCCTATCCCACAACCTGTGATAACTACTGATCTTTTTTACTGTGTCCATAGTTTTGCCTTCTCCAGAGTGTCACATAGTTGGAACCACACAGTATGTAGACTTTTATGATCGGCTGCTTTCTCTAGTAATATGCATTTAAGGTTCTTCTGTGGATTTTCATGGCTTGATAGCTCATTTCTTTTTAGTGCTGAATATTCCAGTGTTTGGGTGTACCACAGTTTATTCATTCACCTACTGAAGAACATCTCAGTTGCTTCCAAGTATTGGCAAGTATGAACAAAGCTGCTCTAAACATCCATGTACAGTTTTTTGTGTGTATATATTGCTTTTTAAATATTCTTGTTCTTGTATAGTTATGGGTGATTTGTATTTCTCCTTTTGTGAAATGCCAGCTCATGTCCTTTGCCGTGCCTACATTTCTTGACCTGTGGTCTGGGCACTTGATGAGCCTGTTTTTGTGCAAAATACTGGATGAATGAGACGACCACCTGCTCTTCAACAACAGGAAGATGCTTTTCCCACAACTTTGGCCCTGGGAGGACCTTGGGCTCTTCCACAGGAATATCTTCTTACTTGTGGGTGAGGACAGCCCATCTCAAACCATGGACTGTCTGTACCTGGGCCATGGTTCACCTCACGGGCTGGCACAAAAATGCTACCATTTTGAAATAAAAGTCTCAGTTCTGAGGTAATCTCATACTCATTTTAGTTTTATAGAATAATAGATTCATAGATTCTCCAAAACATCAACCATCACAGATTTAGATAAGGGAGGCCTTATCTGAAAATGCCATTCAGTTAAGTGCAAGTCTCCCAGGCACTTAAGAATGAAAGACTCCTATTCTGACTGGGAGGACTTTGATGATGAGCATCATTGGTTTATGCAACTGGAAATGCTCTGCTATTACAGGCCATTCACATGTTGATGGAACACTTGGTGTGGGCCAAGCAAAGTTTCAGGCTAGGAAAAGGGTGAGGAACCCTACAAAAACCTTTTTGACCATATGTCAGGAGACACACACCCCTATGTGCACACATGTGCATTCTGTTTGCATGTACATGCACATGCAATTATTTTAAAAAGAACCTAAAGGGAATGACATGACAAAAAGAAAATTATTCATTTTAAATTTCTTCCTGTTTTTTTTCCAAAAATAATTTCAGACTGTTTAAAGGCAAATTAATACAGTAATACTCCTAAGAAGCTTAAAGCTGCAGTGACTGTCCTGATGAACCTATTATGGGCACTAAAAGACTGCTTCCCTAAAGTCTGCAGGCAAAAAAGGAAACTGCTTCTTAAACTCATTGGAAAGACTTTCTGTGCTTTAATTACATCTACAAAGGACTATAAACTATGGGTGGGAAACCTCCAGGTCTTTAATCTTATTATTACAGTCTATGTGCTTCATTGCACTTGAAAACCACTTATGACTTCTTACATTTCTAGTGAAAATTGATTTTTAAATGCCTGTTTTTTACTCATAGAATTTTGACCCTTGGAAAGAGAAAGATTTAAAATAGAACAATAAATCTTACATTTTATGTTTATTATTGTTTAACTCAGAAACAACTTGATATTTTTATAAGACTTCTTTACAATGTTTTGATACTTTATCTGATAATTTGATTATTAAAGTTTGGTGTTGTAAAGGACCACAAACTAGTGAATTTCTTAAAATGTACAGTTGAGATATCATCTAATGGTACACCTGAAATTAACTTTCTAGTTAATCAGATTTTGTTTTATCAAATCATTCACAATAGCTCACTGAGGTTCCACTGGAGTATGGGACAAAATATATATAGATGAGGAATATTTGACTTACTGCTGTATGGGAGTTAAATTAGCAAAAGAAATAGACTTTTCAGAGAAGAACAAGACATGAATAAGAATGAGAAATTGTTATCTAGGGAATGGTAATTATATTAGCTTATAGTACAAACAAGCTAAATAATGGAGTAGTAAGGATGGCATATAAGTGAGGAAGAAGTGTCTAGTAGGTAACTAAAGAAGAGCCTTGGAAATCAGGTTCTCCAGCCTGTAGATATAGGAGAGAGGACTTGGTCACCCTTGCTTGCAAGCATACTCAGGTGCCCTCAGTTCTGAAAATTTGCTTCTTTATCATACTGCAGCTCAAGGTCATGTTCTGCTTCTGCTCTTCTTTATTCATTCCTTTAACAAATATTTATTGAGCATGGACCATGTGCCAGGTACTTTTCTAGGAGCTGAGAATACAGCAGTGAACAAAACAGACAAAAAATCCTGCCAAACTTCTTCAGACTGTAGCCTGTATTTTGTCTGTCCATGATCCCCCCACCCTCCCAGTCTTTACCCCTCTGCAACCTGATTTTTCCTCCATCATCACGATAAACAGCTCTCTAAAGATCGTTGATCTCCTAATCACTAAATCTAGTACTGCTTTCTCAGTTCTCATCTTCCATGGACTCTGTAGCATTTAACAGCATCCAAATTCCACCATTTAAAAAACTTTTCGTTCCTTTGGTTCTGTGATATGACACCAGTGCAATTTACCTCTGATTACTGTTACTGCTTCTTCCTGGACTCATTCTCTTGCCTCCTAAATATTGGAGGTCCCTCAAGTTCTACATTCTGCTCATTTCCATTTTCTCTCTCTTAAATCTTTTCCCTTGATGATTTCTCATGACTTAAATCATTGGCTCTAACTAGAAGTACCCAGCATCTATTAATATATTCCCAGATCCTACCGTCTCCTAAACCATAATCCCACATTTCAAACTCTGTGCTGGAGGCTTCCATCTGGGCATCTGGTTATAATGGCAAGCACAATCTATTTAAAACTGAAGGCGGCATTTTTACCATTCAGGGTTCTCAATCGCAAACAACAGAAACCTACTCTGGCTAATTTAAGCAGAAAATGAATTCATTGAGAGGATATCAGGTAGCTTACTTGGTCAGCAGGAAGACCAGAGGACCAGGAACAGAAAATGGGCAGAAACCCAAGCAGTCTGGGCTACAAAGGGCATGACTAAGTTCACCCCACAGGAGAATTCTGCCCTGGAGCTGGCTGTCCTCCTTCCTACCCTCACACAGGATCACTGCTGCTCTTCAGTCTCTCTTCAAGTATGGTCCTTAACTACTAGTTTTTGTGTTGGTATCCCCTCCAACCCACTAAAACACCTAGGTTGGAGCATCCAATTGGCCGCGGTCACATGCCTGGGCCCCAGCTGCCAAAGATGACCTCTGATTCCCTTGGCTTCACACAAAAGGCAATTAATCACCATATTTTCTTTTCTCTAGTCACATCAGTTCTTTAACTTCTCATTTTCATTTAATGCTGCCGTCATTCTCTCCATCACTGGGAGCTGAACTTGGATAACCTATTTCATGCCTTTCTCTTCCTCCACTTCTGAAGTAATCAGTCACCCAGTTCTGTAAGAGTTTTGTTTGTCAATCATTCATTTGTTGTTTTCCTTCACGCCATTTTTTCTTGGCCTTTCTGTAGCTTCTGTTCCAGTACAACAGTCTCTTAATTGGATTCCCCACTTCCAGTGCCTCTTCCAATTTACCTACACGTTAATCTTGCTAAAGTAACACTTGGATCATATATATATCACTTTGCTGCTAAAACTACATTGTTGATAAATATCTTGGTCTGGCATTCAAGGATCTCTACAACAGAACTCTAATGACACTAAAAGGCAACCTGGTGCAGTGAAAAGAGCTTAACCTTCAGATGTGGACTGATCAGCTCATAACCTGAGTTTCCCACTTTCTAGCTGTATATTCTTTTTTTTTTTTTTTTTTTTGAGACAGAGTCTTGCTTTGTTGCCCGGGCTAGAGTGAGTGCCGTGGCATCAGCCTAGCTCACAGCAACCTCAAACTCCTGGGCTTCAGCAATCCTACTGCCTCAGCCTCCCAAGTAGCTGGGATTACAGGCATGAGCCACCATGCCCAGCTAATTTTTTCCCTCTCTCTATATATTTTAGTTGGCCAGATAATTTCTTTCTATTTTTAGTAGAGACGGGGGGTCTCGCTCTTGCTCAGGCTGGTCTCGAACTCCTGACCTCGAGCAATCCACCCGCCTCGGCCTCCCAGAGTGCTAGGATTACAGGCGTGAGCCACCGTGCCCGGCCCTAGCTGTATATTCTTGAGGCTCATTTTCCTAGTCTGAAAAATGGGGAAAATGAAACCTATCTCTTAGGGCACTTGTAAATAAGAGCT
Organism: Lemur catta; assembly: GCF_020740605.2. Classification (NCBI taxonomy): domain Eukaryota; kingdom Metazoa; phylum Chordata; class Mammalia; order Primates; family Lemuridae; genus Lemur; species Lemur catta. The sequence goes on from NC_059131.1 coordinate 31,088,972, forward strand.
TTGAAAGGTAAAATTGTGTTATATGTTGTATTTAGGTTGCAGCATCAACCCACAGATGCTTATAGTTGACAATATTCAATTTCAGACTTGTCTGGCTCAAAACCTTAAGTAAGGTTTTCATCAGTGTGGTTTTAACAGGGGCAGGTTAGGATCAGCTTGCTACATGTTTTAGGGGCTGAGTGGCAATCTAACCATCATTTATAACATTGTTCCTAATTTCCAACAGCTGACTTACAAATGACCTTTTGGAAGTATTTTATTTGCAAGTAGAGAACTTCCTGCGTTATTAAATTTTGAGAATTGAATTTCCCTGATTGGCTGCTTTCCACTCTAATATTGCTATTTAAAAGTATTTCGTTGCAGAATTGCAATTTTTTAAGAGGCTGGTATGAATTCTTCATGGGGAAAATATATATAGTTATGATGGACACATGACAATTATTAGTTATTATCTCTAAGGCTTGCCCAACATCCGGTAAATGTGATGAAGCCCTGGCACATAAAAAGAAACTTAAAAGCTGGTTCCATAATCTCAACAAGTTTAAACCTCATTTCATGGCATAAATTCTGGGTTGGCACTGGGAAAACTTAGCTCTGCAGCTGAGGCTGGTTCTTGTCTCTCTGCTGGTCATGGGTGGCACCATCAGAGCCACCAAAATTTGCCTCAGTGGGCATTCATTCACTCACTCATGCTTCCACGCAGCAAGTCCCTCAACTGATGATCCCCACAAGATAGATTTCAGTCTCTATAAGCTCTTGGCAAGAATTTACAGCACTGATAATTGCTTGATTCTTCTCTGAAGTAAGTCTGGAAAGTCTTAGGTGAAAGATAACAATTGTGCCAAGATTGGTAAAACAGTTATTTAATAAGTATGATATTTTAAACCAGTCTCTACAGATACAGTTTGTGGGTGAGTATGTGAGTTAATATGTACTGCAACATATTTTATATTTTTTGTTTTTGCATCTTTAATGGTCTTAAAAAAATCAACACATGCTGATATGATTAAAATAATATAAAAGTGAAATTCCCTGTATTTCTCCTCTACCTTTTTCTCCTCCTGCTTAATTTCATTTCCCAGGGGCAGCTACTTTTTGCACTTTGGGGTGTCTCTTTTCACACACTTTTTTTTCCTCTTGCGATAATTTTGAAGTTCACCCTAGATATTCTTGATGGTTGGAAGTTAGAACAACATTGCTATTTAACCTCTTACAGATTTTGGAACTCTTTTATACACTGCGTATGTTAAATGTATTATAAAACCAAAGAATCCTTTTTTTCCACTCTGATATTAATTTCTTATTTTGAATGCCAAAGAAAAACATTTGAGTTTTTTTCTCTATCATATTTATGCTTACATGGACTATAGGTTTATACAATCTACATAATTCCATGACTATAGGGTTTCATTTTTAAAATAACATTCAAATAATGAAATGAAAGGAGGTGAAAACCCAGTATATTAAAAACAACTTAATTTCTCCTGACACTTCTTTTAAAATGCCTGAGGGAGAGAAAAGCAAGCTGACATAGTTTATAGTTACTTTCCAAGGTCATCTAGTTGGTGAGTAAAACACAGAAATCAATATGGGAATCTTAATTGCTTCAAATGTTAGGTCAAGGCTTTGACAATAGGTGTTTCATGTCTTCACAAGTATTTTGAAATTCCTCTCACAATATCATTTTGACATAGAGGAGAAGGTAAGTATGTACAGAGTCAGTATTCTGTGTATAAAGAGAACGTTGTAATTTTTTATTATTTGATATAGCTATATTTAGGCTTTTGCAATAATTGGGCTCCTGAAAGATGGTGCATATTTTATCTTTGCCTGAATTAAATTATACTTAAGGGGTTCAAAGTAAAGGGCAAGGGTTGCTCTGTATTGATAATAATCTAAAGACAAATCCTTTGTTAAGGTGAAGAATCCAAACCACCATCCAGTAATTAGTAATTGTTTATTTAATAGTACATTTGGATTTTTGTGTGTTTGTTTGATGATAATGTTCAGCTATATTTCCATTTTGAGAGATTTATGTTAAATTCTATTTTATTATTTTACACTTAGTTTGTAAGATCTAATTTGATAAATATTAAACAGAAAAATTAATTCTGGCTGCTTTAAAACAGTAGGGCATTGGTTGTTGAAATAACATATTTAGATTGACTAGTTTTCAGAGTTCCTTTATGTTCATTATTCAGTAAGTGTATATTGACCAGTTGTTCTGTAATTTGCACTAAGTATACACTGGTGAGCAAAAACAAACACAGTGTAAGCCTACTTACAATAATAACACCAGCCATTACCAAGTGCTTACAACATAATGGGCTCTGTTCTAAGTGCTTTATATATATTATCTCATTGCATCCTCTCAACAACTCTATGAAGTATAGGAATGTTGCCATCCCCATTTTACAGATGAAAAATCTGAGGCACAGAGAGATTAGGTAATTTGTTCAATGCTACATAGTTAGTAAGTGGTGGGGTTGGGATTTGAATCAGTATGATCCCAGAGTCTGCAGGTACTTCTCCAAATTCTAAAAGCTTTCCTTGTAGTATACAGTCTAATAGGTGTGACACTTATTGAATAATTATTCAAGCAAATGAAAAATAACAATGACTCTGATGAATGCCATGAATGGGGAGTGTGGCAGAAACCATTTGGGTGTCACCAAAACATTTCTCTTTTTCTTCTGGATACACAGACTACATTTCTTAGCCTCCCTTGCAGTTAAATGTGGTCATGTGATTAAGTTCTGGTCAATAGAATGCGGACAAAAGTGACAAACAAACCTCCAGGTTTGGACCATAAAACAGATGTATACCAACATACGAATGCAAGTTCTCATTCTCTTAATTGACCTAAGGCAGGGAGTGTTACATGCAGACATAGAAGAGCAGCTATCAGCAGTGGTTAGGCTTAATAGAAACTTACATATATGAAAATACCAATAGCAGAAGAAACTTTGGGTTAGTCATTTAATTTTGAAGGAGGAAACTTTAGACACCATTTAGTCTATAACCTGAGTTTACTTTGGCTACCTTATGACTAGTCTCCACATAGTATTGTATTCAGAAGTAATACAGATCTAATATTCAAAAGAGAAAAATAATTTAGATTTTTAAGGATTTTTAAAAGAGGCACCAAAGGGGAGAATTACAGTGCAGGAATGTTGAACAATCCTTTCAACGATTTAACTACTATAAGCCCCTCTCATCATGACAGTTGCTGCCTTATATTTCTTATCTCCCTTCTTCAGTCTGTCACTCTTTCCTGGAATTCGCTTTAGTATGATTCTCTTATTCTCCCCTAACTCAGTTTGGTCCCTGAGCACCTTACATTCTCCTTTTGAACCATTACTCTAACGGGCACAACCAAGTCCCCCAGGAGGGACTTCACAAACCATAGGAAGGTCTTTAGAAGGAAGCTTGGGTTCTAGTTCTGCTCCATATCCTTGAGCACGTCTTGTGTTTTCTAAGGCTCACGTAGAAATGTCCTCCTCTTAAGAAAGGGTTGGGCAACATGAACTCTTGGGTCCTGTCCAGCACTAAAATTCCTCGCTTCTGCTCTGTCCTAGGCCCTGCGGCTGTGGCAGTGGAAGCCTCAAGCCAGTCAAGAAGCCTCGCCCTCATCCGTCTCACCCTACTGGAGGAGAGGGAGAACATTTCCCCCTTTGTTGCTTCTTTAGTGCCTTTGTAGGACAGATGGGGTGACCATCTCCCGGCAGGGTGGCTCCAGACTTGGGCTCCGCGGGCTCAGCAGGGAATGTGGGGGTAGAGGATCCTTCGATGCACCTGAGTATTCCAGGCCATAGGCTACCCTTCACCCCCACCCACTCGGAACCAGCTGCAAGACAAAGGTCCCCGGCCCTCAGCAGGGGCACCGCGCAAGCGCAACCACCAGCCCAGCGCGAAACAGACAGACTCGGAGGCCGAGGCAAGGTGAGAGGGAGGGGTCGGCAAGACCCCGCCTCCGTGTCGTCACGTGGGGGGCGGGGTCGGAAGCGTGACGGCGTGCGCGGGGCGGGGCTAGCGCTGCGCGCGGGCGCGGGGGCGGGGCGCGGCGCGGTGCTCGCTGCAGCTCCCAGGGAGGGAGGCCGGGCAGGCGGCGGAGCGGCGCGGCTCTCAACCTGACGGGGAAGTGCCCCGCGCGGACGCTGCTAACTATCCCGGGGCGGACGGACGGTCGACGGAGGCGGGGGCTGGGAGCCGAGCCGGGCGACCTGGAGAGCCAGAGGGTCAGGCTCAGCGTCGGCCACTCTGTCCGCTGAATGAAGTGCCCGCCCCGCTGAGCCCCGAGCCCGGCGTTTTCCCCGCAAGATGGACGGTTTCGCCGGCAGCCTCGGTGAGTACGGCTGGGGAATCCTGCCTCTCTTGCGCAGGGTGGGCACCTTGTTCCCTCCACTCACAGCCCAGGCCCTGCTCTCCACCCTGCCCCTCTGGGTGGCAGCAGTTCCACTGCACATGTTCCCTTCGAGGCTGCCGCCCCTCCACGGACTCCAGTGGACTGAAAGCCCCTCCCCCCCCCGCCCAGCCCTCCTCGGAGCCAGACCCTCCTTTCCTCCCAGAGCCCCCTCCGGTGCGGGGCCCTCCTTCCCCCAAAGTGAGAACTCCTCCTCCCCCTCTCAGAGAGGCCCCCAATAGCTGGTACGCCCCTCCCGATACACTCATGGCTCCCCCCACAGACTTTCCCTTCAGGGTTCGGACACCCCTTCTTCAACCAGGCCCCTCTTCAGGGTACAACATTCCTCCCTCCTTCCACATACCGAGCTCTCTTTGGGGGTGGGGACAACCTTTGCCCACACAGAGGCTTTCTTTTAGAGTAGGGGCTTCCATTCCCTCTTCAGGAAGGGAGCATTCCCCACCCCGCAGTCTTCACTTTAAATTTAGAGATGACTTTTAAGTATCCCTGTGAGTAACTGACAAGTTCCCTTCACTCCCCCGACTCTGAACATTTTGCAGAGGTGGAAAGACCCAGAACCCCTGAAGCATCATTTGCTTAATACAGGAAAGGAAGAGGTGCATCTGTGTTGGGGGACCCTCTTTAAGAGCGAAAGCAGAAGTGTTGTCTGGCTCTGCATGCGTGCATGCTGGGGAGAAGTAATTCTGCCTTATGAATCCATAGGAAAGGGGGCCTCTGTTAGGGAAAGAAAGGATTCTCCATTTTTGGAATATGTTGTCTCTGTGGAATGGAGAAGGGAAGAGGTTATAATTAAGTAGGCTGAAGTATCTTTTCACTGTTCCCTTTCACCTGAATAAAGGTAGTAAATTTTGTAACTGGCTAGGGGAATCAGAGCTCCAGGCTGGTACTCTGTGCCCTATAACCTGTATCTGGAATTACTGCTATTCTTTGAGGCCATTGGAATCTGGTTACAGTAAAGATTGAGCTCAACTGTTAAGATGGTGAGAGAAACAGTTTCTGCTTTGGCTGATACTGCAGTTATGTGATACCTGCTGCTGGATTTGTATTTTGAATATTTTGTGTGCAGGTAGCTTGTATTCAGATGTCTTTATTTTCCATTTGTTGGTAATAGATCCCTAGTTTGTTAATGTTCATGGATCAGTGAATGATATGGCCACAGGCCATACCTTAACTACCCAGTGTTGGGATTAGATAGATTTTTAAAATCTAAAGTAAAAAAGTAAGTCAAAGAGCAATGGGCTTAATATAGGTACTAAATAGTAAAATCCATAATTTTGGCCTTGACTTTTTATTAGGAAGAAAAATCATTGTTATTAAAGTGCTTTGAGAGTGGAAATCCTAAAATAAGAGGCAACTAAGTATTACTCTTTCCTCCCTAAAGGCACCTGTTGTCTATTATCTAACCTTTAATGTCTTATAATTCCTTACATAGTAAGTTTGTTTCATTCTTGGGCTCCTTTTCATTGGTTCTTTTTTAGCCTCATGCCTGGATTTATTCACTAGTTCATTGAGGAACTAGTGAATAAAGACTTGTCCAATTTGGCCATTAAAGGGGTGATCATATACTAGGGTAAAAATTGAGTGTCTTTTTGGGGGATATTGTCAGGCTGTGAGATCTCTGTAGTGTGTTGGCTCCTCAGCCTTCAGAAATGGTGAGATCACTACTCACTTTTACTTTTCTGGGGTTGGTTCCGGGGACTTCTGGAGGGCTTGCCAGAGCTTCATCTTCTGTGTTTTGAAGGGAGTCTTTCTCACCAGTTGGAGCACTTAAGTTTATTTTGAAACATTGGAATATGCTTTGTTAAATAATTTTATCCCTTAACCAATTTATGAGGCAACTGATGAGAAACTTGACAGGTAAAGATGATTTGCAGTTGGGGCTCCGGCTCCCACTTTTTATGAAGAGTGTTATTGCTGATGTTTTAAAAATCCTAATGTTGGATTTTTAAAATTCATTTGATGCCATCTTTTGGGTGATATATGATGAGACTTTTCTTTTCTTTAGATAATGGTGTTAATTAGGAGCAGGGGAGATATGCCTTTCTCTAAAGAGAGAAACCTGTGTCAGGCAGAGAGGGAAGGAAATGGTTCCTGGCAGTATTTCTGGAGCTGCTCCTGTAGAAGATACTTCTCAGCAGGAGCTCTGTGCTTTCTCTTTCTGTCCCCTTTGTAAGAGTAAAACTAGGCCCCATCTTAATTGAAACCTTAAAGGGTTGAGGGTGGGGGAGGAGTAGTGCTGGTATATTTTCCTGGTAGCCTTTAAGCAGAGCTCTTTGCGCAGCTCTTGCCAAATTGCTTGTTTCTGTTCTCTGCAGTTAACTAGCCTAGAGCTTAGAGTTACATTGATTTTTATTTTATCATCAGGAGAGCCATGAATATAAAGACAAACACTTATACTCTAGTAGATGTTTAAAAACTTTTTTTTTTAACCAAACAAGAATTCAAAACATGTGAAGTTCTTCTGGGGTACAAGCATTTATTTATTCTCAAGGAAGTCTACGTGTGTATCTTCTTTTACATACTAGATGGGTTCTCGAAAAATTGTGAGAAAACTACATTTTTGTAAGCAGAAAAATTGAATGCTTTAAAAACAATGATTCTAGAGGAGTTGAATATTTAAGGGAATATGGTGGACCATTTTGTAAAGTGAAAAACTTTAAAAATTCAATCCATACCCTTGATTATTGAGTGTTTAAGAAAAACACTGCATTATGTGCATTTTATAAGATGTCTAATAGCAATTAAGATTGTATGCAGGCCTTTTGAAATCATAGAGAGGAATGCTAGGCAATTGACCCATTTATAAATGCCACATTGAAGTTATATACTACTTCAATAGTTGCGTTGCATTACCTTTGTTTTACCTAAAAACTGAAGGATGGTTTTAATCTCTGCAGCTGATGAATTTCAGGCAGTTTGTGAGCAGGTGCTTGTACTCTGGAATTTCCCTTAGGTATTATATCTTCTGGTTCATGAATTATGGTAACTTAAAAAGGCAGCACTTTGGAAACAATTTTTTTTTAAACTTAGGTGAGAAAAGTAGCCCAAATTACCTTGATGTCTTGTCTCTAAATCACTGCATACATATACACATAAAGAATGCATATACAGTATATGTTTTAAATTTCATATCTGTGTACATATGTGGGAAACTATTGATACCGCTTTTCTTATGGATTTCATAAAGCAGGGACTGGGTGCATTTCATGCTTAATCTATTTACAGTCTTTTTTTCATAATAAAGGTTTTAATTTTAAGACTTTCATCTTGGAACTAACCTAGAGGTTAGTCAGTGTTTGCACTTTAAAGAAAGTGTATACTTAACCATATCAGCTTCTTTAAACTTTTTCTACCTCAAAAGTTAAAAAACACAACTCAAAACCCTTTTTTCCCCTCAGAAGAATTGTAGTGAATGAAATTGTAGGGCTAGTATCTGTAAGAAACATAACGTTCTGGGTAGAGAATATGAATATTGATGAATAGTAACAGTATGCTTCAGTTTAGGGACTATTTTAAGAACGTCTTTTAACATCACATTAAAACTTTGATTTCTCATCACATATATAGTCTTTCTTGAACAATGCAGTATATGATTTTTAAATATTAATCTAGTCTAAAGCATTCTTTATATATTCACATAAAAATGTTTCTCATGTAATAACATTGGGGAGGTTTTTTTTAAACAACTTTTAATTTCTTATTGGTTGCCTCTCGAAGGGCTCAAGATAGGCTTAAGTTATATAACATGATGTAAATAGTAACTCTCCAGTGGTTAGTAGAGCATCTCTAACTTGAGTTTAGCTGGAGTATTTCTCAACATCTATGTGGATTAACACTGGATGTGGACCAGCAATGTGCTTGGTTGTTCTTATGGGAAGAACAAGTAAAAGACACACTTCTTGTTCTTTAGGCGCTTACTGCCTTCCTGGTTTTGAATAGGTACTGTCTCTAGAGATGTTTTAAACATAAGTAAAGTACCAGAAATTGAGGGTGGGGGGGAAGCACTATTTATAATGCTGTGCTGTGTATCAAGCAAGTAACTTCTGAAAACATTTGGAGATTGCTAGATTTATCTCTATAGAGCCTGGCTTTTTAAAGCAATGAAATAATTTATTTAGCAGTCCAAATTGTAGGGGATAATATTACTAGTTCTTTTTCTGTCTTATGTTTAAATTTGAATAACATGTAGAAAAACTGTATTTTATGTGTGGGAGTCCATTTCTATAACATGTAAAACTTCAATGTTCGTGAGAAACTTGAGAAAAACATTTTGATTTTAAAATAGATGAATTCTAAGACTTTTAAAAGTTTAAGGAAATAGGGCCGGGCACGGTGGCTCACGCCTGTAATCCTAGCACTCTGGGAGGCCGAGGCGGGTGGATTGTTTGAGCTCAGGAGTTGAGACCAGCCTGAGCAAGAGCGAGACCCCGTCTCTACTAAAAATAGAAAGAAATTATATGGACAGCTAAAAATATATATAGAAAAAATTAGCCGGGCATGGTGGTGCATTCCTGTAGTCCCAGCTACTCAGGAGGCTGAGGGAGGAGGATTGCTTGAACCCAGGAGTTTGAGGTTGAGGTGAGCTAGGCTGATGACACGGCACTCTAGCCTGGTCAACAGAGTGAGACTCTGTCTCGGAAAATAAGAAAAAAAGTTTAAGGAAATAATCTACTTAATTAATTTACTACCTCAGTGTGGAAGATTCCCAAATCTATAGTGTATTTCTAGGTCTGTATATGATCTCGTTTCTTAGCTAGCTTTCCTCAAACTGTTACAATGCCCTAATTTTGTATATTGCTTTATAGTTTACAAAGAGCTTTTTATCTCAGTTGATCTGCATACCAACCTTGGGAGATAAATTATTAGCCTTTTATAGATGAAACTGGGGTTTAGAAAGTATGCTTTTTAAAAAATTTTTATTTGAGTCTAGGGTTTTTCTTTTTTGGAGGAGGACTAATTTGTGGGGTTAGTTTTTCTAACTAAATTAGTAGGACTAATTTGTGGAGATATTATTTTTAAATAATGAAAACTATAAAAGAAACGAGTAGCAAAGTAAATGATCTTTAGCTCATTGGTACACAACTAATGTTAACATGTTGACATACTTGTTTTTAGTCTTTTCCTATGCCTAGTTTTTTAATAGTTAAAATCACACTATAGATAATAATTTTGCATTCTGGTTTTTTCATTAGATTGTAACCATTTTTTTTTCCCCCAGTTGAACTGAGATTTTTCTAATGGAGTCCAGTGTTCTTTTCTCTACCCCATTACTGATTCGTCATAATCCTTGGGTATATCAAATCTAACACACCTGAATCTGAACTTCTCTTTTAAATCAGCTTATTTTCCTTATTTTCCATGGACTGTAAGTATCACCCAGCCTTGAAATCTCACGTTGGATTTCTTGCCATTTTTGCTGACCATGTTAAAATCTCTTCTCAGACTTGCCAATTCTTGTCACCTTTTCTCATCCCTTTTCTTTTCTACCATGATAATTCAGATACTTATTATTCCTTGCCTGGATTATTGTGTAGCCTCAAGAATCTGCCGCTCTCCAGCTTATTTTGTACAGGGCCCTCAGATGAGTCTTCCTAAAGCTGTGCTTGGATTGTGCCATTCACCTCAGATTGCTTCTTTGCCTTAATGACTAAATTCAAACACTGCCTCTTCTCAAGTCCTCTGTTATCTCTTTCTACTGTCCTAAAATGTTCTGGTCAAAATGACCTATTGTTTGTTCCCCAGATTTGGTTGACACTTCATATTTTTGTCCCTGTGACTATTTTTAGAGTCCTTCAAGACCCAACTCAATATTTGTTTCTTTTCTTTTTTATTTTATTGAGACAGAGCCTTGCTATATTGCCCAGGCTGGTCTTTTAGCTCTGGGCTCAACCAGTCCTCGTGCCTCAGCCTTATTGTGTCTTTTCTAAAAACCCTTCCTTATTTATTTCCTTTCATTCCCAGCCCAAAGTATTCTCCCCTGAACACTTGATAGAAACACTCTTAGATGTCTTATAGTTGTAAGATAGAAGTAATTCTTACAAATCTTAAAATTATTATGTCTTATTTCCCTAAGCCAAATTATACACCTGTTGAAAGATGACACTCCCGTGTGCCTTTGAAATCTCACAGTGGAGATTTCATGATCCAGGAAAATTTGTAGGAAAAAAAATTCAGGGATTAGTGTATAGTTGGCAACTTAACTTTCACCTTCATACAACATTTTATAAAAGAATGACATTTGAAGACCAAAAATAAATAATATATAATCTCAGAATAAAGATTTTAAAAGTTATTTAAAAGATTAAATAAGTCATTGTGTTCTTTTTTTTTTTTTTTTGAGACGGAGTCTCGCTCTGTTGCCCGGCTAGAGTGAGTGCCGTGGCATCAGCCTAGCTCACAGCAACCTCAAACTCCTGGGCTTAAGCGATCCTACTGCCTCAGGCTCCCGAGTAGCTGGGACTACAGGCATGCGCCACCATGCCCGGCTAATTTTTTCTATATATATTTTTAGTTGTTCAGATAATTTCTTTCTATTTTTAGTAGAGACGGGGGTCTCACTCTTGCTGAGGCTGGTCTCGAACTCCTGACCTCGAGCGATCCACCCGCCTCGACCTCCCAGAGTGCTAGGATTACAGGCGTGAGCCACCACGCCCGGCCCATTGTGTTCTTATTTTTCTCATTTCATCTGAAATACATGAAACATTCTAGACTTTATTGAGAATCTGATAAAGAACTCTGCTAGGTTCTAGGGTAGTGTTTTGAAGTGCAAGTCATGTACACGACCTATTAAGGGATTTTGAAATCAGATTTTATGTTGGTCAAGAGTTATGTTACAAAAATGAGGAGAAAAGGAAAGAAAAATGAATATAAAATATCAGTGCTTCACATGATAGTGTTTTGTGAAATTTTAAAGTTCTGTTATATGTGTTTGCCTTAAATTGCAGTATAAAGTCTATTTCTTTTTGTGTCACAGTCAGATGAAAGGTACAATTTTAGTGGTTAATCCGTATCTTTGAGAGACTAGGTGATATATATGAAAAGGTGGATGAGCAATTGGAAGTAATTATGAATTGTGTGCTATGTCTTTGTAAAGTTTTTAGAATCTGAATATGATTGGAATATGTTTAATATCAATAGCAGCAAAAAGATATCTATAGTTCTAGAATCAGTGCAGTTTAGGCAGAGTCAATATATAAAAATGTGGTTTTATAAAGTTGATAGGCTAGTGTATATTTACTTTGCAAAAGGATTATTTGCTTTGAAAGTGGATTTACTGTAGTCTTTTAGCTTTCCTGATGGAGTTGTCTGTGTCTTGACTGGTTCCCCACTTCCTTATTAAGCTGTTTAAACTATATGAAGTCTTTAAGGCATGGCTCAAGTACATTTTTTTTTCTGAAAGCTACCACTGATCATTCTAATCTTGACATTAAAACCATTGGATTATAGTGCTCCTAAAGTGGAGAAGACTGAGCACTTACACCTAAGGGATCCGGGAGTGTAGCCAAACGTTGATGTCAATTTAACTTTAAAATTCATATGATTATTTTGCAACCATTATAAGGATTGGTTCAGACAGGAATGCTAAATCTAGGGGGATATTTTGATGAGGAACAGGACGTCTACATAGTCTTAAATTTGTCTCCATATATTGCTTATTAGTTGCAAGGGGAAAAACAGTAACTCTATGCAGTGGTGAAATCAGACGAACACCTTGAATGCATGATCAAAATAAATACCACCAGTGGACATTGTGTGTCTCTGGATGTGATGCCTGAGGATACAATACTTAGATTGTTTTCCAGCCATGAATGCATAGCCTGAATCTAATCATGAGGAAACTCTCAACACCAAATGGGGAATATACTATTTTTTAAAAAGTAGAGGAGATGTGTATGTATATATGTGTGTGTGTGTATATTTATATAAATGTTATAAGACAAAAAAGGCTGTGGAAATGTAACAGATTAAAGGAGACAAAGAGATAACAGCTAAATGCAATGAAATTGTATACTGGATCTTGTATTAAGAAAAAATACAATAAAGGAAATTATTGGATCACTTGGCAAAATTGAAATATGGATGGTAGACTAGATTGCATCAATGTTTAATTTACTGAAGTTGATAACCATCCTAAGGTTATGTAAGAGAATGTTTTTATTCTTAGGAAGTGCACACTGAAGTTTTTAGGGATAAAGGGCCATGATTGTAACTTGCTCTCAAATGTTTCAGAAAAATATAGGTAATATAGGCTGGGCACAGCGGCTCACGCCTATAATCCTAGCACTCTGGGAGGCCGAGGCGGGTGGATCGTTTGAGCATAGGAGTTCAAGACCAGCCTGAGCAAGAGCGAGACCCTGTCTCTACTAAAAATAGAAGGAAAATTAGCTGGACAACTAAAAAATATATAGAAAAAATTAGCCGGGCATGGTGGTGCATGCCTGTAGTCGCAGCTACTCGGGAGGCTGAGGCAGAAGGATCACTTGAGCCCAGGAGTTTGAGGTTGCTGTGAGCTAAGCTGATGCCACAGCACTCTAGCCCAGGCGACAGAGTGAGACTCTGTCTCAAAAAAAAAAAACAACAAGATAATATATGTTTTATATATACATGTACATATGTATATACATATAAGGAGGGAGGGAGGTAGAGAGGGTGCCTGCACGTATGCAAATAAAGCAAATGGGTAAAATGTTAACAACAGGCGAATTTGGCAAAACTGTATGTATATTCTTTGTACTATTCTTGTTCTTACAGCTTTTCTGAGCTTGAAATTATTTTCAAATGAAGTTTTTAAAAAAATCATAATAACTTTGCATTATACTCCATAATACAGCATTTTAAAAATACGAAACTATCTCCTCTCCCAGAAAATTCCAGGCAAACCTTTGCAATAGAACTGTGGCTCCAAGAATATGTTCCATGTATATATCATGTGGGCTTCCTTTTATCCCTAGGCCTCAGTTTGAGAAACATGTCTCTGGGCCAGAGGTAGCTGTGGTTTAGATTTAGTTGATAGACATGTTTTAATTGGCCCTTTTGAGTGTTTTAAAAATCAGGAAATAGGCCGGGCGCGGTGGCTCATGCCTGTAATCCTAACACTCTGGGAGGCCGAGGCGGGAGGATTGTTTGAGCTCAGGAGTTCGAGACCAGCCTGAGCAAGAGTGAGACCCCGTCTCTACTAAAAATAGAAAGAAACTATATGGACAGCTAAAAATATATATAGAAAAATTAGCCGGGTATGGTGGCGCATGCTTGTAGTCCCAGCTACTCAGGAGGCTGAGGCAGGAGGATTGCTTGAGTCCAGGAGTTTGAGGTTGCTGTGAGCTAGGCTGATGCCACGGCACTCTAGCCTGGTCACCAGAGTGAGACTCTGTCTCAAAAAAAAAAAAAAAAAATCAGGAAATTTCAGAGAAAAATCTGGGTTTTTGGTTTCTGTTGCAAAACAGAATAATAATCTTGACATTCTGTACTTGTATTCCAGATGGTCTATATATTCACTAAGTGGTGTGTCAGGTTAGTGGCTTCAGTCCCTACATTACACCGAGCTTGTTTCAGTCATTTACTTTATTTTCTGGCCTGTATATACATGTTTGCAACCTTTACCTTGTCTAAGAGATGGTGAGGGTGTCTGTCCTTTTTATACCCATAATGATTTGAAAATTAAGTTGCTGAACTGATACCCTGTTACCCCTAACATTTTCGTGTTTATTTCCTACGAACAAGGATATTTTCCCCATAACCATGCTACAGCCAACAAAATCAGGAAATAATTTTTTTTTTTTTTTTTCGAGACAGAGTCTCGCTCTGTTGCCCGGGCTAGAGTGAGTGCCGTGGTGTCAGCCTAGCTCACAGTAACCTCAAACTTCTGGGCTTAAGCGATCCTATTGCCTCAGCCTCCCCAGTAGCTGGGACTACAGGCATGCGCCACCACGCCCAGCTAATTTTTTCTATATATATATTTTAGTTGTCCAGATAATTTCTTTCTATTTTTAGTAGAGACAGGGTCTCACTCTTGCTAAGGCTGGTCTCCAACTCCTGACCTCGAGCAATCCACCCGCCTCAGCCTCCCAGAGTGCTAGGATTAAGGAAATAAATATTGATACATGATCACTGTCTAACCCTCAGACCTACTCTAGTTTTACTAATTGTCTTAAAAATGTCTTTTATAGCAAAAGGATCCCGTTCAGAATTATTAATACATGTTGAATTTAGTTGTCATGTCTCTTTAGTTTCCTTCCATCTGTTATGCAGTTCCTTAGTCTTTTGGGCTTCATGACCTTGACACTTGGGAAGATTGTAGGCCAGCTGCCTTATAGAATGTCCCTAAATTTGATGTTTTATCCTGATTCAAATTATACATCTTTGGCAGAAATGCCACAGAAATGAAACTGTGTTTGTCTCATTGCATTCTGTCAGGTGGCACACAATTTTGATTTGTCCCATTACTGATGGTGTCCATTTTGATTATTTGATTAAGGTAGTGTCTGCCAGGATTTTCCACTGTAAAATTACTGTTCTTTTTTCTTTGTAGTTAATAAGTATGTTGTAGAGGCCGGGCGCAGTGGCTCACGCCTGTAATCCTAGCCTTCTGGGAGGCCGAGGCGGGTGGATCACTCGAGGTCAGGAGTTCGAGACCAGCCTGAACGAGACCCCGTCTCTACTAAAAATAGAAATTATCTGGACAACTAAAAATATATATAGAAAAAATTAGCCGGGCATGGTGGCGCATGCCTGTAGTCCCAGCTACTGAGGAGGCTGAGACAGTAGGATCGCTTAAGCCCAGGAGTTTGAGGTTGCTGTGAGCTAGGCTGATGCCACGGCACTCACTCTAGCCGGGCAACAAAGTGAGACTCTGTCTCAAAAAAAAAAAAAAAGTATGTTGTAGGAGGTGCTTTGTAGGAGGTGCTTTAAAACTATGTAAATATTCTGTTCCTCATCAGACCTTCAACTTATTGGTGTATTTATAGCTATATGGATTCAGGTTTCCTGAGTTTTTTCCCAATGGATTATAATATGTTACTATTTACTTTGATGCTCAAATTGGCTCTGTTTTGGCCAGTGGGTGCCCATTCAAGCTGGCTTCTGTGGTTTTTGACATGTTCCCATTATTCTTTTAGTACTTTCTTCCTTTCTGATACAATAAAATGATTCAGGCTCATTTTATACTCTCTCTGCTACAGCCCTGGAATCAGCCATCTTTCCAAGGAGCCCCAGCTCTTCTCATGGAGAATGTATTTAGAAGCCAAGCTGTGTACACTAATTGTGCTCACTGCCATCAGATTCCTCTCTTAGCAGTCAAAACTAGGGAATACATGTATGTGCATATGTGTGTGGTGATATATAGATACATTCACATCTGTATTTATTTATTTATTTATTTATTTATTTTTATTTTTACAACAGCATAGGGTTCATTTTAGTTTTCTCCCTTTACTTATTTATTTATTTATGCATTTTGAGACAGGGTCTTGCTCTGTCACCCAGGCTGGAGTGCAGTGGCACAGTCAGAGGTCATTGCAACCTACAGCTCCTGGGCTCAGGTAGTCTTCCTGGCTCATCCTCCTTAGTGGCTAGGACTGCAGGCATGCACCGCCATACTTGGCTAATTTTTTTATTTTTAAACTTTTTTTGTGTAGAGATGGGTCACGCTTTGTTCCCCATCCTGGCCTCAGGTGATCCTCCCATTTCAAACTCCCAAAGTACTGGGATTACAGATGTGAGCCACCGTGCGAATTTCCTCTTCTTATAAGGAGATACCAGTTATGTTGGATTTAGGACCCACCCATGTGACCTCATTTTCACCAATTATCTCTTTAAAGACTCTCTCCAAATACAGTCACATTCTGAGGGACTAGGGGTTAGGACTTAAATATATGAATTTTGAGAGGGGACACAATTCAACCCACAAGAACATGTATTTTATGTAATTTTAAATAAGTTTCAGGTGAGAGTTTGAATTATGTCATTTTAAGTTAGTGAATATTTTTTATGGTTCTCTTAGTAATTTTGTAACTGCATAATATTTTATCTTATAGTTAAAAATGTGTTAAACATGGACTAGATCATTAATGTAAACTAGTTTGAAGGTATTTGCTGTCAGTAAGAAGTCATTCAAAATCATATTTCTTACTCTTATGTTTCTATATTTAAATAATCAATAATTATCTTAGATCAAGTTACTGTTAGATGGTGTGTGTGTTGGGGGAAAATTGGGTAAAGAAAATATATTTAAGCAGCAAAATCAACCATGTCTTTTTCCACTTAACATAATGATCTTTCCTTCTCAGCAAGGATAAGTATAAACTTTAATGCATCATATTTCATTATTTGGACATCTGGTCAACTTAAGCTGTATACATAGAACATAATTTAACTTATTCTTGATGACTGATGGTGTTTATTATGAGTATTAGACTTGGAGCCTTTAAGAGCTGTTTGTATGGGGCCATTTATTCCATACATTAAATGACTATAGACAGTTACGACTAGACAGTTTTATAACTGTCTTCCTTGTTGCTTGTCACCTAGTGTCAGTGTGCTTTACCCTTTTCTCTCTTTGTTTTTAATATCTCACTTGAGTTTATATTTCTTAGAAGAGAAAGCCTCTTCTTTAATTATCAAGCCTAAAATTTGACAGTAATTTCTTAATATCAGATATCCCTAATTGTCTCATAAATGTTATTCAACAGTGGTTTGTTTACATCAGGATTCAATACATTGACTGCCACACTAGAAAAAAAATTTTTTCCCCCTGGGGCCATGGTGTTTTATTATGAAAATAGAATAAAAACTTTGAAAACAAAATGATCCTTTCTAATTTTTTTTTTTTTGATACAGAGTCTCGCTCTGTTGCCCGGGCTAGAGTGAGTGCGTAAGCGATCGTACTGCCTCAGCCTCCTGAGTAGCTGGGACTACAGGCATGTGCCACCATGCCCAGCTAATTTTTTCTATATATATTTTTAGTTGTCCAGATAATTTTTATTTCTATTTTTAGTAGAGACGGGGTCTCGTTCAGGCTGGTCTCGAACTCCTGACCTCGAGCGATCCACCCGCCTCAACCTCCCAGAGTGCTAGGATTACAGGCGTGAGCCACCACGCCCAGCTGATCCTTTCTAATTTAATGAAAAATTTGTTATTTTTTATTGTTTTCTGTGCGTGCGTATGTGCCACTTGGAAAATAGTTCACACAGCTCCCAAGATGAAGAGACGTAAGTTACATATGCCTCACAAGGCCCTGGACTCAAAACTAGCATGAATTAAATATAACTCACATGGCAGTTAATGTGTTAAACAAGATCCATACATTGCATTTGATTACTGTGACTCAATCTGTGTATTCCATTGCCCTTCTTTTTTCCTTTGCAGTTTGTTGAACTATGTCTTTTATAGAGTTTAACACAGTGTTAATTATATATATCCTTTAGTGTTATTTAACATGTTTCTTTGTCTTCTGTATGCCCTTTAAATTGAAACCCATGGATTTGTTATATATTTGCTGTATTTCAGTCTGCCACAGCTGTTGTTCTTTTTGATTCTCAGATTTTCCCATCTTTGGCTTGTGGGAGCACCTTTAAGTTGGCGTCTGAGTCCTGACCCTAGTGGTCTTTCTGGCTTTCTGATGGGACAAGATGTTCCAGACTTACCTTTTACACATCCTGCTCCAATCCGGCAATCAGCTATTTCTCCAAGAAGTTGTGGTTCCTTTTATCATGAAATGATATTCTAGCCTCTAGAGGTACTTGCTGCTACTGGCTAGATTAGTGTTTCTAGTCTAGCCTTTCTTTTTGTTTCCTATCTTAAATCTTCTGTGGGCTGGGAAACTAGGTAACAAAGCTTGTTTGATTTATATAAGGATTATTTTGAGCCTCAAAAAAGAAGAACTCTGAAATCAAGGCCTATCATTATTTAAATTATATGGTATAGCACCTACAATGATGTGTTCATGCTTAATAAATATTGCTAATGTTTGTGATAATGTGAATAACAAGATACCAGATATTTCTCTGAATAAAATGATTGACTTCTGAATGAAGTTCTTAACAAAATGAATAAGCTTTTAGCTTACAAACCTGATAATATATATGTGTGTGTATATATAATATTATAGACCATTTATGCTCTCTATTTTCTTTTATATATCTATATATTATAGACCATTTATGCTCTCTGTATTTTCTTTTAAGATTATCAGGTAAATCTGTGGATCAGTGAGGTATTAGTATATTGCAGTCAAATAATGCTGTATTATATACACCTTGTCATACTCCATAGTAAAAATGCACTTCTTTTCTCCTTTTTAAAATCTTTTTCCAGAGCGTGTACTTTTTCTGACTTTACAAATTGATGACTTCCAAAAGTTGAGATAACTTCCTGTTTTAAAGCAGAGCTGTTCGGTATTGATATCATTTTTCCTGAAATCATTTTTGACTCCTGCATGCTGATCTTGAATTGACCATGCTGATCTTTAAGTGACACTTCAGAGCAAATGACAAAATTTGTTTGCATTTTTCTTTGAACTGTCTGTTCCAGAAAAGTGTCATAACTAACTACTGTTGACAAGTGAGTGGGAGGGGATGTTTTTAGTTTTTTAGAAAACTTTGAAGGATATCCTGTTTTCAGTTTAGTTGGGGCATATAACCTTTCACTGCTTTGAATACTTCTTGGCATTCATCTTACTTCTTTGATCTCCTGTTACCATTAGTGTGGCAATATTGTGGCACAAATGATTTCTCAAGTTTTAGGATATAGTATTGTGGATTATTAGAGATAAGATATTGGGGAACAAAGTTTAGAATAAAGAGAATTGATTGGAAAAGTAATCAATATTTGACTTTTTTTGAACTTTTTAGTTGTGAATGTTTGTGAATGGGATTTAATTGACTATATATGTGCTGAAACTCCTTATCTTGGTTCATTAGTGCGTACTATTAATAATATAATGAGACTGAGGGTATGGAGTTTAGTTTTATATATGTCACTTACAATTCCTGGTGATAGAATAGATGTACTTTTATTAAGTAGGTAAAGTTTTGATTAGCTTCTGTGGATCATAACACTGTGCTAAGTGTGGTGGAAAATCGGTGAATGAGCCACTCAATTCTTGCTCTCGTGAGGCTTATAATTCTGTGGAGAATTCAGGGAATATTTATTGAATGCTTGGTATGTGCTCAGCATTCTTACAGCTAAAAACAAAGCCCATATCGATCTTGCAATTAGGTTTTTCAAATACAGAGTGATAGGAATTGTTACAGTGAAGTATAGGAAGCTTTGGGAACATGGAATGTTACTTTAGGCCTCTACCATCCAGCTTTGTTTTTTTTCTTTTTCTTTTTTTCCCAGATGCATGTCTTTTGTTTAGAGTTTAATCAGAAAAATAGAGATCTGGTCTCAATGTTCCTTCTAGCTGTTAGAAACAGCTTAGAGGAATGACATTTACTTCCCCATCCCCCCTACTCCTGAACACTTGAGAAAATGACAGGACTACCAGTAGAACTCACTTGGGTTGCAATTTTCAACCTACATGGGTTCCATCATCAGCTGTGCCCTCCTGATGTCATTCTGATTTGAGGTAGTGAATTCAAGGACTTCTATCCTCTCTGTTACATGTATAAATGGTAGTTTTCTATAATGTTTGCTTGTTGTATGTCTTTATGAGTCTTGTGATCTGTGAGCATCCTAAAGCATGCTTGCTTTAGGAAGTAATAATTGACATTATAATTTATGGACTACATTTTAAGACATTTGATTCGTATGAATAACTTACTGAAAGGGGGAAGCAAGGCAAAGACACTATGATGTCAGGAACTATGTCAGATATTTTACATAACTATAATAACTTTCTAAAGGACCAAAAACATCTTAATTTTAACTTAAAAAATACCCTCAAGGGTAACTGTTAAGTAGATTGAATAAACTTGAACCTATTATTACAACCCTTCATTTGGGGATTATGGTTATAGTAATATCTCTTGACAGCTTTTTGGTGACTGAAATTAATCATGGCTCCCAGAATGAAAATCTAATAGTTTAACGCATATTTATTAAGCAAATACTACGTGCCAGATGTTGGTTCCATACTTGGAATATGTTAGTTAACAGAACAAAAATCCCTGCTCTCCTGAAGCTTATAGTGAAAAGAAACAATAAACAGTTTTCATTAAATGATTCAGTCTTAGGAGGTCAGTGACTCCTATATAAACATTAATGCCTGCATTGTCAATTATAAACATATTATTCCTTTTTTTTTTTTTTGAGAATAGATGTTGGTGAGCTAACCTGTGGGGTTTGATTGTGTCAGATAAGCTTAGAGAAAAGTAATCTTGGGGATGCAACAATGGGTAGTTAAAACATTGACAGCTGTGCTAAGGCTGCTTTATCATACCTCATAGTCACTGTATCTGATTTTATCATAGGTTTTTGAAATACACATGCACACACACACACACTTTCCTAGGTTTCTGTTCTCAGTTTCTTAATTTTTTTGTTTTATCATTCATATTTAAGGTCTTATGGTGTACTACTTTTATATGTTTGGGCATATAGTTCCTTTCAGTTTTAATATTTTTTTCTTATAGAAGAATTTGACTGTATTTCAGTAAAACCTTATTTTTTTTTTCAGGTTAGTGATTGTAGGTCACTGTTTATCAATCTGGATTCAGGACCCCTATCCAGTTACTAAGGAGAATTCTCGGGATGCTGTGGAGATCTTAAAACAGCTGTTTGTGGGTGGTGGTGACGGTAGAGGCAAACAGTGGGTTGTGTGACTGGGATGAAGTCACCTCTTCCACCTTCTGGCCCTCTTTCTTTCCGGACTATAACACCTACTTTGGTACTTAAAGTGGTTTGGGCTATTTGCTGTTCCCTGAAGAGTTGTTTAGTAGTATCACCTATAGGTGGTTGATTGTTAGATTTTTTTT
Organism: Lemur catta; assembly: GCF_020740605.2. Taxonomy (NCBI): domain Eukaryota; kingdom Metazoa; phylum Chordata; class Mammalia; order Primates; family Lemuridae; genus Lemur; species Lemur catta. The sequence continues at coordinate 31,110,308 of NC_059131.1, forward strand.
TTTTATGACACTGTCAGGGGTGTGATGTGACTATGTCAAAGCAATGAAGAAGGAGCTGTTTTAGTAGTTGGAAAACCATTGATACAGTTTTAAGTGTTCTGACTCACTTTTCAGCAATTGTTTTAATGTTTCTAATCTCTCAGCATTGTCACTCCCCACTAAGAATTTTTACTCACTTCAGGTTTCTGTCAGATAAAACTCTTAACTTGGTATCCAAGCTGTCCTGCCACTTGGCTCCAAGTTACCTTTCTAGCCTTACCTCTTACTACTACCCTTTTTTGAATTTTATGTGAATTCCCTCGGTATCCCTTTTCTTGCTACCTTGTTTCTTCTTACACCATTATTTAATATCTTCCCTTTCTCTTACTAATTCCTATTTATCAAGAACCAGTTTAAGTACCACCTCTTCCTTTGACCACATCGATCTGCAGGGATTTTTCCCCCTCTTTCCTGAATTCTTGTAGCACTTTTGGTTTTACTCAGAGACCAATCATATATTTGCCTTATATTGTTAAGTCATATACAGACTTACATTGTTATTTAGCTATTTTGTGTTTATATATCTTGTCTCTTCAATTAGGCAGTAAATTTCTCAAGGACAGGAATGTGTCCTGTACTTGGTTGAATTTTTATTGCATCTAATATACTGGTTTTTGAGTGACAACTGCTCTCATATTTAATACCTAAACACTTTGGCTGATGGGAAGAACCATAAGATCAGTGAATTGATGTAATTCTCTTAAACTTTTTATGTAATCCAGTTTTTTTCCCTTGTGCAGTGATACATCTGTGATACAGTGGGAAAACCACTGGTCCTGGAATAACATAATAATACCTGAGTATATATAAATGAAATTTATATTTATGAATATATATTTATGAAATTCATATATATTTATGAAATTCGCATTTCAAAATCCTTAAAGTTTTATGGGAACACAGCCACACTCATTTGTTTAGGGATTGTCTATAGCTGCGTTTACACGACAGTGGCAGAGTTGAGTAGTTGCAATGGAGAGCAAATGGTCTGTAGAGCCTAAAATCTTTACTGTCTGGTTCCTTACAGAAAAAAGTTTTCCATCCTCTGTTTAAGATAAACTTGTGCTAGAATTGGGATTTAATCCTAAGCAGTTAGAAAGCATGAACTGAACATAGCTTGGGGTCTTTAGGGAACTGCTAAGCAAATATTAGTAATTTAGTATAGTGAAGAGAGATGAAGGCTAGAGAGATAATCAAGGGCCATGTCATTGAGGAGCTTGAATATCATAATTAAGAGTTCGGCTTTGGTCCTGAAGGTGATGGAGGAACCACTGAAGAACTTTTTTAAACAGAGGAGCAACATAATCAGATTTTAGGAAGTTCAGTCAGCTGGTATTGTGGAGAATGAATTGGATCAGGCAATGCTGAAAATAGGAATATCAATTTGAAGCTTTTGTAGTAATCTAGGAGAGACATAATAAAAGGGCCTAAAACAAGTCTCTCTTTCTTCTTCCTCATTAGTAGGATAAACATATGGACAGATTTAAAATTAAGAAGGTAAAATCGACAAGACTCTTACAAGTTAGACAGTTTATGCATATAATCTCAGGTGCTCATAGTAATTCTGAATGTTATCACTGTTTCACAAATGAAAAAGGCTCAGAGAAGCTGTAAGTGAAATAACTAGAGTTTGAACTTTAAAGTCTGTGCTCTTTTTACTGAACTTTGCTATGTCTCATTTTACCTGGGAATAGTGCTACCTTGCCTACTTTGAATCCTTTTTCCTATTTTCCAAATAATTTATAATTGCCAAAGAAAAATATATAACTAAAATAACTTTAAGGAGGTCCTGAACTATGTTTCTGTGCACTTTTTCTGTGTGTAGCAAGCACAGGTTTATTCATTCTGGATGCAGAATGAATTTGACTTTTGATATTTTAAAAGTTCTCCGTTTACATTTGAAAAAAATTCTTTTAAGTATAAGGTAAATGTTTTTAATGCCTTAAGTTGACAGACTTGCCATATACCCTAAGGAAAATTAAGGAATGTGAAAAACAACAAAGATAAAGACACATTCCTAAGTGTATATGAGAAAGTGTTTTTAGAGCATAGTTTTGAGACTCTCTCTTCCTCTGCTTATTAATCTGTTCCTACCTCACATCACTGACATTTTGTTTAACCCTGGACAAGGTAATCAGCTATTTTTGTCAAACTTCATTGGACTTGTTTAAAACTGGGTATACTTTTTTCCTTGGGAATTTGTCTGGCATTTTTGTTATCAGATGAAATGCATTTTTGATAGTAAATTCTCACAGACATTTGTTTTAAAACAGCATAGAGCATCTCATTTCTTGGTTTTAGTGAAAAAGAGTAGAACTGCAGAGTATTTTTGAGGTTTCAAAATGTTTAAATCAGCTTTCTTGAGCTATGCTTTACCTACGGTAAAATATTCCAAATTTAGGAGTATAATGGGTCTCGAAAAAATATATATAGTTGTGGATCTACTACCACAATTAAGATTAGAACAGACCCAGGAGTGGTGGTGCACACCTGTAGTGCTAGCTACTTGAAAGGCTGAGGTGGGAGGATCACCTGAGCCCAGGAGTTCAATCTAAAAAAAAAAAAGATACAGACCATTTCCATTACCCTAAAAAAGTTCCCTCATGCCTGTTTATAGTCAATCCCTTCCCTCCACCCACAGTTCCTGGCAACCACTGATATGCTTCCTATCACCATATTTTGTCTTTTCTTGAATTTCATATGACCGAAATCTTATAATCTGTGGTCTTTTTTTTACTTAGCATGATGCTTTAGAGATTCATCCATATTTTGTGTTTTAATAGTTTATTCCTTTTTATTGCTGAGTAATATTTCATTCTATGACTATACCACGATCAGTTTATTCATTCCCAGATGATGGACATTTCAGTTGTTACCAGTTTTTGGCTGTTATGAGTAAAGGTGCAATGAATCTTTGAGTACTCATCTCTCCCCAGCTCCTAGCAACTATTAATCTATTTTCTGTCTCTATAGATTTGCCTAGCTGGTGCTCATTTATTAAAAATTGATTACCTTATTATTAAGTTTTGAGAATATTTTACTTGTTTTGGATACAAGTCCTTTATCAGGACAGGAATGTGTTTTGCAAATATTTTCTCCTGGTCTCTGGCTTGCCTTTTTATTAATTAACAGTGTCTTTAGAAGAGTGAAAGTTTCCTGTTTTGATGCAATCCATTATATAAATTTATTTTGACGAAGTTCAACTTATTATTTTCTTTGTAGTTCATACTTTTTGTGTCCTATTTAAGGATTTTTTTGCCTAACCCAAGGTCACAAAGATTCTGTTCTATCATTTTCTTCTAGAAGGTTATAGTTTTAGATCTTATTTTTAGGTCTGTGATGCCTTTAGAGTTAATTTTTATACATGGTGTGAGGTAATGGTCAGGGTTCATTTATTTGTGCATTGATACCCCTTTGTTGAAAACATTGGCCTTTCTCCATTGAATTGCCTTAGTATCTTTGCTGAAAATCAATAGATCCACATATGTATGGATGTAGTTCTGGACTCTGTATCCTGTTCTCTTGATTTCTATGTTTATCATTAACCAAATACCACATTGTCTTAATTACTAGAGTTGTAAATGTTTCAATTAAAATTTTTTATATTTGAAAAATAAAGGAAATAAATTTAACTCTAAAACCTTGCAGACAGAGAAAATGATTGTAATGGTTGTTAGTTATTAACATTTTATATTTACTTTAGAGTTGACTTTTTATTTTTTTTGAGACTGTCTCACTGTGTTGCCCACGCTAGAGTACAGTGGTGTCATCATAACTCACTTCAACTTCAAGCTCCTGGGCTCAAGCAATGCTCCTGCCTTAGCCTTCTAAGTAGCTGGGACTATATAGGTGCATGCCACCATGCACCATGCCCAGCTAATTTTTCTTTTCTTTTTTTTTTTTTTTTTTTTTTGAGACAGAATCTCATTCTCTTGCCTGGGCTAGAGTGCCGTGGTGTCAGCCTCACACTCCTGGGCTCAAGTGATCCTCTTGCCTCAGCTTCCCAGGTAGCTGGGACTACAGGCACGTGCCACCAGGCCCGGCTAATTTTTTCTATTTTTAGTTGTTTGACTAATTTATTTGTATTTTTAGTAGAGACGGGGGTCTCGCTCTTGCTCAGGCTGGTCTCGAACTCCTAAGCTCAAGAAATCCTCCTGCCTCGGCCTCCCAGAGTGCTAGAATTACAGGCGTGAGGCAGCACGCCCAGCCCTATTTTTTTGTAGACACAAGGTCTCACTCTTGCTCAGGCTGGTCTTGAACTCCTGGCCTTTAAGCAATCCTCACAACTTGTAGAGTTTACTTTTAAAATTACTTTAGAGAATGTGATTTCCCTTGATTTACTAACAGTCTTAGGAGTTAGATAGAGCAGGTGTTAATATCCATGTTTTATAAATGAGGAGACTCTGTAAGATAAGGTTTAAGAAGACTGGTTTGAGATCATACAGTTAGTGTGATAAAGCACTAAAGCCCAAGTCATGCCTTTATACTGTACCATACTTCTTTCATTTACTTCTGTTTTCTTATGTTGAATGTTGGAGAATGAGTGCTTTATGAATGATTCAATCACTAAATTTCATTTAATTAAACTATAGAGCTATGTGAAGACAATCCATTTTCTTGGTCACTAACATCACAGTTGGGCTTTGTTTTTGTTTAGTGGTTGTGTTTTACATCCGGAATAGGTATTCATAGTTTCATTTTCAATTTAGGAATGCAGGAAAGAAGCAGCAAGATTTGTTAAATGAAAGCAGAAAGATTCCCTGAAAAAATTATGTGAAGAATTGAAGATATTCTTGCCAAAATGAGAACAAGCATGATAGAACTCAAGTTTTAGATCATTTGAGTGTATGTATGTTATCTATATTCTCTTCTGTTGCCAGACCTTCTGTTCCTTACAACCTTAAGTGCCTTCCTTCTCATTCCCCCTACAATGTCAAATCATAGTTAGGAGGGTTTTGTTTTGTTTTTAAAGAGATGGGGTCTTGCTCTGTCACCCAGGCTAGAATTCAGTGGCATGACAGCTCACTGTAGCCTTGAATTTGTGGACTTAGGTAGTCCTCCTGCCTCAGCCTCCTGAGTAGCTGAGACTACAGATGTGTACCACCATGCCTGGCTAATTTTTAAAAATTTATTTTGTAGAGATGGGTGTCTAGCTATGTTGCCCAGGCTGGCCTCGAACTCCTGGCCTCAAGCAGTCTTTCCACCTTGGCTTCCCAAAGTGCTGAGATTACTGATGTGAGCCACCATGCCTGGCCATTTAGGAGGTTCTTACAGAAGTGGTGAAAGATGATGTGACTGGGGTTTGGGCAGTAGTGGTGAAACAAGTGGTAGGATTTGGAATATTTTGAAGGGCCTGTGGATGTGCTTGGTGAATGCATGCTGTAAGGGATGAAGAAAAGGAATGAATTATGGATGACTGTTGGTTTTTAGCTTGATCAACTTGGTAATAGTATTTACTGAGGTGAGGAAGACTTAGATGAATTGGATGAACTACACAGTAGATGAGGGGAAATCAGATAGAAGCTATTATAGCACGAGAAATTTTTCTTAAGTTTTGTTTTTATAGAAAGTGATATTGCATCTCAGACATTGGGAAGGTAGAGACAAGATGAAATTACTTATGATCCTACCTTCCTGATACAATTATTTTAAATGTTTTGATGTGTATCTTTATAGTCAATGTGTAGGGGTTAGCAAACTTTCTGTAAAGGCAGCTAGTCAACTCTATTGTAGCATGAAAGCAGCCATAGACAATATATAAACAAATGACTATGCTTGTGTTCCAGTAAAACTTTATTTATGGATGCTGAAACTTTAATTTTATGTAATTTTCACACATTGTAAAATACTCTTTTATTGATTTTTTTCCCCCAAACATTTAAAAACGTAAAAACCATTCTTTGCTCACAGGCCCTACAAAAACAGATGGGAGGCCAGATTTGGCTGCCCAGCCATAGTTTGCTGACTCCTGGCCTTGTGCATTTGTTTTATGATTGCAATCATATCTTACATTGAATTTTATTACATATCTTTTCTACTTAATATATGTTTAAATGTGCATACTTCTTTTATTGAAAATAAAAATGATTACATTTGTTAAATAATAAGCCCTGATGAACTTAGTGTTTACAAAGTACCTTCATATTCATTATTTTTAAAAATTCTTGCAATAACTGTGAGAAGTGTGTATCATGCTTAGCATAAAATAAAATACACATTATGTACATAATTGAAGGTAAGATATACCTTATCTTTAGAACACTCCGTCTCTGCCTCCATTTCTCCGTATATGTTGGCTTTATTCTTTGAAATAAGCTTTCTCCAGCAACGGGGTTGTGGCCACCGTTAGCTCTGGAACCACATCCTCAAAGTTTCCTTCCCTCAGCACTACACAGTTTGAGAAATTCTAGGGCAGGACTTTGGTCCTGTACATCGAATTTTCATTCCACTATTAATCATTATGTACTGAAAGGGCAGGGTCATGTATGAAGATAACAGTTCTCATTTAGAACTGATGTTAGAATAATAGGAGGAAGAGTGAGTAGTTTCTCAAATGAAGGGAAAGGGCAGCACAGACATGGCCACCTGGGGGAATTATGAGTTGAAAAGCCATCCCAAATTGTATCTATTTATATTGTTTGGTTTATTAATTTAGTTTTATGCTCTGTTCATTTACATATTTGTATCAGACTCAGTTGTCTTTCCCATACTCTATTTCTCATTGCCACTTAATTGTTTTATCACCATTTCAAATTGAATTTTAAAAATCCTCAGTTTTGAGTGTCATTTTCCTGAGTCTGGGTCTTATACCTTGGCGAAAGTTACTCTTTTCTTTTTAAAAGTCCATACTCTGACCACAACACTCCTCAAATACTAGAGTGTTTTAATGGCAAAAATCTTAGTCATCTTCTGTCTCTTTTATAGCAACATGAAGGGCTAGATAAGAAATAGATGAGGATCATTTAGAAACCTCAGATGTTAACATGTGAGTGTGTTTTGCTGGAATAACTGGTTTCCACTAGAATTTGAAAACCTAGAAAGATTGTGAGAAATGAAGCAGTTGCTGCTTTCTCAGTTTTCATCATTTTAGTTTTCTCCAGTTCTTATCTAGAGATACTGAGATTTTTGGTGCATCTGTAAAAAACATTCAGAGTTTTGCTAATCTGGAGGAGTAATAGGTGAAACTTGGCAGTTGTAAAACTGCTTTGCAGTCTGTTAGATGGTAGAGTGTATGGCTCCAGGGCTGTGGGAATTGACACGTTTGGCTGGTTGGCTACTTTTAGCCAAATGTTACTCTTTAGCTGCAGCACAGTATGCTTCATACAGTCATGTACCACATAACATTTTGGTGAGTGACAGACGGCATATATAATGCTGATCCCATAAAATCATAATGTGTACTTTTACTGTATCTCTTCTGTGTTTAGATATGTTTACATACACACATACTTACCATTATATTATAGTTGCCTACAGTATTCAGCATGCGGTATAAGTTTATAGCCTAGGAGCAATAGGCTATACATATAGCCTAAGTGTGTCGTAGGCTATACCATCTAGGTTTGTTAAGTACACTTTTTGACCAGGCATGGTGGCTGGTGCCTGTAACCCCAGCTACTCAAGACATTGAGGTGGGAGGATTGCTTGAGACCAGGAGTTCAAGGCCAGCAACCCACCCCAGCTACTCAAGACATTGAGGTGGGAGGATCACTTGAGGCAGGGAGTTCAAGGCCAGCCTGTGGAACATCGTGAGACCCTCCCATCTCTTAAAAATATATATTAAAAAAAAAATTAGCCACGTGTGATAGTATGTGCCAATAGTCCCAGCTTCTTGGGTGGCTTAGGAGGGAGGATTGCCTGAGCCCTGGAATTTGAAGCTGCAGTGATTGTGCCACTGTGTTCCCTGGGAGACAGAGTGAGACGCTGTCTCTCAAAAAAAAAAAAGTACTCTCTATGATGTTCGCACAACAATGAAATTGCCTAACAATGCATTTCTCAGAATGTAGCCCTGTCAGTAATTGTATGGCTGTCCTACAAAATGTGCACACAGTTGTACTGAAGGGAAAATTAAAAGTGGTTTTGGGGTGAAGAATAAAAAGAGGAAAAGCATTTAAAATTAATGTCTGCTGTGTATTTGTTTAAACTGACAGTGGAAAAATTTTTTAGGAAAGAAATTGCTGTTGCAATTTTATTTCTTAAGGTAAAACCCAATCTGATGCTATAGTGAGAACTAAAATGATTTATATTCTTTTAAGTTTTGGCCTCTTTTCATTTAAGTGTGTTGACATTGTTTTCAGATGATTGTAGAATTTCCCTTTTACCATTTTTAATTGGTTTTTATTTTGAGACAGAGTCTTACTCTGTTGCCCGGGCTAGAGTGCTGTGGCAGCAGCCTAGTTCACAGCAACCTCAAACTCCTGGGTTCCAGTAATCCTCCTGCCTCAGCCTCCCGTGTAGTTGGGACTACAGGCACGTGCCACCATGCCTGGCTAAATTTTTTTTTTTCTATTTTTAGTTGTCTGGCTAATTTCTTTTTATTTTTTTAGTAGAGACAGGGTCTCGCTCTAGCTCAGGCTGGTCTCGAACTCCCGAACTCCCAGATCGCTCAAGCAATCTTCCCGCCTCGGCCTCCCAGAGTGCTAGGATTACAGGTGTGAGCCACGGTGCCTGGCCCCCTTTTACCATTTTTAGGGCAATTCATGTTTTACTCATTTCAAATCATTTGTAATTCATCATTACAGACTATATAAACAATGCAAAAAGTGATCATAAACTTTTAGTTTCTAATGTTATTGATTTATTGCAAACTGATATTTGGTGAAAGCAACCAAGTCCTTTTGAATATTATAAGATTAGGCAAATTATATTTGTATATTTTTCAGTTATTTACTTTTCACTTCAAATTTTTTCCGACTGGTTTATTTATATATTTATTGTTAACTTGTTGAATGTAGGTACTCTTGGATACAAATCCTTTGTCAGTTATATATTCTGTGAATATTTTCTCCCACATTGTGGCTTGCCTAGTTATTTTCTTAATGATGTCTTTTGATTGAATAGGCATTTGTAATTTTGATGAAGTCTAATTTATCATTTGTATTTTAGTGCCAGTAGTACTTTGACTTTTAGGTTTGTGATCTACTTCAAATTAATTTTTGTGTGTGGTGTAAGATAAGGGTTAAAGTTAATTTCTTTCCTTAGTAATATCCTTACGAATGGCAACAAACAGCACTTTTTGTTAAAGACTTTGCTTTACTTACTAATTAAATTTACATTGTAAAATTACTAGTTCTTTTCAAATATTTACATGGTTAGCTAACCCATTAGTTATAGAAACTATGTTTTTGAGGTCAGAATTATGGGTTTATTTCTTCAGGAGCCAGTTAATTTGGCTTTATTTTATGGCTGTCAAGCGTATTTCTCCTAACCTGCTTTAGTATTTGGTAGATTTGTGTCATTGCTCTGAAGTAAGGGAGCATAGGATAACTCCATCGAGCTACCAGATAAAACATTAGCATATACACCCTGCGTGATAATTCACTAATTTTGTATGAAAGACAGTACATTATTACATTTTTAAGGATACAGTATTCATAGTAATATAGTGCCTAATGTGATATGCTCAGTTTTTATATTATAGTAAAGTAAGCAAAAACACATTACTTGTAGTACATACTAGGAAATAATTTTTTAGAGTTTTGTATAGAGTTGGAAATTTGACACTATGTAGATTTGACACTATGAAGTCCATTTGTTGTTTACCCATTTGTGGGTAAGTGGGTAAATGATGATAATTATAAAAATTTAAGACATAAGAAAATTTAAAATGTAAGTCTATGCATACTTCTGCCCATATACAGACACATTACATAAACTCAATCATTGGCTTACATTTCTGAGATACCAGCATTAAACATGAGTTATCTTTTAAGAGGCTGAATTTGAATTATATTACTCTGTTAGGATTTGTGCCAGCTTTTGGTTAATCATTATCTTGTTGATTATGTTTGGTTCAAGATGACTCATTTTGCAAGGAGCTTTATTGCAACATTACATATTTACTACAGGAAGCCTGGACGGAAATGGAGCATCAGGTTATTGGAGATTTTTTTCCTCCAAGCTTTATTGCACCAAGTGTTATTAAAGTTAATTATTTTTCAATAACTGAATTCTCTGTAGAACCTAGTACTTCATTAACCAAATGTTGTTACAGGGTCAGTTATTCCCTTTTCTTGGCAGACAAATGTGTCTTTGATGATTATTTAAATATTGGTCATACTGCCAGATGGAATATTTTATTTTCATCAAATTGAGTATTAGAATTGACTGAGAATTGTGGATTCATAGAGATTTGAGATTGAATGTTTCTCGTAAAATTTACTAGCTTTGGAAGCATGGGCAAATACTTCTCAGCCTTAGTATTCATTCAGTCATTAATGAGTGAATTCATACATTCATTCATTAATGAATTTGGATAAAAATATTTACCTTGCAAGATCAGGATTAAAAGGACATATAAAAGAGTATCTAGCACTTAATATGTGGTTAATTCAGTGCAGTGTTGTTATGATGATTGTCATCTGGTGACACTTGTTTATAGAAAATATTGAAGTTAAGGGTGCCAATCATTTGGCTCTTTTCTCTTCAGGTTCTAACAGATACATAATGGACATGGCATAAGGCAAATACCCTGATCTTTCTAAATTTTAGACTCTGATAATAGCAGGATTTGAGAACACAGTGTGGCTCTAAAGACGAGTTGAGAGTCTCCTACAATCACCAACAAATCTATAGACTGTGGGATTCACCTGTGGGGAGAGTTCAATCTGCCATGTCTACTCTGAATACACTTAATCTGGCAGCTAGCAGGAAGATTACAGGCCTGCCTTATGCACCTAGTCATCAGCCTAACAAAGAGTCTGGGCAAGAGCTGGAGTGAGATAGGAGATGGCCCTGTTTTCTATCCAGTAACTTCAATCCTTGTTACAAATGAGGTCCAAGGAAAGCTTTGGACTCTAACCCATCAAATTAGTAACTACCTGCCGCCCCCGCCCCCGCCCTGACCCATCCGCACCCCCAGAGGAGCAGGCAGGGGTTTGTGGAATAGAGAGACTGGAAAAGTTTTCTGTAATACCTAATACTGTAACCATCCCTGCCCCCACCCTGCCCTGCCCTCTGTGGGAAAGAGAAGGAACGTCCCATTCTTTATCTTTATAATATAAGATGAATATGAGTGCCTCTGGACTTTGAAAAAGTAAATTTCACTTATTTATGTACAGTGTTTTTGTAGGCCACAGAATAAATACAGTATAAGAGCTATGCAAAAGTGAAACGCAGCCATGCTAGAGGATTCTAAGTAAATGTTGGCTTAAGGAATTAAATTGTGTCTTTTTAACTTGTTAACAGAAAAATTGATGATGGTAAAGAATAAAAAACAAAAATATAAATGTAGGCAATAAAGATCACAAGATGATAAGAGTTGTTTGCAAAGATATATTTTAAGAATTTTACTTAGCTAAATAATAGAATACTTTTTAAAAAATGAAAATCTCCATCAGTAAATCAGAAACAGTCTTTAGAAAAAACTAAGGCAGGTGTTATAAACTGAACATAAGTTGTAAATCTGTTCCATAAATGAATAACTTTAATTTTGAATATCTAGGATATATATTTTAGTAGTGGATATTTTATCTTAAAAAACATACATGAGGCCGGGTGAGGTGGCTCACGCCTGTAATCCTAGCCCTCTGGGAGGCCGAGGCGGGTGGATCGCTCGAGGTCAGGAGTTCGAGACCAGCCTGAGTGAGACCCCGTCTCTACTAAAAATAGAAATAAAAAAATTATCTGGACAACTAAAAATATATATATAAAAAATTAGCTGGGCATGGTGGCGCATGCCTGTAGTCCCAGCTACTTGGGAGGCTGAGGCAGTAGGATTGCTTAAGCCCAGGAGTTTGAGGTTGCTGTGAGCTAGGCTGACGCCACAGGGTCTATTTTTAGTAGGGACAGGGTCTCGCTTTTGCTCAGGCGTGAGCTCCTGACCTCGAGCGATCCTCCCACTTCGGCCTCGCAGAGTGCTAGGATTACGGGCGTGAGCTACTGTGCTCAGCCTCATTACAAAATTTTCCTTATACAAAGGAAAATAAAGTACATTTAGCTACAGTGTCCCGTTTTCCGCATGTATGGTGACTTTTGGGACACCCTGTATTTATATCCTGAGGGCAAATGACCAGTGGATAGGTCAGATGTGAGAGAGTGGGCATGTATGACAGGCATAAGCCCTCTACAGATAGTAGTAGGGGGTGTACACTACCGAGCACTGGGGGAAGGATTGGTTTAACCAAAGAGACGCCTGTTTTAAGGAGTCGGGAGAAAAGGATGTAAGGATGCTAATTTGTGGAAGGGTATTTCTACCTGAAGTTTTCTATTTTTTTCTTTGTAAGAGGAAGTGAGGATATATAAGTATGGGGAGGAGGTAGTAGAGATGAAAGCTGGAAGAGAATTGTGAAGATTTGAAATAGTTACTGAGGCTAATGGGAGTTGGAGTTCACTTGGGAAATGTAGAGACCAAGATGAGTTTGATGACCACGGATTTTGTGGTAGCCTCTGTTGTGGGTATGCATTCTCATTCCCTCCCCCTCTCTGTCTGTCTGTCTGTCTCTGCAATATTCGTGTGGGAACAGAAAAGCTGGGTAGTGGAGTTGATCTGATATTTTGGGGGAACAGAACTTGAGAAAGCAGAGTGGTGTGGTGAGAACTAGGGGCCAAAAGTTGAAGGTATTGCAATGAGTGGTTGAAGTAATATGTCTTGGGGGTAGAGGGGGCGTCTAGGCTGGAGAGGGAACTAATTGAAGCTAAATAAAGGTTGATAGATGGGAAGAAAATGGAGGAGTAATAACACCAGTTTCCATGAAGCTAAAGAGTATAATGTGATGGGAAAGAGATAAAGGATAAGAGCTTGTGTTATAGACCAAGATAATGAGTTATAAGATTTCAAATGAGCAACTGTTCTGCTTTAAAGTGATAAGTATCGCATGGAGGGAGCATCATTTGTGCTAGTCTAAAAAAACAGTTTTAACATAGTATTATTCCTTAGTGAGATGAACAATGCTGGGTGAATAAGACTGTTAAGATTTAGAATAGAGGTGTCAGTACTGTGTAGACATGGGTAAGGAAATAAGAATTTCAAGGATAATTACTTATGGCCTTTGCTATACACATGGCCTATAAGCAATAGATAGCAGTCTTTTGTGAATTTGGTGTAAATGCTTGTATGGATAAATGTTAATTTGTGGTTGTCAAGCATATTTAATCAAATTCTTATTTGCTGGAATCAGATGCTATCTTTTTGTCTTGAACTCCCTTTCTCTCATTGAAAAGATAGTTTTAGAAATTCTGGCACTAATTCAGACTGAAACTTTCTTTGTAGAGGCACTAATACTCAAGTTCAGCAGTTTGTGTCTAAACATAATTCTAAATTCATATCTAAAGAAATGTTTTAAATCTTTTTGTCATTTTTTTTTTTTAGAGTTTTTGCAGACACTGTTATGATAGTATTGGCATGCCTTTTATTGAATCTTTGGTGAGAGAAAATAGCACATAAAGCAAAGGACTGAAATTTCTAGTGCTTTGCAGGAGAAAGTAGGGGAAATAGGCAGGAAATGAGGGCCCACTCACAGCACAGTTTATTCTAGGTTTCTTTGTCACCTCCCTTATTCTCCATGGGTTGCCTGCTGTATTCTTTTAGGGGGACCCTGATAAACTGAAGTGAATTACCTCCTCTAATTGTTGACTGCATCAATCACATGGCAGTGGTGAATTTTAAGTGCTTTTAAGTGAAAGATACCTATATTCTAATGTCCATCAATAGATTGAATTTCTAAAGGTTTTGTGAACTGTGCTAATTTTCAGAATCTTTTTGTTGGTTGCATGCTAGCTGAGAATTATAATTGTGAAACCATTACCATCAAAATGTAGCTATATAATTAAATAAATATGTAATTATAATTAACAAATGTGTTGAGCACTACTTTGTATCAGAATCTGTTTCAAGTCCTTTACATGTATTGACTCAAATCCTCGCAGTAAACTGTGAAGAGTTAGTGTTGTTATCCTCATTTTATAGATGAAGAAACTAAGGTTTGGGTTAAGTAACTTGCCCAAGGTCATATGGCTAGGCTCAGTGTATGCCAATTTTTAACTTGGTTTATGAAGTTGAATTTAAGACTGTTAAAACTTCAAACTTAAATGCAAGTGGTGTGATACGATGACACTTTCCAAGATCCAGCAATCCCACTTTTGGGTATATATCCAAAGGAATTGAAATAAGCCTGTTGAAGAGATGTCTACACTGCCATGTTCATTGCAGCATTGTTTACAGTAGCCAAGATATGGAAACAACCGAAGTGCCCATCAACAGTTGAAGAGATTTTTAAAATGACATATATACACAATGGAATAGTATTCATCCTTAAAAAGGGAGAAATCCTTGATTTGTGGTAACATGGATGGACCTAGAGGACTGTACTAAGTGAAATAAGCTAGGCACAGAGAGACAAATAACTGCATGATCTCTTGTGAAATCTAAAAAAGTTGCACTCATAGAAGTAGAGTGTTGAATGGCAGTTAGCAGAGACTTGGGAGGAGTTAGGAAGGGGAGGCATTGGTCAAATGCTACATAGTTTCAGTTAGGACAAAATAATTCGTTCTGGTGATCTGTTGCAAAGCATGGTGTCTGTAGTTAATAACATATATTTCAAAATGGCTAAGGGTGGATTTTAAATATTCTCACCACAAATAAATGATAAGTATTTGAGGTGATAGATATGGTAATTGGCCTGATTTGATCATTCTACTATATATACCTGTATGGAAACATCACATTGTACCCCATAAATATATACAACTATTATTAATACTTGTCAATTAAAAAACAAATAAAACTTAAACTTTTCATAAATATCATTTAAAGGAAAGTTTATTTTTTTCTCTCATGGTCCAATAGATATAGTTTATCTTTCCATCTATGGTAGCCCTGTTTTTGTTCATCAGAGGATCTGAAATAAAAACATTTTTGAATCTGCATTGCATATGGTATTATGTAGTTTTTCTGAACTTGAATAAATTTGGTTTGTCATTAAGCAAGCCAAATGTCTTGACATAGCTGTAATTAAAGTTATGAATATAAGGAAGTTCACATGAATTTTATATAGATTTTATTTATAGTACAGTGGATGGTATCATTACCTATGGAAGCAGCTGTACAAGGTGGTTATGAAGTCTGGAATCACAGATTAATCAACCATTTATATATATATTTATTTGTTTCCAGACTTTATAGACACCCTCTATTTTATGGAGGGTTTTTTTGTTTGTTTTTTGTTTTTTTTTTGTTTTGTTTTGTTTTAAAAAACATGTTTTGATGTGAATTGCAGTTACCTGGACATAAAAAGGGGAAAAAAATCAGAACAGCGATAAAATGATACTATACTTTTCGGCTATCGATACAGTGAGAAGGCCTGGACCCCAGCAGTTTGTTAGAGAGATTCCCCTGTAACTGTAGTAACTACAGTGGTGATAATAATGAAAACATGATAACATCACCAGTATCTATTTAATACTGTGCATTAAGGTATAGTGCTAAACATTTTGTATTTATTCCTTTATGAGATAGATACTGTTACTATCTTTCTTTTTAAAAAAAATCAGAAATGTAAGTTTTAGAGCCATTAAACGACTTTGGACAAGCTATATATCCAGTTAGTGACATAGACAAGTTTTGAACCCAGTGCCTACGGCTTAATCTCTTGTCTACTATATACTATATGGCAGGGCTTGGCAAACTTTTTCTGTAAGGGGCCAGGTAATAAATATTTTAGGCTTTGTGGGCCACATGGTTTCTGGTGGAACTACTCTACTGTTTTGTAAAACAGCCATAGACAATACTTAAAAATGAGGCTGTGTTCTGACAAAACTTTATTTATGAGCACTGACTTTCATACAGTTTTCATGGGTCCTGAAATACTGTCCTTCTTTGACTTTGTTTTTCAGCTATTTAAAAATATAAAAAAATGGCCGGACGCGGTGGCTCACGCCTGTAATCCTAGCACTCTGGGAGGCCGAGGCGGGTGGGTCGCTCGAGGTCAGGAGTTCGAGACCAGCCTGAGCAAGAGTGAGACCCCCGTCTCTACTAAAAATAGAAAGAAATTATCTGGCCAGCTAAAATATATATAGAAAAAATTAGCCGGGCATGGTGGCACATGCCTGTAGTCCCTGCTACTCAGGAGGCTGAGGCAGTAGGATCGCTTAAGCCCAGGAGTTTGAGGTTGCTGTGAGCTAGGCTGACGCCACGGCACTCACTCTAGCCAGGGCAACAAAGTGACACTCTGTCTCAAAAATAAATAAATAAATAAAATAAAGTAAAATAAAATAAAAATATAAAAAAATAATTCTTAGTTCTTTGGTCATATAAAAATAGGTGATGGGATTAGATTTAATTTTGGGCAGTAATTTACCAACCTCTGTTTGAAAGGCTTGCTGTAATTTTTCTTTTTCTCCCTCTGTCGTAACAGAAATAGAGAATTCTAACATTTTAGAATAAACTAGTATTGTTAGGTATAGTTACAAGTTGGAAATGAGTCTAGGTAAATGTTCTTTGCATCAGATATTCATGAAATGGCTAAGATTATGAGACCCTTTAATATTACAGTTTTTCCTATTACTGTATCATGTTTTTAGAAATTGTAAATATTCATCTCAGTCATTTGCAATAAATTGCCATTTTGTTCCATAATCATCAAAAAAACTTTAATTCTAGGCCTTTTCTTTTTGTATGTTAGGTGCTGAGGTAATTTGATTCTTTTGTTAAGGAAAAGGTTGTTAGAAATAAAATGAAGGGTTTTTAAAAAAGATGATTCATGCAAAATTTAAAAAATTGGCTTCTTAGATTACAATTTGACATCTATAAACTCAACCTTGTAGAGTGCGTTTAGTGTAAGTTTGGCTTATGTACAACAAAAAACACTTCCAGATGGTGATCACTGATATATGATTCTGAATTAGAATGCTTAATGAAAACTTTTAATGTTAACAAATCAATGCTAATAAAATAAAAATCTGTCTTTACCCATAGTGAAGTTTATCAGCAAAATTTTACATTTTTATATTTGGTAAGGAAAAGAGATATAAGTAAACTAATTTCACTTTGACCAGTAGCAATTATAGGTGTGGAACATGTTGCATTTAGATGGTCTTTTAAAGGATTGGCCTTGAGTCAACTTCTCTGGCTTGGCTAACCGATAATAAGCACTGAATGAATGTTTGATTTTAAATGCTATGCAGTGTGACTTGAATCAGTAGGCACTCAAATGGAAGAATCAAAAAATCTGTTAGTGCAAAAGGAAAGGTTTTTTAAAGGAATTGTCAAGTTGAGTGAATCCCATCCTAGAAAGAAATGGAGAAATTGTTATGTCAGAATCATTTAGTAGTTGGCTATAGCCTATAGTATGAAATACAATTTTCTTTGGGTTAGAATTCAGAGCCCTCTGTAATTTGGCCCCAGCCTTCCTTTCTACCCTTGATTTTTATTCTCCTTTGTTAATAGACTGTGTAATCGATCTCTGTTACTCATTTATCAATATTATGGTAGAATATTTGTAATTCTACCACTTTGGAATTTTCTTCTTTATCTTTTCTTCCTAGCCATCTTCTGCTTAGGCTTAAGACCCAAATCAAATCTCTTTTCTTTCAGTGGAATCACTCTTGTCCATCATAATCTTTTTCCCACTGCCTACATTTCTAGCACTTACTGCCTCTGTCACTCATTTGACAGTTACTCTTATAGTGCTTTGTGACATTTCTTACAAAAGTAATATGTATTTACTTTTGTCACCCTAGCTAGATGGAAAACTCTTTGAGAATGGAAACCATATCTTGTACTTGTTTTGTATCAGACACAGTGTAGTAGGTGTTTGGTAAACATTTGATATGTCCTGAAACTTGGGAGAAAAATTAAACTTAATGAATTGCATGTTAGTGTATATGGAATTTTTTTCTACACTACATTTTTTGTTTCTACTTTATTTTTTATTTTGAAATAATTTAAAATATATAGAAAAGCTATAAGAATAGTACAAAGATCTCCTGAACATTCTTCACTCATATTGACAGTTAACATTTTTGGCATATTTGCTTTGTTATTTTCTCTACGTATTTTTTTTTCCTGCTGAACCATTTGAGAGTAAATTGCAAATATAATGCCCCTTTATCCTAAATAGTTCAATGTACATTTCCTAAGAATAAAGACACCAGTTATACAGCCATAGTACAGGAATCAAAATCAGAAAGTAAACATTTGTATATTACTATTTTAAAATCCGTAGACAGTATTTAAATTTCACCAATTTGTTCCAATGACATTCCATTTAGTTTTTGTCTCTTTAGTCTTCTTGCCTTGTTTAATGTGTAACTGAACTGTTCCTGAGCCTTTTCCCCCCCTTTTCCATGACATTGACATTTTGAAGATTACCAACTATTTATTTTGCAGGATGTCTGTCAATTTGATTTTATCTGATGTTTCATCATGATTAGATTTTAGGATATGCATTTTTGGCAAGTATACTGTATAAATGATGTGTCCCCAGTGCATCATATATATTAATTTGGTAAATAATAAAATTTAAATCATCACAGTGAATGATAATAGTCACTGGTGTGTTTGAATAGCATAGTGATCAAGACAGGCTGGGGCTCAAATTCTGATGCTACCACTTATTGGTTATGTAATCTTGGGCTTAATTTCTACATCTGTAATTTCAGATAATTTAAATACCTTTTTGTAGGTCAAAAATAGTTGCATATTGGCAATTTTGTATGGGTCTATTTAGCATTTATAGATTTGTGAGATGAAATGAGACAATGCCTGCAGCACCAAATGTGTTCCATACACATTAACAATATATTTATTATTATTTTTTTTCAATATAGTTCTGTGAAAATTGTGTAAAAATATGTCAGCATGATTGTTGGTTACATTCTAAAATTATTTTTGAGTTGAATTTGTAACACCTCCTCTGATACTGTCATTTGTAGTTTTACAAAAGTAATTGTCAAATACAACCAAAAATTCTATAAATATATGTAACTACATAATGCATTCATATACAACATCCAAATATATATTAATATCAGATATAACTAATTTTCACATAAGTAGTTTTAAAAATATAACTAATACCTCAAGAGTGATTGAAGTGTCTTAGGGTTATTTGCCTCTGCTCTGAATGACCTAGGACTATACTCTTTCACTTCTTGTGTCTTCTTAAAAATGCTGTTTTCTCCTTGCTATGGCAGCTTCACCTGAACCACTTTTTAATTTGTCACTTTTTATTTGCTAAGTGAATTGGAAAACTAGATTACTTTGGTTTGTACACAGTTCTAATAAACTTAGTTAAGGGGAACTTAGGAAGGCCAGAGGAACCTTCCTGGAAATAATTGAAGTGGTTTTCATGCTTAGTACTTTATGGTTTTAGTTTTGGCTTTCATAGGGTCCTTTTCTGCTGACTTTCGGGTCCTGGCTCAGTTCTGGTTGGTCAAACTTGAAAAATGACTTCTCTCTGAGTTTGGCATAGTATAAAATGCCAATTCACCTTTGCTTTACTGATGAGTAATTAACTTCCTAATTGTTTTGTTTTTGGACAATCGTATTTGATGTGTAGTTGTGTTATTTGTAGGAAGTTTTTCCTCAAATGTTGCAATATAGATTGGTAATGGAGAGTCCTCTGAAAATGGCAGCATTTGGAAATGAGTGTGGTGCAATGTTGATAATCCCTGAAAATCAGACATCACTACACGAGAGGCTGCTTTATGATAACGACTCAGATTTTCTATTTCATCTCTTCATTGGTGGACAGAACAAATTACATTTGTTTACCATCTTGGATTTCAACCCCTGTTTGAAATTTACCCATTCATTCTTCCTCCTCACCCTGGGAGGGAGGTCTTATATCTTCTGAATAGCAAGGGTAGTGACTTAAAAATATAAGGTTAGTAGACGGTAGAGTGAGTATTCAGATTTTGAGAGAAAATTTTATTCTCATACCTACTTTGAAACCTGAGTAATTTTGCGCCACATCGTTCAGAACCAGATTTTTTAAAGGTTCTGGTTTTGTATATGTGTTTATAGTGGGAGAACTAAGATAGATTTATATTTAAGATTTTGTATTTGCAATGGTTAAATGTTGTTTTCTTTGCAATATATTTTTGATGCCTGTTTCCTTTCTTTAGACAGATACAGAAAACCACACAAAACAAATGGAAAGCTTAGTAAATTATTATGACATGAACATCCTTGTAACCACAATCCAGAACAAGAAATAGAACTTTGCCAGTCACTCCAGAAGCCACTACATATGCCCATTCTAATCACAGTCTCTTCCAAAATTATCTACTAATCCCGGCTTTTGTAATAATCACGTCCTGTTTCCTTATGGTGTTATCCCCTAAGTGTCCATCCCCGGACACTAGAGTTTAGTCTTACTTTTTATTTAAGTACTTAAAATGCATCTTTATTATGATCTGATTGTAAAGGAATGAGAAATTACAATAACAAATATAATCACTAATATTATGATGGTACTAAAAACAGTTATTTGGAAGCTCAAGGCCCTACATAGCTAAAAACATGGTTTTAAAACATGAAGTAATGTTTAGACACTTGTGTTCATTTTTTGTTTTTTTTCTTTTACACCAATACCACAAAGCATAAGAGTACTTTAACTTTCCTTCAGCATCCATCTTTTCCAAGAGAACATATTATGTTCCTTCTTATGTTGATTAACAGCTGTACATTGCTTTACAGTTAATAAAACAGATATTCATGATCTCGTTTAATCCTCGCAACAGTCTTATGGGCATGTTCTTCCCATTTTATAGGTGAGGAAATGATAATATAACTAGTAAGTGGTGAAGCCTTGATTGGAAAAGATTTCCTTTTAAGTGGTTTTTGAATTTCAGTCATCTGAATACCTTCATGATTTTTCCTAGACTCAGTTGGTACTATTTCACTTGATGATTTTATTTAAGATGACTTTTTTAATTAATAGATTCTATATAGAACAGTTTTAGATTTTTACGTAAAAATTGAGTAGATAGCAGAATTCCCACATTCTCCCACCCCACCTTCCTTTATTATTAACATGTTATATTTGTATGGTATATTTGTTACAATTAAAAAATCAGTAGTGATACATTGTTATCAACTAACGGCCATAGAGCCTATTCAGATTTCCTTAGTTTTTACCTAATGCCCTTTTGCTGTTCCAGCATCCCATCTCATTGTCATGATGTGTCCTTAGGCCCTCTGCTGTGACAGTTTTTTCTGATTTTCCTTGTTTTGATGACCTTGACAGTTTTCAGTATTGGTCAGGTGTGTTGTAGGATGTCGCTCTACTGAAATTTGACTGATGTTTTTCTCCTAATGAAACTGGGATTATGAGTTTTGGGGAAGACCACAGAGTGCCATTCTCATCACATCATATCAAGGGGTACATGCAATTAACATGACTTATCATTGGTGATATTGACCTTGATCACCTGGCTGAGGTAGTGTTTGTGAGGTTTCTCCTTTATAAAGTTATTTTCCCTACCCCCTTCTTTTACTATACTCTTTGGAAGGAAGTCACTGTGTACAGCCCACGCTTATGGTGTGGAGAGTTACATTCCACCTCTTGGAAGGCAATGCGTCTATGTAATTTATTTAGAATTCTTCTACAAGAGAGATTTGTCTCTTCTCCTCTGTTAGTTAATTTACTCAGTCATTTATTAATATTAGTATAAACACATGGATTTTCTTTTGTTTTTTATACTTTGGTTTATGATCCAATACTACTTTATATTGTTGCTCAGATTGTTCTGGCTTTAGCCATTGGGAGCTCTTTCGATTGGCTCCTGTGTCCCTTTGACATACCCCCACCATTTTTTTTATTGAGAATTTCCTTACTTTCTGTCACTGTAAAATGACTTAGTTTTTAGATACATTTATTTTAAGATTACATTTTATACCACTCAATAGAAAGTCAGTTTATGGAAAATATTTATGTTTATCTTAAAAATTGGATGTGTTTAAATATTAACAAAGTGTTAGTGAAGTACTAGAAACTGAGACTTTTTCCTCAAAGTAATCAGAAGGAGAGCCACTTAAACTTCTGTCTCTCATATACTTCACTAGAGCTTGCTGCTTCCTTTGTAAGTATAACTCTTTTTTAGTAGTTGTTTCAATATTGACTGGATATACTTCTGTGTATTAAGTACTAAATGGCATGGGTGAAGCTTACGAGTTTCAGAAAGGAAGGATCCAGTGTTGAGTAGAATAAAAGAAAGATCTTCTTCGGAGAGAGACCTATAGTGGATCCTGAAGATGGGAAAAGGGGTGGAGGGTGAAGTCATTTCTGATCAGAAAAAATGAATGAGCATTACTTGTAGAACAATGAGGAAATTGGCTTGGGTGGAATCTTGTGTTGATATAAGTGGGAGTAGTTTGAAAGTATCTGAACCATTGGATTAATATGGTCTGTCTTTTGTGATAAGATTTAAAGTCAGTGCTTTGAAGTATAGTATGTCTAAAGGAGTCAGTTCTAATTATGAAAGATCTTGGATATTTAAAATCTGCAAATAAAATGTCATTAGAGAGGTTGAAACCTTTGTCCTTCCAAGAAAGTTATATACTTTCTCATTGGAACATTGAAATTTAAATTGTATAACTTTGTTCCTGTTAACTGCATAGTGTGTTGCCAGTGTTCTGACTAGGATAAGATTTACCCTTTGTTTTGGTGGGTAATGTAAATTTAGGCTGGCAGCACATGGTAATATTTTCTTCCCCGACACAAAATAACCCACTTTAAAAAGGTATGTAAATATATTAATATATGTAACAGGTTTCTTTAGTTATTGTGGTCCTCAACTACTTTGGAGCCTTTTTGGTCATTTGTTAAAATTAAATGTTTTTGTTGGCTTTTAATTTCTTAATAAAAATTTTCTAATTTACTGTGTCTTTTACTTACAAAGTAATGTATGCTGTTTGAAATTTAACTAGTGTATATTTAATGTCACTTTTAATGAATTAAATATTAAGACTTCCACATTTACCTTTCAACAGCCATTTAAAATTTTTATTTTTTTCAGCATTTTAAAGAGAAGTTAGGGAGATATGTTAAAAACAGACTCTGTAGCAGATGTTGTTAGTGATACATGTTTTATCACAAGAAATTAGAATAGAATATTTTGTTAATGTTTAAGATTGTTTTGGGGGACCTGGCATTTTTAGCAACTTTTCCTCCCCCCCAACTAGTCACTGCTCAAATTGTCTTAATTTCTTTTTATTTTATTTAGAACTTCACCAATTAACAGATCTATTGGCATGGCATCAAAAGATATATTTACCACATGTACACATTATTTAGTACTATAGTAAAGGAGGTTATTATCCCCTTCATTTATTTCTTTATCTTCATAGCATTTTCCATTGTTTCTCCAATGGCAGAATTGTACCATTTATTGTTTAGCACTTGGAAATAGGAAAATATACCTGTGGATTTTGTTTTTTTTTGGTCAAGGTCTTACTCTGTTCCCTAGAATAAAGTATAGCTCCCTGCAGCATCCAACTCCTGGGCTTAAGTGATCCTCCTGCCTGAGCCTCCCGAGTAGCTAGGACTACAGGCACACACCACCATGACTGGCTAATTTTTAAAAAATTTTTGTAGAGATAGGGTCTCGCTCTCTTGCCCAGGCTGGTCTCGAACTCCTGGCCTCAAGTGATCCTCCCACCTTAGCCTCCCAAAGTGCTGGGATTACAGGCATGAGCCACTGCACCTGGCCATACCTGTGGATTTTTTTTTTTTTTTAACAAAAGGTCTCACATATTTATTACTGAACCAGCTTAGTAGTACAGAGCATATAAACAAAGAGAAAGATCACTTTTCCCAATGAAACGTGTCTATCCGGATAGTAGTGACATTTCCAGCTTGACATGGTAAGATGATAGTGACCTTGGTACAGCATAAATATGTGTGCCATTATATCATGTGCAATCCTTGTAGACCCAGCTTGGTTCTTCTCCAATGTCTCCTCTTGGAATTGTACCTGATTTTATTGCCAGTTTTCATACGAATTCGTTGGGGAATGGGACGATTTTGCTTCTGTTTCTTGGCCAGAAACCTCTTGATTCTGAAAGTCTTGTGAGAAGACATGGCAAGGGAGAGTCAACGGGACACAGCCTACCTGTGGATATTTTAAAAGTAGCTACCAGAGAAAGAGGAGTTGACAGTACTGTGTAATGGTAAGGCACTGGACTAGGAGTCTGGAGGCCTGCATTCTACTCCTGGCTCTGCCCTGTGTTATGTAACCTTGGAAGTCAGGAAACCAGAGTCTTAGAATCTACAAGACTTATTCATACCTAGTCTTGGAAGTTATACAACTTTTGTTGGTCAAAAAGCAGACCACAAGGCCAGCCCAGATTCAAAGGAGGGGACTGCACATGGGTATGAATACTAGTAGGCGCAGTCCATTAAGGGATCATCTTTGGAGTTTAGCTGCACTACAGAATCTACAAATCTATAACTTGCATAGTAGATACAAAACTTTTAAAAAACAGAATTGTGTTCAAATCTTATAATCCAAGATGATTTTCATAAAATTTAGCTACTTTTATATTTTTATGTCCCTATAAAAGCTTCCAGAGTACTCTGCAAATTTATTTATATTTTCCCTTGAATTGTGTGTACCTCAGATACAAATTTTGTTTATCATGAAAAATGCTGAACAAGCAGAAAAGATGAAAGAATTTTACAGTGAACACCTAAATATCCACCACTTAGATTCTATAATTAACATTTTGCTGTATTGTATTACCACATATCTATCCATCATAAATCTATCTTTTTGTGAATTTAAAAGTAAGTTGCAGGTACTCAGATACAGCATTAAATTATTATACTTTTTCCTTCCAATTAATATGTCATCTGTTCTTTTCCCATTTCATATCTTTTTATAGTTACTGCTATTATTAATATTTTAATATGTGAAGTTTTAAAGGTTATTACAGCCTGATAATTAAGAGTACTTGACATTTCATTGAATGGCTGGACCACTATTTTTTTTTTTTTTTTTTGAGACAGAGTCTCACTCTGTTGCCCAGGCTAGAGTGAGTGCCGTGGCGTCAGCCTAGCTCACAGCAACCTCAAACTCCTGGGCTTAAGCGATCCTACTGCCTCAGCCTCCCGAGTAGCTGGGACTACAGGCATGCGCCACCATGCCCGGCTAATTTTTTCTGTATATATTTTTAGTTGTCCAGATAATTTATTTCTATTTCTAGTAGAGACGGGGTCTCACTCAGGCTGGTCTCGAACTCCTGACCTTGAGCGATCCACCCGCCTCGGCCTCCCAGAGTGCTAGGATTACAGGCGTGAGCCACCGTGCCCGGCCTGGACCACTATTTTTAATCTCGCCACTATTGGACAATTAAGTTGCTTTCCAATTGAGAAAAGCTGTTGAACCAAATGAAATATTAGGCTTATTGTCTAAAATTGGTTATATGCAAAGTTTATCTCACCTGTCTAATTCACAACCTTAAGTGAGAGTTGAAACTGGTGAAGTGACAGAGAACCAAAGTAGCTAGAAGAAATAAAGATCGACTTCATTCCTGATTGACTTTGAAACTGCATCAGGAGCAAAAAAGAAAGTTAGAAAAAAAATGTAATTTTCAACTGTTATGAAACATTTTTTGTTAAGTAAATTTTCATTTTTTGCAAGTTTTCTGACAGTTATTATGCTCATATGATAGGGCTTAGTAAATTTCTTATTTAAAGTTTACCTTCAAGTTTCAGCATATTAGAAACCTTTGGTGTTAAATACAAGATATGTATATTATATGTAATTATATGTATATCATATTCCCTATAAATTTTGTTCCTACTTTTTGTGGAACTCCTCTTTGCACTCTAGTAAGGTGTAGCGACTTGCTATATTGTATACTTACATAAGTAGTAGTTTCTTCAAACTTTTCTCCTAGCTTGAGCATAATTAGCTAATTAGAGAGTGTTATTCAAACAAATTGAATTCTATGTTAGGGATACAGAGCCTTGTAGAAGATAATTTAATTGAGTCCTCCTACATTGAGACAGGATTATACTTAACCCATCAAGGCAGTTGAGTCTCTTGGTTTATTAAAAGATTTTTCAGAAAAAGCAATTCTTGATTGCCAACATTTATTTTTCCTTTACTGCTTTAGTGTAAAAAAAAAAAGACCAACTTATCTAACCTACATTCTTCATGTTATAGATTCAGTACATTTCTTGTTGTTTACCCTCTATGGAAACAGATGGTTACTATTTTTCATTTAGTGGCTTTAAATACTTGAAAACAAACATTTGTCTTTTTGGCTTTGCTATGCTTAAATTATGTACGTAGTAAAAACTTAACACATTGACTGCCACACACAAAAAAACAAACAGAAACTTTCCCTTGGGACCATAGTGTTTTATTACAATAATTGAATAAAAACTTTGAGTGTAAGTTAAAGGTAAACATAAATAGAAAAGCGAATTTATTGATTTCTATTCATTTAATCCATGTTTTTAGAATTAAATTGTTAATTGTAACAATAAGATCAACAAGTAGATTTTATATATGCTTCATGCGGCCCTGGGGTCAAAACTAGAGTGAGTTAAATACAACTCTCATGGCACTTAATGTGTTAAATGGAGCTTTCTACCCATGAAAAAGATGCTCTCTAAGGATTCTTAAAATATGCTTCTGGCCTACGTTTGGTCATATTTGTGTGTGCATGTATTCATTGTCTTAATGAGTAGTTAGGTAATTTGAACTATATTGCTTGATTGTTGGGACCGTCTTTAGTCTTTAGAACATATATCAGATCCATCCACAAATATAGCCAGTCTCCTCACTAGCAAAAATGGTCTGGATCTGATCTGCTTTTGAATACGTAGATTTACTTTGGGGAAGACATGAAGAATCTGATCTGGGCTCCGATCATCTCACTTTTGGATGATTCTTAGAATATTAGATTGATCTTGTGATTGAGTAATTTATGAGTCTGAGGCAGATCTGGGGTGTTCCTAGAAGATTGCATAGTCTGAAATGAAGTGGGCTCTAGAACATTCCAGGTATTCTGCATTGAAAATTATTACTTGGATCTCTCGTGTATATGGATCTTCCTGAGCCTGTCTGAAGAGAATAGAATATGGAGGAAAGGAGAATTAAATTTGCCCTGTCATGTTTACTTAAGTGTTAGCCTTTCATACTTGGTTCCTATTCACACAGCACAACAAAATTCCATACTAGGAGTACATGGATGCTCCTTGAAATATTGAAGATGCTTCACTTTGACCATAAGAATATTTGAAGTTTGGCGTTCAGTCAGTACTGTGGTAGTGGCTGCTGCTTTGTTTTTTTCAAAGTCAGTGAAAACTTTTTTTTAAAAAAAGAGTTGGGGTCTGGTTATGTTGCCCAGGCTATATTCAAACACCTGGGCTCAAGCAATCCTCCTGCCTCAGCTTCCTGAATAGCTAGGACTGCAGGCACATGCTACCATGCTGGCTCAGTGAAAACTTTTAATATAGGTATAATACTGTTACATCATGCTTATTATGAATTTTCTCCAAAATTTAACTGAAACACATTTGCCTGTTACATCAGTGCATCATTTATGCACTAATGAGTCTTGACCACGAGGAAACCACAGTGAACATAGAAACAGGTCAGTTCCAAAGCCAAGAGTAAATTTAGTTGTAGACCTTTAATTGATTAATTATAGCAAAAACAGCATCAAATGAGGAAGAATCCTTTTCATATGGAAATATAATTGACCCTTGAACAACATGAGTTTGAACTGTATGGGTCCACTTATATGTGGATTGTTTTCAACGAAATGTGTGCTGGCAGGATGCCAAACCTGTGTATACTGAGGACTGATATCTGTGGGTTCTGTAGGGCCGTTCACAGGACTTGAATGCACAGATTTTGGTATATCCAAGGGTCCTGGGACTGATCCCATGTATACTGAAGGAAGACTGTCGATGTTTTTGAAAAGGTCTACCTTAAAGTTTCCAAGTTCTGTTATTCTTTAACTTGCTTTAGTTTCTACATTTAACTTTTCTTTTAGCCTAATTTTTATAAATTGGAAAATGACAGGTTGTATTTAACATAAAGTTTTCAAAAATCAAAAGTTTTGTAAAGTGTGTGTTTTGGGATTTTTGTTTGTTTTCTGTTTTGGTGCAGGATCATTTAAAATGCCTTGCAGCCAGGAAGAGCTGCCTCTAAATTTCTATATAGGAAGGGCTTAGGGATGGCAATTTCTTTGGTGTGGGAGTGTGTCTTGAAGATTTGTTTTGAAACTGCTCTTGAATAAAAAGCACATTATTTTCAGTCATAGTGTATGTCCTAGATCATTCAAAACAGCAAAGTTCTCCAAAAATGGTTTTATTCATATATAATGCATATATAACACAGTTGAAAAATAACAGTTGTCTGTATCAAGCACAGGCATACCTTGTTTTATTGTGCTTCGCTTTATTGGGCCTCACAGGTACTGTGTTTTTCACAAATTGAAGGTTTGTAGCAACCCTGTGTCAAGCAAGTCTGTAGGTCCCATTTTTCTGCAGCATATGCTTACTTCCTGTCTCCATGTCACATTTTGGTAATTCTTGCAATGTTTCACACTTTTTCATTATTCCCATTTGGTGATCTGTGATCAGCCATCTTTGATGTTACTGTTCTAATTGTGTTGGAGTATAACACAAACCACACCCATACGAGATGGTGAACTTAATCTATAAATGTGTGTGTTCTGACTGCTCCACCTTGACCGGCTGGCTGTTACCCTCTCTCTTTCCTTCTCCTCAGGCTTCCCTGTTTCCCTGAGACACAACAGTATTGAAATTAGGCCAGTTAATAACCCGACAGTGACCTCTAGGTGTTGAAGTTAAAGGAAGAGTCGCATGTCTATCACTTTAAACCAGAAGCTAAGAAATGATGAAGCTTAGTGTGGAAGGCATGTTGAAAGTTGAGATAGGCTAAAAGCTAGGCATCTTGTACCAAGCAATCAAGTTGTAAATGCAAAGGAAAAATTCTTGAAAAGTGCTACTCCAGTAAACATTTGAATGATATGAAAGTGAAAGCCTTATTGTTGATGCAGAGAAAGTTAGTGGTCTGGATAGAAGATCGAACCAGCCAAAACATTCTCTTAAACCAAAACCTAATCCAGAGCAAGGTCCTAACTCTCTTTAATTCTATGAAGGCTAAAAGAGGTTAAAGAAGCTGCAGAAGGAAAGCTTGAAGCTAGCAGAGGTTGGTTCATGAGATTTAAGGAAAGAAGCCATATCCTTAACATAAAAGTGCAAGGTGAAGCAGCAAGTGCTGATGGAAAAACTGCAGCAAGTTATCCAGAAGATCTAGCTAAGATCTCTGATGAAGGTGTTTACACTAAACAATAGTTTTTCAATGTGGATGGAAGACCCTTCTATTGGGAGAAGATGCCATCTGGGGCTTTCATAGCTAGAGAGGAGAAGACAATGCCTGGCTTCAAAAGATGGGCTGACTCTTCTTGTTAGGGGCTAATGGAGCTGATGACTTTAAGTTGTAGCCAGTGCTTATTGACTGTTCTGAAAATCCTAGAGCCCTTAAAAATTGTGCTAAATCTGCTCTGTATGTGCTCTATAAATGGAACAACAAAGCATGGATGACAGCACATCTATTTATAGCATGGCTTACTGAATATTTTAAGCCTACTGTTGAGACCTACTGCTCAGGAAAAAAGATTCCTTTCAAAATACTGCTCATTGACAATGCACCTAGTCATCCAAGAACTCCGATGGGGATGTTACAAGGAGATTACATTTGTTTTCATGCCTGCTAATACAACATCCATTCTGCAGCCCATGGGTCAAAGAGTCAGTTTGACTTTCAAGTCTATAATTTAAGAAATATGTTTCATAAGGCTATAGCTAGCTGCCATAGAAGTGATTTCTTTGGTGGATCTGTGCAAAGTAAATTCAAAACCTTCTGGAAAGGATTCACCATTCTAGATGCTATTAAGAGCATTCATGATTCATGGGACGAGGTCAAAATATCAACGTTAAAAGGAATTGGAAGAAGTTGATTCCAGTCCGTCATGGATGACTTTGAGGGGTTCAAGACTCAATGGTAGAAGTAACTGCAGATGTGATGGAAATAGCAGGAGAACTAGAGTTAGAAGTGGAGTCTGAGGATGTAACTGAATTAATACAATCTCATGATAAAACTTGAGTGGATGAGGAGTTGCTTCTTATGGATTAGCAAAGAAAGTGGTTTCTTGAGATGGAATGCACTCCATCTGAGAAGGTGGTGAAGATATTGTGAACATTGTTGAGATGACAACAAAGGATTTACAATATTGCATAAACTGTTAGTAAAGCATTGGCAGGGTTTGAGAGACTTGACTTCAATTTTGAAAGAAGTTCTACTGTGGGTCACATGCTATCAAACAGCATCACATGTTACAGAGAAATGTTTCATGAAAAGAAGAGTCGATTGATGTGGCACACTTGACTGTTGTCTTATTTTAAGAATTGCCGCAGCCACCCGCACTGTTAGCAGCTACCACCCTGATCAGTCAAGCAACCATCAGCGTTGAGGCAGGATCCTCTACCAGCAAAAAGATTATGACTCACTGAAGGCTCACATGATTATTAGTATTTTTAGCAATAAAGTGTTTTCTAATTAAGGTATGTGCATTTTTTATACCCAATGCACACTTAATAGACTATAGTATAGTGTAAATATAACTTTTATATGCACTAGGAAGCCAAACAATTTGTGTAACTTGCCTTGTAGTAGTCATATTTGCTTTATTGCAGTGGTCTGGAGCTGAATCTCAATTATCTCCACGGTATGCCTGTATATACTTTGTCACTTGAAAGAAAATTGCAATTCTTTGGGTATTTTTGATAGGCTGCTAGAGATAATGGGGGCGGGTAAAGTCACCCATTAGCTCCACCATTGGCAATAATCCATTTTGTTCCTTATTTATGTTGCCACTGCCTTATTTAAGCTACCATTACTTCTAACCTACACAGTTCAAACAGCCTCTTGTCTGTTGACCTGCTGCTAGTCTCATCGCTTTCAAACCCTTCCTTTGCCTTAAATTTATCCTCCAGTTAGCCACCAGAGGGTGAGCACTTAAATTGCAAATTTGATCTGGCCACCCTACTCCTGTCCTCCAATACAATGGTCTTTGGAATGAGATGTGTAAGATGATTTATTTGTAGTGAATGAAAAAATATTAATGAATGAATGAGACAGGGTTTTGCTCTGTCACCCAGGCTGGAATACAGTGGTGTAATCATTCATAGCTCACTGTAACCTCGAACTCCTGTGCTCAAGCAATCCTCCTGCCTCAGCCTCCTGAGTAGCTGGAACTGCATGTACATGCCACCACACTTGGCTAATTTTTTTTTTTTTTTTTTTTTTTTTTTTTTTAGAGAGATGGGGTCTTGCTATGTGTTGCCCAGGCTCGTCCCAAACACCTGGCTTCAAATGATCCTCCCACCTCAGCCTCCCAAAGTGCTGAGGTTACAGATGTGAGCAATTGTAGCTGGCCCAAAGTTTTAAATTTGCTTTTTAAACCTAAAATAAAGGAAAGAAATTATGCCTTACTAATATTGAATAGGAGGATTGTCATGTACCTTCATTTAGTCTGTCTGATAGTCAACTCTCACTGGAGGAAGAGTGGGAGTTCTACATTACACAGAGGTTGAGGGTGGAACTCTCTTTCGTTGACTCTCAGTGTATTGAAGTATATTGCCATTCACCTGTACCTGGTTTGGTAAATTTATTGGTTATATTACCTAATTCTCACAAAATAGATACATGGCTTAAAAAGATTTCTTCAAAGAAATTATAGATTTAAAATAATGTTGTTAAGTCAAGCATGGGAGAACAATAAGAAATATAGCGGCTGATCCTTCTATTCTTAGTTGAAGCTCCTTGTCAGTCACAATATATGCTTAAAAACAATGATCTAATCAGATCTGATAAGAAATCATCCTCTTCAAAGTCAAATTTATTCAGAAAACTTTTTTGAAATACAGATGAATCTTACCCTATACATATATTTGCCTTAAGACATTAACTAATGATTGAAGAACCAAAAAGGAATTTATTTGCCATGTCTGATTCACCACTTCAGGTATCCATAAAATTCAAACATTTTAAGCATCTTTTGGGGGATTAATTCCTACTGGGAAAATAAGGCAATGTGTGGGAGTATGTAGAAGTAATACAAAATTTTGACCACAAGATTAAAATATTTGCTTCAACGGGAAGAAATAAATACGTAATTTTTTTTTTTTTTTTTGAGACAGAGTCTCACTCTGTTGCCCAGGCTAGAGTGAGTGCCGTGGCATCAGCCTAGCTCACAGCAACCTCAAACTCCTGGGCTTAAGCGATCCTACTGCCTCAGCCTCCCGAGTAGCTGGGACTACAGGCATGCACCACCATGCCCGGCTAATTTTTTCTATATGTATTTTTAGTTGTCCAGATAATTTCTTTCTATTTTTAGTAGAGACGGGGTCTCAGGCTGGTGTCGAACTCCAGCCTGACCTCGAGGGATCCACCCACCTCGGCCTCCCAGAGGGCTAGGATTACAGGCGTGAGCCACCATGCCTGGCCTAAATACATAATTTTGAAGCATAAAAAAATCAATGGAATTATGAAGCTATTGCTGTCAGCAAGGCATCTAAGATATCATTTGTTATTCCACACTTCTCAAATTCTATTTTTTACATGTTTTATAATGTTACAACATATTAGCATAATAGTATATGTATAAACATATACATATATTGGGAATGTAGGCTCAACATTTCAAAACCTTTTTAGAATTGCCATATAACACCTATAAGCATAATCCAGGTCCAGAAAGAACATACTAGACACTCTTGAAGGTACTCACTTCCCCCTTGTGCTTTTTCCAGTTATTACCCCCCTCACATTTCCAAAAGTAATTAATATCTTGATTCATGATAACATATAGTTTTACCTGTTTTTTATCTTTATATAAGTGGAATCATAAAGCATTTATACTTTTATGTCTGTTTTCCATTTTTCAGTATTATGTTTATGATACGTGTGTAGCTGCAGTTCATTATCATTTCTAAATGGTATTTGGTTATATGAATATGCTGCAATCTAGTTCATTCTAATATTGATGGATAGTTGGTTTGTTTTCAATGTCTGACAATTACAGATAATGCTGCTCTGATTCCTGTATGTATCTCTTGGTACACGTGTACACATTTCTGTTAGGTATAATCATAGGATTGGAATTTCTGGGTCGTAGGGAATACGTATATTCCATTTTTATGGATAATGCTAAAATTTTCCATAAAGGTCGTATCAGTATATAGTCCCACCAGGAGGTTTCATAGTTCTTGTTCCACATCTTCACCAACACTTGATATTGTTAGTCTTTTTAATTTTAGCCATCTGGTGAGTGTGTAATGGTTTCTTATTGTGGTTTTAGATTGTATTTCCTTTATTCTTTGTAAGGTTAAGCACCTTGTCATATATTTATTGGCCATTTGGACATCCTCTTTTATAAAGTTCCTGTTCAAATCTCTTGTACATTTTTCTATTAGACTGTCTTTTTCTAGTTGATTTATAGGTATTCTTTATATATTCAGGATATTAGTCCTTTTTCAGTTATGTGTTCCAGCTATGTTCTCCTACTCTAGCTTACCTTTTTTACTTTTAATGGCATCTTTTTATGAATAGACATTCTTAATTTTAAGATTCTTTTCACAGTAGTGATTTCTGTCTTGTTTAAGGAACTTCTGAAAGCTTTATTGTTTTGTCTTTCACATTTATATGTACAGTCCACCTGGAATTGATTTTTTATATGCAATGAAGTAAAGGTCAGGTTTCATTTTTTTCCCCTTTGTATGGAGATCCTCTTGACCCAGTGTTGTTTATTGACATGACTCCTGTTTCCCCAGATGTCTAACATACCAACTTTGATCTGTAGGTGAGTGGGTTTATTTTTAGATTCTCTTTTAAGTTCCATTTGTCCATTTGTCTATCCTTATCTTAATTACTATAGTTTTATAATAGATATTTGATATCAGGTGGAACAAGTACTTCTACCCTTTTCCTATTCTTCAAGAGGGTTTCAGTTATGCTTGACACTTTGCTTTTGTATATAAATTTTAGAATCAACTTTTCAAATTCCATGTGCACCACTATTGGGATTTTTTTTCTGTATTGCATTAAATTTTTACATCAATTTAGGTAAAAGTGATATTTTTTCATTGTTTCTTCAATTTATGAACATGTTATAATCATTTTATTTAGGTCTAATTTCTTTCAGTAACCTCTTATAGTTTTATGTGTAGATGTCTTGAACACCTTTTATTATTTTTATTCCTAGGTGTTCATTATTTTTTAGTACTTCTGCAAATAGTATCTTGTTTTAAAATTTCTTTTTCTGTTTGTTGCCAGTATATGCAAATACAGTTGACTTTTGTAAATTGACCCATATCCATTAACCTTGCTAAACTCATTTGTTAATTCTGATAAGCTATCTTTTTATTTTTGGGATTTTTATATAAACAGTCATACTCTGTGAATAATGATAGTTTTATTTTTTCCATTCTAATTTTTATAGCTTTAACTTACTTGTGTTATTGAACCGGGTAGGACTGCCAGTACAGAATAGTAATGATGAGAGTAGGCATCTGCTATGGTTTGAATGCTTGTCTAGTCTGAAACTCATGTTGAAACTTAATCTCCATTTTAACAGTGTAAAGAAGGTGGGAAATCTGACTATGGTGTTTAAGAGGTGAGACCTTTGGGAGGGAATTAGGATTAGATGATGTCATGAGGATGGGGCATTAGTGGCTTTATAAAAGGAGAAAGTGAGACCTGAGCTAGCATGTTTAGCTCCCTTGCCATGTGATACCCTGCACCAACTCTGCAGAGTCCCCACCGACAAGAAGGCCCTCACCAGATGTGGCCCCTTGACCTTGGACCACCTAACCTCCAAAACTGTAAGAAATAAATAACCCAGTCTCAGGTATTGAGTTATGGCAATAGAAAATGGACTAAGCATTCTTGTTTTGTTCCCTATCTCATAAGGAAAGCTTTTAATATTAAATATGATGTTTGCTGTAGTGTTGTTGTTGTTATTGTTGTTGTTTGTGTGTATGCCCGTTCCAGTTACTATGGCTACATAACAAATTACTCTTAGTGGTATAAAGTAATCACTTATTATGATCATGCATTCTGTGGATTAGGAATTAAGATAGGCACAGGGCAAGGCTTACCTCTGCTCTGTGTTGTCTGAGGCCTTGGCTGGGAGATGTGAAGGCAGGGGGGAATGAATCATCTGAAGGCTCATTTACTCATTTGTCTGGTTGTTGATTCTTGCTCTTAGCAGGGGGCTTCATTTCCTTTCCACCTGAGTACTTCCATGTGATCTCCATAAGGACTGGTATGAGCTTCATCACAGCATGGTGGCTGGTTTCTTCTACAGCAAGCATTCCCAGAGAGAAAGCCAGACAGAAGCTGCATCCTTTTCAGAATCTAGTCTTAAAAGACACATACATAAGCATAACTTTTTTGCCATATTCTGAGTAAAACAATTACAGACTCCCACTCAGATACAGAAGGAGGGTACGTAGACCCCACTGTTTGGTGAAAGTCACATTGTTAAGCATGTGGGGTGGTAGACATACATAAATGCACACACATATTTATGGATATGTGTGTCTTTCTTGCTACAGAGAGAGAAATATAGAAATATGATGTGCCACAATGCCTTTTTATCAGGTTAGGAATGTTCCCTTCTATTATAGTATTTTTAAAGTTATTGTTATAAATGGATGTTAAATTTTATTAAATGTTCTTTATCTCTTGAAATGAATATAATTTTATTTTTTGTTAATCTGATGAAATTTACTGATTGAAATAAATTCAACTTGATTGTGATTTATCTTTTTTATGTATTATCGCATTTGGTTTGCTGATATTTTCTTTACAAATTTTGCATCTTTAGAAGGTTCTTGAGGGTAAGGACCATCTCTTACATCACTTTTATGTCTACCGTGGACTTAATAGAGTGTTGTGCATATGATAGGTACTTAGAAAATAATTTTTTTTCTGCCTCAATCAATTCCTTATCTACAATCTCAGTTCCTTTACTGTGCTGTTGGTGATTTTTAAAAATATACTTTATTGTGGAAACCTTTGTAAAGGTTTTCTGAAAATGTAAACATATCTGTCCTTTAATGAATCTGTGAGTAGTCTCATAGTTTTCCTCAGAAGTATTGTTTCTGTTCTTATAGATTTTTATCATTTCTATCAGCTTCAGGATCCTGTCTTAGTCCATTTTGTGGCTATGAAGGAATTATATAAAGAAAAGAGGCTTATTTGGCTTATGTTTCTGCAGGCTGTACAGGAAGCATGGCACCAACATCTGCTTCTGATGAAAGCCCCAGACTGCTTTCACTCATGGCAGAAGGTGAAGGAGAGCCAGCGTGTACAAAGATCACCTGGTGAGACAGGAGGCAAGAGAGAGGGGAGGAGATGCCAGGCTCTTTTTAACAACCAGCTTTCTTAGGAACTAATAGGGCAAGAACTCACGCATTACTGTGAGGGTGGCACCAAGCCATCATGACCCAGACACTTCCCATTAGGCCCCACTTCCAACATTGAAGATCACATTTCAACATGAGATTTGAAGGGGTCAAACAAACCAAACCATAGCAGACTGTCATTATAAATATGTAAAAATTTTATTCTCTGAAGCAAGAAGTACCAGAAAATTCAGATTCTCTATTTGGGGGCTAAATAAAAATTTAAAGTTGTCCTCTTTAGTCCCTTCTTCTCTGTAACTATGGAGAAATAGAGACATTAACGTACCACTGATGCTGATTAAGGAAAAGACAGTTTCTCAGACTTATTAATAAATATGTCTTTGTCATTTGAGAAGAGATAGTTTAAAAATTATTTTACATATTTTAAAATCATAAATATATACTTGCACATTTTAACAAATCAAAATTTGCAAGATAGCCCTTGTTAACAGTTTCATTTCTGTCCTTCCACATCAGGGGTTGACAAACTGTGGTACTTGTGCCAAATTCACTGTTTGTTTTGAGACAGGGTCTTGCTCTGTCTCTTGGGCTAGAGTCATCATAGCTCACTGCAACCTCAAACTCCTGGGCTCTAAGTGATCCTCCTGCCTCAGCTTCCTGAGTAGCTGGGACTACAGGTGCACACCACTGCGCCCAGTTAATTGTTCTCTTTTTAGTAGAGATGGAGGTCTCGCTCTTGCTCAGGCTGGTCTTGAACTTCCGAGCTCAAGCAATCCTCCCACCCTGGCCTCCCAGAATGCTAGGATTACAGGTATGAGCCACTGTGCCTGGCCACATTCACTGTTGTTTTATATCCTGTGAGCCAAGAATGGTTTTTATATTTTTAAATGGTTGAAAAAAAATCAAATATTTCATGACACATTAAAGATATATGAAATTCTAATTTCAGTGTCTGTAAATAAAGTTTTATTGAAATACAGCCATGCTCATTTGTATAGGTTTTGTCTATGTCTGCTTTTGTGCTGCAACAGCAGAGTCTAGTAGCTAGGACAAAGACCTTTTGGCCTGCAAAGCCTAAAATATCAGGTACCTTACATAAAAAGTTTGCCAACCTTTGTTCTTCATGTATACGTTTTGTTGTTTGCTTTTTCAAAAACAGGACATAAAATATGCTGTGTAAACAATGAATATGCATTATCTTTTACTTACTGGAAATTAGCTTTTTAAAATTTGTCCAGTAATCATGGGTAGCCTTCCATGTTAATATATAGAGATAAAACATTTTCTTTGAATAGCTGCAAAATATTCCATATTTAGATACCGTATTTCATTCACTCAATCGCATTTTGATAGACCTTAACATTTATTTATAGTCCTTTCTCTCCTTACTATGTACATAGTTAGGTCAAAGGGCATGTTATATGTGTTTTTCATTTTAATAGCTATTTTATTACAGATTATGGTTCAGAAGGTTTGTAGCAGTTCACATAAGCACCAGTACAAGTGCCTATGTCCTAACATCCTGGCTAGTATTTGCTATCATTATTCTTTTTAAGTTGCTCATAAGATCAGTAGAAATTATTTTAATTTACAAACCCCTGCTGACTGATAAGGCTGTCATTTGCACCTATAAAGACATGCTTTAAAGGGTCTGAAGTTTAATCATTATGTCAACATTTTGTTTTGCTTTCTGTTTTTTATGAGCTCTTAAATGTCAGCAGTTACAAATTGCAAATTTTACTGTAGACAGTTTGTCCCTGTGACAAGAGTACCATATGAGAGATTTTGCCATACTTGGCCCAGGTCTCTCACAGTATATGGAATACATCCTCACAAAGATACATCTAGATACAGTGCGTAACATCTTTGTTTACAAAGACCATTACATTTTCATTAATGTTTGGACAATTTGAATAAATATGTATAGTAGTCTCTTAAGGAATGCTGGCTCTAGAATATATAGGCTATATTATGAAAAAGTTGAAGTCATTCTTACTACTCCAGACTCTTTTCCTCCCTCATTTGTGCCCTCATTTAGGTGAGCCTTCTGCCGTTTTCGTATACCCAGTAATATCCCTATGAGTTCTCCTTCTAGTCATTTATACCCTTGGGAAAATTTAAATTCTACTTATAGCTTCCGAGGGAATTTATGATTTAAATTATGAAATGAAAGTATTTTGTTGCTTATTGATTGAGAGTTTTTTATTTTGATAATAGCTTTTTTGAGATATAATTCACTCATTTAAAATACACAATTCAGGGTTTTTAGTATATTCACAGAGTTGTGCAACCTTCACCATAATCAATTTTAGAATATTTTTTTGTCACTCTAAGAAGAAATCCTTATTCTTTAGAAGTCACTCACCATTTCCCCCATTCCTTGGCAACCACTAATCTACTTTCTGTTATAGATTTGTCTATTCTGGACATTTCATATAAATGCAATCACATACAACATGTGGTTCTTTTGTGACTGGCTTCTTTTCACTTACTATGTTTTCAAGATTCATCTATGTTGGAGCATATATCAGTATCTCATTCCTTTTTATCTGAACAGTATTCCATTGTATGGGTATGTACCACGTGAATCAGTATCTACTCATCGTTTGATGGACATGAGGGTTAGTTCTACCTTTTGGCTCTTATGAATAGTGCTGCTATTAATATAAACAATCTTACAAAATTTTGTATGGACATAGGTTTTCATTTCTCTTGGATATATACTTAGGGATGGAATTATTGGAATTAATTGGATCATACGGGAATACTGTTGAACCTTTTCAGTAATTGCCACATTGTTTTCCAAAGTGGCTATACTATTTACATTCCCACTGGCAGTGTATGAGGGTTTCAGTTTCCCCATATCCTCACCAGCACTTACTGTCTTTTTTTTTTTTTTTTTGAGACAAAGTCTTGCTCTGTTGCTTGGACTATCATGCCGCGGCTCTGTTGCTTGGACTATCATGCCGCGGTGTCAGCCTAGGTCACAGCAACCTCAAACTCCTGGGCTCAAGCGATCCTACTGCCTCAGCCTCCCAAGTAGCTGGGACTACAGGCATGTGCCACCATGCCTGGCTAATTTTTTCTATTTTTAGTTGCCCGGCTAATTTCTTTCTATTTTTAGTAGAGATGGGGTCTTGCTCTTGCTGGGGCTAGTATTGAACTCCTGACCTCAAACAGTCCTTCTGCTTCTGCCTCCCAGAGGGCTATGATTATAAGCGTGAGCCACCACGCACAGCCTGTATGAAAGTTCTGATGCTCAAAATCTGATCAACATTTGGTGTTGCCTGACCTTATTTACATTTTTTGTTTATTTGAAGGATATGAAGTAGATTTTAATTTGCATGTCCGTAAATACTAGTGAGGCTGATCCATCCTCCCTCCCTTCCTACAAATAGAAGTTTGCCTATTCATATCTTTGTTGCATTTTTCTATTGGGTTGATGTCTTTTCTTATTGCTCTAGGCAATATTTACATATTTTTATGTGTTAATATCTTTTCTCAATTTTTGAGAAATTTAAAATTTTTTACTTTTTGAAGTGGGAAGAATAGAATTTTAATTTGTGCCCTGGGAGTTTAACATTGTTTCTGACAAATTAGTCACTCAATAAATACAGAATGTATAAATATTTTGTGAAAATCTAAAAAATTGTTCTATTTTTAAAGAAATAATGCTACCTAAATTACATAACAAATGAGCTCTAACTGTACAATTATGTTGTTAATTGTACCTTTATGGTACAGTAGTATATTGAATATCATTGTTCTAATGCCCTAGGCACATTTGTAAATGGATTAGAAAGAGTTCTTGCCAGTTTTTTCTTGGTCTGGTAGTCATTTAAAGTAGAGAGGAACTATTAGATCTTCCAGATACACTTAAATTCTAAGATAAAGATGTCCATATTCACATAATTCTCAGCCATAACACTTGGCCTGTGATGGATGGCAGTTGTATAAAAATACACATTTTATAGGCATTATGGAAAGTAGTATGAATGTTCCTTAGAATTTTAAAAATAGAACCACTATATGATTCAGCAGTCCCACTGGGTATATATCCAAAAGATTTGAAATCAGTATGTTAAGAGGTTTGTACGCTTCCATGTTCATGGCAGCATTATTTACAGTAGCAAAGATATGGAACCAACCTAAGTGTCTATCAGTAAATGAATGGATAAAGAAAATGAGTCATATATACACAATGGAATATTGTTGAGCCTTTAAAAAAAAAAAGGAAATCCTGTCACTTGTGGCAACATGATGAACCTGGAGGGTGAGATAAGCCAGATGCAGAAGGATAAATACCACGTGGTCTCACTTATGTGTGGAATCTAAAAAAAAGTTGAAATCATGCAAACAGAGTAAAATGATAGTTACCAGAGGATTGGGGGCTGTGGAGGTGTGGAGAGATGTTGGTTAGAGGACACAAATTTTCATTTAGAAGGGAGGAATAAGTTCAGGAGATCTATTGTACAGCATGGTTTCTACAATGAATAAAAATATATTGTATACAAAAATATATTGTATCTACTAAGAGTAGATTTTAAGTGTTCTTGCCACAGAAAAATAAGGATGTATAATAGTGCATATGTTAAATAACTTGATTTAACCATTCCACAGTGTCTACATATATCAAAGTATCATTTTGTGTACCATAAATACCTACATTTTATGTCAGTTAAAAAACAAAATTTAAAAATGTTAAATGAGGGGATAAAGAAGAATACAAGAACTGTTTACTTCTAAAAATACACGTATAAATTGTTATTCTAGTAGCAGTACCCATGAAATTCAACAAAGGGAATCCGCTCAGAAAGCAAGGTTTTGTTGTCCTTGTACTAAACTTGTTTTTAATTCAGTCTTTTTCCACTTTCATTTTTATGTACATATGAAATAGTGTCCATTCTCATTTTTATTTTTTTTTTTTTATTTTTTTTTTTTTTTGAGACAGAGTGTCACTTTGTTGCCCGGGCTAGAGTGAGTGCCGTGGCATCAGCCTAGCTCACAGCAACCTCAGACTCCTGGGCTTAAGCGATCCTACTGCCTCAGCCTCCCTAGTAGCTGGGACTACAGGCATGAGCCACCATGCCCGGCTAATTTTTTTTGTATATATATTTTTAGTTGGCCAGATAATTTCTTTCTATTTTTTAGTAGAGACGGGGTCTCACTCTTGCTCAGGCTGGTCTCGAACTCCTGACCTCGAGCGATCCACCCGCCTCGGCCTCCCAGAGCTAGGATTACAGGCGTGAGCCACCGCGCCCGGCCTATTCTCATTTTTAAAAGAACTATATCCTACCTGCTTTCTAAATTAACATGAGCCTGTTAAGGCTATTCTTTTTACTACTCTTGCCCTGCAAAAAAACTTTAAACTTACTTGTGGTCCAAGAACTCAGTTTTGTGTGACATATAGCAATATGTATGCCCATCAAATACAGTGGACCCTTGTACTGCCCGGGTTTGAACTGCATGAGTCCATTGATATGTGGATTTTCTTTTGCTTCTGCCACCCCTAAGGCAGCAAAATCAACCTCTCTTCTTTTTCCTTCTCAATGTGAAGACCTTTATGATGATCCAGTTCCAATTAATGAATAGTAAATATATTTTCTCTTCTTTGTGATTTTAATAACATTTCTTTAGCTTTATTGTAGGAATACAGTATCTAATACATATACAAAATATTATATATGTGTTGATTGTTATTGGTAAGGCTTCTGATCAGCAGTGGAATATTAATAGTTAAGTTTTGGGGTAGTCAAAGTTATACATTGATTTTTGACTGTGCAGGTGATTGGTATTCCTAATGCCCACATTGTTTAAGGGTCAGTTTAGTTTTAGGAATGAAATTTATGAATTTTGTTGATACAACTTGTGGTTGATTGATACATTTTGTCTGGGCCTCTTCTTCACCCTGCCCTTTTTTTTTTAATGGGCTAAAATATCTTGTAGTTAGAGTTTATTTAAAATTTAGTATTCAATGCTTATAATCATATCATTTGGGTCATAGCTAAAATCTTATAATTTAGAAGTTATATTTTTGCCCAATACTTTATAGGCTTACATAGTGAGCTCCTAAAGTAGAATCACTTTAAAAAAATTGTCATCAATATTTTTCTTTTAAGAGAAAAATAACTTCCTCCAGAGATCAGACTTTCATTCTTTTCTCTCCTGATAAAAACGGACTAACTTTCTTTGGGTCCCACTATTTTCTGTAAATCTACCAGGGCAACTGTTGTGTTGTACTTTATTATATTTATTTGTTTACATTTCTCTCTGCCCCACTAATGTATGCTTTTCAGGGTTGGAAACTGTTAATATCTTATTTCAAACCCAAACAATGTATGGCATATAATTAGAAGGTTACTAAATGTTAAAAGTGATTATCAAATGAATAACATATATCTTCGTGTTGTTTGGATCTTTCCTGCTAATTCCAGTTTAGTCCATTTTAAACTTGGATTAAATGAAATTTAGTGAATAAATAATTAGTAAAATAATATCTGTTTCTTGTTAATGCTTCAGAGACCAAGTTTCAGTAAAACTTTGATTAGATACCCAACCCTGAAAATCTTACTTATTCTTAAGAATTAAGGCAATCTAGATGTGGATTTAGCAGGCCTTTATTTTGGAACTTTAATGATTTTAGTAATAGCCAACATTTTATAGAACTCTTAGTTCTGTCAGTTCTACATGCGCTTTAGTGATTTATCTAATTTCATTTTTTGTAACTTTATATGTTAGGTGGTCTGAGCCTTTAAAGATGGAGAAACTGGGGCATGGAGAAATTAAGAAACTTGCTCAGGGTTATATAGTTAGTAAATGGTGAAGCCAGTTTTCAAATCCAGACAGTCTACATTCAGCACTGTGCTCTTTAATATTATTTGCATATTAAATAAGTTTTTCGCTTATTACAGATGCACTTTGTATTCCAGAAACAATTTTGTTAATGAAAACTTATATGGTAGAGTATTTTTCTTAAAGCAAGACAGAGACTATATTTTCTACCAAGGGCTACTCATTCACCAGGAGACAGAGAGAAAATGGGAGTGAGTGAGTTTAGGGCTAAATACACACAAAGAGCAATGAGTTTGTCGGAGGAATTAGGAAGGGAGGAATTAAAGTAGATTTTTTTCTTGGATGAGAAATATAAGCATTTTAGCCCATTTACTTATAAAAACAAGAAAAGGAAAAATCTAACAAAGATATTAATAACAAATCTAGAGTCCTGGGTTGAGACCAGTACTACAAAAATATCTAACCTCTTGGCTGGGCTAAAGCTCTAAAACTGACAGCAGTAACAAAAATATACTTCATTTTGTACACATCTGGGCAGAGAGATGGGAAGAGGGGAAAAGAAGGCAGGGAGATAGATAAATAGATAGTCTGTAGGTACAAGAAAGGAAAAAGAGATAATGAGAAAGAAGCAGCCAAAAAAAAGAAATTATTAAGGGAGGAAAGTAGGGTAGAGATGCCTATCTTTTCTATGATACAATCATTAGTGAAAATTGTTTCCTCTAGATCCCCCTTCCAGCTCCATGAAACTTCTAATATGGAGCGTTCTGTTCTTCTAAAGCAACCCCCATTCCTCTGCATGTCACCAAAGCAGTGGGGATCTCTTTCTCACCCGTCTTTGCTGCTGATTCTAAAGTGCAGCCCTAAAAAATCAACCACTGTTTGGAGAGTTACTGCTACCTGTGATGCTTTGCAGGTGTAAAGGAAAATGAAAA
This sequence comes from Lemur catta, assembly GCF_020740605.2. NCBI lineage: Eukaryota > Metazoa > Chordata > Mammalia > Primates > Lemuridae > Lemur > Lemur catta. The sequence goes on from NC_059131.1 coordinate 31,154,712, forward strand.
ATAGCCTCTTCCCTAGAAGGCTTTACAATCTAGTTAGAAATTTTAAACGTAACCTTATTAGATAATTAACAATATCCTGCAGTATTGAGTCAGATGGTATAGTCAGTTCTACACTTACCACTCAGCTCAAGCTCCTTAACCAGCTCTTCTCAGCAGGTGACCTTGTCTCCTGCTTCACAGATAAAAGTTTAGGTAGAACAAAATATCTGTACCTGCTCTCTTCTTTTTCCCTTCATTCTTAGATGAAAGTATGTTTCTTTTCAAGGCTTGTTCTTTGCCTGTATTTTCTGTTTTAGTCCTTCACATCTTACCTAACACTAGAGCTCTGCTGCATGCCATTTCATGTTAGTACAAATGACTCTGTTTGTTCCCTCCCCAAACCTTGTAAATGTACTACTTTTTCATCTGAACAAAAACCCCACCATCATCCTTTTACAACACACTCCTTACCCCTTGTCCCATTTTTCCTCTTTGTCTTCAAGGAAATTCCTTAAGACTGCTTTACCTCCCAGTCTCACATCAGCACATTGCGGTCATGCTGCCGTTCCCATCATTCCATTGAAACTTCTCTCCTAAAGTTTCCCTAATAATGGCCAAAACAAATGGACCATTTTCATTCATTGTCTTTTGATATCTTCGCAATCTGTGACATTATATATCCTTTCCTGAATCTATGACTACTTCTCCGACAGTTTTTATTCCATCTTTTCTACTGGATAATGTTGGCCATATTCTTTTCTCACTCCATACCATCAATTCTCATGACTTCAATTATCAATCATGTCCTAATATAGTTCCCAAATGTAATCTCTAGTTCAGGCCTCTATTTTAAGCCCAAGACCTAGTAATACTTTTGTTACAGTGACCTTAAACTTAGCAGGTCCAAAACTGCACATCATGCTACTCCCTCATTCCCCGCTCTTTTTCTTTTCCTTTTCCTTTGTTCCCTATCTCAGTGAATGTTATCTAACCATTTACTCAATCATTCAAATAGAAATGTGGGATCCTCCACTACTTTTTATTCCCTCATCTAATCAATGACCATATTCCATCAATGCTGTCGTGAGTAACATCTCTTAAATCTGTGTTTTCATTTCTAATTTCTGTGGGTAAATTTATGGCAGTAAATTTTTTTTTTTTTTATTTTCAGCATCTTGAAAAACTTTATAATAGTAAAATACTTGAATGATGAATATGCCTTTCGGAAAAGATAATTGACTATAGTAAAGAGAGAAGATGATTCTTGAGCATAAAAACTAAGATGAGACTAGGACCCACAAGCTTTCTGGCCTGAAATCAGATTTTGATTTGAGAATAGAGGGATGCCCCGGGTAAAAATGAGAAGTGCTCTACACAAATGGAGGTAGTGGGGGGGAAAAGCCTGATATACTTTGATGTGCAAGAGGAGCCTTTTTGTTATGTACTAGTTAGTACCTTGTTTCACAACTTCTTGAAACCCCATCTAGCCTTGGGAGCCTGTGAGCAGTCATTTTAATGGGCTAGATTTATTGCAAAGAAAAATAGTTGACACCTGAATTATAAAACTACAGTCTTACATTTTTCTGGCGATTGAAGAGAAGTGTTAACAGCATACAGTCTGCTTCCAAGCCTCTCACCTATCAATAGCAAGATTTGAATTCCTTCTGAGTCTGTCATGTTTGAAACATGTTGGAAACTCGCCAGCCCACTTAACTCCTGTTAAGCTTTAAAGTAACTATTATATTTTGATGAATCTGTACCAGGAATTAATCAAAAGATAAGTACTTTCCTGAGCCTCAGTTGTAGAAGCACTCTTTTGATGGCTCCCTCTTTTCTGTAAAGGATTTTTGTAAACATTAACCTGGATCGTTTTGCTTCATTCATTCCTCTGTCTTTTGTCAGCCTTGCTCTTAGTGTATCCTTATCTCAATCTCTTCATGTTCACGGTTCTTCGCGTTCAATTTGGTTTAGATTTCATCCGTTTTACAGTATTTTTTGGTGTGTATGTTATAGCCGTCATGTTTCTGTTTTCCTTTAGGTTGGTTTAAATTTACTGTTCTTAAATATTATATAAAGCCTAAAAACAGGAAAATTGAAGAGCAAAACTGCTGATAGTCTTGTTTTGACACTTATCTCTACAAATTTATTCTTCAGTTAACTTTAGAAGTAGTTATAAAAGAATAAATATATGTTGCATTCAACATCACCTGATTTTACATGGTTTTGTAAGACCAAAGATATTTGTAATTTGAATTCCCTTACACATTGACATTATTTGTAGGAATTGATAGTTTAAAACTGGATTATCTAACCACCTATAAATTGTTTATTATTATATTAATAGATAATAGTACTTCGGCAGTTGTAATATTTCAAATAATTTGGGAAATGAGTGCATTAAGAAAAAAGACTGTCAGTTATATTCATTAACTTAGTGAAATGGTTTTAATAAATCACCCATGGTCTTGATATTAGGGTTGTAAAAATCAATAAAAAGTGATAATTCCTTTAGGTTTGTTACAGTTCATGTGGATTTTAAATAAAAACAAAAGGAAAAAGGAAATATGACTTGCCCTGTTGCATACACATTGTTTATTTTATTTCCTACTAGAAAAAATACTCACTTTGGGGACTTTAAACTCTGTTATTTATAGAAACTATTTAGTATGTTTTGTGCTTCAGTTTCAGAAGGCAAAAACTGAGTTTTGTGTTTGAAGCAATAATACCTTATTAACAACCAGTTTAAAGATCAGAAAAGTAGTGCCCAGGGACAACCAAATTATTGTAGTGAATATTCATGTAGTGTATTAATTCACGTGTTTCTGCTGCTGAGATTTAGCCACTCCTCAAAGCAGCCCAAGTTTTTTGTCTGTATCCTATCCCCTTTTGCCTGTGTGCCCTCCTTCAGTTTCTTTGTCTTCCTTTATAAATAAGTAGAAAACTTTAGTTCAGAGAGCAAAGGGGAAGATGAGCTATCTTAAGTTTTATTTGTGCCAGCATAGAAGTGCTTTGTGGTAGGCCATCTGGACTGAGAGGATTTCCTCAGAATGTAAAGTATGTTGTGAGATTTAGAGAGCTGGGATTTGCCTTGGAACTATCTGGGAAGGCAGCAGGAAATGTAGACAGAAATGGTTTATGTTGCTTGTAATGTAGGTGGCAAGAATGGAAGACAGCTTGCCTGGTCTCGCTTGTTTCAGTGTGTGGCTGCTCTACACTTACAACTTTCGTAGGAGTTCAGACCTGTCTCACAGACTTTATTACTTGTGACAAAAGAAGTCTGAGAACTTGAGAATGAATCTAGATCCCCTACTTTCCCTCCACCCCTCCTTAAATATATGTGTCAATAATGGCATAAACATTTGCCTACAAACTTTTACAGAGTACTTAACACTACTCACAAAATCTATTCCTGTTGAGAGGGCAGAGTGGGCTTTGTTCAACTTGTTCTCCTCCCCTCGAAAGAGATGGTCATGTATATGATATATGTTATTTTTAAGGGGAAAAAATAAAAACAACTTTTAATGGAAAACAATTAAAAAGTACCTCTCTTAAATATTAGTAAATCAGAGATTGTGTAATTAAACTGGGCTTTTGCTTCTGTGAAGTCTAACCAAAAACAATTATCTGAATATCTGTTCTTAATTGTGTGTTAAATTAAGACTTTGAAAAAAAATAATTTTAATTATAAATGAATTCTAGTGATAGAAGGAAGTAAAGTTGTTCCTTGGGAGTACAGTAGCAAAATGACTTCTTATTTTCTTTTACTTAACACAACTTCTCTTATAATTTGATCCAGTCGATGAATTTTGAGTAAGAATATCTTACAAGGAAAAACAAACTTAATGTGTAAAAATAGAAAACAATTTAACAACATTATTTATGTTATTTCATTGAGGCCAGAAATGAGATAGTCTTAATTTTGTATAATCATTGCTAACTGGAGTTAATCAGTATTATTGTTTACTAAAGAAATAAAATGCCCAAGTTTTAACAATAAAAATACCTTATTTACTTATTTTAATGTTTTAATCTTTTAAAACTGACACATAATCTTTGTGTATATTTTTGGGGTACAGTGTGATGTTTTGATACTAAAATGCCTTATTTAGTTAAAACTTCTTTGAGAGAAAAATTTTTACTTTTGGAAGTAGACTATTAAGATAAAAAAGAAACATTAATTCCTGCAGAAATATAAACACATCTCCATATGTGCTGCTGTGTTTTTATGAATGTTTTCTTATAGTTTATTTCCAAAAATAAATTTTAGCTGTTGTAGAACACATAGTGTTGATATCTTGATATGGTACTTAAATATTTCTGTCTTTATGCAGCAATATTTGAAGACAATCAATTCCGGTTTAGAACAAAACAATAAAAATAGTTTAAGTTGCAAAATGCTTTCTGACATTAATTCACTAATGTGATAAATGAATTGTAGACTTTGTTTTGTTTTTTAAGAAACAATGTTTACAGGCCAGATCTTCCTTTGTATTGATTTTTGTGTGTCTAATTAGCTTTTGAATATTCCTTTTGAATATTATATTCCTCTTGAATATTATAATATTTATGCTTTTACAGAAATATTTCTATTCACCAGGCATAAAAATTAACCAAACTTGAAGTGAAAATTTAGGTACATTGCTATTTAGGTTTATACCACAGTGTAAATTTGCTTTGCTTTTTTTTAATTGAAAAAAATCAAATTTTGTTTACAAAGTTTTTTTTTTGGTTGAAAATTCATCTACAATAAGAGTACAAGGAAGGAAAAACCCCCTGAAATTCCACTTCTCAGAGATTTATCTCTAATCTCTCAACATATTTGTATGTGTGTGTTTATACTTATGGATATACAGTTCTGCACAAGTAGAACTACAGTAACAGTGTTACTCTGCATTTTTTCTCTCCAAAGTATGTTGTTAAGCCTGCTAAACGTACTTGCTTGTAATTATAAATATATACCCTCTTTTTAAAGAGCTTCATAACGTACCATAGTATAACCTTTTATTTAATTATTTCCTTACTGATAATCCTTTAGGCTAGTGACATTAAAAAAACAAAACTATACATGGTGCATTGTTACTGGTTTCTCATGGTTCTTCACCCATGTTAGCTCCTCTAATTGTCTGCCATTACCATTCTACCAAATAAGGCCTACCCAGTGTCTCAATATAAGTGCTTTAGGAAGGGGAGATTAGAGACCATTGAAATTTTTATTATAATTAAATATTTGTTCTTGGGATAGTATCATATCTCACACCATGTACCTTTTTGAGATGAAGGACTTTTTTTTCATGGGTTCATAGATAACATTCTTAGGGTTATACCATTACCCCTCAAAACTATCATAAAGACCATCTGGGGCTTTTTATGCCACAAAGCCCTGGGGGTCTTTGGAAGTATAACTTTATTTTTATCTGTCTTGAAATTTAATTTGCAAAAATGAGATTCATTGTTCTCCAGAAAATAAAGTGAGTAAATCAGTTACATAGGTTAGTCATCATGTCCCCCATCCACTTTTACAGAAGAGAAAAATCACCCAACTTCTCTCTCCGCCAAAAGTATAATACAATATATGTTTTAATTATATAGATGTTCCATTGTTTGTGTGTGCCTGCCTATCTTATTCTCTGCCTTAAAACCATCAGAAGTAACTATTGTCATAAATTTTTTTCTATATCATTCCCTTGTGGGTTTTTTGAATAGTTTTATTCTAAATATTATTTACTTCCATATGTTTTTGAACTTTATATAAATTTCTCTTGATTTGCTTCTTATACTCCTTCTATTCCTGAGAGTCATGCATGATGTTGCATGTAGCGATAGTTTATTTTTACCATTATATAGTATTCTGTTGATTGTTTATATCATAATTAATTTAGTCATTTTATAGTTAGGTTGCTTTAGTTTGTTTCTGTATTGAACTATGCTCCTGTGAATATTCTTGAACATGTCTCTTGGTGTATGTTTGTAAGACTTTCTCTAGAGGGCCAGGCGCGGTGGCTCACACCTGCAATCCTAGCACTCTAGGAGGCCGAGGTGGGTGGATCGTTTGAGCTCAGGAGTTCGAGACCAGTCTGAGCAAAAGTGAGACCCTGTCTCTACTAAGAAAATAGAAATTATATGGACAACTAAAAACATATATAGAAAAAATTAGCTGGGCATGGTGGTGCATGCCTGTGGTCCCAGCTACTCGGGAGGCTGAGGCAGAAGGATTGCTTGAGCCCAGGAGTTTGAGGTTGCTGTGAGCTAAGCTGACGCCACAGCACTCTAGCCTGGGCAACAGAGTAAGACTCTGTCTCTAAAAAAAAAAAAAAAAAAAAAAAATTTCTCTAGAGCAGAGATTGGGAGACCAGTCACAGAGCTGGTAAGTAGCAAACAGTTTTACTCAGTCAGAGTAACACCAGAGTTCACGCACCAGAGTTCACTACCACAGCTTTTGTCTGATTCTCAAAGAGATTCATGCCCCTGAAAGGTTAAGAGACAAGATTTTAGACAGAAATTATAGAATTTTAGAGCTATAAGGAACTGTGGAGATCAACTACTATGCTCCTTTACATCTCCATTGATTGCTATTGCCTTAGCTAGAGTGACCCTGTAATTGATCAGCCAAACTAGGGAACTTGGGAGTGAAAGAGGAGGTGTTACGATAATATTTATACTGAGATCACAGACATATTTGTCCTGGACAAATTGAGACACATGGACGCCTTAATCCTAGCCTAAACCACCATCACCTTTCACATGCGTTACTGCAGTAGTCTCCCATCTGGTCGTGTTGAATTTACTCTTACCCTATTCCAATCTATTCTCACACAGCAACCAAAATGATCTTTTTAAAACAGAAGGCTGATTATATCACTTAACAGCTTAAACCCCTTCAGTGGCTTTGTGAAAGGATATTTGGTCCTCAGTGATTATTAGAATGTGGCATGAAATAGAAAAAAGGGCACTTAAATTGTGCTTGAGTCTCAGATATCAAGACCAGTTTGGTGACCTTGGGCAAGCTATTTAATTTCTTGAGCGCTTCCTCAAATATAAAATATAGTGTGAGGAAGGGGGTGAGATAATAAATACGAGAGGTACAATGTAAATACAGGGCACTGTTAATAGTTAACTTTGTACTTGTTATGCCCTTGGAAAAATTGTCTGTATCCTATCATAGTATCTATCAGGTTGTGGTAGGATTTTTACAAGCTGAACCACCTTTCATGTGACTATCCAAGTTTCACAAAATAAAAACCTTAGTCATTTAAAAAAAAAATCAAAGTTCACATAGGTTAAATGATTTCCCAAAGATAAAAGTTAGTTATCAAGTTGGTACTAAAACCCAGGACTGTAACCTTGGCATTATAGTCTGATAATCTTTCCACTAAGCTCTGCTGCCTTCCCAAAATAACTAAGTAGGTTACATGTTTATAAAATCATATAAATATTTTATCTGTGATTATAATTTAAAGATATAGCTCATCTTTCATAAACTGAGAACAATTTAGAAAGGCATATTCATATAGTTTATTGGCTTAATCAGGACCTCTGGCTTACAAGTAATGGCTTGCAAAAAGTGAATTTATTAGGTTACGTAATTAGCTGGAAAAAATGTTAAAGTAACTCTGAGAATTGAAAGTCTAGGCTTCAGAGGTTGGAACTGGAGCTCAGGGTGGTCATAACTCTCTTTATTACTGACAGCCCTAGGGCTGCATCCTTATAGCTAATGAACCAAGAAGGAGGATGGGCCTCTGTCTCTGGGAAATTTGGAAGGACTGCATTTGGCCTAACCTGTATCTTATGGCTAATCCTGTGGTAGTATTAGATTGAACCATATGAAATTGCTAATAGTCATATTTATACCAGCTAAAAAGGCCATTTTATATGGTTCAACCTAATAATGTGGCGTGGTTGAGGGGAGAATGAGGTATCATAGATTGAGAAGCCCTATTAGGACCTAAAAATTGATGGAATTCTACAAAAGGAAAAAGCTGCTATTCTTTCTGTTGGAAGAAGGAGAAAAGGAAAGCATTCTGGGCAGAAATAATAGTGACCATAGTCTAACACTGATAGAGAGTACGGGTCAGCTAGAATTTAGCTGGTCCATCATGGAAATGAAAAAGACTTCAAATGTAAAAATTTCTAAGATAAGAGACTGAATTGTTCTTACCAGTCCTTTTCTTAATTATCACAGAGTTTGATACACTGGCCTTTATATAACAAATGTGCCCCAAGCTCTCAAATTAAACCTTCTGTACTTTGTACATGTTCTAGCACCTTCCTCAAAACAATCCTATTTAAAGATAAAGAATTAAGGCTCAAAGAGCTAAAATAACTTGCCTAAGATTATGTAACTAATTAATATGGAACCAGAATTTGATGTCTAAATTAAAGATAAAACCCAACTTTTCCTTCAATACCAGTCCTCAAAGATTGTCAGTGAAATACCAATAAAGGCAGAAGAGAGTACATGTATATGCTTGGGAGGTCTGTTGCTTATGTAACCTTAAATATGAATATTGTTTACTGTGCCATAATGTAATGGTGAGAGCTTTGGTTTTTAAATGCTGAGGTTGCTGTTTTGTTTTGTAAAATTCAAACTTTGAATTAAATTGTTTAGCAAGATCCATGGCACATTATCTCAGTATGAGGAAAAAAAGGCACACTCTGCCTTATTGTCTGAATGACTGACCCAGTTTAAATTATCTTACTCTGGTCCAAACAGCTCTTATGTTAGAATCTAAAATATCCCCTCAGTGTAAGCCAAGGGTGTATTTTACAGTTATTAATATTTCCCCCTGAATGTCCCTGCTTATAGTGAATTAACCAATAGCAGTTGGTTTCTCCATATGTTTGAATTCTGACTGACCCAACGAATAGAATAGTTTGTAATTCCTGTGTTATAGCTAAACCTTATTTAAATGGCCTTTTTGTTGTTGTTGTTATATACCTAAAGCAAATATTAGGTATTTACTTCATAAAAACTATACCTTTTAAAAGAGAGATTGGGGTGTTAGGTGGAAAGAAGCAGCAGCAAAAAGTCTTTTGCTAATGACATAGCAGTATTGCCCTTTGCGGGAGTTGGGAGAGTATAATAGTAAAGGCAGAAGTAAACCGTACTTTCTCATCATTGCTAATGAAGGAGATGGGCTCCCTATCTGATACATGAAGCAAAACAGAAGTGATTTGTATTCCTTTTTTATTTTCGTAGAGAATTTTGATAATATTTATGATCATTAAGAAGGATACTTTGAATGGTTTGCTCTCTTGCAAGTTTTCAGATGTCCACAAAGTGATATATTTAGGGAACACTGTAGTGAGAAAACCTATTGAGGTGATGATGTAAAAATAGGGAAAATTTGACCATGTGTAAAATTTTCATCATTTTAATTATTTGTCAAATGTATTAGCTTTTATTATTTTAAATAATTTTAAAATAGCCATGAAAATCTTTGTAGAAGTTATTCTCTGTAAACATAATGGGGTGCTATGGGGGGTTTTTGTGGTTTTTTTTCCCTTCATCTTATCTGGTTTAGTTTTTCTTACTAGAAAGATTCTTTCTCAAGAAGTTTACTTTAAAAATATTCCATATTTTCTTTATTTTATAGACGATAGTATTTCTGCTGCAAGTACTTCTGATGTTCAAGATCGGCTCTCAGCTCTTGAGTTACGAGTTCAACAACAAGAAGATGAAATCACTGTGTTAAAGGCAGCTTTGGCTGATGTTTTGAGGCGTCTCGCTATTTCTGAAGATCATGTGGCCTCGGTGAAAAAATCAGTCCCAGGTAAAGATAATTAAATGTGTTGTAAAGTAGGAAGAGTCTTGCATTTTGATACATTTTCTTTGAAAATTGAAATTGGGAATATAAAACTAGTTTCTCGTTTGCATTATGTGTGATTTTAGTTTGTTTTTTGTTACCTTTTTCTTTATTCGTAAATCTGAAAGTTTATTCATTATTAAATTGGGAATTTTTGTGTAATATCACTGATTGCACTTACAGGCTTTTATGTCATAGTAGTTGTGTGAAGTTAGTATCTTCCAACTAGGTAATAAATTTACTGAGGGCAGGAACTGAATCTTCTTTTTGTGTCTCCCATTATATCTTGAACATAGCAGGTAGGTGCTCATATTTTTTAAATCGATCCTATTATCATTACAGAAACACAATTTAGATCATTATAGTTTAAATAGCTTTATTTTGAACCCTCTGTGGTCAGTAGAATACTAAAAAAATTAATTTAAGCCCTGAAACTTACTGCCATCCCCAGTACAATTGGAATATTACTTTCCAGACATTGTGAATTTTCAAGGTTGAGAGAAGCAGTGATAGGGACTCTTGCTCTGAGTTTGGAACAGATGTAGTATGGCCTTTTCCTTCCTTCAACCAGTGAGAAAGAATTTTAAATTCTTTCACATTAATCAAGCATGTGAACGTGTATCTTAACTGTTTTCTTGGTAGAGTAGATGGAGATAGGCATGATTATCCCCATTTTATCAGTGGAAAAAGTGAAGATGTTCATTGACTTACCTCCCTACTACAATAAGTTGATGGAAATTGTTACCCTAGGGAGGAGTCTTGCATAACTTCCAAATTCTAGCTAGATAGGAGAGAGTGCAGTTAACCAGCATATGAGAAACAGATTTGGAAGAAAGATTACGAATTCAGTTTCTAAATATTCAGTTTGGGGTATATATGGTGTATAGATAGATACATATAAATAGCTGAATTACAGGTCTAGTGCTCATGTTAGTCTTGGCTAGCAATAAGAATTTGGGAATGTTCAGCTTATGGATGATGGTTGAAGCCATAGAAAGAGGATGTAAAATGAGAAGGCAGACCAGGATAGTTCCATTGGGAGCTCCAGCATTTCAGCGTAGCAAAGAAAGAGTGATTCATGTTGCCAGCTGCTACAGAGAGGTCAAATAAAACAAAGACTGAGAGGTGGCCATTGGATTTGGCACTTACAAGAATATTAGAAACCTCTCCGAAGCAATTTTAGTGGAGTGATAGGATTGCAAATCAAATTCCAGTATTTTGAGAAGCAGCAATGGAGAAGAATTATGGAATTGAGAGCAGCAAATTATAACCAGTCTTTCGAAAAATTTGCCTGAAGGGAATGATGGTAGTAGCTAGAAGAGGATGCTAAATTTAAGGTTCATTATAACTTTTTTTAAATTTATATATTTTAACACGTTATAGACTTGAACAAAAAGATACGTTGAGGACAAAAAGACAGCAGAGGGGAAAGTGATATGGGGAAGTGGGTAATATGGTAATTGATGAGGCAAGTTTCCTGGGAGATTGAGAAGAGATCTTAGAGCAGTTGCGAAACTATTAGTCTTAAACAGAAAGAAGCCTACTGCTTCTGAGATAGAATGGAAAGATAAAACCGAGTTAGAGGTCAACATATATTCACAGTTGTCAGGGCTGGAATTTTCAATCCTTATCACTTTCTCCGCAGGAGGCAGTGATACCCTTTAAGAGAGTAACACAGGTCTGAGTGGTAAAAAAAAAAAAAAAAGGGACTAAATGTTTGGAATAATTAGAGTGGAGAATGGTAGGCCATGGGTATATGAAAAAATGCTCAGTGACCCTGAGGGTATTACAGAAGTGGGAAACTTTGAGGGTGGAGGGGGAGGGTGGGTATCATTCTGCCTGATTTTGTGATTACCACTCTTTGACCTCCCACCCTGAAGCACTCTGGACCTACATGTTAACAGTGGAGAGTTAGAAGAAAAGATTGATCTTTTTCATTAGTGATAGTGAGATAAATGTATCGATGACAAGGAATAAGGGACTTGAGAGTTTGGCAAAACACTTGCTAGAAACCACTTTGGCCAATAATGTTATATGGTGGTTTTTTAATTTTTTTGAGAACCAACTTTGAGGACTCCCAAGACGAAGCCAGGAAAAAAATTTATTTGGTTATAAATTGATTTTTATAAGAGGATTTAGTCTTTAAAGACATTAAAATTTTTTTATTATGCTAAAACAACAGTACATTGTAATCTTGTATTAAGTGAAAAAATTTAAAGAATGTTCTCTTGCGTTTTTTATTTACGGAGATATTTCTGTAAAGAAAACTCTGAAATATTTAAGGGAAATTTAGAGACTGCTTTTTTTATAATTAGGCAGATATATTTTGTATGACACATCAGTTACTTAGCACCTACCTCTAATTGTCATGAAATATAAATATGATTAACAAGCTATAATACCTGTTCTCCAGGGGCATATGTATTTTTTTTTATAAGTTGTCCTCTCTAGTGCTTTTCTAATTGTCCTCATTCGTAATTCCTTTGTTTCTGTAATGAGTCTAGGATCAGTTTTGTTAATGGCTGTTTAGTGCAGAATTACCCACCTCTGGAGCCATGGAGCCACTGTAGCTTCTACATTGGAACTTTTTCTTTTCACATAATACCAACTCGTAATTCTTATTAATAACCTTATTAATTAGAGAGATACTAAGTTTATTTCAATTGGTTCTAAAATTCCACTTCATAAGTTTACTTTGTCCGATATATTCTTATAACATGCTAATGTGGTTACATTCTGAAATGGGGTCCATTACTGATTATTCTTTCAGTTACTTTTTTTTTTTTTTTTTGAGACATAGTCTCACTTTGTTGCCCGGGCTAGAGTGAGTGCCGTGGCGTCAGCCTAGCTCACAGCAACCTCAGACTCCTGGGCCCAAGCGATCCTACTGCCTCAACCTCCCAAGTAGCTGGGACTACAGGCATGTGCCACCATGCCCGGCTAATTTACTTCATATATACCTTTAGTTGTCCAGACAATCTTTATTTCTATTTTTAGTAGAGACGGGGTCTCGCTCAGGCTGATCCCGAACTCCCGACCTCGAGCGATCCACCCGCCTCGGCCTCCCAGAGGGCTAGGATTACAGGCGTGAGCCACCGTGCCGGCCTCAGTTACTTTTTTAAGTGGTTTTTTGTTACATGGATGAATTGTATAATGGTGAAATCAGAGGTTTTAGTGAACCTATCACTCAAATAATGTACATTGTACTTGGTATGTATTTTTTGATCCCTCACCCCACTCCCCCCTCCTCCCTCTGAGTCTCCAAAGTCCTAAATTATACCACTCTGCGTGACCATGTATACCCATCGTTTAGCTCCCACATATAACCGAGTATATGCGACATTTGTTTTTCCTTTCCTGAGATACTTCACTTAGGATAATGACTTACTTCCAGTTCTATCCAAGTTGTTATGAAAGACATTATTTCATTCTTCTTTATGACTGAGTAGTATTCTACTTTAAGTTACTTTGTTACTTGGACAACAGGCAGTGGCAGTCTATAAAATGGATTGATGGGATTATTGATTATATAATCATTTAGGGAAATAATTATAGATGAGCATAATTCATTGTCAAGAATTACTCTATATCCCTTTACTAGAAAAGCTTGCCTGACTGATTATATTTTCCAATACTGATATTAAAACATCAAGAGAAATAAATATTTAAAGTATCGTAATTTTGTTCTGGCAACTCTAAACAGCTTTATCTTAGAGTTTATATACAGTATACTGTGGAAAGTAATTGGAAAAAATATTAAAGGATTTTACACTATTGTCATTTGTGATAGCCTAAAATAGATCAACTATCAGTTTTAACATTAAACAAGATTAATATATTAATGGTATGAACATTTGGAATAAACATGTTATACAAACTATTTTCAAATAAGTGAAGTTTTTCATAAAATGCTTCTTAAAAATGAAATTATTTTATAGGGATTTGTGTTTTTCTTTCCTCACTTAAAAAGTAAAATCATTTATATTAATAATACTGTGGACAGTTTTATCGCATGAATTTTTTTAGCCTCCTGTGAAATTAAAATTTACAGTGTTTACTTTCACATGAATTAGTGACAGGACAATGATCACTATCATCTTCTTAAAGTATTTACATTTTGTAGAGGACTTTTCTTTAGAAGTCAGACTAAACTCCTGTGTATAAATAGGATGGAACCCTTTTATGAAGCTATGGATAAAAGGATAGATCAACTTCCCTTTTGCTGAAGACAACTATTAATATAGTTTTTGCTAGATGGTGATATGAGGGGATATGACTTGGCTTCTGTATGGCTAAAACTAGATGTTAATGATATGTGTTAAGGACTTAATTCTGGTATGTCACTTCATAGTAGTATTGCCATTCAGTAAATGCCAGAATCAGAAACACACTTAACTAGTCATTTTGGTTGTCTTCTTTTAGTTTATCTTCTACAGTGTGCCAGCAGTATTTAAAGCTAAGCCCCATTTTTTCCTGAGTATATTATGCCAGACACTTAAATGAGGTAGAAAGTTTTCCCATTAGTTTTTAAGGAGGCCAGTCATTTAAATTTCTCATATACCTTCTCCTCTGTCAGAGAATTCTTTCCTTTTGACAGCATATGTTCATAATATATGCACCAGTTGCAACTGAATCCTTGCCAAAAGAAAAAAAATTACCTGTACTTTGGAGCAAAAGGGAAGGCCCAGGGAACACTTTGGCAGTTTTAACTGCCAGGAAGACAAATTATGTCACAGCTGGTGCCTGGGAAACCCATTAGGACCTCTTGGGGTGACCAAATGAATGTAATTTGAGAATACAGTCCAGTGGCATTATGTGAAGACAAGCTGTTAGTACACAATGATACAGCAGTAAAAAAGTCAAATTTATCTGAAGGTGGCAGTCAGTCATTTAAATCAGGAAACTGCTGGTTAAACCAAAGTAAGGAAGCATTGTGATTGCCACTTGAGTGATAAAAGAACCCAGAAACAAAATTGAAAGGTAGGGGTCAATTCTCCAAAAGAAACATTCTTAATTTTGTAAAATGCTAGGGTACTGTAAAGGCACCAATCTGTATCATTTGGCTTCTGCCCCAAATAACATTTGAGAGAAGGCAAGTATTGTCATAGGTTTGCTGTAAATGTTGTTGGTAAGTAAATTACATTCATCAGGTTGTCAAAGTATGAGTTTCCTTGGAGGGGGCTTTTACACTAAAATGACTGATGATTGTGGTAGGAGATGAGGGAGTGTCTCATTATTTTGACAATACCTCAGAGACTTGTAAGTTGCTCTTTATGTGTATAAGTAGAGTCATGCATCACTTACTGACAGGGATACGTTCTGAGAAATGCATCGTTAGGCAGCCGCATCATTTGAACATCATAGAGTGTGCTTATACAAACCCATACGGTATAGTCTCCTGTATACCTAAGCTATAGGATATTGCTCCTAGGCTACAAATCTGCACAGCATGTTACTGTATGGAATACTGTAGGCAGTTGCAACACAATGGTAAGTATTTGTGTATCTAAACATAGAAAAGGTATAGTAAAAATATAGTATTATAATCTTATGGGACCACCATCATGTATGTTGTCCATCATGGACCGAAACATCATATGTGGTGCATGACTGTATATTAGTGGAAATTGCCTCAGACCAGCAGCAGTTACCATTTACAGAGTGCCATTTTTCTTTGAGAGTCAAATGCTTCTTTGTCATTTCTATTCAAAATATACTTTTAAAAAACTAATGGCCAGGAGTTAAAAGGACTAAGGGTACATCTGCCTATGAGAGCAGAGGAAAGGAGAAATGTACAGATAATATTAATAATTCCGAAGTCAGAAGATAAAATTTGATGGAGTAAATGCAGTCCTCAGTCTTCTCAAAGAATGAAGGAAGGTAATCAACAGATTGGGAAAAGTGGCAAGGAGTTTGAAAATGAAGAGAGTGGAAGAGGTATACAGTCGGAGCCATAGAGCATGTGATAGAGAATCTGAGATTGGTAAAAGATTTTAAGTATCAACCAGAGTTCTTCCTCCATGGGCCATCTTTACCCTTCTCCTGATCAAAATTTTACCCATCCTTTAAGGCCTCAGAAATTATTTCCTAAAATGATCTATTTTTTGTCTCTTCAACTAATCTTTCTCTTCTTCTAACCTTTTTTCAAACTTTCCCTTTTCCATGGCTACAACTGTCTGTTTTGGCCAAACACTCAGAAAGTTATTCTCCGATGTTAGGTGATGTTACTGCAAATCAAAAGCACCTGAACTAAATGGTACCCTGTAGGAGGGAGAAAGTGGGGATGTGTTCAGGAACGGTTATGTAGGGACCTCAGCTCCAATAATAAATAGATATATGATTCAAAAACCAGGATTTCACTTCTGGTAATGGCTGAATAATCTCTTTTATTTTTCTTTCACTATAAACTTCACAGCAGTTCTTACAGAATGGGGTAATTTGAACAGGATTAGAAGACTTCTGCAAAGTTTCAGTTGATCCATTTTTAATTTTTTTCTTCATAGTAGCATTTTAAGTCATGTTTAGTTAAAGGCTTTAGGGTGGCTCAGTCTTCGTAAGAATATATTCATATTCAGTAGATGATATTTCATAATCAATAACGAAAACCTAACCATAAACTTAAAATTGCTGAGGAAGGAATCACAGCAATCACGTCAGTATCAATATGAAATGTCAATTTAGGTTTGTAATTGCTAGAAATTGAAGTTGGTATGACATTTGAAGCATTGGTAAAAATTCCTGTAATTATTTTTTTAAATGACATTAAGAGAATGCAGAAATTCAAAAGCAACTGAAACAATACTATTACATGTTAAAAGTAGAGATTATGTATATATGTATTATACATATAAAGAGTTATATATGTATATTTTAAACATTTCCAGTAATTTGTTGGCATTTAGCAAATAAAAAACCCACAAGTTATTAAATTCCAAATGGGATACAAAGGACTCATTACTCCTCATGCATATTGTGACCCTAATTGAAATATTTAGAAACTGAAAGGATTATTTCATAATGGGGAGTATAATATGTTTGTTTTTCTATTGGTGACAATTGATAGCTTGGTATGTGTGAAATCTCTTCTTTCTTCTTGAGAAGGGTAAAAGAATGTGAGGAAACCTTTCTCTCTCTGTGTGTGTGTGTGTGTGTGTGTGTGTGTGTGTGTTCATTAGAGAGTGCCTGACATATTTAAAATAAGAAACCAGAAGGTAACTGTTGATCCATTGCCTGTCTCACTACTGCACTCCAGTTCCTCAGAAATAGAACATTTCTACATAATTGATTGCTGAAAGGCCTACATTGTGTATATATGTTGGGGGAGAGGGAGAATATGATAAATTTTAAAATATAATAAAATTATTATTTGTACTTTAGTCTTTGGTGTGGTTCCAAAATTTCTCCAATGTTTTAAATTTTGTTTTCTTTCACAAGTGACTGCAATCAACCAAATCTTTATGAGAGTCCGGCTTAGGCTAAAGACTTGTCATTTTCAACATATAGTACTTGATAATTTTCAATCATATATTGTTGAGACCTACTTTTTCATTCACCTAAGCACTTTCAACTTTCTATTTTTCCATTCTTTTTTTTTTTTTTTTTTTTTTTTGAGACAGAGTCTCACTCTCTTGCCCAGGCTAGAGTACCGTGGCATCAGCCTAGCTCACAGCAATCTCAAACTCCTGGGCTTAAGCGATCCCCTGCCTCAGCTTCCTGAGTAGCTGGAACTACAGGTGTATGCCACCATGCCCAGCTAATTTTTTTCTATTTTTAGTTGCCTGGCTAATTTCTTTCTATTTTTAGTAGAGACAGGGTCTCGCTCTTGCAGAGGCTGGTCTCAAACTCCTGACCTCAAGCAATCCTCCCTCCTTGGCCTCCCAAAGTGCTAGGATTACAGGCATGAGCCACCATGCCAGGCCTTTTCCCATTCATTTTATATAGTAAAGATAAAATATTCAAATAATTGCACAAACATTTCTTTGGGTTTTTAAAAATTGTTACTCTATGGAATAAACTTCATAATTGTCTCAGTAGTTGGAGACTTTCCATTGAAGAAAAAAGAAGAAGCCATTGTATATTTATGCCTCAAAATAGCCCATCAAAAAATACCTTGTCTTTTTGGAATATGCATCTGGAATGTGAATTGAAGAGCCTGCTAAGACTGATGAAAACTATCAGGCATGCACCGCCATCTAATCATGTCAAGATGAATGATTTAAAGCATTTGAAGAATAGAACAGTAAACTGTAGGACTTAGAAATGATGGTGATGTAATCGTTTTTTATACCTAATATAAAATTTAGCACTTTAACCATTTTTGGTGTACAGTTCAGTGGCATTAAATATGTTCACATTGTTGTGCAACCATCTCTAGAACTATTTCATCTCTAGAACTTTTTCATCTTCCCAAACTGAAACTCTGTACCCACTGAACAATAAATTCTGTACCCATTAAACAATAATTCCACATTGTCTTCTCCCCTCCAACCCCTGCCAACCACCATTTTATTTTTTATTTCTATGAATTTGGGTACTCTAGGTACCTCATTTAAATGGAATCATACAATATTTGTCTTTTTGTGGCTGGCTTATTTTAGTTAGCGTAATGTCTTTAAGGTTCACCCATGTTGTAATATGTGTCACAATTTCATTCCTTTTTAAGGTTGAATAATATTCCATTCTATGTACACACCGCATTTGGTTATCTGTTCATCCATCAGTGGACATTTGGGTTGTTTCCACCTTTTAACTATTGAATATTATTGGTGTATAGATACCTGTTTGAGTTTCTGCTTTCAGTTCTTTTGCGTTTATACTCATAAGTGGAATTGCTGAATCAATATGGTAATTCTGTGTTTAGTTTTTTGAGAAACTACCATATTGTTTTCCACAATGGCTGCAACATTTTACGTTCCTACCAGTAAGGTTCCAGTTTCTGTACATCTTGCCAACACTTGTTTTTTTCTGTTTAATTTTTTATAATAATCATCCTAATGGGTGTGATTAATCTTTTTTGATACGAGGTTTGGGGCATTGAAAGAGAGTGTAGAGGGCAGGCGCGGTAGCTCACGCCTGTAATCCTAGCACTCTGGAAGGCCAAGGAGGGAGGATTGCTTGAGCTCAGGAGTTCGAGACCAGCCTGAGCAACAGTGAGACCCCATGTCTACTAAAAATAGAAAAAATTAGCCAGGCGCAGTGGCACGCTCCCTGAGTACCAGCTATTCAGAAAGCTGAAGCAGGAGGATTAGCCCAGGAGTTTGAGGTTGCAGTGAGCTACGATGACGCCACTGCACTCTACCTAGGATGATAAGAGTGAGACTGTCTTTAAAAAATAAAAATATAAAGGGAGCATAGAAAGTGAATTGCAGGCTGTGTGTGTGTGTGTGTGTGTGTGTGTGTTTTTAATAATAGTGGCTAGTGGGGATTTGTATATAATAAAAATTAAGAAAACATATTTCAGAAACTAGCTGTTGTCAAAGCAGTACTCGGAGGAAATTTTTTAGCTATAAAGGCCTGTATTAAAAAATAAGAAAGGTTTGAAAGCAATAGCCCAACTTTACACCTTAAGGAACTAGAAAAGAAAAAAAAAAAAACCAAACCCAAAGCTAGTAGAAAGAAGGAAATAAAGATTAGAGCAGAAATAAATGATGTAGAGAATAAAAAAACAGAATCACTGAACCCCAAAGTTATGAGATACAGTAAAATAGCACTTAATACCCTCTGAGATGGCTGTAATTACAAAAAAAAAAAACAAACCTGAAAATAACAAATGTTAACAAGATATTGTGAAATTGGAACCCTCATCCATTGCTGGCAGGATTGTAAAATGGTGCAGTAACTGTGTTTGGCAATTCCTCAGTAAGTTAAACATAGTACAACCAAATGACCCAGCAATTCCACTCCTAGGTATAAACCCAAAAAAATTAAAAACAGGTGATCAAACAAAAACTTGTACACAAATATTCATGGCAGCACTATTCACTATAGCCAAAATGTGGAAACAGTCTAGATGTTCATCAAGAGATGAGTGGATAAACAAAATATAGTATATCAATGCATTGGAATATTTTTCAGCCATAAAAAAGAATGAAGCACTCCTACATGCTCAGCCTGATGAACCAAACATTGTACTATATGAAAGAAACCAAACACAAAAGGGAACATATTGTATGACTCCTTGTGTATGAAATATCCAGAATAAGGAGATCTATAGAGACAGAAAGCAGATTAATGGTTGACAGAGGCTGGGAGAAAGAAGGCCTCTACAGAGGGTTGACTGGTTAATGGGTATGGGATTTCTATTTTGGATGATAAAAATGTTCTGAAACTTGATAGTGGTGATGGTTGCACAACACTGTGAATATACTAAATGCCACTGAATTGTACATTTTAATGGTTAAAATGGTAAATTTTATGAGTATTTTACCACAGTAAAAAAAAAAAAAGCTGTTGATAAAAGAAGTCACCTGTTTAGCAGGCTAGAACTAAATTTGATGACCAGTAATATTAGCATAATTGGGGGGTTATTATACCTTATATGTGAAAATTTTCCTGGGAAGTTTCAAAAAATAAATGTAATAGGTCTTCCCCTCCTGATTCATTCATTCTGAGGTAGAACCTAGGAATCTATATTATGAAAGCACCTTAGGTGATTATGATACAAGTGGCCCACAACAGCTTATTCTTGACAAAAATGCAGTGTTATACTACCATTTATGGAACACTGTAGGGTGCCAGATATTTTAGTTAGTTTCTATAGGTAAAAGTTTTTTACTCTCTGTGCTTTTATGAAAAGAAGCAAGCAAACATGAGATTGGCTTAATCAAAAAGTTAGATTTGGCTTTTGGGCATGTGAGAAAACTGAGTCTAAAAATTCAAAACTATTTTGTTCTCAAATCTTTAAGTAAACTTGACTCTTAGTAGATGTGACTGTCTTATCTTGTGACTTTGAGTCTTCTGACCACACCAACATACCCATCACACATTTATTCTACTGCTTCTACTGTGTAAGTTAAAGCAGAAATTACTTCATATACTTACGCTTTATTTACATGGAATAACATTCTAGAACTTAACATTTATGGTTTCTAGGATTTAAAATTTATGGTTTCAACAAAACCTGAGCTATTTTGGAAGATCATTGATGAGGGATTTATGGTTTACTTGAGGCACAACTTTTGAATCATGTGCTTTAAAGCTGCTAATGTGTGGAGAGCAAACTGAAGCTAAGAGAATTAGCCACGCTGCATTTTAGGAGCTCAGCATGGCTTTTCTATAGGTTTGTTTTGATGAGACTAAGTCTTGAGACAACAATATCAAGTGTTACATATCAGGGGGAAAGTCTACTCACTAGCTATAAACACTAATGGACTTAATTTTTAAAATGTCAATCTTTGAGGAATATTTTCAAGTTTGATATAAAATTTTTTTGCTTAACTGTCTTTAGGCCAGCCAAGCCTTCGAGAATCTTCCACATCCTGTAAAACCAGTGACAGTGGAACAAACAGAAAACCAAGTTATACCAGCTCTGTCTCAATTGCAAGAAAACAAACTCTTTCATCTGCTGCTAAAAGGTACCCATTTGTAAAGGGGAAAAAAGCTAACATTGCAGAATTGTCTGAATGTGATAGATCAGTCTGCTTTTGAAAAGAATATGAAATAGAGCTGTATGGTATTCAAGTGAGCATGTCCTTTGAATTCTTTAACTGTGAATGTAGAGGTATCTAGCCAATGCTTACTCTGTTTGCATTTATCATACCTGTCGAGTTGTATGAGGAAGCTGTTGTTTCTTACTAAAGGAAGCAGTTTCATTTCCTAGTTTGGTTTTGTTTCTTTTTAATTATTTCTTTTTAATAAGCATTTATTGATAAGTATTGCTATATTTAAAGAAATTGTATTAGGGAATTTTCCATAACAAATGTTATACTGTGGTTGATACAGCATTTTTAAAGGGAAGGCAGAATCTTTGATATATATCTACATCAGTGGGAGGTTAAATGCTGCTATAACTACTATTGTCTTTTTTTTTTTTCTTTTAAGAGACAAGGTCTCTTTTGCCCAGACTGGAATGCAGTAGTGCAATTATAGTTCACTGCGTCCTCAAACTCCTGGGTTTAAGCAGTCCTCCCGCCTTAGGCTCCGGAGTAGCTGGGAACACAGGCATGCACCACCACGTCTGGCTAATTTTTTTTAGAGTCAGGATGGGGAGATGCAGTGAGTGGTGTCTCACTATGTTGCCCAGGCTGATTGCAAACGCCTAGTCTGAAGTGATCCTTCAGTGTCAGCCTCCTGAGTAGCTTGGATTGCAGGTGTGAGCCACGACAACCGGCTAGCTTTTATTCTTTAACTATAAAATTAAGGCTTAATTCAAAATATTATAGCACTGTGTGGGGTGTATATGTTTGTGTGTGCAAGTTAAGGGATGATGGGCAGGAAGGTTGTGGAATTACTGCAATATAAAAGTTTCAGTGGATTACAGATTTGGATTATATATGTTCTTTTCATCAATTACTTTATTCCAATAAAATTACTTATAGGATTTTCCCCCTTTTTTGTAATTCCTAGCAAATTATTCCATGTAGAGCTTAGAGAGACTATAGGAGATCAACTGTTTTCTATAAAGAATGAGTGAAGAGAAACCTTAATGGGATAATGTATAACAATGTACCAATGGAAAATGCTTATCTCAATAAACTAATGCCAGTGATGGAGTTATTTGTCAACATGGATTTATAGATGTTTAACCAAACAGTTGTCTACAAGAATGGTGAAGAATTTCTTCTATAATTCAGTCTTTGAAGTCATTATTACAGAATATAGACTTCCCCCTCCAAAGGATGCCAAAATTTATTACCTATGTTCCACTTTCAGGAGAAAAGGACAAATTATAAGAAAACAAACTCACGGTGGTAATACAATTTTTAATAAACTTCATGTTGTATCCAGGAAAAATTTGGATTCAGCCCATTTTCTTACATAGCTATTGTACTGTTGCTATGTAGTGATCAGTATTATGCACAATGCTGATTCAGCAATCTTAGACAGGGCCCTGTATTTTGCTTTTAGATAACCCAGAAGGAAACTCTCTTTTAGGTTGTACTGGGCCCACGTAAAACTAGTGGCCTGTGTATTCAGGATAGTTTGAAGATCAACAAAGTAGTAACTTCCAGCTCAGTTTTTAGTTAACCTGATATTTTTGAGGTAGAATTATATTTCTTAGCACATTTTTTTAATTGAATATGAAATAGTCAAGGGGTCAGTCTGAAGACAGAAGATACCAGAACTGAATCAGATTAAAAAAGTCACTGTCAAAACAATAACATGATAACATTTTAAACTATTATAATGATTATTGATAGTTAAATTTTACATACTGGGTATATTTGTTTAAAATGTTCTTGAACATACTTCCTTATAGATTATGCAGCTTATAGTCAAATTGCAAAGGATCCTATAGTCAATTAATAGTTTTCTACCTTTTCAGCACTGGAACTCAAGTCTTGATATCATCTGCTTTGTCATATTGTCAAGAGTGTGCATTATAAGTACTGTTATCCAGTGTGATTAGGCAGGAGATTCATGAATCAAGTGTCAAAAGTGCAGAATCTTAAGAATGAAAGAGCAAGCCTCTTATCTCCTTTCTAAATATGTGTCTCTGATCAAATTCCTTTTTGGTTTTCATAAAATAATGCCCATAAATAACTTACCATAACTTTTAGTTTTTTAAAATAACTTTTATTTTCATTTTTTAAGGCAAAATAAGAAATTTAAAACTGGCAAAATAGTAATTTAGAACCTATCTCTTTTTATGAGTTTTAACACATTGACTGCCACACTAGAAAAGAAATTTTTTTCCTTGGGGCCACAGTATTTTATTATAAAAATAGAATAAAAACTTTGAAAACAAAACAATCCTTTCTAATTTAATGAAAAATTTATTACTTTTTATTCTTTTCTGTGCATGAGTTATTCACAGCTCACACAGCACTAGAATCAATGTTTACACTGCATGCCACTGGAGTAGTATGTGACTCATGACATACTTATTGAATTTGTCTCAGAGAATTGAGTCTTGTGCTTTGCGAGGCCCCAGTCTCAAAACCAGCATGAGCTAAATATAACTTACATGGTAGTTAAGGTGTTAAAATTGTGTCACCCACACTAAATTTAACAGGAATTTTTTTTAGTAACTATTTTTATAGTCTTTCTAGAGCATTCAACTTAGTTATCATAGAAATTGCAACTCTCTTTTCTATATATATTTCATCAATTTTTCTTTGTATTTAATTAACTTATGTAATTAAAATAACTACAACTGTCATAAACAGGCCTGGGAAAAAACAAACTCATGGTAAGTTTAAACTTCAATTGGCAGGAGCAGAAATATACAGAAGAAACAGAGAAATTGGAGAATAACCTTTTAAACATGAACATTTAGTTTGTCTTGGGCATGAGTCAATATGCTTTACACTGGTAATGGAAAGTGTCACTAATCCTCTGATTTGGGTAAATTGAGGTCAGTAAGAGAGCTGCTGTTATCCCCAAAAATCTGCCAAGATGGCAGAATTCATTAGAGGCCATTTCTGTCCAGAGGGGCAATCTTCACAGGATATACCGCCTTTGAATTTTTATAAATTCTTCACTGAAGATTTTAATAGCGTCCAGAGTTTTCAAAGTATTATTTTCCTTATTGAATGAAAGTAGTGTAAGTTGTATTAGCTGTATGATTTAGGGTTTTGAATTATGTAATAATCACTTTTCTATCATTTGATTTTTTTATTTGTTTAAATATGTGTTGTTCCATGTTATACTTTATTTTACAGTGGTACAGAAAAAAAGAAAGAAAAACCACAAGGACAGAGAGAAAAAAAAGAGGAATCTCACCCTAATGATCAAAGTCCACAAATTCGAGCATCACCTTCTCCCCAGCCCTCTTCACAGCCTCTCCAAATACACAGACAAACTCCAGAAAGCAAGAATCCTACTCCCACCAAAAGGTTTTAACTGTCCCCGAGTACAGGGCTAGGGAATGGTTGTAATGATACCTAAATTCTGTGACTTGGGAAAAAGTTGGCTATGGATTCCAAGAGAAAAACCTGGCGGCTTTTTCTTTCCTTCATTGTTATTAATATAATCTTCATTGTTATTAATATAATCTGTGTTTTATAGCACATTTGGGGAATAAAGATTTAAGGTCAGAATTTCTCAGTTAAAAGTGGGAAAAAAAACCAAGATAATCTGATGAAAGGAAGGCTGAAATAACCTACTGTAAAACCAAAACAATATTTTTATAATAAAATTTTAGAATACTTTTTAGTTTATACACAACTATGCATAAGTTTATAGCCATGGATAGAAAATGGCATATGTAATTATCCTCACCATATTTTGGCATCATTACAACCTTCAACTTGCAAGGGCCCTTTTCAACAAATGACTCTTCGTTATAGCTGCATCTCAGTTTCAGTTTTGGGTCTTGGGAGGATAAGTTCTTGCTTGAGTAGAGAAATGAACCCATTTCACTTGGTCTTTTCTTTGCTTAAAGGCTTGCTTGAGGGCTTCTCTCTGTGTCCATAATAATTAATATTTTAAAGTTATGAGAGGGGGAGAAGGGACAAACATTCTAACAATGTGTGTGAGCCTGAATTGGGGATCTAAACCTGCATGCTGGGAGTTCAGTGCTACAGCTGCCTTGTAATCAAATATTGAGACAACTTAATTAAATTTGCCTATTTAGAAATGCTGATTCAAGCTTTATGATTAGGTATAAATATATTTTATCATACTTCTGCTTGGAAATCTTAGGACACTATTAAACTATTCCTAGAACTGGCTAGAATTTTAGTAAAATACATGACAGCCATTCGTAAATGATTTATATTTTTATTTGATCAGTTTAATATTTTGCCTCAAGTCTCTGATGGAAATTTGGGAAACCAGAATACCCTTGACTTAATTGATGCATGTTTACTATTTTCAAAATGCTTTGTCTGTGTGTCTCACGCAGATTTCCTATGCTATCTAAATGGTTTGTAATTATTCTGTCTGGTCGCCTGTGGAGTTTTTCTTGGATAATAGCTTATTAATGTTACACACCTTTGGGCTGTATGTGGTTAAAGGTGGCTTTTTATAATTGATGTCTTCAAGGTTCTGATTTAACTTGGAATCTCCTTTGTCCCAGAATCTTTTTTTCAGCTTCTTGAGGTCTCCTGGAAATGTGCTTTCCCTTCTAAATTGCTCTTTGGATATACTGTTGCAAGAAGTGTTGAAGACTGGATGAGTTTGAGGATTAACAAGGCAGTCAAAATATCATTTATGAATAAACAAATTTTAACTATAAATATAGGAAATCCGTGTTGATAATAGCACATTCTTGTATCAAATCTTGTTTATTTCTGATCGTGGGTAAAATTATCCCTAAAGATATAGACAAGAGTTTTACTTTTAGTCAGTTTATTCAGAAATTGTCATTTGTACTATATTTAATTACATGAAGACATAATTACATAAAAAATGAAAATGGCATCATTGTTATTCATTGACTATGCAAAAGTACAGGTGTTTTATAGCTACAAATTATGAGAAATATTACTCAGATTTTTCTGTTAACAAAAGTATAGTTTTTTTAATCAGGTAATATTTGTTCTAGTAAATTTTCTAAATAATACAGAAAATTATAAAACAGACTTGATAATTGCCTTATTTAAATCCTTCACTCATCTAAGCAGAGCCTTTCAACTAATCCTTCCTTCTCTTTCCTGGATTAGCTTTAAGGAAATGTTAATTGCTGCTCTTGTGTTCTATTTAAACTGTCAATTAAATGTCTTTGCTATTCAGAATTTTTCTCTAAGAAATTAATGTGTTTCTTCTAGTATAAAACGATCATCAACAGATGAAAAGTCACATAATCCATGGGAAAATCCAGAAGATAGTCCTAATAAATTATTGAGAACACCTTCAACATCAAAATTAATACCAAAAGTTATTAAAAATGCAGACAAGTAAGTATTATACTGTTTCTATTATATCTGAAAATTAATAATTCTGTAATTATCACATTTGCATGTATAATTATTTATGTCCAGTTCGAATTTTTTTTAAACTCTGTATTATAATTTATGTAATATTTATATAGTAATCCTGTAAGATTTGAGTATTTTTTTGTAAGTTTTTTTTTTTTGAAGAGAGACGATGAGTTCTCGCTCTGTTGACCTGTTGCCCAGGCTGGAGTGCTGTGGCACAATCAAAGCTTACTGTAGCCTTGATCTCCCAGGCTCAGGGGATCCTCCTGAGTTAGCTGGGATTACAAGCACGCACCACATAAGTTCTTTCTGTGCTTTCATAATTTAGATGATCTTAGGGGACATTCATTATTTTATAAAATAGTGTATATTAGTAGTTGAGACCAGTGAAAAACTAAAAAATACTGATTTGTTAATTTCACATCTAGAGATTTATCTAGGGAATGGCCTAGGCATTGAAGCTTTTACATTTTCTTCAGGTGATTCTAATGGTCAACCATATAAAATTATAAAAGTGTTCTTTGAATTCCTTTTTTAGGCATAAAGATGTCATCATCAACCAAGGTAAATTAAACTTATTTTTTAAAGAGTATTTATTTCACTTTTCTATATCAGTTTAATTTTTGCTAATTGATAAGAATATTGACTTACTGTCATTCAGTGTACTCTATTAGTTCGTAGTAATAAAAGAGAAGTACATTGCTATAGTCGTTTATGAAAATGCCCAATTTTTATTGTAAGATATGTCATTTTTGTCTCAACCAGCAAAAATATCAACCCGTGAAAAAAACAGCCAAGGTAAGAATAAGCTACGCAGTTGGTTGCCTTCTAAGTTAATTTCTTCTTGGATCTCTTATTTGGCTTTTCATTATTTATACTACCTGACTTTCCTCTTAACAAAGGAAGTATCATTGTAATTTGGATTAGTGAATCCAACTACATTTTTAAAACTCCACATTATTTCTGTGATATCTAAAGATTCAAGGTGAACAGTAAAAATAAGTATAGCATTACAAAGAGGGATAAAATATTAGAGGGAGTTTTCTCTCTCTCTCTTTTTTTTTTTAAAGATGTACTTAGAAAAGCCATTTAAAAGATTGATAAATTTTAACTCAGTTTCCTGTCTTGCCAACCTCATTGCAAATAATCACTCATTTCTAGATGCTAAGACTGTGAAAATATAATGAGTCTAGCAAACCCATTTCCTCTTAAATTTTTCTTTTATATTAATTGTAATTTCTGGCTACTTGCTGTTGTTGGCTTGTTCTGACCAAAAAAGGAGAGCAGACTTCTTATAAATATGTATTTAACTTAATTACAAAGTAGGTAAGTTCTGTACTTCAGTTTTACATTCTTTTAGATTGCCTGGAAATTTAATTGAAGCATGCTGTTCTAAATGAAAGCATGCCCTTTCTGTGCATGCTTTTCGCAGCTTATTTCTATGTGTCATAGTTATCTTATTTTCTGGGCTATTATGGTAACCAGCTACAGTGTAGTTACAATTTTTGTTAGAAATTTAACTTGATTTCTGTTTTCTTTTTTTTTTTTTTCTTTACTTTCTTTGGTTCCAATTAGAAAGGAAATATTTGTAATCTTCCTTGGATCATTTGTCTTTACATAGAAATTCTAAATGAAGTTGAATTTTGCTGGCATTCTTTTCCTTTAGTTAGGTCTTACTTTCTCCTTCCTTTATAATACAATATAGATTAGATAGTGGTTGAGATACTGTAAGGGGAAAATGAAATTTTATTTACGAAGGCAATTCTGACATTAGGTATCAAAACAATTTTTAAAATAGAGGCAATAAGATATAGTAGAAAGAGCAGTGAATGGGGAGTTGCTGTGTTTAATGTTTGGTCCTAGCTCTTCTGCCTAACAGCCTTGTGACTTAGGCCAAATGACAATGTCTTTGAGTAGTTTTCTAATCTGAGAATAATAACTATTAAACTTACTTCACGTGACTGCTGAAGGATGAAATTATATATATGAAAGTATTTTAAAAATAGAAAACACTGTAACTATAAAAAGGCGCTGTTATTATTAGACGTTTTGCTTAAAGAGCTCAAATTTTATAAAATCCTTATAGGGTAAATGAGAAAGACCTGCCTGCCTTTTCTCTTCTCGTGGATGTTCTTTGGAAGGAGAAAGGAACTCAAGATTGGTATATGAAAGTGGTTTGTGTTGATGACACAATTTTCAAAACTATTCAAGTAAACAGGTTAAAAGGGGAGGATTTTGCTTCAGAAGCATCACTTAACAGGATTTAGCCAGTATGTGGGGAGAAGGATGGAATGAAAGCTGGAAAAGGATATAGAAAAATAAGTTAAATTCTGTTCCAAGAATTTTACCTCAAAAAGATTGTCCCAGATAGTGGAATTTGATAACATAAAATGTTGCTTGCACTGAGCCTCATTTTTGGAATTTGAGTGTATTTTTTTGCCACTTTAATCAGCTATATCCTATCTGGAGAATAGACTCTAATCATGAGAGTGTACCTGCAAGGAGAACTCTTTGCTTCATTCTGTTACGTAGTTCAGGCCTGACTGAGATTGAGGCAAAGGCTATAGAAAGAAGTAGGTAGATTTTAGACGGCTAAGTAATCTCGAGATCATTTAAAGTATATAGGAGGATGTGCTTAGGTTATATGCAAATACAGCACCCTTTTATATCAGGGATTTTGTGTATCTGTAGATTTTGATATCTGCAAGAGGTCCTGGAACCAATTCTCCATGATGACTATCTATTACATTTTAAAATATGGAAAATAAATATCCATGTCTTCATAATTTCTAAGGCAGAATCTGCATGTTCTCATTCAAATTTGAATAATCTTAAATCATTTTTCTCTTGTAGAACTTCTAACTAAAGCTGTTTATTTTTTATTCTTTAAAATATTTTTTTCAAATTATTATTTCTTATTGCTTTCTTTTATGCCATTCCCTCTGATATAAAGCTGTTTAGAATTAGCACATAATTAATTATCTGGTCATACTGAGAACCTGAATGAGATCCCTACTGGAAAGAAATCTGCTTAATTAAGTCCAACTTGGTATAATCATAAAGTGAAAGGCTTTTTTCATTTATTTCATGCTCAAAATAATTCTTCTTTAGTGATTTCAGGGAGTTTTTAAAATACCACCATATTTTGCCTACAAAAAACTTTTCAGCAATATAGCAAGTCTTTTAGAAATTTTATATGTGTGATATTGTTGAAATGGACTTTTTTCCCCATCTTTTCCCAAAGAAAGTCTTTTTCAGGCAGTAAAAACAATGTATTAATAAAATGCTTAAGCAAATTCTTATTTCTGATATTTCCAAATAAGTTTATGACAGAATTGTAAACAAAACAGCAAAGAGAAATCTGATTAAAGGAGGTTTAGAGTCAAGAAAGTAGGTAACAGTAAGTTGGATTATTATTGTAATTAGTATCAGTTGATAAGCAGGTGCACAAGACTTGGTTGTATCTCTGATGTAAGCTCCTAAGGGGTTAGGTTCATGTCTTTGTACTTTCATTGTGTGTTCCCCCTCACTCCTATGTAATTAAGAATTCAGGAAAATTTACCAGCTAAAGAACTCTGCCTATAGAACAAGGAAAATTAAGGTAGCAAGCACTTTAGTACTTGGTCAAATTTTTCAGACCTGGGTTTTGTCCTAGCTACTAAAACTAACTGCATAATATTTGGCAAGCACAGTAACTAGGAATTTTTTAAATCTGTGAAATAAGGTTAGATTATATCTTCCTAAAGTTCCTTTTTTTTTTAATTTGGGGAGTCTACATTTTATGATCTATTTTTACAGCTAGATCATTGAAAGGGGGTGAAATTTAGACTTTATGGTAATTAATACAAATCAGTTTCCCTGTTCAGTATCCAAACATCTTTACAGATTACATTGTTTCATAGAAATTTTAAAATACTAGTTATAACTGTAAAATAACTGGGTCATTAACTGGGACTTGAAATCTTTTTTTTTTTTTTTTTTTTGAGACAGAGTGTCGCTTTGTTGCCCGGGCTAGAGTGAGTGCCATGGCGTCAGCCTAGCTCACAGCAACCTCAAACTCCTGGGCTTAAGCGATCCTACTGCCTCAGCCTCCCGAGTAGCTGGGACTACAGGCATGCGCCACCATGCCCAGCTAATTTTTTCTATATATATTTTAGTTGGCCAGATAATTTCTTTCTATTTTTAGTAGAGACGGGGTCTCAATGTTGCTCAGGCTGGTCTCAAACTCCTGACCTCAAGCGATCCACCGGCCTCGGCCTCCCAGAGTGCTAGGATTACAGGCGTGAGCCACCGCGCCCAGCCAGGACTTGAAATCTTTTGTTTGAAAAAAATACTTTTAAGAAAAGCTTTTGCCTTCCAAAAATGATCTTTGTCACTTTCTATAAAATTTTCATTAATATTTCTACATTTTGGTTATCCTTCCGTTCTTTAACTCTCTGGTTTGGGAGAATAGAACTAGTAGAACTATCTGAAAAAAAGGCTCAAACTAATTAAATATTCTTTAATTTTGTGTTTTTTTAGAGGAGTTAAGTAGCATCACACACTGCACCATTTTAGTTAAATATAAAACTCAAATTCCAGTTTTGGAAAGGCTGTTTAGTTCTAAAGGTTGTAAAATATAAGTAAAAATGGATACTTAAAGTGGAAACTTTTGGGAGAAAAAAATTGTAAGCATTCTAGAAGTTCAGAAGGCTTTCTGCAGGTAGCACCCATTATACAAATAATTACAGTCATAGTCCAAACCTGTAAAGCTCTGCTGTTGTCTTTGAAAGCCAATTTTTCTCTTTTTTAAAATCTCTTAAGTCCAGAGATTTGCTGTAAAAAAAAGCAATGGAGGATTGATCTTTGAGTGAAGTATGCTCAGTACTATTTTCCTTCTCCACTCTGCCTGTATTTTTCCTTTAACTTTGTTACAATCCATGAAAGATGAATACATTTTTTTAAAGTTTTTTTTTTTTTTTAACTTTCTTTTTTAGAGATAGGGTCTCACTGTGTTGCCCAGGCTGGGCTCAAACCCTACTTCTGTTTCACCTTCCTGAGTAGCTGGGACAATAGGTGCATACTAATGCACCTGGCTAGGATGAATAAATTTTGATAAGCTTCCTTAAAGTGTAAAAATAACTTTAGTAACCAGTTATTTATACATGAATGTGAATCAGTAACTGCTTTTCAGTAATACTGCTTTTCTTACTACCTGAGATAACTATCTCAAAAGGATGGGAGTTTTGATTAGGGAATATGATGATCATTTTGCAATTTGGGGGACTTTGTGATATTGGGTGGCCTGAGGGAGATACTGAAGTAGAAGAGCAAAACCTGAGGAAATAAAGGGGCAGCGTTAGGAAGTATAGGGGAAGGATACAGAAAGGAAAGTTACAGCATCAAGTATTTCAAATTTTTGCCTAACATTCACGCTTTCCAGAGATAATAGAGCAGAAACATTTTCCTCTTCTACTCTAGCTGTCAGGGTCCAGAGCCTAAGGTAGTACTATTTGGATTACAAGGAAGCTATATTGCCAGTTTGTTGGACTTCTCTGGACTACCCTGAGGACCTCACCACTGTTTGGCAGCACTGTCCAATAGAAGGAGAATGTATAACACATATGTAATTTAAATTTTCCTAGTAGCCAAAATTTTAAAAGTAAAAAGTCAAAAGTGAGATTGATTTTAATTTATGTAACCCTATGTGGCCAAAATGGTATCATTCTGATGTGTAATCAATATAAAAAACAATTAAATATTTTACTGATTTTTTTCATACTAAGTCCTCAAAATCTGGTGTGTATTTTACATTTCCAGCAGATCTCAATTCAGACTAGCCACATTCCAAGTGTTCAGTAACAAATGGCTATCATTTTGGACAGAGCAGGTCTAGAACATGGTTTTAGAATGAAAATGTTTCCAGTGTTCTAAGTAATAGACAACATTTTGGAACACAGTCTAAAAATTAATTTAACCTCTCTTAGCTTTAGTTTCCTCTCCTGTAAAAGTAGGTAGACTAGGTGAGCTTTAAGATTTCATCCAGGTTCAATAATATGTGTCTAGAGAAATGATATAACAGCTTTTATCAATAATCTATAGAATTTCTTCTTTTATAATTAAACTATCACTGATTACATTCAACTAAGAATATATAATATATTTTGTTTGAGCATGGGTAGTAAGTTCTAAAGCTGAGATTCAAACCAAGGTCTGTATCACAATGCTTGTGTTCTCTTCACTCCCTCTCAGTCCCAGAAATTTTCACAGTGCCAAGATTAGAGATTAATTACATTTAAGTAAGTAGCAGCTTCCTTATTGAATATTGATAGCGCTATACTGTGTTTCCTAACTATCATGAGGTGGGTAGTTTAGTAGTTTCTTTATTTCACTTTCTTTTTCTGGACCACCAGATTTTATATTAATGTTACTGATCTCATACTATGATCAGTCCCACTGCCCATCCCTTATCCTTGACTTTCCTAGGTAGTTTACAGTGAGCACAGCCAGAAAGTAGCATTGGGGTAATACAAACATTGATTATAAGTCCTTTGACTGTAAGATCAAGAAACTTGAGAATCTCAAGAAAAAGTTTACAATTAGAATTTGACAATAACTGGAGGAAAGAGACTCTTCTTCATCTGTGTATTTTACCTGATACCCAAGATAAAGACTGTCATCTTAAAAGAAAGTTTACAAACTGGTGACCTGTGTGCTGTGTGCAGGCCAAAGGTGTGTTTTCACACGATGTTTTCCCTTTTTTAGCAAGAGAGAAACATTTAAAAATTGGAGAGATTTCACAATAAATTACAGATTTCCTATTTCTCTTGAAAAATGAGAAAATCAGTACTGGGCCCATGTCCTTCATAGAGCTGACACTAGCTGCTGCCTGCCTGAGATAGAGTGTGGTGTATGCCAGTGCCCCCAGCCCCAGTCATTCTGTGCTCTCTCACTTCTCTCATTTGCATTTCCTACAAATGAATTTGTGACCCATTTTAAAGTGTACATGATAGAATCAGCAGATTTCTAGGTTATTTGCCTACACTTGCTGTTCTGTGGACAGTCACTTTAAAGCTTATGAAGAGATATTACAGTGCACTAAGTTATATAAGCAATTGCTAGACAGTGTTTCGAATGGTCACAAGTCCTCCTCAAGGGCAAGGGAATAAATATTTGTCAAGGACCTCATATTATGCTTTACAGTGTGTTGTCTTATTTAATCAATGACAATTCCAAGCGGTAAACATTATTGTCATTTTACATATTAGGAAAGTGAGGCATATAGCTGGGACTCAAATCTTGGTCAGTCTTTTCCAAAGCTCATGTTCTTTCCACTATAATATGTTGGCAGGAATTGTTAGAATGTTTAGTTATATACTTGATCTCCAACATGTACTACCAGTGTACAGGCAGGGAAAGCATTTTCATCTTAATGTTGCTAATCCTTACCCCTTCCCTTCTAAGTGGCAATAGAAGCATCTGTTAAATGTCATTCAGAAAGCATTTAGGATGTACACCTCTGTTCAAAGATCCTGGGAGAAATTCCAAAGGACAAGAGATCTGCCTTCAAATTTTTATAATCTTAAAAAAAAAAAAACTAGAGGGAAAATTATATAATAAATTGACACCTAAAAGAGTAAACTATATACAGTGGAGGAAAAGGAAGTACAGATAAGGATGATTGCAGAAGGGGGATATTTACAGCTGTTAGTCATTTAGTTATCATCAAAGTCCAGCTATGCTAAAAATCATCAGGAAGCAGAGCCCACTCTTAGATTCAGAAGTAATAAAGACATATCATGTGGTGGTAAAATCATAGCGTGGGAGGTCTTAGCCTGTTCTTAGATCAAACCCTGAGGCCAAGCACACTGTGAGTAACAATAATAAAAATAACTTGAACTTCTCACCCATAACAAGCACGATTTTTAATCTGACTGAAGAAATACTTGCAGACATTCAGCAAATAATTTATCTTTCCTTCCTCTTCATGGTTTGCACCATGTAAACTACTGGATTATTATGTACTCTTTTCCTTAGGTAGCTTAAGTCATTATTGGAGATCTTGATGTTGTTTTAGCCTCTAGTTGATGATCATATTTTCAGTCTGGTTCTAATGCTATTTCCATATCATAATAAACAAGTTGGCAATTGCTAGACATTTCCTATGCTTTTGTACTAGTCCTTTACTTCTTTCCTTTTAGGTTGGTTTGTGACCTTTTCACAATTGCCATTAACATTTATTAAGTCTACCTATATGTAGATCACCAGGATGAGTGGGCTTTGTTTGTTTTTGTTTTTGAAGGAATAAGAAACAGTCCCATCTGTTTGGTGAAGTATTGTTTCCCTCTGTAAAAGATTGATTTGATTCTAGACTTTAACATTTTTATCTTTAGACTATTGCAGATCTTATAAATAACCATTGGTTTATATAAATAAAAGATGTTTTAGAACCTGTGCTGCTACTAAGAAAACTGTTTCCTAGCACTGTCTTGAAAATTTTAGTGTATTATAATCCCATTAAATTTAACTGTTTAGACTCAATGCTGGTTGTAGGCACAATTGTAAAGTAAGAGAAGCTGGTCCTCTACCTTTTAGCTCCACTCACATACTGAGTAGCATAGCTATTAGTCCCCTTCTCCATGAATTTATGAAAATGTTTGCTCCTCTCCTCATGGTATAGTCTGAGGTCATGTTTTTGTTTTTTATTATAGTAAGAACAATTAATATGAGATCTACCCTCTTAACAAATTTTTAAGTGTATAACACATTATTGTTGACTATAGGTACAATGTTATACAGCATATCTCTTGAGCTTGTTCATCTTGCTTGGCTGAAACTTTATGCCTATTGATTATTAACACTTCCTTTCCCCTTCCCCCAACCCCTGGTAACCACCATTCCACTCTGATTCTATGAATTTGACAATTTTAGTTACCTCATATAAATGGAATCATGCAATATTTGTCCTTTTTTGACTGGTTTATTTCACCTAGCATAATGTCCTCAAGGTTCATCTATGTTGGCACACATTGCATAGTTTCCTATCTTTTTAAGGCTGAATCGTATTCCATTGTGTATGTATACCACATTTTCATTATCTGTTCATCTGTCAGTGGATGTTTAAGTTGTTTCCACTTCCTGGCTGTTGTGAATAGTGCTGCTATGAACGTAGAGCACTAATATGTTTAATCTGTTGATTTCAGTTCTTTGGAAGATACCCAGTAGTGGAAGTGCTAGGTCATATGGTAGTTCTGTTTTTAATTTTTTGAGGAACCTTCATCCTGTCTTCCATAGCAGCTGTACCATTTTGCATTCCCACCTGGAGCATGCAAGGGTTCCAATTTCTCCACATCCTCATCAACACTTGCTGTCTTTTGTTTTTTTGATAATAGCTGTCCTGACAGGTAT
This sequence comes from Lemur catta, assembly GCF_020740605.2. Lineage (NCBI taxonomy): Eukaryota > Metazoa > Chordata > Mammalia > Primates > Lemuridae > Lemur > Lemur catta. The sequence continues at coordinate 31,190,902 of NC_059131.1, forward strand.
GAAATAATATTTGATTTGCATCTTTCTGATGATTAGTGATGTTGAACATTTTTCCATATACCTGTTGGTCATTTTTATGTCTTTGGAGAAATGTCTAAGTCCTTAGCCCATTTTTAAAAATCAGTTATTAGTTTTTTTACTATGAAATTCACTACATCCCAAATATATGAATTGCTTTTATATTTTGGAGATTAACCCCTGCCTAGATATATAATTCACATATACTTTCTCCTATTCTGTGGGTTGCTTCTTCATTCTGTTGATTGTTTCCTTTGCTATGTAGAAGCTTTTTAGCTTGTGAGGTGATGTTTTTTGTGTGTCATTAAACATCAGTAGGTTTATCAAGTAGTGTGGTAGACATGGTTGTCTATCCAAATAATCTCTCCTTTTCAACTATTAGAAAAACTTCCATCATGAAATTATTTTCTTTTGTATTTTCCTACCTCAGCCTTTCTGGCCTTGAAGAAATGTGTCAACTTAGAGAAATTATATATTAATTGTGAAACTATTCTCAATTAAGGAAATGGCCAAGGTTGTTTTTCCTACAGCATTTTGGACTAGGTCTTTATAGAATCACTTTGTTTTTTTTTTATTTATATATATATAATTTTATATATATATATGTGTGTGTGTGTGTGTATATAAGCCCTCTGTATCCATGGATTCCACATCTGTGGATTCAACCAACCACAGATCAAAAATATTCAGAAAAAAATTTTGTCTGTACTAAACATGTGCAGACTCTTTTTTCTTATCATTATTCCCTAAACAATGCAGTATAACAACTGTTTACATAGCATTTACATTGCATTAAATGTTACAAGTAATCTAGAGATGATTTAAAATATACAGCAGGACATGCATATGCAGATACTATGCCATTTTACATCAGGGACTTGAGCATCCATGGATTTTGGTATTTGAGAGAGATGTTCCTGGAACCAATCCCCCATAGACAGTAAGGGACAATTGTATAACAAAAAAATTATATATGAGAATAAAACTTTGAAGTAGTTATTTTTGTCTTGTTTTTATTGTATCACATTAATAATCCACTTTTCTATGATTATACAGAAAATACATGTGACTTAATTTTTGTCTTGTGTTTCAACAGAAGGAGAATATGTTAAAATGTTTATGCGAGGTCGGCCAATTACAATGTTCATTCCTTCTGATGTTGACAACTATGATGACATCAGAACAGAACTGCCTCCTGAGAAGCTCAAACTGGAGTGGGTGTATCCTTCTCTATCATGGCAGCAAATTTGTTTGCTTTGTCTCTAGTTTAAGAAAAATAAGTTTTCCTAATCTCTATTAAAATTGTCTTTGTACCACAAAAGTAAATATAAGGAACATAACGACCACTAGAGAAACTTAAAAGAAGATACCATCTCCAATCCTTTCACATATTTATTTTGCTGTTAGCAATGTAAAGCCATCAAAATTAATGTCTTCTGAAAGGGCAAACAGGTATTTCATGAGCATCACGGCAGGTACTTGTGGTGTAGTAGAAAAGACACTGGACTGGAATTGGAAGACTAGTGTTCGAGTTTTGGCCCTGCCACTCACTCCCTATGAACTGTAACTTTCTTCACTTATAAAAGGGGCTAATAACCCCTACCTCACAGGGCTGTTTGAAGAATTAAATAAGAAAACATTAAACATTTTGTAACCTGTGAAACTAAATATGGTATGAATCATCTTATTAAGAGCTCAAATTAACAAGGCTGATTCTAATTCCAGAATTAACTTCTCAGCCAGACTTTTTTGTTGTTGTTGTTAATGGTGGTTTGAAACAGATCTTTCCTAATTTCATCTAGAAATTCTCACTTCTCTTAGAACCTCTAAGAAACTCAGGGAAGCAGACAAGAGCTAATAGTTTGAACTTTGCTATCTGCCTCCATTCTCCTACACCTCCTCCCACATCTCTTGATTCTTCCTTTAGGCAGAAATAGGCCTGGAAAAACTCACCAATCCTGTAAATCTGTACAACTTACTTGTAACAAACATTCTGCCTATCAAACTGTGCCTGCCTGTCCCTTATTCATCATTTAGATCCAGCATAAATATCAGATAGTCCTGCTTTGTTCCTTCCCTTCTCTCTCCATCTAAGCTAGGTCCTTCATGTATGCTTTCTCCTAGCATCCTGTTATTTTTCTTTCCACAATTTGTAATTATTTATTTGGTGATTACTTCTGTCTTCTTTGCCAGAGCATAAGTTCCAGGGACATAGGTTCCTTGTGTACTTTGTTCAGAATTGTATGTTCAGCACTGTGCCTGGTACATATTAGGGACTCTATATTTGTCTGGTGAGTGAGAAAACTAAGATTTAAACATATTAAAAGACTCAGGGTTGCACAAGGTATAATGGCAGGACATGAGTTTTCTAGGTCTAGTCCAGTCCTCTTTTCATTATACCTTCCTGATTCCCTTAAGTATCTGTGAAAAAATTATTAATTTAACACCTTGAAAATTATTAAAAACCTTGACTCTTTTTCTTTTAAGATATGGTTATCGAGGAAAGGACTGTAGAGCTAATGTTTACCTTCTTCCTACCGGGGAAATAGTTTATTTCATTGCATCAGTAGTAGTGCTATTTAATTATGAGGAGAGAACTCAACGACATTACCTGGGTCATACAGACTGTGTGAAATGGTTGGTATCATTTAACATTGCTTTATTTTGTTCTTTCATGCCCTCATTTTTAATTTTTTAAATTTGGGTTTTATTGAAAATGATTTCTTAGAGAAAGTGCAGAATGTAAGAATATTATGGGCATTCTGTAGAATATATTTAAAAAGAAAAAAAAAGGACTTAGAAGTCCTCCAAAATGGTGGTTGTGGTAGCAGCAGCAATAAAATATACCTCCCATAAATCTCAGTTAAAACTTCTGCTTTCTCAAATCCCTTATAGCCCTTTTCTTCTTTCGTTTATTATATGAAATATATGTGGGGCAGACTGGACTTTTTCACATTTCTGAGAGTGATTATTGGTTACTCAAGATTTATTGAGGATTTGTCCTTTGTATATAAATTTGGGGCTTAAGGCTTTTGTTTTTGGAAGAAAGAAATCATGACTAAATAAGGATCATAAAAGTATCCCATAGGATATCAAACTGTAAAAATATAAGAGCCCTTTTAAATGTTTAGGTATTTAAACTCAATAAATTTGTTCTTTAGCTAAATTTATTCCTTAAATCTATTGTTTTCCAACATTTAAAACCTTCTTTTGGCTGGGCATGGTGGCTCATGCCTGTAATCCTAGCACTCCGGGAGGCCGAGGCAGGAGGATCGCTCAAGGTCAGGAGTTTGAGACCAGCCTGAGCAAGAGTGAGACCCCGTCTCTACTAAAAAATAGAAAGAAATTATCTGAACAACTAAAAATACATATAGAAAAATAGCTGGGCATGTTGGCACATGCCTGTAGTCCCAGCTACTTGGGAGGCTGAGGCAGAAGGATTGCTTGAACCCAGGAGTTTGAGGTTGCTGTGAGCTAGGCTGACACCACGGCACTCTAGCTCGGGCAAAAGAGCAAGACTCTGTCTCCAAAAAAAAAAAAAAAACCTCTGTTATGTCTATACCGTTGTGGCAACTATATCTTTATCTAGAAAAAATTTAATATATGACTTAAAATATATGAATGTCAAATTTTTAGAGGTAATTAAAATACTGCCTTTTACACTTGCGGAATCATATATGTGCAAAATTATTTATTGCAGCATTGTTTGTGATAGTAAAGATTATAAACAGCCTAAATATCTTTTGGTTGGGAACTAGTGAGGTTGTGTTGTGCCCGTAGGTCACCATGTAACTGGGAAGAAAATGAGGAAGTACTTTATGTATTAATTGGAAAGATCCCTAAGATATATTCCTAAATACAAATATTTAAGAGCAGGAGAATGTGCACAGTGGTCTACCATTTGTGTAAAAAAAGAGGTGGAAAGTAAATGTTTATCTTGGCTTTTCACGTATGTAAAAATTTCCTAGAATTATTAATAAAAAGAAACTAATTACAGTGATTACCTGAGTAGGAGCCGCAGTGGGTAGGGATAAAGGGGTAAAGTTGATGAGATCTTAGTAGATGTGGCAGGTGGCAAAGAGACTTTTCTCAGTATATCTTTTATAGCTGTTGATAGTTGAATCATGCAAATGTATTAACTAATTCAGAAATTTTAATTTAAAATTTTGTTTAAAGAGATCTGATTCTGATTCAAGCAGCAGAGACGGGGAAAAAAAAAGAGGCAAGACGTTAATGTGTTTAATTTTTAGTTACCTTTAATGTAGTTGACCTCAATACAGGACATAAACTATTTAAATAAGAAATGGACTTGTTTAAAGAAACATTTTGGTAAACTCTAGCCTCTTAAAGAAATTAAAACAAGATACCATTTATAGCAATTAAATTATTGAAACATTTTAAAAGATATACTTGTGAAACTTTTAGAACATTTTTATTTTTATGACAATTTAAATTGATCCTACTCTTTGGGAAAATAATGAGCAATACATACAAAGAAACAAAAAAAATGTATATTCTTATATGAAGCTTACAACTTGGTTGCAAGATACAGAGTCTAGATAAGGACATGAAGACATCATTTTTAAAATTTTGCTACTCACTTATATGTGTACTGTGAGCAATTTGGGCACATATGCTACACTACTTTCCATTTTTATTTAAAAATTCCTTGCTCCGAGTTTAACTTCTTAGCATTACGAACTAATTAAAAGGTTGAAGGCACTATGTGTGAAGATGTTCACTGAAGTTTTGTAGAAAAGTAGAATTAGCCTAAAAGATGGGATAGAGCTGTTAATATGTTTAACAATAATGTTAAAGAATTATGTAGGAAAATGAAAAAATGCTTATATTTTAATAGGTTAAAATTATACAGTACAATATTACATCTTCACTATAATAAAACCATATGAATATGTATACATATGTGCATGGACTAGAAAGGTACTTGAACAAATGAAAAGAGTTTAATTTGTTAGCATGCCACAGTTGTGATATTTTCTTTGCATTTAGTGTTCCATTAATTCGTTCAGCTTAACAAAGAAAAGGCACAAATGAAAACTTAGAAATCTTCAGATAATGGATGTTTGATTTGCTAAAGAAAACAAGTATGTCAAAATGAGGTTTTTTAATGACTAAAAACTATTGGTTTGAAAAATGTCAATACGAAGGTATGTTTCTGCTGTTTTCCTGTATTTAAAATTGTTGTTAAACACTGCTTTTTAGCCTTGCTATACATCCTGACAAAATGAGGATTGCAACTGGACAGATAGCTGGCGTGGATAAAGATGGAAGGGTGAGTGGCACAGTGTCATACATTCTGTACCTAGGGATATTGCTATTAGATTGGAATTGATTGTAATTTTAACCACAACTCAATTATTTTATTCTTTTAAAATTTAAAGAATTTTTACTATGAGCAAGGAAAAAACATGTTAGAACCTAAGACCACTTCAAAAGACAAAAGAAAATCATACTACTTAAAATATTTTTTCTAAAAAATAAGTGTTCTCCCTAAGGAAACTATATGCCTGTAAAAATGAGTGGACTGATATGCTCATTATATTTTTCTTTACATAGAATAACTTATCAATTTCTGCTAGAAGGTACTGCAGTTTCCCTTAGTTGGTGGACCTCTTGGTTTTATTTTATTTTATTCATTTATTTATTTATTATATTCAGAGACAGGAGTGGGAAGGTTCTCACTATGTTCCTAGGCTGGGCTCAAGAGATCCTCCCAAGTAGCTGGGACTACAGACATGCGCTACTGCACCCAGTTAACCACTTGATTTTCTGTATTACTAGAACTGATATCATTTCAATAGCTTCAGCTACTAGTTAATATTATTCAGTTGGTTTACATAATAAATTCCTTATTTCTGAGGATCAACAGTAAATATTAATGATGACTGATTAGCCATGTGTATGACTACTCTTGACATTCTCCGGCTTCAGTTTCTTTAAAGAGAAGGAGTAGAAAGGTTCTACTGGATGATTTCTAAGACCTCATTCAGTTCCAAATTCTACTTAAGGACTGTTTGCTTAGCAATTTATTGGACATTGATTTTAATATCATTTTCTCAGGAATGAAGGTAATGCTAAAAGCAAAATATCCAGAGCTAATTTGCCTGAGTTAGAATCCTGACTATCTTGTAGTAGCTGTATAACTTTTGGCAAGTTATTTAAATCTCTGTGTCTCAGTTTCCTCATCTGTTAAGTAATTATAATAGTACCTGTAACTCATAGGACTATGAAGATTAAATGAATTAACATGTGTCATACTTAGAACAGTATGTGGCATATAATACTCAAATTATTTGTTGCTATTATTGTCGTTTCCTTGTTTTCATAGTATGAGAAGAAAATACCTACTCAAGATTCATTGGGGGCATGTCTAAATCTAGTAGAATTTTTATTAGATATTTATCCATTCTTATTACTTTTTTAACATGACAGATAGTTCCATGTGGTAGTGGTATTTATTTGAACTTGCCTGAATACCAGTTAGTCCTTCTATCTTATGTTTTTGCAGCCTCTACAACCCCATGTCAGGGTGTGGGATTCAGTCAGTCTATCCACACTGCAAATTATTGGACTTGGAACTTTTGAGCGTGGAGTGGGATGCCTGAGTTTTTCAAAAGCAGTAAGTAACAGTTTTAATAGATATAAGCAAGCTGAACAAAAAAGCAGAAAAGAAGTTAAGCTCAGTATCCATATAAAGTGATAATTCTGAATTGAAAAATGAGATGCTACCTGTTACTAAAGGACTAACATTTTAACTAAGTACTAAAGTACTTTGATTTAGTTAGGATCCAAGATGTTATACTTAATTATTCTTAATTTTGTTCTGTCCTGAGATAGGATTCCCCTGTAGTAGCAGGAAATGGGTAGAATAATAATACATAGCATAGTATAATTAGAAACAAGCAATGGGATGTGCTTTCACTTAAGCTGGAATCTTAGAACAGATCTATTTTATTTAGAAAATTCACAGACATGAAACTTGGCCAATTCTGTACAAATACTGCCTTTTTATTGTATCATATTAGAGCAATGGAAACAAACCTTTGTATTTCCTAAAATCATTAATTATCTTGATTCTGAATTGATGACAGCATGGGCCTAAAATTTTGTGTCTAACAATCTTATCTAAAGCCTTGAGGCTTTATTCTGAGGGGAAAATAAGACAAGATGTTACTCATTTAAACATTCTTCTTTTTTTTTAATTATATGTAACTATATGGGTTATATATGCAGGCACCCTTCTATATTTTAGGATCCATATTTTTTCAATTTCAAAGATAAATACCCCTCTAGAATTTGTTGGGCCTCATTTATACTTTAGAACAGCAGTCCCCAACCTTTTTGGCACCAGGGACCAATTTCATGGAAGACAGTCTTTCCACAGACTGGGGTAGGGGGGTGGTTCGGGATGATTGAAGCACTTTACATTTATTATGCAGTCTTACCTCTCTGCTAATGATAATCTGTATTTGCGGCCACTCCCCAGCGCTAACATCACCACCTCAGCTCTACCTCAGATCATCAGGCATTAGATTCTCATAAGGAGCGCACAACCTAGATCCCTCACATGCACAATTTACGATAGGGTTCATCTTCCTATGAGAATCTAATGCTGCCACTGATCTTACAGGAGCCAAGAGCTTATGCAGTGATGTGAGCAATGGGGAGCAGCTGTAAATACAGATGAAGCTTCACTCACTCCGCCCCAGAGCTCATCTCCTGCTGTGCGGCCCAGTTCCTAACAGGCCACAGACCAATACCAGCCTAGGGGTCAAGAACCACAGCTTTAGAGTATATTAGCTTTAGAATGTATTCATATTATCTCTTCAGTTCTTAGCTGTCAGCAGCTGTATCCTGGATTATGGGAGTTTTGTGAAATATGGAGGAAGGGATGCTTTTAGAGCAGAAAGATAAATTTGGGTGAATTTAGGAACTTTGCCAGCTTGAAGACACTGCATGTCAAGAGTCCATCCAGTCAGGAATTGGGAGAAAGGTGTTTAGAAAAGGAGATAAGAGGACAGAAAGGAAATACTTTTACTCTTTTTTTCCCTAAAACTCTCTATAGCAAGAACTGTTGTCTGCTTGTTGATACCATTGTTATAGTGTTAAGACTGTCTTGAATTGCCTCATACTCTAACTTTTCTGATAATCATTCCAATACAGGCTAAGAGAATGGTAAAGAGAAGAGAGTAACTTCTGCCTTTCCTCAGTGCCTCCCACTGTTCACTGTTCACTGTTCACTGTAGTCTTTGTTCCATAGACATTACAATGCATATACAACAAATGGTACTAGAAAAAAAATTGTTCAGTATCATCCATAGTTTTCCTTAAACTGAGAGGCTTAAATTATGTGAATGAAAATGGTTTCAGAAAAACAGAAATTTAATTATATTTTTTTACTTGTGTATTCACGTTAATGTAAACAGGTATAGCACAGAAAACTGAAATCAGCAAACTTTAAAGTAGCCATTAATTATAGCTTATTTCATCAAACTATCAAAATTTAGTCAGGAACAAAGTTATGAAATTATTTACAATTCTTCCTGCCTACCTCAAATGAAAATACGTTAATACAAGAAGCAAGAAGGAAGCATAAGATGCTGAAGGGACTAGGATATCCTCAAAATTAATTGCCATCTCTGAATAGTATAAGTGGCCAGATGGCAAGTAGAAATCAACCCAGGGGAAAAAAATTTTAAATAGAAAATATATTTTTAAAAGAATCTTTGTATTTCTGAGGAAAATACAATTTTAGGGAATAATATGATCCTTATGTTTCAAAGAACAATGAGTTTAAAGGGTTTTGGATTATCTTACTGTTGACAGTTTTAATAATATGGTATTTCTTTCTTAGAAAGTCAGCCTTATCCAGGAATTTTTTTAATGCCTTTACTTGATTTTTCTTTAGGATTCAGGTGTTCATTTATGTGTTATTGATGACTCCAATGAGCATATGCTTACTGTATGGGACTGGCAGAAAAAATCAAAAGGAGCAGAAATAAAGGTAAATGAAAAAAATTTTTAATTGAGTATTACATTTTAGAGTACATTATTTGTTTTGCAGGTATTTGAAACTGTATTGCGTATCCTTAAGTTGCAAGAGCAAATCCACTAGCCAAATTTATCAGATTTATTGATTTGTCTTATGGTATTAACATTACAGTTACACAAGATAAAAATAGTCAAGCAACTTGAAGCAATGTCAGTATTTCAGACAACATTGTGCTGCTGAAAAGCCAAAGTAGATGAATATCTAATTTCAAAATTAAGATTGGACACTCCACTTGGCTACTGCTTCTTTAATATGTAATTTTATTCAATCTTTAAAGCTTTAGAAATCTAGAAGAAAAATTCAGCCATAGGAATATGGCTGATGTAACTGAAGGGCTTATATAGTAAGTTTTCTGGTCTTAATTAGGTTTGTAAGATTATTATGGAAAATGCTGTAGCATTTATAATTGCTATAGAATAGAGTTGATCACTTTGTGTGGATCAGGCTGTAAGTTGCAGGAAGAGAGTGTAAAGTTAGCGTTGCAGCTGCGTTTATACGGGTCAGAAATGGTCGTCTTCCTCTGACTGGGAGAGAATTCATAGTGACCAAATGGCTTTGGGAGGCCTATGACATACTTGCCATACTTTTAAATAACATATTTCTCTCCACCTTTTCTCTTTTTTTAGCAGTTTTGTTTTGCGTGAACTTCAAGCTTTCAGCTTGTTGGTCAAAAAGTTATTTCTTGTTTTTTTCATGTGTAGGTTAATCTTTTGAGAGAAGTAGAGTAGATTTGGTTGTAGTTAAAAGGAATGAAAGCTGTCAGAAAACCTCAAACTTTAAAAAACATAAACGAAGACATAGATTGTCTTCCAGTTATCATTCAGAGTAATTGAACATTGAAACATAGAGTAGTTGCACCAATGTGAAATATATAAATTTTGATCCTTTGTAATAAAGTCTACCAGGTAAAGTTTTGTTTTCTTCCTGCTGGCCACTCCTAGATCTCCTTTCCAGTACCAAATTGTTGGTGTTCCTCAGAGTTTTATTCCAGATCCTCCACTGATGCCATATACTGCTCCCATGGCCTTGGTTACTATCTATCTGCTGAGTCTCACATTAGTTATCTCCAGTCCAGATCTCTCACAGGTTTAAACCCATATTTCTAGTTGCCTGCTAGACATCTTTATTTGAATGTCCTCTACCACAAGTCAAAATCAGTATGTTCACATCTAAACTAATCATCTTTCCCAGTGCCCCAAGCAGTTTCACCCCTCAGTAATTGACACATTTTACCTAGCTGCGCAAGCTAGAAACTTGGGCATCATTCCTGACTCCTTTTTCCTCACTTCTTACATCCAAGTAGTCAGCAATTATCCTAAATGTCTGCATTATAACTCTTTCCAGTACAATTGACTGCAAAACAGACGAAGCTATTAATAACTTAATCAAAACAGAGACTTTATTGACTCCTGTTTAGGGGAAGAAGAGAAAACCCCTACTAAAGACCAGAGGGGGCTTATCCCTGTGCATTGACCTTATTCTACTATGGATGGGCTCTATCCTTGCTTAAGACACAAGAATTTGGGGAATTGATACATAACTTTTTAATTTATGTAAGTTTAAAATTCAGAAAGGCAACTTTAAAACCTTACTGATGAAATTTTGAAAGACCTCATTAAGAAGGGATTTGCATACATGGGGAAAGACAGTAAAGATGTCACTTCTCTACGTACTGATCTATATACATTCAACCTGTATGCATTTTAGACTATTCAACATAGTCTAAAATGCCTGCCTGAATTTTTATGGAAGTTGACAAACTGAATATATATGGAAATATGAAGGGGAAGAATAGTGAAGACAATTGTGAAGAAAAAGAATAAACTTGGAGAACTTAAACTATGAGATATCAAGACATCTAATTAAGACATTGTGGTAGAAGGATAGACAGATCAATGGAAGAGAATAGAGAATCTAGAAACAGCCTACACAAATCAGTTGCTTAATTTATGGCAAAGGTGGCAATGCAGTGGGCAAAGAATAATGTTTTCAATGAAGGTGCTAGATTAATTGGCTATACATATGAAGAAACGTTAAGCTTGACCCCTACCTTACAGCATTCACAAAAATCAGTTTTAGATGGATTATGGATCTGAGCATGAAAGGTAATAAACAATAAAGCTCTTAGAAGAAAATACAGGAGAACACCTTCATAAGCAGATTTCTTAAATGAGACATACAAAGTACTAAGTATAAAAGGGAGAAATGATAAATTATATTAAGAACTTATTTTCATCAAAAGGTACCTTTAAGAGTGTGAGAAAATATTTGCAATACTTATTTCCAACAAAACTCTCATGTTCTGAATAAAGAACAACTATACTTCTGTAAGAAAAAGACAATCCAATTTTTTTAAATAGCAGAAGACTTCAGGTATTTCACAAAACTGAGTGTCTGAGTGGTTAACAAGCATATGAAAAGGTACTTAACCTCATGAGCGATCAATAAAATTCAAATTAAAACCACAGTGAGATACCACCTGTATCTTCCAAAATAGTTTACATGAAAAAGAAAAAAATACCAAGGTTGATGAGGATGCAGAGGCATTGGCACTCTCATACACTGCTGCTGAGCATGTAAGTTGGTACAGCCATTTAGGAAAACTGTTTGGCATTACTTACTAAGGTTGAACATGTTCATACTCTCTGACCCATCCTGTTCCTCTCTTGGTATATAAACCCAGCAGAAATATATACACATGTTCACTAGAAGATAAATAGTGATGCTATTTATGGTAGCCAAAAAGGTGGAAACTATCCTAATGCCCATCATTGGAAGAATGGATAAATCAATAATGTGGTCTTTTCATACAAAAGAATACCATACAGCAAGTTGAATGAACACATTACAACTGTATGCGCCAAACATGAATGGATCTCAAATGTAATGTTGAGAAAATAAACCAGACATGGAGGAGGAGGAGTACATTATGTATGATTTCATTTAAATAAAACAGACATAACTAATTTGTGCTGCTAGAAGTCAGAATAATGGCTAATTGAGTAGTAGGTGGGGGAGATAGTGACTGGAAAGGGGATCCGGGGTGTTTCTGGAATGTTAGTAAGGTTTTGTCTCTTCCTCTGGATGCTGTACAGAGGTGTATTCAATCTGTAATAATTTATCAAGCTATTAGATTTTGTGTGCTTTTATATATATGTATTATACATCAATAAAAAGTTAAAATATTCTGTAACGCAAGGCTCATATATAAAGTGATTTAATTTCATAGATTACTTCAATTTATGTCTTGACTATCTCATCACTAACACCATGGGTTGTATATTGGGACTCTGTAATTATAATAGTTTTATAATAACTTGATATCTCAGTTTGACAGAAGATTCAGCCATCAAGTAGTTCTGATTTTTGTCCAAGTGAAAACTAAGGACTAATCCAGTCAACCTTCAAAAGATTTTGTTGTTCTGGAGGAGATATAACTAATTTTTGCTTTGGGACTACCACATTATATTTAAAATTTACTTAGACCTGCTAAATATATATAGTTCCATACTAATCACTGTGGAGAATTATATAACAACAATGTGCTATCCTTTTCCTTCATTTTCATACCTGAATTCTAGTTTAAGAGAAAAGGCACTCAGATTACATTTCATTAGTTGGATTTTATTTGTGTGCTTGTGCAAAGGCCCTCTGCCCAAATGTTAGTAACAGAAATGTAAAACTTGTGGAAATATTGAAACCATGGGAAAAGAAAAAAATTTAGATCAACTCTTCATATTAGTATCATTTTATTTATATAATATAAAATTTATTATGTTTAATTCATTTTGTTTATAAGATTACCATGTTTATTATGTTGGTTTGCAAAAAAGAAACACTTCCATATACATAAAGTTTTTTGCTATGTTAAAAAATGGGCATTAATGATCATCCTACAAGTTAACACCAACTACCAATAAACAGCTTTATGGGCATGTAGGTAGGTTTTGCCTCACTGTTAAGTTTCAATAGGTGATTTTACCATAAAATATCAGTTTAGCAAGAATTTAACTATGATTTACTGAAATTATAGAAACATACTGTTTTAGAAATGATACCCTCAATATAGATCATTCTATAAGTGTTTTAAACTCCTCTCTTTTCTAAGTTTTTGAGGAAAGAGAGTATAAAATTATAGCTCTTTTGGAGTTCTTCTGTTCTTGTTTTTGTTTCTATAGGAATCAGTAGTGACCATTCTAAATCTACTTTTTAAGGCTTCAGCCAGGATGAATCTCTAAATTATTAATAGTAATATTTTGTTGAATGAATGAATAGTCCATAATAACAGCACAAAGAAAGATAAGACTGTTTCTTTTTTATCAAACTGGTAGTGTCTTGGCCGGGCACGGTGGCTCACGCCTGCAATCCTAGCACTCTGGGAGGCCGAGGCAGGAGGATCACTGCAGGTCAGGAGTTTGAGACCAGCCTGAGCAAGAGCGAGACCCCGTCTCTACTAAAAATAGAAAGAAATTATCTGGACAACTAAAAATATATGTAGAAAAAATTAGCCGGGCATGGTGGTGCATGCCTGTAGTCCCAGCTGCTTGGGAGGCTGAGGCAGGATTGCTTAAGCCCAGGAGTTTGAGGTTACTGTGAGCTAGGCTGATGCCACGGCACTCTACCCAGGGCAACAGAGCGAGACTCTGTCTCAAAAAAAAAAAAAGAAAAGAAAAAAAAGGTAATGTCTTTAAGATAGAATTTATATTGCTCTTGGAATTTATAGTTTTAGTGTATTTTCCTGAATGTGCAAGAAATTAAAATAATCTAAAGCCATATAATTCATATAAATTTCTAGTGCAAAGTTTCTATAAATAGATAACATAGAAGGTAATATAAGGACATCAAATTTTAATTATTCTAAAAATCTATTAACATTTTTCAGAGAAATAGATCTTGGAAAAAAGGCATTTCCTCAAAACTTTTCCATCTTTAATTGTCAATGGCTGTGATTGATACTTAATGGAGATAAGGACATACATTCATCTAAAGCTTTATTTCTCTTTTCATAGACAACAAATGAAGTTGTTTTAGCTGTGGAATTCCACCCAACAGATGCAAATACCATAATAACATGTGGTAAATCTCATATTTTTTTCTGGACCTGGAGTGGCAATTCACTAACAAGAAAACAGGGAATCTTTGGGGTAAGAATCAGAATGTTATAACTTCATTAGGTGTATAAAACTTAAATGTTTTTAATTGTTGAGTAAGAATAAAATCATCATACCAGAGGGAAAACTGAAAATTCTCATTGTTTCATTATAGAAATATGAAAAACCAAAATTTGTGCAGTGTTTAGCATTCTTGGGGAATGGAGATGTTCTTACTGGAGACTCGGGTGGAGTCATGCTTATATGGAGCAAAACTACTGTAGAGCCCCCACCTGGGAAAGGACCTAAAGGTACAGTGTTCTCATATTAAACTCACTCCTTATAATTCTCACATAGTACTCTTGCAGTCCCATCTCTTGCCCAGACCAGGAGAGAAAGAGCTGCTGTGGAACAATGTGGGAGTCACCAACAGACCTGTTGTTCTTCATAATGATCTTTTTTTTTAAATGGAATTATTTACCCAGTTACTTATTAAGCATATATAACCTACCATTTGACTATACTGAACCTTTCTCTTTAAGAAGTTAATACAAAATAATTAGAGATGGTACTGATATGTGTTAGTTTTAAAAAGTATAAAGGCTGTGTACTGGGCTGGTTCTGGGCTACTGTGAAAGCATTGCCATGTGGTAAAATGGGAGTGGGGAGGGTAAAGGAACAAACTCATAGTTCAGTCCCCTTCTTCGTTTTCTTTTTCTCACTTTAGGTTCTCTTCCTGGCCCCAGTAGTGGTCCTTAGCATTGATTCCTCTTTACCTCAAATCAATTTTCCTCAAAAATACAGATACATATTTTTTATTTTTAAGTTCCATTTGTATCCAGATATACAGGTTCACTTTGCCTTTTCCTATGGTAAATGAAAAAATTAGAAGAAGAGCATTGAAAATAACCTCTTTTCAACCCCATTTTTCCTTACTGTTTAAGAGCAAACTTTGAAAAAATGTTCAGAGTACCATGTACTTTCTTCAAAGTAGAAGGTAATGGGAGAAAAATTGGAGACCCAGTTCTAAAACCAGTGAGCCAGGAGCAGAGAGAGCAGTAGAAATAGAACTAGTTAGGCCAGTCAATCCCTGAGATTCCACCTAAAACAAAAAGAGAAAGGAGATGATGGTGAACCAACCTGAAGTTCCTGAGATACTTCCCTTGGAGACTGGCAGAGCAACAGGTCCTTTCTCTAGTTCATCCACTTCACCTAAACACACTCAAACAACTCGTTATCTCTGTCCTTCTGGAGTCCCTGCATCAGACCATGGAAATTGCCCTAAGTGATTTATGAATAAGGGAGTCTCTGTTCCCCTGCTCAGAAAGAAAGACCCAATTTACATGTCTGTCTTCCCCAATAAACTTTCTGAGGACTAGCACAATATCTGGTATTTGGTACTAGCTGTTTGAAAACTATTTGTCAGGCATCTTTTTAAGAGATTTTAATCTTTCCTTTGGGTGTCAATTTAGGAGTAAAAGTTGAGTGGTATTGATTAAAGCACTGTTTTCACTGAAATGTGGAGTTTAACATTATAATTATTTTATGATTGTACAGATTTTTACACTATATTTTTTAGGAGATATATATAGATGCTTCTCAACTTCTGATGGGATTATGTCCTGATGGACCCTTTGTAAATTGAAAATATCTTAAGTTGAAAGTGCATTTAATACCCCAACAAATGCATCGTAACTTTGAGAAATAAGTCCAGATGCTCCTCAACTTGCGATGCAGTTACATTTGTATGAGCCCATCATAAAGTCCAGATGCTCCTCAACTTAGGATGGAGTTATGTCACAATAAATCTATCATAAAGTCAAAAAATAAATTGAACCATCCTAAGTCAGGGATTGTTTGTACTAAAGTAATGGTTTAATTAATGTTTTTCAAATCCATTCACCTGAATTTCTAAGCTTGGCAGTTGAATTGAATTAGACATAGTCAGAAGTGAAAAAAAAAAAGCCTTAAATTGTATTGCCATTGACTCTCTATCATTGGCCATGCATTCTTAGCCTCCTTCATTTAGTTTAGGTTCAAAATTTACATATGAGAAGGATGGCAATAGGTTGAGGGTTCTTAAGAAAAAAGAAAATTAGAAGAACAGTATTACTGACTACCTTATTTCTCTCACTCATTTTTATTTTTTCTCTCTGTCTTTTTTTTCTCCTGGGCACATTGGTTTGTTCTCAGAAATGCCAAGAACAATAGTATATTAAAACACACTTGGCCGGGCGCAGTGGCTCACGCCTGTAATCCTAGCACTCTGGGAGGCCGAGGCGGGTGGATCGCTCGAGGTCAGGAGTTTGAGACCAGCCTGAGCGAGACCTCGTCTCTACTAAAAATAGAAAGAAATTAACTGGCCAACTAAAAATATATATAGAAAAAAATTAGCCGGGCATGGTGGCGCATGCCTGTAGTCCCAGCTACTGAGGAGGCTGAGGCAGTAGGATCGCTTAAGCCCAGGAGTTTGAGGTTGCTGTGAGCTAGGCTGATGCCATGGCACTCACTCTAGCCAGGGCAACAAAGTGACACTCTGCCTCAAAAAATAAAAACAAACAAAAAAAAACCACACTTATTGTTCACATACCCTCTAACACTGAGCAGAGTTTAGGTATAAATGTGTCCTTCATTAGCGTTGATATTTGTGTTCAGGTCAGGGGCAGGGAGAGATTCAGAGGTTTTTATTTTGGTTTTTGTCTGAAAAATTTGTGGTTGAGCCTCTGTGCAGAGAAAATCTGCCTGTGTACAAACAGGAAACAGGAAATCTAATCTTGTAGATTGCTGGGCAAATGAAGTGGCCTGTGTTGTACTCTGCTACATGACTGACCCTACTATGGGCAAAGTTGCTAAGAATTTTCTTTCTTTCTGTATATTTGGGGTTTTCTGTTGGCTGTGAAGGATTTGGTAAGTGCAATGAAATAAATGTGCAAGTCCAGACCAGCACAGGTGCCCACACTTTCCATTTTTTAATTCTTGTCACCAAATTTCAGTAGATCCAGTTTGCATATTCCCACGTATGACATTTCTGCACCAGTGGCAGTCTTACCAATCAAAATTCAAGTGTATGTGACATCACGTCTGATAAAAGGACATGTTTGGATGGCAGAAATATAATTCCATTAGCTAATCCTTTTACTCTAGTAAATAGGAAACAAAAACCAAAACTGTATTTTGTATGCCTCATAAACTCTCTGTATATATTCTTCTTGGCTTCCAAATCATTTTTTCCTCAAGTGTAAATTAACAGGTAATTTGCATTTTTTATTTCTTCAGTTGGTATGAGGTATTTGTTATTTATTTCTTACCTATATAAAATAGTTCAGTTTTTTTTTGAGACAGAGTCTTGCTCTTTCCTTTCTCCCTGTCAAATATACCTATCTATTAAGAATATGTACCACTAACACTGTCACAATGAGATAGTCAGCTGTAGCTGAATTTTTTTAGGATGCAAAAGCCCTGCAAATTTTAGTTAATTTTTTAACTATAGTAGCAGCTCAAATAGATGAGTAAAAAAAGAACAATCTCAGTGTAACGGCTTTATTGAAATATAATTCACATACCATAAAATTCACCCTTTTAAAGTTTGCAATTCAGTGATTTTTTTTGTTTATTCATAGAGTTGTGCAACCGTGACCATTATCTAGCTTCAGAACATTTTCATCACTCCAAGAAAGAAACCCTGTACCCCTTAGCAGTCACTTTCCATTCCTCCCTCCCCTCAATCCCTAGGCAACCACTAATTTACTTTTGGTCTCTATGGATTTGCCTATTCTTGACATTTCATATAAATGTAATCATATAATACGTGGTCTTTTGTGATTGGCTTTTTTCACTTAGCAAAATATAGCATGTGTCAGTATCTCACCCCTTTGCTTCTTTTTTTGGTTAGGAAAATGTTTGAAATATTTTCAGAGTAAAAAATTATTGTCATAAATGCAAAAGATTTTATTAAATCTTAAGCTTCACTGACTGCCTTGCAGAAGACTTGCTGAAAATAAATTTTTGATTATTGAGTTATATGAACTTTCTGATTATTCACTTTGTAGTTCTGCTGAAGTTTTCTTTCGAAAAAGACACTAAAGTCTGATGGTTATCACTAGTGTTTTTATTTCTCCCTCATCATATTAGGTGTATACCAAATCAGCAAACAAATCAAAGCTCATGATGGCAGTGTGTTCACACTTTGTCAGATGAGAAATGGGATGTTATTAACTGGAGGAGGGAAAGACAGGAAAATAGTTCTATGGGATCATGATCTGAATCCTGAAAGAGAAATAGAGGTAAGGATGGAAACGGAATATAAAAATATTAAATCCTTTTAATGCATGTATTTTGTCCCACATTAAGATAACTTATACTTTTCTGGGAAACCAGTGTACATTCTTATAATTTCATACCCTCTTCACAGAAAACAATTGGTTATTGCCTTTAGGATAACTTTGTTCAAAAAAACACAAAAGGACCATTCATTAAACAAAATAATTTGAAAATTAAAAAGATTAGACAGAACAATTAATTTGCTTATTTATTTCTGAGACTTTTTTAGTGATCCAAAAATATAACCATACAAATATAAAATTCAGCATTCATTCATGGAATGCTGTATCCAAGTCCAGGGTATTCAAAATGACCAGTTTAATTTTAAAACTTTTAAACAGTTTTTAAAATAGTGCACTTAAAAATAATCACTAATTCTATGTGTATGTGTCTGCTTCATGGCATTGACCAAGTGTATCTAGAAAACCTGACAAGTGTAAATTATGTGCCTAGTGAAAGTTTGCTACTTGAATTGAGGTCTCAGGGAAGTGAAATGGTTAAGAATAATATTTTAGATAAATGATTGTAAAACAAGAGCAAATCTCACAGAGTATAATATAGCTTCTGTTTTTTGGTGATTTAAATTTTGGACTTATGCTCAGTGTTTTTTCTACACATAACATGCTTTCCAGTTTTCTCTAAAGAAGAGGATCCTGATAGTACTGCTCTTGGCTTTTATTTCCAAGAAGATAGATAACAAAGAGTTGCTTAATCACAACTTTAAGTTCATAGTGGAAATGCCAGTTCCAGTACTATTTCTTTTCTTCACAGATAACTCATATCCTTTGTAATCAAAAGGTATACAAATCTAGTTCACTCCCTCCTTTTCCATTTCTAACAAATTTGGATTACTCTTAGAATTCAATTCTTTATATTTTTAGGAGTCATTTTAGATCCCACTTTATAAAGGAAAAAGAATTGCATTATTTCAGAAAAAAATCATTCTTTGGTGTTATTATAATATTAATATAACATTCACTGAGAATGTTCCAGGTAGTGCATTAAATGAAATTGATCTCCCAAGAAGTCCTATTACTTATAATACTTTACAATATAGTGTCTTTTAGTTTATTAAGAAATTTCACATTTTTTAATTTTTTTGTTTGACATATTGTAATTACACATATTTATGGGATATAATTTGATGTTTCCATACATATATATGTTGTGTAATGATCCAGTCAGGGTAGTTAGTGTATCTATCACCTCATTTGTCATTTGTCATTTCTTTCTGGTGAAAACATTTTTATATTTTGATCCTTACAACAATCAAGAGTAGGTAGAACATGTATTAATATCCCCATGTTACAGATAAAGAAATTTTTCTTAGGCTAAGTGACTTATCCAAAGCAATATAACTAGTAAGTAACAAAATCAGACCACATTCTTCATGTGATGCAATAGAACTTACTCCTTTCCCTACTGTTAACCCTTAACTCTTAAAATCATATAAAATGTAAATTTAAGAGTTTTAATCCAGTCTGGGTAACGTAGTGAGACCCTGTCACTGTAATATACATATATATACACACACACATACATATATATACATAAATTTAAAATTAAGTCACAGAAAGAATGATTATAATAATGCATTATGACTTATATGTAATAAAATGTAATTGAGTTTACCCTGTTATCTTCAGATTTGGAATTCTGTCTCTTATTACTCCATAATTGCTTACAGCCATAAATGCAATTTCGGATAGTAATTAATGCATGCTACTGTGTATATGATGACTTTGAAAATTTATTTTTTTTAGGTTCCTGATCAATATGGCACAATAAGAGCTGTAGCAGAAGGAAAGGCAGATCAATTTTTAGTAGGCACATCACGAAACTTTATTTTACGGGGAACATTTAATGATGGCTTCCAAATAGAAGTACAGGTAAGCTATTACTGATAATTATTAACTGATTATTTTTGATGGTACCTTTTGGTTTTTATAACAAGGAATGTCTTTCATTTTCAGGGTCATACAGATGAGCTTTGGGGTCTTGCCACACATCCCTTCAAAGATTTGCTCTTGACATGTGCTCAGGACAGGCAGGTGTGCATGTGGAACTCAGTGGAACACAGGCTGGAATGGACCAGGCTCGTAGATGTGAGTGAAGCAAGATGTGATTAATAATCTCCCCACAGAAACTCTTCACACTGACAGTCAGGAGCAGCAAAAGAAAAAGGACTAAGCATTGGTTTAAACCAAGTGTTTATATATGGTTTAGTGAAGGGGTTGGGGGTAAGAGGGGAATGATTAGTCTCAAAGTATAAAATGAACCCACTTTAAAGAAGCAAATTAGCAGGGTCAGAACTCAATTTTTCTGTCAGTTTCAGCAGTAAAAATTTTCAAGATTTCATATATTTATGGAGCACTAATTATTATTAGAATATTTGGGCCTCTGAGGGTGTTGCAGTTGTATTCCATAAGTGCTGCTCACTAACAGACTCTACTATCTTCTTTTGAGTGGTCTTTTACTGTATTTCCTCCCTACCCCACCAAGATATCCACCTTTTCTAGCCCAAAAGGTGTATACAAGTTCTTTGCAGACTCTAAAGAACTGTACAAATGTTTGTTGTTATTATCCTTATTGTTCCACTGCCTATCCACAAGCTGGTTGTCTTTTTCCCTCACCCCTCTGCCAGCATATCCCCTTCATGCTCTGAAATTCCTTTTCCTCTCATATCCATGTGGTATTTCTCATTGGCTACAATAAAGTTCATCAGAATTCCATGTTTATATGATAGAAGTTATTTTCACATATGTTTTTGTTACTGTCCCCATAGATCTAGGGAGACTTTCTCATGTACTCCCCAACAGCTGTCTGTCTCTCTTCTAGGAACCAGGACACTGTGCAGATTTTCATCCAAGTGGCACAGTGGTGGCCATAGGAACGCACTCAGGCAGGTAGGGTCTTTAAGTGAGCTGAGTAATCTGAAATTGTGGGATGTTTAAACCGTTATTCAGGAATGTTCTCAACCTGATCTGGAGAATTAATCTCTTAAATGGCACACTAATATGCTTGTTGCTCTATCTGTTATATATACTCATTTAATCATTTAGTAATTATTTATTGAGCGCCTGCCATTTGTTACATACTGTTGTGGGCATCCAGAATGCATCAGAGAGCAAAACAAAATTCCTGCTCTTGTGGAGCCCACATTTTTAGTGTGTATCAGGAGTGGAAGCAGAATGAAAATAAACACTGTAACTAATTATGTTAGAAAATGTTAAGAGCCATGTGAGGGGAGGGAGAATAGGGAATAGGAACGGGGGGATTGGGAGAGGGCATAGTTGCAGAATGACGAGTAGGGTAGTCAGGATAGGCTTCATTGAGAAGGGACAGTTAGCAGACTTGACTTTCATTTGTGAAATTAGAAGTATGAGAAAATTTCTCTCCTTGTTGTCTTTTATGCAGAGAAGGAATTTGAAGCTGATATAATTCCAGTTGATAATTTATAAGTTGTTTATGTTGTAGCTTTTGCTGTCCTGTCTTATTTGAATGCTACACATGTACATAATAAAGGTATATTTCCTGAAATCATCAATGACCTGTCTTACAGACCTTGTATAGCACATTTCCAAGGTTGTTAAGTAACGTATGTTTATTATCTGTCTATTTTTAATTGACTTCTATTTATTGCCTCTGCTAGTAGGTAGCCTTCATCACAATTTCTTTTATAAGGAGGCAGGGGAAAAATATGAAGTTATTTTTTCCTAAATTAAACCCATTTAAAAAATGTGGAATGCTTATTCTTCATGGGGTGAAATTATTGTGAACACATTTATATAAATATCATTTTTATGTGACTTAAATATTCCCAGTCAAGCAATTCAATTCTAACTAAATACAGTTATTTAAAAATTTTTTGTAGCATGTAGAGGTTTCTTTTTCCCCTCTAGTTGTTAGATACAAATTAATACCTCTGCAATGTGAAAGCATTCAAATTCCTTCTCATGTAGGGCTGCAAAATCTTTCAGAATTATGGAAAAACAGATCTCTAAAGTAAAGATAATTGAATTGTTGATATGTAACTAGAGATACTATTTGGTTCTGAAAAAATATTTATCAAGGCCGGACACGGTGGCTCACACCTGTAATCCTAGCACTCTGGGAGGCCACGGTAGGAGGAACGCTTGAAGTCAGGAGTTTGAGACCAGCCTGAGCAAGACTGAGACCCCATCTCTATTAAAAATAGAGAAAATTAGCTGGACGTGTGGTGCGCGCCTATAGTCCCAGCTACTCAGGAGGCTGAGGCAGGAGGATCGCTTGAGCCCAGGAGATTGAGGTTGCTGTGAGCTGGGCTGACGCCACAGCACTGTAGCCCAGGCAACAGAGCAAGACTCTGTCTCAAAAAAAAAAAAAGGAATATTGGAATTAAACTGCTTGGGAGAGCACTTGGTGATAACTTGCAAATATAGAAGGCTTTACTATATCAGATTTTCCCCAAAACACATGTCAGTAAAAGATTATTATGGGGTTTAAAAGCATTTGAGAGTTAGACCAAATAGAAAGGTATATGACAGGTTATGTTGTAGGATTTCGAGGAATTATTTTTTTTAACTTCAAAAAACTGGTCTTAAGTATATAGGAACCACCTGAGCCATGGTGCTGATCTTGCTTTCAGAAAACCACAGAGGCATTTACCTCAGATCTATATTTTTGGCAACTAAACAGATAATCACATATGCTAAGGTCATCTAAATAATAAATACCATTTATCCAGTATCTGATGATAGACCTTGTGCTAAATTCTTCTTATATATTACTTTTAATTTCACAAGTGTTCTATAAAGTGTTCATTAACATCTCCATTGCATAGACAGGAAACCAAGACCCATCAAAGTTTCAGTCACTTGTAATTGTGCTGGGATTTGAACTCAGGTTCTGTATGGTTCCAAAGCTTGTCTCTTACCTGTGCTCCTCCAATACTCTTTGAGATGTTCTTATCGTGTTTTTAGCGTTCCTTAGAAATATTGTAAGGAAGGTTTATCTTTGATGGTTAAATCATTGGCTGACATATTTTAAAAGCACATACTGTATATACAAGGAGTTAAACACTAAACAGAGTGTAAGGCTAGAGCAGTTTGAGTCATGAAAACACATTGATTGGATGGAGGGAGGTGTGTGTGTGCAACATACACCCTCCATCCATGTATACATACATACAGAGCCCCAATTTTTAAGGAAAAATTGGTCTGATTTAAACTCGCTGAAATTACTTTGTAATATTTATATAGCTGTAAAGTCATCACTGACAAGCTTAAAATGAAAAGTCACTCAATTTAAGTAACTTAAGCTAAAATTAAGCTAATTGTTTCCTTCTGGAGTTGTGAGTAGAAAACACTTTATAAGTGAGAATGATGTGTGATACTAAGAAATGCTGGCAGTCAGTCCAGTCTGGTATGGAGATGGGGATTGCTTAGAATCAGGGGAAATGTAGTTGTCAGTGTTCATTCATAGTTGTCAGTGTTCATTCTGTGCATAACTCCTGTCTTTGGTTTCATATCTGGTTAGGTTCTACTGATCCTTGGGGAACTTTCTCATTTGTTTTTATTTTTGTCTTATGTCTGTGAATACCTGCCTATACTGTCTAAAACTGAAAATGCTTAATGTAGCCATTCAGATTATTATCACTGACCCTAACCCTGAAAAAAGTCACTCTTAGGGCTAGGGATGTTTTTTAGTAAAATGCAACACATGTCTAAATTGTGTATGATGCAAAAAAAGTGACTAGTAAAAACTTGAAAGATATCTTTGTGTCCAGATCTAGATATCTTCTACTTCATATAGCCAAAGAGTAAGCATAAGTATGAATAAATTATCACAGTGACAAGTATAATTATTTTAAAAGAATGTATTACTAATATAGTTTTGAAGGGAAAAAATTAAATGCATAGCCCTAATTAGACATAGTAGTTCTTTAACATGCATAATGCTCACATAGGAAGGAGATACAGATACAGATATATAAAATCTTGCTATATTACCCAAGCTGCATTTGAACTCCTGGGCTCAAGCAATTCTCCCTTCCCACCTCAGCTGGGACTACAGGTACACACCACCTGGCCCAGCAAACACAGGAAGGATTCTTTTTAACAACTTTATTGAGATACAATTCATATAACATAAAATTTATTAATTTAGAGCCAGGCACAATGGCTTACGCCTGTTATTCTCAGTATTTTGGGAAGCCAAGGGAGGAGGATCGCTTGAGGCCAGGTGTTTGAGACCAGCCTGGGCAACATAGCAAGGCCCCATCTCCAAAAAAAAATTTCACCAATTTAAAGTATACAATTCGATAAATTTTGTTAAGTTTGCAGGGCTGTGCAACCATCCTCAGAGTCTAATTTCAGAACATTTTCACTAACCAAGAAAGAAATCCTATACCCATTAACAGTCATTTCTCACTATCCCACCCATTTCCCCTTACCACTAGGCAACTGATCTACTTTCTCTTTTTACAGGTTGTCTGTTCTGGACATTTAATATAAATCATTCAATGTGTCAACTTTTGTGACTAGCTTCTTTCATAACATAAAACATAATGTTATGTTTTCAAAGTTCATCCACATTGAATACTTCATGTATAGCATGTATAAGTACTTCATTCCTTTTTGTGGCCAAATACTATTCCATTGTATGGATATGCCACCTTCATCAATTGATGGACATGGATTATTTCTACTTTTTGGCTACTATGAATATTGCTGCTGTAGACATTCATATGCAAATTTTCGTGTGAATGTATGTTTTCAATTCTCTTGGATATATACCAAGGAGTAGAATTGCTGGGTCATGTGATAATTTTATGTTTAACATTTTGAGGAACTACCAAACTTTTCACAGCAGCTGTACTGTTTTACAATCCCACCAGCAACGTATAAGGTTTCCAGTTTCGCCACGTCCTTGCCAATACACGTTACTATCTGTATTTTGATTATATTCATCCTAGTGGGTGTGAAGTGGTTTTCCCTTGTGGTTTTGATTTGCATTTTTCTCATGGCTAATGATTTGAACAACTTCAAATTGGGTTATTTTTTTATTGTTGAATTGTAAGAGTTCTCACATATTCTGGATACAGTCCCTTATCAGGTATATGGTTTGCAAATGTTTTTTTCTCATTCCAAGGGTTGTCTTTTCACTTTCTTGTAGCTGTTAGTAGCAAATATATTTTTAATTTTGATGTAGTCCAATTTATCTATTCTTTCTCTTGTATATTGGCCATAAAGATTTACTCCTATGTTTTCTTCTAAGAATTTCGTAGTTTTAACCCTTACCTTTAGGTCTCTGATTCATCTTGAGTTAATCTTTGTCTATGGTGTAACCTGGTAGGTGCCAACTGTATTCTTTTGCATGTGGATAAACAGTTGTTACAGCACCATTTGTTGAAAAGACTATTCTTTCTGTATTGAATGGTATTGGCACCACTGTTGAATTGACCGTAGACACGGGTTTCTCTCTGGACTCTCAGTTCTATTCCATTGATCTAGATGTCTGTCCTTGTGCCTGTACCAGTCTTGATTTATTGTAGTTTTGTAGTAAATCATGAAATAGGGAAGTGTGAGTCCTCCAATTTTGTTCTTTTTCAAGATTGTTTTGGCTATTCAGGATGCATTGACTTCTCACATGAATTTTAGTGTCTACTTGTTAGTTGCTACAGAGAAACCAGCTGGCATCTTGATGGGGGTTAGTTTTTTCTCTATAGATCAGTTTGGGACATGCTGCCATCTTAATATGTATTAAGTCTTCCAACTTATGAATATGGGATGCTTTTCCATTTATTTAGACCTTCTATTTCTTTCAATAATGTTTTCAGGATATAAGTCTTTTACTTTTGTTTTTTATTTTGGTTTTTGTTTTTGTTTTTAATTTTTTAGTGAGTTCCTTAGGATTTTCTATATATAAGATCATGTTATCTGCAAATAGAGATAGTGGTCTTCCTTTCTAGTTGGGATGTTTTTTATTTCCTTTTCTTGCCTAGTTGTCCTGACTAGTTAAATGTTCAGTACAATGTTGAATAGAAGTGGGGAGAGTAGACACCCTTATCTTATTCTCCATCTTAGGGGGAAAGCATTTATCCTTTCACCATTGAGTATAATCTTGGTTATAGGTTTTTCATAGATGTCCTTTATCATGTTGAGAGAATTTTCTTCTATTCTTAGTTTGTTGAGCATTTTTAATCTTGAAAGGGTGTTGGACTGTATCAGATGCCTTTTCTGGTCTATTGAGATAATCATATGGTTTTTGTCCTTTATTAATATTTGGTATTACATTAATTGACTTTGAGATGTTAACTTTGTACTCCTGGGATAAATCCCACTTGGTCATGGGTATAATTCTTTTTATATGCTGCTGGATTCAGTTTGCCAGTATTTTGTTGAGGATTTTTACATCCATATTCATAAGTGATATTGGTCTTTAGTTTTTTTACAATTTCTTTGTCTAGTTTTGATATCGGGGTAATATTGGCACTAAGGGCTTTAGTAAGGCTGGTATCTCCTAAACTTAAATGAAGATTTCAAGCATACAAATGGATAAAAATTAGTATATACTAGTAATTGTCAATCATTAGTTACCAAAAATCTTAGATTTATTGAACCAATCACTATAAACCATTTAATTAATAAATTATACTTAGAAGTACCATACTTGGTTTTCAGATATGATGTTTTCCCATTTTTAAAAAATTTGGGGTTTTTGGTGGGATTTAAAGTTCTTCATAAAGCTCACAATACATATAAACCTGTACCATTATGAATTTGAAAGTTTGTAATCTAAATTATTGATAAAAAATTCTGCTTGATTTTTCTAAGACCCTAATTAATCCTGCTTCCCCTTTCTGTTTTTTGAAATCAGTTTCTCAAAAAGTTTAATCTTTATATTACCTCCAGACCTCAGGAAAAGTACAACAGGTTGAGCATCCCTTTTCTGGTCTTGGAACCAGAGTGTTTCAGATTTTGGATTTTTTTGGATTTTAAATATTTGCATTATACTTGCCAGTGGAGCATCCCTCATCGAAAAACCCAGAATCCAAAATGCTCCATTTCCTTTTGGCATCATGTTGGCATTCTAAAAGTTTCAGATTTGGGAGCATTTCAGATTTTGGATTTTCAGAGTAAGGATACTCAACGTGTACTTTTCTCATTCGGATGTCAGGTCTGTATCAGCTCAGACAAAAATATCCAGGCAGTTTATACGGTGCCTACTCTGGTCTTGGCTGGACTAGTTCTATTTCCAGACCAACATACAGTATTTAAGGAAGGAGTTTTTGCCATGGTCATTAATTTATAGGCTGGCAAATGGAGTTGAGAAACCCAGAGTTAGAGAAATCAATAGGTTTGTAGGGGGCAGGGACGTAAGCAAAGGTTAAGGCTGAACAGTGCTTCAAAGAAAGAAATCCACAGAATTGGGTCAGTATAGAGAACATATATATATCATATTGGGATGGAAAGGGGAGTTAACACCAAATTACAAAAGGGAAAAATTTATTCTCTTTTAAGAAAACATTTCTCTTTAAGACTGAGAGATGACCTAAAAGAAGACCCAGAAGTTTCTGGTCTGCATGCTAGCAACAGCTTTGACAAGGAAGCAAGCTAGAAAAATAAGTCTGGTGAGTAGGTAGGTAAAGAATTTAACTTAGTTTTTGACTTGGAATTACAGAACCCTAGATGTGAAGAGACTTAAAGTGATCCAGTTCAACTCATCAATTTTGGTGGTGGCTACAACCTTGGGCAAGCCAGCAATGGAGCTAAATACTGTGATCAAATTTTAGCCAGATAATATTGACTATAAAGGTTCTGAGCCTAAGAAATGCTCCTTCTGTTGAAAAGGGAGATATCAAAGACATATTAGTATCAACTGAGGCTTTCTTCTTTGACACAATGAAAAGAGAAAACTTCTAATTAAAAGAGAATAAAATTTTCCCATATGTAATTTGGTATTATTTAACATAGGCCATGGGTACTCTTGAGCTCATTTCCCAGGGTGCACAGTGTCTTTAAACTCTGTCAGCATGCATCTCACTGGGTTCTGCTTTGTTGTAACTCCAGTTCTGAGTCACTCTTCAAGTACTTAATGAGCTCCTGCAACTTGCAAAGCATTGTAGTAAGATGCAGTGAGTGGCACAAAGAAATATAAGACACAGTCCCTACTCCAAGTAGATCATAATCTAATTAGGTTATAACCTAATTACATGCTACGTAAAAAGATAAAGAACATCTCATTAGTAGTTTAGCATACTTGAATAAACAGGCACTAATGCTGTTAGATGAACAGAAGGTTGCTGTGAGCCTGAGTGGTCAGAGACAGTTTCACACAGGAGGTGGGATTGGGCCTGGCCTTGAAGGAGAACTTAGATCCTGAAGAGGCAGGGAAGAGTGAGGAGGTCCCATGAAGCAGGAGGAATAGATTGAGAAAATGCAGGAAACTCTGAGCATAACATACTGACTCAACCAGAACATCCCTAAAGGCTTTTTTTTAAAAAAAAAAAAAAAAGAGAGAGAGAGAGAGGGGTCTCACTCTGTAATGCAGGCTGAAGTGCAGTGGCACAATCATAGCTCACTGTAACCTTGAACTCCCTAAAGGCTTCTTGAAGCCTGAACAGTGAAATCCAAACTGTTTTGTTTACCTTGCCTTTAAAGCCCATTAAAAATGTTTCTCTCACCACTCTAGCTAGAATGGTCGTCAAGTTACCCTTTATATACATTCTAGCCATTTTTGTAGTTTCTTATCTACTTCTGTCTGCCTATTTATGTCCCATCTATCCCTGCCATAGTTGATGTGATAAAATCCTAGACCACCTACACCCTTGGGGATTTTTGCCTGCTCTGTAATAACTTCATTATCCTTGTTACTATCCATGTTACTTTAAACTACCTATCACTTTGTCTCCCCCATTAGATTTTGTAAACTCCTGTCTCCTTTCCTGATTCCTAAATGTTGGTGTATCTCAAAGAGAGAGCACTTTCCATAGGATCACACCCGTCCCTGGTGTGATACAGTGAAAAACACAAAGGCCAGAAGCTTTGTCCTAGCCAGTAACGAGTTGATGATTGGTCAGGTGTTTTGACATCACAGGATTTCAGTGTTCTTATTTTAAAATAAGAGGCTTGTTTTGGGCTTGGCTTTTCTTTTTTTCCTCGTTTGTTTGTTTGATTATTTTTTAAGAGACAGGGTCTTGCTCTGTTGCCCAGGCTGGAGTGCAGTGGCGCCCTCATAGCTTATTGCAACCTCCGATTCCTTGTCTCAAGTGATTCTCCTGCCTCATTCTCCTGAGTAGCTGGGACTGTAGGTTTGTGCCACCATGTCCAGCTAATTTTTTTCTATTTTTTGTAGAAACTGAGTCTTGCTATGTTGCTGGTCTCAGACTCCTGGCCTCAAGCAATCTTCCTGCCATGGCCTCCCCAAGTGCCCTCCTGTGTTTTGTCTTTATTTTTCTAATTATAAAAGCCACATTCCTATTTTTATAAGTAGAAGATCATAAGTGGGGGTGGGCAGGAGTTACAAATCTACTACCCAGAGGACACAATTTATATTGCGATGATATGTATTTCTGTAACTTAACATCATAAATAGACATATATTCATTTAGGAACTTTAAGGTACTTCCCAGCTCTAAAATCTTATTTTTTGGCACTAAAGAAATTGATACGTCTTTTTAAAAAGTCATCAAGATAACGATGGTACTGTCTTTTGGTCTTGTCTCACAAATCTGATTAGTTAAAATAAATGGCCAAAGATTTCCCATCTCTGGTATTTAGCAGTTATATTTGGAAAGGTCCAATAGGTCTTTTAGGCCATATGGAGCCCCATAATGATTACAGATTACCCTAAATCAGAAGGTGGGTTCTAATGTATATACTCTAGAATAAGAATTCAGTGAAAACTTAAGTATTTGTTTATTTGTAGAAAAATCTCCTTTGCTAGAGGATTTGTTGTTAGGAACAAAAGTCCTGAGCCCAAAAGTGTTTTCTGAAGGTAAAACATAGCCCATGCAATGAAAAGGGTGGGAACTCTAAAATTATTGCTAGGGGTCTATATGGAAGTTGTATACTTTTAATAACAAAGTTATTGAATTGTTACTAAAAATTATTTACCAAAAGTAGAAGAATTAATCTCTGAGATGTAATTAAAGAAAAGTAGGCAGGTTTTGGAGGGATTTGCTTTGGGGATTTTTTGGTTTTTGGTTTTTTAGGGGATAGCTGCTATCTCTACCCAGTAAATGACCAAGAGTTTTAGGTTTCTACACATGTTATACCAAAACAGACATTCTGGGGTTTGATTACATTCGAAGGGAGTATCTAAAAAGGAAAAATTGTATGCAGTTTTCCTAGAAAGATTAAACTGACTTAAAAACGGTCTTAAAACAGTGTTATTAATAGTTGGGGCCTCTCCAAAATAAAAATTAATAATTTTTAAATGTATAAGAGTGTGCAATAAAGTTTCCATAAACTCATTAAAAGCTTGAAACCTGATACTTACAGAGCAGCTCTGTATCTCACTGTCCTTTAGGTGTGTCGTTTTAGTCTCAATTGGAATATCATTTTGTTTTCTAACTCTGGAAAGGCACTTGAAATCAGCTTTGGCATTTCTTGGCCCAGAGGAATTTCATGGAGGTAGCCATAAAAATTGATTAATGAACTATATTCTCAGAAGAAACCTAGGAGTACTGTCCAAATGCAATAAAGTATGTTTCTTGTGCACCTTTTGAAATGGAAATGATCAGTAAACACGCAGCATATGACTTCCTCATACTAGTTTCCTGCTTCATTGGCCTTTAAACTCAAGTATTCACATATGGAAGCTATTTCTCTTACCTGAGTAGATGACAGAATTTATCACTTAGGTTAGCTGCCTAGAAGTTTCAGCCCATAGCTCACAAGTTACTGAAATTCATTCATGAATGTATTTAATTAGAAAGGGATTTCATTGATAGGTGCCCTTTTCTCTCCTAAATATTTCTTTTAATCTATAGGAGAAATATTTAGGAGAGAAAAGGGCACCTATCAATGAAATCCCTTTCTAATTAAATACATTCATGAATTGTCCCTTTCCAGATGTTATAATGCTTCAAAATTAAATGATTAAAATTAAAAATTAAATTATTGCCTCATTTTAGTGGCAGAATTTTTTTTCATCTGAATAATTAAAAGTAAAATTTGCTGCTCGTTTTGTCCTATCCAGTTATATGAGATTACGACAGTGATTTTTTTTTTTTCTATTCTTGTCCTATTCTCTCCACCCCAGCCATTTACTTCCTGTACACTGTGCTACTATTAAATACCTCTTGGCTTTTGTCATGTTCAAGGCTTATTTTAAATTTATTTGTTCATTTCTTCATTCTACAAATATTTAGCCTATTCTGATCCAGGCAGTGCTCAACTGTAAACTCTTCCAACCAGCTATGCATGTTGTCTATAACCTGCCCTCCTGTCATTTATCCTGCCTTATGTTGCCTGTCCGTAGTTTCCATCTTTGCTTTGTATCCTGTGTCTCACCATTCTCTTCTGGAGGACTCATCCTTTCCTTCAAGTGCTCTTAGCAACAGGTCTGATAATAGTCATTTATAACATAGTTGGATTTAAGTCATTGTTTACCTCTCAAGAGACATTTGCATTTTGATTTTTCCTATAAATATGAATGAAAAACTCTCTTATTCAAAGAATTTAGAGCTTCTGTGTGCAAGTGTTGAGGGTGTTGGGTGCCCCTGCTGGTTCCTTTGAAATCACACCAAATAAAGGGTTCACTGCTTTTCCTTCCCACCTTCACACTGTCCATGGACATTCTGACCTCCCCGGCTGTACAGCTGCTACTCCTCCTGCCTAAATAGTCTGTACTTTCCTTCAGTGTTCAGCTCAACCCATAGCCTGCATCTTCCCCAAAGATTTTTCTATGCCTGCCGTCATTCATTTTCCTTGTGTGAGTTCCTCTATTACATCTAGTCACCATTACTGAGGTTGGCATTTAATCATTCTTTCTTTCAATTGCCTCGTTTCCTTTTTCCGAACTTCAGTGTAATCTCCAAGAACACTGATCCTGTCACTTTATTTTCTATTTAAACAGTACCTAGCAAAGAGATGTAGTTGGCATTCAGTGAATAACTAAATAGAAACGAGAATATGCCTGGCCCCATGTAAGTTTATGTGTATTGTATCTAGCAGCATTTTGCAAAGTGAATTCATCCTTCATTAGAAGAAGAAAACATGTAATGCTTAGGGCTATCATTAAAATTTCTTAAAATTTAAAAAAAATAGGGGAAAGCAACCATTTTTTCTATAAATGCTAATTTCTGAAGAAAATTTGATTTTTACTTCTTAACAGGTGGTTTGTTCTGGATGCAGAAACCAGAGATCTAGTTTCTATCCACACAGATGGGAATGAACAGCTCTCTGTAGTGCGCTACTCAATAGGTAGGCAAATTTATCCCCATCCCCCAATCCTGCCATTGACAGTACTTCACTGTAATTGCATGTTTTTATTTCTGATAAAGCTGACTCCTTTTTTCTCTAGAGTTATTAAGTATTAAATATGTTTCCTCCAACATCACATTAAATTCTGCCAGAAACTACAAAAGATCTGCTAAAGTTAAATAACATTCTAAATCATCAAACAAACATAAATTTAGAATGAACTATTGCAACTGCATTGGCAATTGAAAGCAGAATAAAGTTCAATCAAATCCCTTTTTTTGGAACTACACACACTTAAAATTTTGAATAGGTATTAGGCTAAATGTTATATATCTAGTTAGCAACCTTTCTTTTTTTTGTTTTGTTTTGTTTTGAAAGAGACAGGTCTCACTGTCACCTAGGCTTGAGTGTAGTGGCACAATTGTAGCTCACTGCAGCCTCGAATTCCTGGGCTCAGGGGATCCTCCCACCTTAGCCTCCCAGGCTTCAGGGGATCCTCTCAGCCTTAGCCTCCCAAGTAGCTGGGATTTCAGGCACCAGCCACATTGCTCCATACCTTTCTTTGGATACAAGAGAATGTAAAAGAAATTATAGCAATATTCAAAATACAGAAATTTTTATAGGCCCTTCACGTCCTTTAGAATCTAGTTACACTGTTGTTGGTTACATAGTAATGATTAGTTTTTTAATTAGATAAAATATTTAGCAATTTATTATAAGAATTTGATAAATTCATTTAGCCTGTTTTGAATAATAATTTGTACTTTACTCAAAACATTGATTAAATTCCCATAATATTCCAATTATCTTGTCCCATTATTAATGTGGTTTTGATTCACGCTGTTCTTCCCTAGAGTTAGTGTGACATTTTCTTATATTTGAAAATATATTCCAGTAGTTGTTGGATCAGCATAGGGTCCAAAGGTCTTTTTTGATTGCTTCTCAGTTGTCTCAAAGGAAGCACAGAATACCATTCTCTAAATTGAACAGGGAAGAAAGAGTACGTACTTTAGGCTATAAACCTAGAAAGAGTCATCTTGAAGCAAAGTTTTTCTGGGGTTTTTTTGTTTTGGTTAGGTTTTTTAGTGCTGTAGTAGCAAATAACCATCACAAATGTAGCAGTTAAATCCAAAAATCAAGTGGACTTTATTCACCATTTGTTATGTGCTTAGCACTGTGGTAAGTACAATGGAGGAGACCATAAAAGAGGGGAACGTTGTCCTTTCCCAAGAGCTCCTGCCCTGTAATTGGAGGGATTGTGTGCTGGCTGAACTAAGCAGCTGTACAC
This sequence comes from Lemur catta, assembly GCF_020740605.2. Taxonomy (NCBI): domain Eukaryota; kingdom Metazoa; phylum Chordata; class Mammalia; order Primates; family Lemuridae; genus Lemur; species Lemur catta. The sequence continues at coordinate 31,225,102 of NC_059131.1, forward strand.
CAGCTTGCTGTGTTAACACTGTACTTCTACACCTGCAGGCAGGGTAGCCTCTCTGGGACCAGTTTTTAGCCAACTAGAAGGAGACGATGCTAGAGTCCAAGGCCTTTGAGCACCTCCAGGAAGGAATTGTGTATTGGACTAGATGACTATTTATTTTTCAGTAAGCATGCTTAATGATAGGATTCATTCATCAACCACCAAATAACAGCAACATTGATGAGATTTACCAGCATTTGGGAAATATCATTTAGGATAGCTCCAGTAAAATAACAGTAAATAAATCTGTCAGTATATTCCTGTAGTCAACACTTTGTCCTGTTTCATTCTAGATGGTACCTTCCTGGCTGTAGGATCTCATGACAACTTTATTTACCTGTATGTAGTCTCAGAAAATGGAAGAAAATATAGCAGATATGGAAAGTGCAATGTAAGTAGTGAAATAAAGTAAATCAAATTGTAAAATTATTGGGAAATTTTACTTCTGTCAAAAAGAGAATTAAATGTTTACATTGATGTATCAATTATTTTCTACTGTTAGATGCTTTAATCTCTGTCTTTGAAAACTGATATTACATGACAGCAGAACATTGTAGTTTCCCATGTACAACAGAAAGACATCTCCTTTTGATAGAAGTTTAAAAATTTGTCAGTCTCTGACTAGTTTTAAGATGGTTTCTTAAAGTTATTTCCATAGGAAACTCTTAGAATAACTTTTTGAAAATGGAGTGAGTCAGAAATAAAAGGATATCTCGCTTTTAATCTCAGCGTCCCATGTCCCTACCCACTCCCAACACCCTCCAATGTTTTATGTCACCTCTCTGCCACTAAAAATACAATAATTTATATGGAGATTTGTTTACATTTAAAAGAGCTAACAGAAGGATGTTTCCTATAATTTGTTGCCCCTTTTTACCTTGATTAGGTTATAATTATGGGGTGAGGGTTGGATTGAATTCTGTAGACATACTCTGTATGGCAGGTACTCCACTAACTAAAGAAATGGTCTAGGAGTCAGGAATATGCACAAGATATGTTTCTTTGTCCTCAGGAAATACAGTCAAGCTGAGGGCAGGACAAGGAAGGGTAGGCAGTGTAGCATAATGGTTAAGAGCACAGACTGTGGGCCAGATTACCTGTATTTGAATCCTTCCTTCACCACTGACAAGCTAATGTGACCTTGAGGAAGTATTTAAACCTTTTACTTCAGTTTTCTCATCTATAAAATGAGGATACTTGTAAAAAGTATCTACTTCATAGAATTAAAACAAGTTAATGTTTATGTTAGAATTAAAACAATGTTATACTGCTTCACTTGACCAGCCTTTAAAAAAAAAAATGTTATAAAGTACTTGGGATAGTGCTTGGCACACAGTAAGTACTCAATAAATGTTAACTATTATTTTTATAGAAAATGAGGTTACTTTGTATATATGTTAGGAAATTAGAATTAGCAAATCGTGATGAATTAGTAATACAGACCCTTTAATGGTCTTTATCACCAATAACAGTTCGTTTTAAGGGAATAAATAAAAGAATTAGTTTTTAGAAGGATATACATCTTATAATAAGTAAAATAAACTTCAGTATGGGTCTGAAATTTATTTTGCTTACCATATATAAGCAAAAATAAAGCCATTTAATATTTGAGGAGGAGAGACTTGTTTATTGCATATTTTGTGCTATATGTTAAAACCAGCCCATTTATAAACTGGTCTGCAAACAGCCTTAGAGTTTTAGAATTTACCTTAAAATATCTGTGTTTGCCTTAACAATTATAAATCATTATCCATTATATTTATTTAAATACATCTTTTAACTGATTTATCAATGTAATGTTTGTAATATGGAATAATATACAACTTGATCAAATGAAATGTTCCACTCAAAGGAATTTTCAGATTACTGAAGTTTTACCCTACCAGGCCCCAAATTTTTCTGAACTATTTTTTAATCTCAACTTTTTAAAATCCGTCTCTTAATAAACAGAGAGTATATTAAATATGATTTAATCTTGTGGAATCATAAAATATTATAGGCAGTACTGTAGCACTTACTTAGCTAAACCCTCATTTCAGAGAAGATTAATGACTTGTCATTGGCTGCATCTTGACATAGTGGCAGATCCCGGAATTGAACACAGTTCTCCTAACTCTTAGTAGAACAAACTTTCCAATGTATAGTAATGCCTTAGATTTTTCATTATGTATATTATTTTACTGTGCTATTACAGTACAGCTGATCCAGAAAACAAACGGAGCACTGGGTGATCAGAATGACCTTGGAAGTGTTGAGAAATGGCAACTTTATCAATTACATGAGACTTGTCCTACTATGATTAGTCAGCTTTTATCTTTAGAATGTTTGAAAGTATTATTTCAGGATACCCTTAGGAACTGTTAAAGTTTACAGTGCTGTTTGAGGCTATAACGAAAGACTCAGCTACTCTAATTATCTTGTTTTGTGCTTTGCTTCCAGCTGTCACTTCTCTTTACTGTCTGCTTTTGCCAGCTGGTCTTATATATCCTATTAACTGCTTTTATCTATTGTTTCCTATTATATAGAACAGACAAAACTGGGTTAATGCTGGCTCTGCTGCTTACTAGTTTGTGACTTTGAGCAAGTTAATTAACTTCTCTGAGTCTTAATTTTATTATCTTAAAAATGGAGATTATAATGGTTCCTACTGCAGCATTGTTGTGAAGATTAGGTCTTTCGTAAAACGTGGCGACTAGGACTACTCTCAGAATTCCAGATACAAATGCTGTTTTCTATTTTATTTCTAATAACTTTCCTGTTACTTGTCAACATTTAAGTGACCAGTGTAGCTACAGAAGCATACTGGGCTTAGAGCTTTAGGAAATGTCCTTCTAATAAATTATAACTAGTGATAAGCATTTGGAGTCCCTCTTCACGGTATCACTTTATGTAGAAATGTCACTTGAAAAGATGGCTGGAACCCAAGGATGCAAAGCAGCATTTCTTGGTAGAGGGCAGCTGGCTGATGCATGGGTCCCTAGTGAATGATGACATCTGACCTCTTTACAGGCCAGGGCCTTGCTCTCAACCTCAAAAGCTAAGAAACAAGACAAGATCCATTTTAGAGAGATGGACTTATGTCAACCAAGTTCTCCAAAGCTGGTCTATAAATATAAAGCATCAATTTACAAGAACTGTAACTGGTAAGGCCACTAAATCTTAGTTTCGTCTGGCCAACCAAATTTTCTCTTTATAGGCAAGCCTTAGGAAACTGACTTTAATCAGAATACTGGTTTATTCATATAAAATAAGACATATAAATGCCAAGGGGACAGGACATAAGCATCCTTCAGCCAGTGCATTCCTTCCCTTTAGGGAAAGCCCATGTGAAACCAAAGTATAATCAGAAAGTGAGCAAATCTGGTGCCTATATCCACAGTAGAGCAATAGCTGCCACTGGAACTTGTCTTGGTTCCGGTCCCTCTGCCCTAGTCATAGGTGGGTACTACCCCCATTTGTCTCTGTGACCGCCTCCTCGTCTGAATATCATGTTCTTTGAATAGAGTCATACCTGTAATCATCTTATACTCTAGCGTTGCCAATTTTGGAGCCATTATGACTCTTCTTTGCTTTTTTCTGCTTTTATCTATTTTATGTTAATTTTAAAATTTAACTCCTGGCAGTTCCACTAGAGTTTCTATAAACTCACAGAACTTTACTCTTCCATTCATTAAAACTTATTTCTGTTTTTTACTGACCCCAAATAGCTTTCATAATCTTTCTGAAGTTTATCATCTGCTTAAAATTTCAGTATTTCAAAAAACTTCGCATAAACTATAAATTTGGAGATTTACTGTGTATTCCCTCTTTTAGGTATTCTTTTAAAACGTTAAATCTGATCTCAAAAGGACTATAATATTTACATTTAGAATCATAAAAATTTTCCCATGTAAACAGCAGAAGAGAGCATTACCTGGTCACCTTCCTCTTTTGAGAAATAAGAAAAGTGAGTTCATTTACCACAATCCTTTATTGTGTGTTCTGACTCCTCTGATCAAGCCAATCTCAAGTAATCCCATTACCTGACAGTATAAATGTATGAATAAACTAATCTCCAAAGGTGATAAAGACTAAAACTTTGATGTGTCTCTGATCAAACCTTAGAACCCTGGAAAACCTCAGCATGTGCTAGAAGAGCTTAGCCAGAGCATTTATAGGTTAACCTTTTTTCACATACCTTATCACTTCCTTTTTCTCTCCCTTTTCTAATCTTTGCAGGGGATGTTTGTTTGTTTGTTTGAGACAGAATCTGACTGTTGCTCAACTGAAACACTATTTCCTAACCTCCTTTGCAGCTAAGGGTGGCAGAAGTCATTGAGTTAGGGCTTCCAGTAACACTCTAGAGAAGCTCTGACCCTTTCTGCTTAGAACTAGGATGTGATGGCTGGAGTTCCAGCAGCATCTTAAGATGCTGAGGACAGTAAGGAGATGGAATAGAAAGGATCCTGAGTTCTTGATGACCTCTTTTAAATGAGGCCATATCCCTAATTTGTTTAAGTCACTAGGTACTATATATAATTCCTGTTATAGTAATATTGAATTCTACTACCTTACTGAAATCCTGTATTAGTTTTATGATTTATTTTCTTGGAAGTTCTAGGTAGACAGTTATAAAGTGTTTACTCTTCTTCCTCTTTTTTTTTTTTTTTTTTTTGAGACGGAGTCTCACTTTGTTGCCCGGGCTAGAGTGAGTGGAGTGCCGTGGCATCAGCCTAGCTCACAGTAACCTCAAACTCCTGGGCTTAAGCGATCCTACTGCCTCAGCCGCCTGAGTAGCTGGGACTACAGGCATGCGCCACCATGCCCGGCTGATTTTTTCTATATATATTTTTAGTTGTCCAGATAATTTTTATTTCTATTTTTAGTAGAGATTCTTCCTCTTTTTGATGTGTATTTCCAATTATCAAAATCCTGACAAAAAGAAAATTTGCTTTTACCAACACTTTTTGCCTACTAGAAAAGATTTTATAATGTTTTTTAATATATAGCACTGCAATTTCGATATACTATATTATCTCCTGGGCTACAATCTTTGTTTTTTGTGGTTTCTTTTGAGACAGTGTCTTGCTCTGTTGCTCAGGCTAGAGTGCGGTAGCATCATCATAGCTCACCACAGCCTTTAACTCCTGGGCTCATGCAATCCTTCTGCCTTAGCCTCCCAAATAGCTGGGAGTACAGGCGCATGCCATCATGCCCAGCTAATTTATTTTTAAACTGTTTTTACTTTTTGTAGAGGTGACGTCTTGCTATTGCCCAGGCTGGTCTTGAATTCCTAGGCCTCAAGTGATCCTCCTGCTGAGCAAATGAAGCCTCTTACTCTCCCTTCTGTACTACTTAAAAATTAAAAAACTCCTTTAAGAGTTAAAATGTACTTAGTTTGTACTAAACCTATTTTTGCATTGTTTCTGAAGTGACAAAGATTGTGCTACATTAAAACTAAATGCCGGCCAGGCATGGGTGGCTCACGCCTATAATTCTAGCACTCTGAGAGGCTGTGGTGGGAGGATCTATCTTCTAAAAAAAATAGAAAAAATTAGGTGGGCATGGTGGCACACACCTGTAGTTCCAGCTACTAGAGAGGCTGAAGCAGGAGGATTGCTCGAGCCCAGGAGTTTGAGGTTGCTGTGCGTTATGATGATACCACTGCACTCTAGCTTGGACAACAGACTGTAGACCTTGTCTCAAATAAAAAAAAGAAAATGGTGTGGAAAAAAATCCCATTCACAATTCCAACAAAAACAGTAGATGCTTTGAAAATAAACCTAGCAGTAAACTTGGCACAGGAACCCATGTGAAACATTACTGAAAGACATAAACTAGGGACTGAAAGAATTAGACATAGCATGTTTCTAGATGAAAAGACTTGATAAAGATATCTGTTCTTTACAAACTATTCTCTAAGTTTAATGCAGTCTTATTTAAATTTTCAACACGGTATTTATAGGCTTGATAAAATAGTTCTAAAGTTCATCAGAAATTTTCCACCTACCACAGAACTATCACAGTTGGTTGGGAATAGGCAGATAGACATAGGCAGATAGACGAATAGAACAGAAAAGAGACTCCAGAAACAGATCCATGTTTTTCTGGAAATTGACTTAATAATAAAAGGGGTATTTCAAATCAGTAGAGAAAGAGTGTACTCTTTTCTACCTGCATTATCTGGTATGTCAGTTACGAGCCACAACTTTGTATTTATAACATTAAATACAATTCAGTTCCCTGGGAGCACTGGCCACATGTCAGGTACTTAGAAACCACAGATGACTAATTGCTACCGTGTCAGACTACACATAAAGAACATTTTCATCACCGCAGAAAGTTTCATTGGACAGTACAACCCTAGATGATGAGGGGTCACTCAGGTACCTACTTAGGACAAAAGTTAGATTCCTCACTCTAGGCCTTGTTATTATTTGTTTTTAATTCCCCAGGTAATTTTAAATCAGTTGCAAACCACTGATTTAGTTGATGATCCTCCATTCAATTGGCAAAGATTTAACTCAAATATTTCTAAATTCTTTCAAAGTGTAGTATTCCTCCGTTCCTTCACTTGTAATGATTTTTGTGGTTAGTTACACCATTTAGCTACTTAATGGCAATAATGAAAGGGCCAACTTAGAAAACTTTTCTGTTTCTTTTCAAGGTGATTACACTAGAATTTGCTCCCAGTTGTGTTTGTGCCCAGGGGGTGAAGTTTGAGGCTATTTTTCCCCAAGCTGTGCATATACTCTCCACGGGTCTGTGAGTTGGGTGGGGCAAGGACACACTGAGGTGGTATCTTGGGAGGTAAGATTACAGACTCCCAACAATTGCATTTAATTGTTTGCTTATTTATTGGCATCGATACCGGGGGGAAGATATTCACTGTTTTCCGGTATGATTTCATAACTTCCCCAAGGTCTTTTCTAAATGTAGGGACTTTTCCTACTCAGGAGTCCTTTTTGAGAATACTTCATATTGATTTACCTTCTGAACACATTCTGTGTCCAACACAGATATGACTTACATGAATATTATGTATACATACAATGCTTTTGATGCTCTTCTAAGTAATGCTGTTATAGAGGCTTTGCACAAAGATGCAGATAATACTTTTAAGTATTTCTGCGTTAGGATGAATACTTCCCAAAGGACTGTACTTTGCCATGATTAATCTGGTTAAACCCTTCATTCATGTAGCAACGGTTTTTTAAATTTTTTTTACAAGTATGGCTTCCCTAGACAACAGAGCTGGGCATCAGGTACATGTGTACTATGAAAAGGATTGTATGAACCCCATCCCCCTGCCATACTAAAATATCCAATAACCACATGCATCTTTTTGGCTCTGAAAATTAATTTCTTGTTAAGTTGGTAGGTCACTTGTGTGTCTATCAAGTGATTCCCATTCTGTTTTCCAATATACTGTTATACCTAATCTCTGGTGGTTTCAGAAGGCTTTTACAGTTCTCAAATCACCTAATCTAAACTCATTTAAATATGTAAATTTCACATGCAGCACTATGGTGGAGATTATAACTCCAGAAAGGTTTGAGGACATACCATTAGACTTTGGAAGGGTACTGGAATATTTAGAATACCTTGTGTAAATCATTTAAAAATACACCTAAGGTACATTGAATTTGTTAAAAAGTAAAATCACGTGAGCAGAAAGCTAGTAATTCAAAAAGTACACTAGGAATTAAATGTGTTTCACCAAAGACTGTAGGAGATAAAAGTGAATTCACATCTCCATTGACTTTGGTAAACCATAACATCTGTGTAATTTGTATCAAATAGTTTACTGGAAGTCATCAAATGCTTTTATGGGAAGACAACAAAATTCAGCATTGAGTAGTTTTTTGTTTTAATTCCCACAGTGTTAATAAATCCTAAGCAGAAAAAGATCACTGTTTTCCTGTTTAAGGAATGTTTTAAGGAGTCAGATGATTACAATGGGTCCAGCTGTTCTGAAGGAGTGCAGTGTTGGGTGACTTTACCCCCAGAACATTTTTTGGAGAGAGGAGTTTTTCTAGGAGACTTTCATATGACTCTACATGGGTGCCGTATTCCTCAGCCTCTGAGGTGTACCACGGATAGTCAAGACGCAGCACAGGACAACTGCATTCCTTGTGCACAACTTGTAAGCAATACTTCATTCTCAAAAATGAAGAGTCATTCTAATAGGGACACCAGTGACTTGAAATAAGGCCTGAGGGTGTGATATCTTTTGCATTGTCCTTTAAGATACAAGTTTAAGGAGCTATCTTTCTTGGAAGTGTCTAGATAGGTAGTAGGTACTAGTTTCTGGTATCTATGTAGAGAGGCCAACAGGATTCTCCCAAGTTCCAAATGCTTAATGTTTCCATTGTGGTGAGATCCCTTTAGTTCCAAATTCTTGCAGGAACTCTTCATGTGTCACTGGCATCTTCACATACCTGCATCTTTGGTTGCCAATAAAATAGAATAAAAAAGAACTACAGATCTGCTGTAAGAACTATTCAGTTCTAGAAGCTGTGATACTGCTCCCTATCCTTTAGGAATTCTGACAGATGGGTATTCAGAAAACAGTATTGGTTAACTATTAAACTATTTATCATTCAAAACTGTAAATGCTCTCTAAAAGTTGATCTGTTATTCATTCCCTAGGGACATTCCAGCTACATCACACACCTTGACTGGTCCCCAGACAACAAGTTTATAATGTCTAACTCGGGAGACTATGAGATACTGCACTGTAAGTATGAATGATCACAGACGGGCTCAGAAGTGTCCGTCAGGGGCACTAATGAACAGGCTGCATGGAATTTGAATTGTGCAGGAAATGCATGCCAGCCTCCCTAACCACACAAAGCATATATTACTCTGAGCTAAGTAATGAGAATCTCGAACGTGGTTCACTTCTCCAAAAAAGTAATGAATTAATTTAATGGTGTAGAACTGAAGGCAAAGAAATTCCTCACCGAGATTGATGCTGCTCTGAATGGTGTTTTGCATTTAACAAGTTTTCCTGGAGGCAGGGAGGAACATAATGGATGGGCATTTATGCTTTTTAGAGGGGGAAAAACTTCCATGGGAAACAATTTGTAGTTCTGTAAACCCTGTTAAAGTAAACACTTTCTTTTCCTTTTTAAATGTGTCTTAATGTTTTTCAGTGTATGGATTATAAATACAAGTAAACGTGGCTAGTTTGAATCGAGATGCACTTTCAAATACATTTGTACACAAGCACTATGATTATACTTCCTGTTTCTAAATTTAAAGGGGACATTCCAAATGGCTGCAAACTAATCAGGAATCGATCGGATTGTAAGGACATTGATTGGACAACATACACCTGTGTGCTAGGCTTTCAAGTCTTTGGTAAGAACGTGACACCTGATATGGAGAGGCGGTTTGTGGGGTTTTTATTTGTAGTATTTAATTGCTTCAATTTATAAAGGAATGTATTTCTTTAGTTTTATCACTATTAACACCAGTTTCAGAGAGATTAAAAGTATTAAGAGTGAACTAGTATGGGATTTGTTCTCTGCAGAATCCAGCACTTTTGGTCCCCAATACATACGAAAGACGATTAAAAGAAATTTACATAGTAATACATACTACCTTCCCATTTTTTTCCTCCAAGTGAAAATTAAAGTTTTTAAGCTTGTAAAGGCTTTTTTAAAATAGCTTTATTGAGGAAAATAGCTTTATTGAGGTATTCATATATCATACAATTCACCTATTTAAAATGTATGATTCAGTGATTTTTATGTATTCACAGAGTTGTGCCAACCATCATCAAGATCTACATTTAGAATATTTTCATGGCCAGGCGCGGTGGCTCACGCCTGTAATCCTAGCACTCTGGGAGGCCGAGGCGGGCGGATTGTTTCAGCTCAGGAGTTCGAGACCAGCCTGAGCAAGAGCGAGACCCCGTCTCTACTAAAAATAGAAAAGAAATTATACGGACAGCTAAAAACATACATATAGAAAAAATTAGCCGGGCATGGTGGCACATGCCTGTAGTCCCAGCTACTCGGGAGGCTGAGGCAGGAGGATCGCTTGAGCCCAGGAGTTTGAGGTTGCTGTGAGCTGGGCTGACGTCACGGCACTCACTCTAGCCCAGGCAACAGAGTGAGACTCTGTCTCAAAAATAAAAAAATAAAAAAGAATATTTTCATCACCCCAAAAAGAAACCCTGTACTCAATAGCAGTCACTCCCCATCTTTCCTATCCTCTACCCATCCAGCAACCACTAATCTTACTTTACAGATTTCCCTATTCTGGATAATTCATATAAATGGAATCAATACAATATGGGATCCACGGAGACTAGCTGTTTCATTTAGCATAACACTTTCAAGGTTCATCCGTGTTGTAACATAGATCAGTACTTCATTCTTTTTATGGCTGAATAATATCCCATTATATGGGTTATATACCACATTTTATTAAATCCATTCATCAGTTTATGGATACAAGTTGTTTCCACTTCTCAGCTATTAAGAATAATGCGGCTGTGAACAATCATGTATAAGTTTTTATGTAGACATGTTTTCATTTCTCTTGGGTATATACCTAGGAGTGGAACTGCTGGATCAAACAGTAACTGTATGATTAACCTTTTGAGGAACTGCCAGGCTTTCCAAGGTGGCCACACCATTTACATTCCCACCAGCAGTATACAAGAGTTCCAGTTTCTCCACATCCTTGCCAGCCTGTGTTATTCTTTTGCATGTGGATGTCCAATTGTTCCAGCACCATTTGTCAAAATATAAAGGCATTTTTAGTAGACATTGTTTAAAGATAAAATTGGGGGATTATTCCTAACCTGATGTTTTAGAAATCTGCCTCTGTGATAGCTTCCTTAAGCCTTCCTCAGTCTTTAGGTATCATTCTGAAAGGGTTAGAAGATAGATGGAAAAGCTAAAACAATACAGCCTTGTTTGCAAAGAATTAAAACACAATGGCTGGGGCCAGGTGCAGTGAATCACACCTGAAATCCCAGCACTTAGGGAGGCCAAGGCAGGAAGATCGCTTGAGCCCAGGGATCAAGACCAGCCTGGACAACAGAGCAAGAACCCCATGTCTACAAAAAAAACCCCTTTTTTTTAATTAGCTGGTCAGAGTGGCACGTGCCTGTAGTCCTACCTACTCAGGAGGCTGGGGTAGGACAATTGCTTGAGCCTAGGAGTTCGAGGCTGCAGTGAGCTATGATCATGCCTCTACACTCAGCCTGGGTGACAGAGCGAGGCCCTGTCTTTAGAAAAAAAACCACACAGTGCTGTTAAACCACACAGTGCTGTTAAGACAGAGAAGCTTAATAGGTTAGGAAGAAATTAGAAACAAAATAATCCTGACTTGTCCATAAATAATATTGTTATTCAGGGTGAAAATGAAGCGGTGGCTCATAGCTGGCAACTTCCCTGGTTATTTTAATAAGACAGTATTTACTTACTAATTAGGAGATATCAGTTTAAAGGTTTTGGTATGTTTTTAGCAAGTTTACCAAAAATATTTGTTCTCTAAAGTAGCATTCAACCACAGGGAGCCAACATCTCAACCCTTAAATGTTCCATGATTTTCTTTCTTTTTTTTTTTGTTTTTTTGAGACAGAGTCTCGCTTTGTTGCCTGGGCTAGAGTGAGTGCCGTGGCGTCAGCCTAGCTCACAGCAACCTCAAACTCCTGGGCTTAAGCCATCCTACTGCCTCAGCCTCCCGAGTAGCGGGGACTACAGGCATGTGCCACCATGCCCGGCTAATTTTTTTTCTATATATATTTTAGTTTTCTATATATATTTTTAGTAGAGACGGGGTCTCACTCTTGCTGGTCTCGAACTCCTGACCTCAAGTGATCCACCCGCCTCAGCCTCCCAGAGTGCTAGGATTACAGGCGTGAGCCACCGCGCCCGGCCAATGTTCCATAGTTTTCATCTAGCCTAATAGAGGTTTGTGAAAATTATGTTGAACATAATCACGAGTGTCTTATGATGATTCAGAATAATTAAATTTTATATGTTTTATCTTTGGACATAAATAATGTTTCCGGGAAAGTTCTGTGGGATAGCATGCTAGACCAGTGCGTGGCCCATGCATTTCCATAAGAAAGAAACTCTTCGAGGTCTTCCTGGAGGTGCCAGCCTGAAAGGAAACCTAGAGAGTCCACTTTGAAGACTTCATGCTGTGGCTTTATTTTTGAAAACCTTGTTATACAAGTAACTGATACCTTCTCCTCCAACTAGAGACACTAAAAAGGAAGAGCTTATCAAGCTGAAACTAAAATTATTAGCACCACCTGCTGGTTACTGTTGACTACTATTGAGTCAGTAAGTTTTCCATCTTGAGGCTATTTTGGTTTAACTTTAAGGTTTGATTTTGGATAAAAGTTCATCATTTCAATGAAGAAATGATGTTCTTAGCAGTGCTTAGCTGCTAAGAAATTTGTAAGGCAAATGTTAGCAGCTAAGAGTTTGAACACAGATAAAAGTTAATCAGATTCCAAAATGAAAGAAACATGTAACATCACAGTTATATTTTTAGGCTAATTTTTCTACATCCCTGTGTTTCCATGTCAAAGGTGTCTGGCCAGAAGGATCCGACGGGACAGATATAAATGCACTGGTGCGATCCCACAATAGAAAGGTGATAGCTGTTGCCGATGACTTTTGTAAAGTCCATCTGTTTCAGTATCCCTGCTCCAAAGCAAAGGTGAACTCATTTTAATGGAAACTAGTGTTATTGGGCCTTTTGTTTGGGGATGATTTTGTGTCAGTGGCAACAACATATTTGTAGAGTTACTAATTACTCTCCATGCTACTTGGACGCCCAGAGGCAGGGAAGGTAGGGCTGTGTGAGCGTCCACACAGGCACTGCTTCTCTTTGCCTCCCTCCTCGCTAAGGCTAAGAGAGCTGTAGAAGTGGCAATCGATGATGTGGTCTCCTTTTTGTTTATTGTCCAGTGTCTTTTATTTTAGCAATTTTAAATTTCTCCTAAACATACTAAAGTATTTGCTAGACACACAATCAACATTATGAAACTAATGGAACTATTTCCTAAACCTCCTATTATGCTGCCAACCTAGTAGATTCTGCCCTAGCCATCTCAAAATAGTAGTTAGTAAGCTCTGACAAGTATACTACCCAACATTCAGAAGAGATAGACTTCTAGTTATTTTTTTAAAACATACAGTGTCAAAGTACAGATGTCCAATTATTCTGTCTTGTTTCTCCTATGTCAAGTGATATCAAAAGGAAATTACTTGCCAGCCTTATTTCTGAGATTTGATGACTTGTAGCTTTGACTTACCTGTTTCCCAAGCCGTTACCTTCCTTATCTAGTGACCTCCATTTCTGTAGGCAGCCCAGGCATGTAAAGAATGAGCTTAATTTTCCTTTCTGTCTCATTTGTTTCATGTAGGCTCCCAGTCACAAGTATAGTGCCCACAGCAGCCATGTCACCAATGTCAGTTTTACTCATAATGACAGTCACCTGATTTCAACTGGTGGAAAAGACATGAGCATCATTCAGTGGAAACTTGTGGAAAAGTTACCTTTGCCGCCTCAGAATGAGATTGTAGCAGATACTGCTCTAACCAAAGCCCCCATCTCTTCCATTGAAAGTGTCGTCCAAGCTAATACTCCCACACCACCTCCTTCCCAGCCCTTAAATGAGACAGCTGAAGAAGAAAGTAGAATAAGCAGTTCTCCCACACTTCTGGAGAACAGCCTGGAACAGACCATGGAGCCAAGTGAAGACCACAGCGAGGAGCAGAGTGAAGGGGGCAGCGAAGATGTTGGTGAGCCGATTGATGAAGAGCCATCCGAGAAAAGTGAGAAGCAGAATGAAGCTGCTCCTCTTGAGGACCAGCAAGACCCTTCACCCCTATCCTAACACGTTGGCTTCAGCGCGACTCTTTTCTCCTTCAACTGCATGTGATTTTGTGGTAAAGTTCAGGTAACAGGATGGGCAGTGATGGAGAATCACTGTTGATCGAGATTTTGGTTTCCATGTGATCTGTTTTCTTCAATAGTCTTATCTTCAGTCTCTCAAATGCAGACAACCTAAAGGTTCAGCTTGGTGTGCATTGAAAATTAACCAAACTGAAGAGTAGGGGAAGACTGAAACATTATGTCTCAGAAATTACTGTGTGTGTAAGTGGTGTGATGTAAATACTGGAAACAAAAACAGCAGTTGTATTGCTTTTGAAAATAAACCCCTTGTTACCTGAACGTGTTTTCTTCAGGAACAACCAGAAGCATCACAAACACTGTTAACTCATCTACTGGCTCAGACTGTACTACTTATTTTTCCTGAGGCAGAAAAAGAAACCGGAAAAAAAATGTGCTCTTATTGAGATATCCTCCCACCCCAAATGTCTAATGGAAATTTTTTAATTAAGAAAAACGTCAGTATTGCCAAGTGCAGTGGTATTGCCTTCTTGAATAATAATGCTGTTTTCTTACACTACCGGTGGATGTCCAGATGTGCTCTTTAGTCTACTATATAGGTGCTGCCTTTTCGAAGTCATAATGAGGAACAGTCCCTTAATTTCTTGTGTACAAATCTAGTTTATCCTACAACTAAGGGAACATTGGTTTGTTAAAGAGCTTTTAATGTATATTAAACCATTGATACTCAGAAATGATAGATTCCTCTGAGGAGTCCTTTACTGGCCTAAACATTCTCAAATGTTTGGTATTCAAGTGAATAGAAGAAAAAAAACCACATGCCTTTAAAACTAAACTGTAACAGTTAGCTAATTTTAGCTTAGCCTTTTCATCATAATTTGTTCCCTCAATAATAGGAGAAATATGAATATAGTAAGTTTAAAGGATTTAATTGGTGCTTGAAATTCATTGGTTTAGTTGTAATTTTTATACAAATTAACTGTACTGAGGGATAAGATTCTGCAAATTACAAATTCTTTTTTTTACAGAAGTATAAAAGTAACAGTAATTTTTTATAAATTGCATATGTAACAGACTTGCTATATAGTAATTTTTTTCTAGTGGAATTGCTATAAGCCTTGCAAGTCAAATGTGGCTATCCTGCTATTTGGGGCAATGCATGTATTATTATGCATTGAAAAGTTGTTTTTTTAAGTTTTGTTGGCCAACTATGTTTTTCTTAAGTACATGTTTCCTACTTTAAAAATAATTACAAATATGCATTTCCTATATATTTGTTTATACTCTGATTATAAAAAAACTTTGTTTGATTTTTTTACCTTGCTGCATTGTTTTGATACTTTTTATTTTTTTGGTCAGATCATGTTTAAAAACTTTGGATGAGTTCAGAAGTCTTAAGTATGCAAGCGTTTACGTGACTGCGCCATTCCAAAGTGCATCGGAACTGTCGTTCCCTTTTAGTATCTTCTCAGGAGTAATACAAATCAGGTATTTCATCATCATTCGGTAATATGAAAACTCCAGTGAACTCCCAAGGACACTTACAACATTCATATTCACATGCTGTATGGAAGGGTGTTGGGTGTGTGTGAGGGGACGAGTGGAGACACTTATTCTATGTTTGTGTGTATCTCTAGATAAGAAGATATGCACCACATTGAAAATACTCAGTGTAGATCTGTGTATAGATATATGTCTGTGTGTATCTCTTCCTTTTGTTTACAACTGTTCAAAAAAAAAAAAAACACCTCAAAGTAGTTCTCTTCAAAAGAAGAGATACAGATTCCAAGCAACCCAACTTTTTTCAGTATGTTCTGTACATAGTTATCAGAGCACCAGTAAGTATCAGGCCTACATATTCACCTATTAGCAGTGCTGATTAAATCATCAGGTCAGCATGTGCTATTCCCTGCAAGAAAGATACTACGAGATGAACGAGCATTTCTTTAAATACCTGGGGGATACAGCTCTCAGTGATAAGCAGGGAGTTTACTTGAGGACATCAGTCACCTTTGGGGTTGCTATGTACAATGAGATTCATAATCCGGATACTCTTGGGTGGTAGTTTTAAAAGACACTACTAATAATGCAGAAAGCATTCCAGCTATCTAATGCTGGCAACTACTGTTTAAGGGTCAGTTAAATCTGTGATAATGGTTGGAAGTGGGTGGGATTATAAAATTGTAGATGTTTTTAGAAAAACTTGTGAATGAAAATGAATCCAAGTGTTTCATGTGAAGATGTTGAGCCATTTCTATCATGCATTCCTGTCTCATGGCAGAAAATTTTGAAGATTAAAAAATAAAATAATCGAAATATTTCCTTTGTCTCCCTAAATGTGTCTTAACTCTTTCTTCATTTATACTGTTAGTTTCCGTGACTATTCAATTATCAGAAGACATGACAATTCAGAAGGAAACATTTATCAGTTGACCACTCCTGGTGCTGTGGATAAAATCATTCTGGTGGTAACAGACTCTGTCTCATACTGTTAGAGGAAATTACTTCTGATCTATGCTCCAATTTAATAGGGGAATAGCTTAGTTTTAATTTATTTCATGTCTGCTTTCTCTAATGTTTAACATTTAACAATCCTGGTGATCTTGGTTACGTGCCTGACCAGGCTGCCTCCTCGTGTTAGCCTCTGTGAAGTACTTGAACTCAGTAGGCCATGACATTCTCTGCTGTCTCCCGTCTCTCCCATGTTGCTTAGTAACACGGATCCTCTGTATACCACAACCATAAATTGGCTGCTACAAATTTTCTTTATGAAGAATAATAGGTTGAGAGTATTCCAAACATTGCCCAGTTTTACAATCATGGAAATGAGATTTACATCATTGCCTTATTCATCTTTGGTGACCGTATGGTTCACAGCCACTTACATAGTAACCCGTGAAAGGCTACCCTGGACTATGAATTCCATTTTCACTGATTCTGAGACACAATGCCAGGTGAACCCACTAAAGAATGTGATTTTTCTTAAGGAAATCCAGAAAAACTCATCTACAGGGGAATAATGATGAATTAGATTTGGACACATCAAACTTCTTATGTTAGTATAACTTCTAGAAGGAACTTGATTTCTACCTTTAAGGTAGAATCAAGAGAGTAGGGACAAGAACATGTTTTTTAGACCAAGACGACAAGCCGAAGAGCAGATATGTAGGACTAGGATCAAGAAGAGCTGCCACCAGAAGAGCACCGATTGCAGGACAAGCATCCCCAAACTGTTAGTGACTGGGAGGCACTTTTGGAAAGGCGATAAGGGAATTTTTTTTTTTAATAGAGACGGGGGGGAGGGGTGTCTCACTCTTGCTCAGGCTGGTCTCGAACTCCCATGTTTAAGTAATCCTTCCACCTCAGCCTCCCAGAGTACTAGGATTATAGCCGTGAGCTACGGTGCCCAGCCTTGATAAGGGAAATTGAGAAGAGGATCTGTCAGTCTCGATCCTTAGTCCAGAAGTAGGTGAATCTGCTGCACACAGTGATGCTGTACATGTGTCACTGACACCAGGCCCTGATGGAAAAGTCCCCTTTGTCCAAGACTGTAGTCTTCAGGGACCACAGAAATAGATCTCTAAGTGTTTTTCCCAAAAAAACAATAGAGTCAAGCCTTTAGGAAGAGGCAGCTCCTGCTTTCCTCACAGGGGCTCAGGTAATACTAACTCATTTTGTTCTAATTGGTTCACTTTTTCCAAAGGAAACCTGAATTTCTACTCTACCTTCCTTCATGAATCCCTATACCTTAAAAAAGCTAGTATAGGCCAGGCGCTGTATCCTAGCACTTTGGGAGGCCAAGGTGGGAGTATCCCCTGAGGTCAGAGTTCATGACCAGCCTGAACAACATGGTGACCCTGTCTCAACAACAAAAAAAAAAAACAGAAAAACTTAGCTGGGCGTGGTGGCACGTACCTGTAGTCCTAGCTACCCTGGAGGCTGAGGCAGGAGGATCGCTTAAGCCCAGGAGTTTGAGGTTGCAGTAATAATGACACCATTGCACTCTAGCCTAGGCAACAAAACAAGACTGAGGAAACGAAAAACACAAAACCTCTAATAAAAAGAAGATAAACTTCCCAGCCAAAGGAACAGAGAGGACAAATAGAAAAAGTTTAATTATCTCCTCTGGAAATACCAGCCTGTTTCATTTCTATGTCCATGGTCTCTTCATGAGTGATGTTCTCAGAGACCATGGTTTACTGAATACTTTTAAGAATTTACCAATCCAGGCTGGGCGTGGTGACTCACACCTGTAATCCTAGCACTCTGGGAGGCCGAGATGGGAGGATCGCTTGAGCTTAGGAGTTTGAAACCAGCCTGAGCAAGAACGAGACCCCAACTCTACTAAAAATACAAAGAAGTTAGCCAAACAACTAAAAATAGAAAACATTAGCCGGGTTTGGTGGCACATGCATGTAGTCCCAGCTACCCAGGAGGCTGGGGCAAGAGGATCACTTGAGCCCAGGAGCTTGAGGTTGCTATGAGCTAGGCTGATGCCACAGCACTCTAGCCTGGGCAACAGAGCAAGACTGTCAATCAATCAATCAATAATAAAAAAGAATTTACCAATCCAAACAGGGCCATATTCATTAGTAGATGTTAATGTACTATATTTTTAAAAGCTAAACAATTCATTTGTTCCTAAATCCTCACCCCTGTATATCACAAACCATCAGTATTTAAAAATCCATGAGCCTTGTTGAATCCTGATTTCAAGCAAATTATAGAAAAAAACATGAGACAACACTTACTAGACATTTGATAACATTAAGCAACTATTAATTGTTAAAAGTATGATAATGTTATTGCAGTTATGGGTTTTTTTTAAATAAGTGACCTCAGTCAGTTTTAAAACAAAATTACCAATCCAGCAATCTGGCAGGAAAACTTAAGGGTACCACTTCTACATGTCAAAGAACAAAAATGTGGATAGGCTAAAAAAATCAAAAAACCCAGGTGCTCAATGGCTAAATACGGTGCAGCCATATAACTAGATGCCATTCAACCATAATAGCTAACAATATCACTTACCATGTATTAATTCAGTCAATCCTTTCAACAGTCCTGAATTCCATTATCTCCGTTTTACAGATGAGGAAACTTGAGGCACAGAGAAGCCAAGTAACTTGCCCAGGCTACTCTACTAGCAAGTGGCTGACCCATGATTTGAAGCCAGGTACTCCTGCCTCCAGAGTCCATTCAGCTAGCCAGTGTGCTCTCCTGCTGTAGAATATGTATACTGTAGAATAATGATGATTCTTACAAAGAAAGAATGAGATGTGTTAGACTTCTAATAGAAAAGGTTCAAGACTAGCATAGGGAAAAACTAGAAAAAGTAATTAGGCTTTGGAAAAGACTGCTTTGAGCTCTGAACAGAATCACCAAGTCAAAGGGTCCCATCTCGTGCACAAATCCTCTCCTCCTATCCCTGCAACTAGAGCACGGGGCAGAGGAGCTGCCAGGCTCTTTCACGGTACTGTGACACTTGCTGCCAGCAACTCCCTGCTCTTCCTGTCTTTCCTGACCATAGGCATGAGTCCTCAGTCCCTAATGCTCAATTTAAACCCACTGGTGTGGAGACACTGCTCCCTTATTTTCCAGACTTTGGGCAATTTCCATTTCACCGAGTTTAGCGTGACAGCTTCGCTCTGTCATAGTGCCTTTTCCACTATGTCCTCATTCCCCATCCCACACTTTGCATGGCAAGCCTGGGGACTGGGCCAGCCCCATGCTCAGCCATGGGGCTTTGATCTGTCTTCTCTCCCTTTCAGCAGTGTAACCATGCAGTCCCAAACATAGCTTTTCTTAGGGAGCCATCCACTGACAGAGATGAATATGAACAATTGGTGATGCTGATGACTAAATATCTCAGTGGGATTCAGCAAAATCGGCTCCAGAGGCCAACTTCAACTCCTGACAGTGTGTATTTTCACAAGATCTCACTAAAAGGAACTGAAAACAAAGTGGGTGCTGTAGGAAATGGCCCCAGGAAAGAAAAATAACTTTTTAGTAAAACACAAAGCCCTCAGATCTGTTGGTCCCATTTCATTGTTGACTGAACGCAAAGTCACCAAGCCAGAGTGCCTTCTGGGAAAGATCACAGGATACTTTGGAGCCCGTCCCTGTGCAAATCCGCTCGCCCCACCCTGCCACCATCAACAGTGATTCCCGTTTGGCCAACACTGGGTGGAGGTGACTTGGTAACCTGGTCACAATCAGGAAAACCAGAAGCTGGCATTCCCTTCCCTTGTCAACTGTAGAGCTCTGTTTCAATTAACGTAACTAACTGGGATATCCAAATAAGGCAGCTCCTCTCCTACAGGCTCTTTACAAGAAAAATGGATTGTGCTGCTACCTTCAAAGTGGTAGCCAGTTTGAATCCTGGGGAGTTTCTGGGGGACTGAGGAGCCAGAGGAGGCATCCATTCATCAGACGTACACTGAGAACCCTCCTAGTGCAAGGAACTGTGCTGGGTTCCGCACGGAATCCCAAGATGAGAAAGATTCAGCCCCTGCCCTCACAGAGCACACAATCTAGAACGGTGGTAAAAACAAGCCTTGCACATTTTAGAACTGATACATAGCAAAGTCCAGTTCTCTTAAAATTAGAAAATTCTAACTAGATGCTATCATGTATAATTTGAAATGTGAAAAGTAAATTATTCCTACTAAGGAGCCTTGGATTGGCCATCTATTGAAACCATCCATCTCCTGCTTAAATTCTAAAACTGAAATATCCAAAAGGTTAAATTTGATACTTAAAAAGTAATGATGTAGGCCAGGCGCCGTGGCTCACGCCTGTAATCCTAGCACTCTGGGAGGCCGAGGCAGGCGGATTGTTTGAGCTCAGGAGTTCAAGACCAGCCTGAGCAAGAGCGAGACCCCGTCTCTACTAAAAAAATAGAAAGAAATTATATGGACAGCTAAATATATATATATATATATAGAGAGAGAGAGAGAGAGAGAGAGAGAGAGAGAGAGAGAGAGAAAATTAGCCAGGCATGGTGGTGCATGCCTGTAATCCCAGCTACTCGGGAGGCTGAGGCAGTAGGATTGCTTGACCCAGGAGTTTGAGGTTGCTGTGAGCTAGGCTGATACCAGGCACTCTAGCCCGGGCAACAGAGTAAGACTCTGTCTCAAAACAAAAAAAAAAGTAATGATGTAGAACCCATACAGTGGAATACTACTTAGCGATAAAAGGAACAAACTACCATATGCAACTTTGGATGGCTCTCAAGGGCATTATGTATAGTGAAAAAAGCCAATCTCAAAAGTTTACAAACCGTGTATTTGTTTATATAGCATTTCTGAAATGACAAAGTTATAGAGACAGCACAGATTAGTGACTGCCAAGGGACAGAGATGGGAGTGGCTGTAGTACAGGGGGTTCCTTTGTGGTGATGAACAGTCTATATGCTCATTATGATGGTGGCTGCATTGAGTCTATACATGGGATTAAATTTTACAGAATTACACACACGCACACACAGGAATGCATGCGGAACAGGTGGAAACTGAGTAAGGCCTGTAGTCTGTATTACCATATTGTACCGATGCCACTTTCCTGGTCTTAATGTTAAACAGTTATGATAGCACCTCCTGTATTATCCCGGATAGAGCTGGAACCCATTCCACTAAGTATCCCAAGAATGGAAAAACAAGCACCACATGTACTCACCATCAAATTGGTATTAACTGATCAACACTTAAATGCACATATAGTAATAACATTCACTGGGTGTTGGGCAGGTGGGCGGGAGGGGATGGGTATATACACACCTAATGGGTGCGGTGCGCACCATCTGGGCAATGGACACGCTTGAAGCTTTGACTCGAGTGGGGCAAGGGCAATATATGTAACCTAAACATTTGTACTTCCGTAATATGCTGAAATAAAAATAAAAAATATTATACAGTTATATAAGATGTCACCATTGGGGGAAGCTGAAGGAAGGGTTCACAGGACTCTGCTTTACCACTGAAACTTCCTGTGAGTTTTACTATCTCAAAATAAATTTAATAATGATGCAGAAACTTTACCTTCCCTTTATCTTTTGAAGGGAACATAGAGAAGAAAATTGGCCTTACTACAACAAAGCCTTCTTATTATGTAATAATATTTCTGCCCTTGTGCACCTGAAGTGCTCCACTGACAGGTCAAAGGAAACGCTGCTGCCTGGGGAGCTGGGCAGCGTCTGCGGCTCTTCGAGCCCCCGCTCGCCATCCCACGTGTGAGTGGGAGAATTGCGAGCTCTGGCAGGCAGGGCACCCAGGCAAGAGGGGGGTGAGGGGGACAGGTGTAATTGTAAAAACTCAGCATCTGAGACAGCGGGGACGAGAGACAACAGGGAGCACTAAGGATTCATCTTCTGGTCCACCCCTCTGATGGCAGTTAGTTAATATATAACAGTAACTCCCCACTCTCCGGCCACAGATGAGGGCCTTTCAGTGATTTGACCCCAATTGCTGGAGCATTCGGTACCTGTTCTCCCTCCTACTTGTTTTGCTTCTGATTTGCTTTCCTGTCATTGGTACTCAACTCCCTCCTTCTTGGAAAGCCTCTCCTGAAGCCATCCAGGCCCTGCCTTCTGCTCAGGTGCCCCTCAGGTGTTTGGGCTGAATCACTTTCCCTTACTCAAAATTAATAAAACAGAAAGGAAAAGAATTTCACTCTCTCTTCAGCGGGCCCTCCTAAGATTGCTGCAGAGCTGAGCTTAGGTGATCAGGCTTTCTCCTTAGAGTGACAGGCCCCGGCTTTAATGGAAAATCCATTGCTGCCCATGAATATCTCATCACCAGAATCATTAGCAGGAATGATTGCCAGGCTTTGACATTTCCATTTAGAAGATGAATTAATTCTGAGCTGAGCCAAGAATCCCCTTGTCAGGACTTGAGCCCTCACAAGACCCTGAGCTTTGGCGGAATCCAATTCCATCCCCACCCGATGGGTTAGCCCTATCCTGGGGGCAAGTGAGGAATCTCACAGCAAAAATCTAACTACTGGCTACAACAAAAAAGGTCCCAATGAACAGTTTTAACTAACTGAGGATAATTACTTGATTCTGTGAAAGCATTTTCCATGTGAGTAGAGATGAGTTCAGGTACTATCTGTCCCGCCCCGAGGCACATCCCCCAGGTCTCAGGGAGGAGGAAGAGGAGATTAAGGGCCTTCCCCACCAACAACATCCAATCCAAAGCCCCTGCTCATGGGCTTTCCCCCCACCTGCTCTGTGAGGAAGCAGCTTTCGCGGAGCATGAGAGAGTGAGCGATCAGCCATCCTTGCATCAGAGTCCAGGCAGGCCATGCCCTCCACATCACCGGCGAGGCCCTCTCACAATAAACCGTGTTTGCAAGGGGAGCCATGAGCAATGCGACAGATTGCTAGGAAAGCCTGCAGATGGCTTTATTAA
Organism: Lemur catta; assembly: GCF_020740605.2. Classification (NCBI taxonomy): domain Eukaryota; kingdom Metazoa; phylum Chordata; class Mammalia; order Primates; family Lemuridae; genus Lemur; species Lemur catta. The sequence continues at coordinate 31,248,423 of NC_059131.1, forward strand.
TAAAACTGCCATTCATAGGCACCAAAGCTGAAGTGGTTTCTATGGGAAACTCTCACATTAAAACGGAAGGGTTTTTTTTAAAGCAAATTATAGTAATTACATTTTTTATTAAAAATTATCAAATTTAAACATGGGGATTTGCCTGGGAGGGCACTCGGGAAACCAGAGATGAACCATTTGCACTGCTGGGAGCTATGGACAAAGCTCGGGAGGTTTCTCAGGGATGCCCTTGTGCTGAGCATCCTACCAGTCTCCTCACTCCTCCATGCTGACTCGACATCAGGGTCTGTTCTGTACCACTCGTCCAACAGCTTGAGGGACGCACGCTAGTGGTGATCATGAGAGAGCCGGCAGGGCAGACTCCATGGCCACAGCCCATGTCCTGGCTTGACCTCTGGGCATGTGAGTGACTCTAGTCATCATCTTTCTTGAACATCCTATCCTCTCCTATCACTACTCATTCCAGGTTTCTTCCCTTCTTCCTTCCTCTTTTCTCTCCCTCCTTCCCACCTTTCTTATTTCTAACAACCTTTTGAAGGCACCACTTACAATAAAGTGCTCAAATCTCGGTATATTTGTATACATACATACTTATGTATACACCCATGCGACCACCACCCAGAGGAAGGTACAGAACTTTCCCAGCACTCAAAGTCTGATCTGCCTTGTCCCTCACAAGGGAAACTTCTATTCTGACCTCTATCACCGTAATAATTTTGCCTGGTTTTGACATTTATGTGAATGGAATCACACAGCGTGTTCTGTCCTGTGTCTACCTTCTCTTGTTATACCTGGATGAGCCATCACAGGCTCTTTTCCTCTCCATCCACACCTGAAGCATCGGCATTTCCCCCATTCTACTTCCTCACTCTTCTGTAGCCTCTGAACAATGTCACAGACACCCATGGCCACTGCCACCTGTACACTAGCAAACCCTTCTCTCCAGCCCTGCCTGCCTACTGGGATTCGCTGCCTAGAGGACTCACAGGCAATGGCTTTTTCCAACAAAATCCGCCCTGCCTTGTTTACCCCAGGCTCAGCACCTCCATTCACCCAGAGGCCAAGTTGGGTCTTCATGGGAGCCTCCAGCTGCCTTCCTCCCCCTCACCTCCCACGTGCCCTTGCCAGACTGGGTTCGCACTGGCCTCTTCGCATCCCTGGGATTCACTGCTCTTCACGCCCACTGCCGCTGCTCCCCAGGTCTCACCACAACTCTTCATACTCCAGGGCCTTGTTCTTTCCCTCTCCATTCTGTCCCCTACACTGGCACCATGTTTTCCAAAGAACCACAAAAACCAGTGGATTCGGTGCTTATCCGCAACACACACACTTACTGCTTACCAGCCGGAGTCCCAGCTGCCTTTGGCCCGGCCCCAGGCAGGTTCTTCAGGAGGTGGCCTGAGCCTCCCCGTCTCTAGTCGTGGATCCTGCCTTTCCTCTCTTCTCCCCCACCCCACAACCACACCCAAGATGCTCTCGCACATCGGGACGTGCTCTTCCCTCACACCAAATGGCCTTCCCACTGCAGTCTTCTGGAAACCACTACTCGCATAATACACGATGTAAACAGTGCCCCTCTGGGAACTTCCTGCCACCACTCCTCATCTTCCCAGGTGCTGGCTCTGCCTCTGGACGGTTCTGTCGCACTCTGATTATGTTCATCATTCAGTGAGCTCGGAAGGCCAGGAGCAGTGTCACCTTGCTCCGTGCCTCTGCTGCCCAGCACATTACAGAATCAATGATTTTGCTTTAAGGGCTACTGATGGTGACAATGGGGCAAGTAGTCAGTATCTCTGACCTCTGTTAGACCTAAAGCCAAAGAAAACAAATCTCACCTCTGGCATCCTGGGTTTGGGGTGAAATGTGCCACCTTAAGGAATCCTGCATTGGCTCAGAGATTCTGTCTTGGTTGTAACACGTCACCATCCATAATCAGTCGAGAAAACAGAAAAAATATGCTGGATGACAAGGCATAGGTAAGTCCTGCAGCAGGGACACGGTGCTTTATCCCAGAGTGCTCCCCCCACCCCTTCTGCTATGGCCACTAGACGGGAGCCTGGGAGTGCTGGTTCTCAGGACACTGACGCTGCAGACAGGCGCAGGTGACAACTTGGGAGCCACCCCCTGGCAGGAGCAAAGCCACTCACACCCAAGGCATAAAGGCTCAGAGTGAGCTATGGCATGTGAACAGCAGCGTGCTCCCCACCTCAACCAGTACAAGGCCCACCCGGGAAGACCATGCCTCCCTCAGCACCCAGAGCCTCCCCAGAGGCCTGGCCACGTGAGCCACCTCAACCGTTCCTTCCCTTTCTCTCTCACAGCCAGGGGACACCTTTTCACAAGTTACACGTTTCAATCCAACACTCAGCAGGGCGTACTCAACCAGTGGCTCCTGCCGCGCTTGCGGCCTACTTCCCACGGCTCGGTTCTCTCCGACGAGAGGATAAACAGGTCCCGGCGAAGGGAGTGATGGGCAGGACAACACACTGAAAGTTATAAAACCAATTTTCCAAATCAACATTTGCTTGATTTCCAAATCAAGAGGACACAGTTCCAGAGGAGAAAAGAGAACTGCTACTAAGGATAAACAACGGTTCCTCTGTGTGACTCAACATTAATTACAATGACAACTAATTGAAAGCAATTTAATGTTGGTTCATGAAAGGTTAATAGAATTCATGTTTTGAGGATGCTGAATGAAACACAGATTTAGCCAGAAACACAAATCTAACCTTTATTCACTTTAATTATTCGGTCAGAATAATTTCCTGGGAACAGGTTTAGTCTCTGGATGGCTCTAATCAAACAATACTGAACTTTAAGTGGACATCAGCTCATTCAGCTTCAACTCCATTTCAAATCAGTCTGCTCAGTACAACATGGAGGCTTTGTGGCCTACACAGGGGGGGAGGACGGGAGGGGAAGATGGGCTTGGAGCCTGCCAGGTTTTAACAGATTCTGGAACATCCTACATCATTTCCCACCCTCTCTAGCGGGAAGCCTCTTCCATAACCTGTGCCAGGGCCTTTCTAAGAAGGGCCCAGGCTGAGCTGAGCAACCAAGTTGCCTCCATCCTTGGGTTTTCCCACAGTCCTGAGTGTAGCCCCTGTTGTGAGGGGCTTAAGTATGAGCTTGGCACAGCCAGAACCCTGAAGTGAGTCCGAAAGGAGCAGACTGTGCTCCAGTTCCTCCGCTCTACTCCTGCCTGAATGCCCTCTCCCCACGTCTCTCCCTCTCCCTAGGAGAATACTGAGCCTTCTGCCTGGCGAGATTCCCTTAGGAACCACCCCAACTTCTGCACCTGCTTGTCCTGGCACTTCACCCAGGCACCAGGTGCCAGCCTGCACAGCCTCAACCTCTCCTCTTCTGCCCTGGAAAACCCAGATCCCTAACTTTGTTTTACTTTACTTTTTAGTGGTCCCAAGGCCCTACTGCAATGAACTTCAGCATCCTCCTAAAACTCTTCCTGACTCGGGGGCAACCCCATTTCTCCCAGCCTGAGGCACCTTCAGCTGACTTCCACGGGAATGTGATATTTGGAGTTAGCAAAGATTCCAAACTGGCTAGTACATGTTGAGTTGTATGAAGGACTTGTGCTTTGGCCCTGAGGTGCAGCCATGTGACCATGACAGATCTCAGCATCACAGACAATGTCAAGGCAAGGGAAGGCATGATGTCCCCAAGGACTGTGTCAGAACTTGAGAAAAAAAATATTAATATTATCTAAAGAATGCTATTCCCAGCCATTCTGCTTGGACCCTATTTTCCATTAGTATTTTGCAGCAGCTTTCTTGGAAATGACCTCCAGTCAACTCTGGACTCCGAGCAAGCCCATCCCAACACAGCCCGCAGCACACTGCACCCTGGGCACCTTGGAGCCACAGAGGGGTCAGGATTCCTAATTCAAGCTTATGTAGGTGACAGCAGCTGACAACAGAGGGGACTGCAAATGATCTGTCCCACTCTCCTACCTCAAGAGGCGCTGAGCCACCCCAATTGCTCCTGTTCATCTAACGAGTCAGCTGGTGCTGCCTTCCACACTGTAGGGGGCCGACCTGCCACCAAACAGGCATGACGTGTATTTCTCAGAACAGAACCCAGAGCCAGGCTTCCCTCCACCCCCGCCCACCCAGGGGCAGCCACCTCGAAAGCAGCCAAACCCCATCAGTCACACAGAGCTCCCAGATCCGGACAGGTGACGGATAACTGCAAAATTCCTCAATAACAAGAGTGTTTCTTAGCCATATGGTCTACCAACCCTAAGAGATTGAGAAGCACTCTGTAAAGGACCCTAAAAATGATTTTCTTAAAAAAGTTTCCTTAAATATAATCATCAGGCTTGTTTACCAAAGGCAAGGGTATCTGATTCATCTTTGAGGCCCTCACACCTAAAAGTGTGTGCTTTTGCACACTAATTAAATGTCCAGAAGAAGTAAAGGATTCGTGGAACTCCTTGCTGACCGTGGGTCAGGGAGGCCCTTGAGAAACAAGAGTGACAGCCAGTGAACCTGACAAGAGGGGCACTATGGACAGAGCCCCACTTCTCAACCAACATGAGCAGTCTGTGGCACTAGATTAGTGACCAGCCTAGGATGTATGTAGTCAAAATGTCAAGTAAGTGTATTAAATCACCGGGACTATGTAGTATCAGAATTTCTCAGTGATCAATGTTCATTGTCCCAGGTGTAACCTCTAGCTATTGAGGATCAATGGGCCAGAAAGAGAGAGGTTTGCAAAGCTTCCAACCATAAGAAAAATCCAAAACACAACTCAGGAATCACAAACCTCAACACCAGACAAGCCAGGAAAGCCTACCCAGGGCCATACACATGAAAGGGAGAAAAAAATATATAATTAAAAGGAAGCTGGCCACCATTATAAAAGCCATGCCAGCCTTTACCATGCCACCGACAGCTGCCCACCAAAGTCACACTGGACGAGGGCCAAGAAGGAGAGAGAAAGCTAGTCAGACCCTGAAAAGGACTTTGGCTGACAGAGAAAACAAACAGAGGGATAAGTGGGTACTTCTTTAAAAGGAGAAGTATAAAGTAGCCATTTTCAACTTTTCTTGCTCTTGTGTACCCTAAAAATTTTTTTGATCAATATGTACCCCTTTGCATATTTAACCTTAACATTAAAATTTTTCATTTTAAGCCTAGTTACAAAGAGTACAGTTTCCGTTGTATTATAACTATTGGTTAAACTATTAAATCACTTTTATAAATGTATCCAGTGGAATATAAATACCACTGCAGTTAGACACCCACTTTCTTGTTATTGAAAATACAAATGTCTATTGAACAGTCAGAAATTTCTTCTTCAACTTGTATTTCCATTTCATTCCCATACCTAGAATTATACCCCCCAAATTTTACCCCAATGTAATGTAACTTTAGGGTTAAAAGTCTCTTATTGATTATACATAATTCTCTATAACATTTTGAAATTTCAGTTTGGTTAAATTTTCTGTGACCATAAAGCTTTCAAAGTGTTAGAAATATTTTTATTCTGGCCAGGTGCGGTAGCTCACACCTGTAATCCTAGCACTCTGAAAGGCCGAGGCGGGAGGATAGCTTGAGATCAGGAGTTTGAGACCAGCCTGAGCAAGAGTGAGACCCCATCTCTACTAAAAATAGAAAAAAAATTAGCCAGTCAACTAAAAATAGAAACAAAAAATTAGCCGGGTGTGGTGGCTGGTGCCTCTAGTCCCAGCTACTCGGGAAGCTGAGGCAGGAGGATCACTGGGGCCCAAGAGTTTGAGGTTGCTGTGAGCTGGGCTAATGCCACGGCACTCTAGCCCAGACAATAAAGTGAGACTGTCTCAAAAAAAAAAAAAAGAAAGAAAGAAATATTTTTATTCTGGATTGCAGTATTACAATTACTATTAGTACATATTTGACCACAAGAACAGAATATAAATATTGAAAACTATTAAATATGATAAAAGTTGTATTAGAAATGCATCTCAATTAGAGGAACAGAGGGAGGTAGTTCAGGTTTCCATGGATGAATCTTGCTTACTATTAAAATCAGACATTTTCAGTACCAATTCAATTCAATATCCATTTTTTATTTTTACTGATGTAAGCACCAGGAAACCTTGTTTTCAAAAATAAGCAGAAAGGAATGAAGTTTTGTGATAGGAACATCAGTGAATTCTTTGAATTCTTGAGTTATAACCAAAAGTCATGCAGTGACCTATTATCACAATTATTTCTTAATGATCAACTGACAACTCAGTTGCTTCCTCCCCCAATTTTGTTAAAAGCAAGGACTCACAAAACTTCTAACTTGCTAAAGGATTTGTTACCCAGTCATTAGAGTCACATACTTCCTCACTATTACCAATACTTGCAGTTATCCCTATGGTGCCCCAGATGGTTTTTACACTCTGTGGCAACACAGCCAGCCTGACCGGAATGGCTGAGGGTGTGCCTTCCTTTCGCAGAGTGCAAGAACATCATAAAGCTCCCGCTTAAGCCAGATGTTTTCTCCAGCACCTCAATTTTAGGAAGTGTAACGGAAGCTGAGGATTTAAAACTCAATTCCTTTAAACTATCCTTGTCCAGGTACCCCATGCAGTCTTCATGAACTTCAGTTACATGAACCCACACTGCTGACCTGGAGCAGGCAAAGAGTGACTGCCCCTCTGTTAACAGCATTTCATCCACACAGCATCGACACGAGCCAAACCCATGAGAGGGAGGATGGTCACTCTCTGAGTAAACAAACCAACCAGGCAAAGGTTCAAAGTAATGTGCTTAGGAATAATCCTAACTCTGAGAATAAAACGAAAGGCTCTCAACTGTCAGTTAAGATCCAAGAACAGGACAGCATGGGCTCCTTCACTGCATCTGCCCCCAGAGCCTGGCACCAAACAGTTGACTGGCCAGTGGGGAACACCTGACCCAAAATGGGCCAATAGCATTCTCTCTCCTGGAATTTAGGGCTGGCTGCCAGTAGCTGGACAACCATCTATAACCCATGTGCAATGAGAAACACAGAAAGCTGGTCTACAGAAACAGAGAATTAAACAGCTGCACAGCCAAGAGAGTGACAGAAAAGACAACCACCTTGGTCCTAAACATAACCCTTATGAGGCCCCAGCTTCACTCAGGTTCTGGAAAATCCCCCTTTCTGCATCAGCTGGTTTTACTGAATTTCTGGGACTTGAAGAAATCAGCCCACTGGACCAATGACATTTATATATAAGCCTTATCAAAAAGTACCCTGGAAATAAGTGGACAAAGTAGATGAATGGACAGTTCACCAAAAAGATATATAACTTATTTTTAAAAATACAGAAAAATAAATTTTTAAAAAAAGATATTCAACATAACTACTTACAATAGAAAGGCAATTTAAACCACAAATAATTTTTATTACTTACCAGATTGGCAAAGATCAAATTGTAATAATACATTCTGTTGGCAAAGGTGAGGAGGAACAAGCCCTCCCAACACTGCTAAATAGGAACGCAAACCAGCACTGTATCTCTTAGTGAGGAACAGCTATGGAAATTGGAATACACATCCTCTTGGCCTTATTAGGCCCCACTTCTAGAGATGATCCTACAAATATATTCAACAACATGTAAAATGACATCTAAAGAAGTTTATGCATTAAAGCAGTATTTATAAAAGCAAAAAATTTAAAACTAGTCATCAAAAAGAGACTACTTAAACTATGATGCATCATAAAATGGAATACAATGCAAAAACAATGAGGCAGAGAACAATCTCTAAGCTACAAGTGAGTTTTGGAAAATACCAGTTAGGCAAAAATAAAACAGACAGACGAGGAAAATGCATCTACCTAGATTCATAGACAATACCTGAAAGTAAACAGAGGAACCTGGAGTGAGCATCCTGTCTGTCAGAAAGTAGGGAGATGCTCAAAGACTGCTAGGGGCATGTCAGTAGAACACTGAAGTCAAATTTGGGCTTCATTTGGGCATCAAAATGAATAATGGTAGAGATGATTATTACACATTGAATAAGGAAATTACAGTAAAATTTTTTCAAAGGGGATGCCCATCTTCACAGAACAATGTCAACAACGTGGAAGGAATGACAGTTGAAAAAAATCACTTTTTCACAACCACCTTAGTAGTAAATAATTCAGTCAAGAATCACCAGTGAACACTAACACTGAGTGCAGGACTGTTGAGGACAGGTTATTAACAGTCTCAAATATCACCCCTCAGAGTGCTTATTAATTACAAAGGGCACAGGGTATCTTCACAAAGAAGAAATCTGGCAAGTAACATCTTAACTAAATTATCTAATTGTAAATCACCAATAATGGGACAAACTGGTATCAAATGCTACCTTGATGAGGAACCTTTCATAGATGAGGACACCACATCATCCAGGAAGGATTCCTGACAAAAATGTTTAACCTGAAACCAATAATGAGACACTCAGACAAATCCAAGTTGAGCGATGTCCTACAAAACAACTTGCCTGGACTCTTCAAATAGGTCAGTATCAAGAAGGGCACTGGGGACTGTTCTGGATAAAAGGAGGCTAAGAGACATGACATTTAAATGTAATGTATGATCCTTAACTGGATCGTGGACCCAAAACAAAAACAAAAACCAACTATAACTGCTGGTGGGAAAGTAAATGGTAAAGCTCAGTTGGAGACAGGTCTGGCCATTCCCCAAAAAGTTAAACACAGAGTTACCATATGACCCAGCAATTCCACTCCTAGGTGTATACCCAAGAGAAATGTGCACAGAAAAATTGTTCACTATTATTCATAGCAGCATTATTCATAACAGCCCAAAAATGGAAATAACTCAAATGTCTATCAAAAGATGAGTGAACAAAATGTTGTATATCGAAATATGATTCAGCCATCAAAAGGATGAACCTCAAAAATAATATGAGAGAAGCCAGTCATATACATCACATATTGTATGATTAAATTTATACAAAACATCCAGAAAGGGCAAATCCAGAGATGAAAACTAGATGAGCACTTGCCAATGGCTGGGAGGTGGGGTGGCTGGGAGCGGGGAAAGGAAGTGATTGCTTATAGGTTTCTTTTTAGGGTGATAAAAATGTTCTAAAAATGATTGTGGTAAGGGTTGCACAACTGTAAATATCAATGAATTGCAAACTTTAGATGAACTGTCTGATGTGTGAATTACATCCCAATAAAGCTATTATTTAAAAAAACTCAGCTATAGGAGGCTGAGGTGGGAGGATCACTTGAGCCCAGGTGTTCAGGGCTGCAGTAAGTTACGATCCCACCACTGCACTCTAGCCTGGGTGACCCAGCAAGACCCTGTCTCCAAAAAACAACACAACTCTAAAGGACACGTTATTGGGACACCTGGGGAAATTTAAAAATAGACTGTATATTAGACGGTAGTAGTGTTATCAACATTAACTTTATTGAGTTTGACAACTGTATTACGGTTACGAAGGAACATAACTTAGGTGATACCTGCTAAAGTATTTATGGCTGATTCATAATTCCATAACTTAATCTTAAAAAAAGATTCAGCAAAAACCATGTATATGCATTGTGGGTGCCCATGTGTGTAAGAACAAAAAAATGCAAACAAAGGTGGCAATATATTGATAACCAGTGATCTAAGTACAGGTGTATATTGCACTATTCTTTTTTTTTTTTTTGAGACAGAGTCTCACTCTGTTGCCCAGGCTAGAGTGAGTGCCCTGGCGTCAGCCTAGCTCACAGCAACCTCAAACTCCTGGGCTTAAGCGATCCTACTGCCTCAGCCTCCCCAGTAGCTGGGACTACAGGCATGCGCCACCATGCCCGGCTAATTTTTTCTATATATATTTTTAGTTGGCCAGATAATTTATTTCTATTTTTAGTAGAGATGGGGTCTCGCTTTTGCTCAGGCTGGTCTCGAACTCCTGACCTCGAGCAATCCACCCGCCTCAGCCTCCCAGAGTATTAGGATTACAGGCATGAGCCACCGCACCCGGCCATATTGTACTATTCTTAACAGTTTTTCTATAGTTTGAAATTTTTCAAAATAAAAAGAAGAATAAAATTTAGATTACAAGATTCAGACCATATATATATAATAATAAATTTATATATAATAAAATTCCACCTTTTTTCAGCATTAATATAAGTGAAGCCTACCAATCATGACAGCATAGGAAATTAGTGTCTAAATTGTCCCTTACAGGCACAATTCACTAAGGGGCAAGCAGGTTTCTAATAAAGAACCATATGGGCAGGGCACAGTGGCTCACACCTGTGATCCCAGCACTTTGGGAGGCTGAGGTGGGAGGATTGCTTGAGGCCAGGAGTTTGAGACCAGCCTGAGCAACATAGCGAGACCTGGTTTCTACAAAAAAATTTTTCAAATTAGCCAGGTGTGGTAGCATGTGCCTGTAGTCTCAGCTACTCACGAGGCTGAGACAGAAGGATTGCTTGAGCCCAGGAGTTCAGGGCTGCAGTGAGCTATGATCGTTCCGCCGCACTCCAGCCTGGGCAACAGAGCAAAACCATCTCAAAAATAAATAAATAAATAATATATATATATATGGTAATCATCAACATGCTACTAGGCTCCTGTTACTTCACATTGAGGAACAATCTTGTAAAGATTATCTGGTGCCTAATTAGAAAGAAAGAAATTAGACAGACTCAGGTTTAAGATGCTTCTAGTGTTCTGAAATTATTCTGAAAGTTCATTTAATTTAAAAAAAACTTCAAACTTGAAATTTTTCATTCATGTATTTATTCCACAGTCAAAATAAATCATAATTTAAAGCCATAACATTTTTAAAAGACAAAGGAGAATTTGTGGCACAGCCGCATTAACAAAACAGACAGCAGTCTAAAGTGCAACACTAAACAGGTGTTCTCTGTTCCCATGGTGGAATAAATACACAACAATTACACAGAAAATTTCACTAAAGATGTGAGATGAGGCAAATAACCCTTTGAAACGAACTGCCTGACAAATAATTTCTATTAACATTTTACTGCAAAATGGAAAAATCCCCAAGGTGACTACTAACTCGAACCCCCCATTTCATGCACCTGGCCTTGGTGTCTGTCTTCCTTCCTCAGTCACATCCAAATTCAGAAAGGCTTCTGCACCCCATGTTCAAAAATGCAACCCTAAGTCCCCGAGTTCCTCAGCACAGACAGATGTTAACGAGCCCATATGCAACCTTCATCCAGAACCTCCAGGGAAATCAAGAGCACAAACACAGGAACGTAGTGTCATTTCTTAAAACAATAATTTTAACTGTCAAATGAGCTCTGACAAGCCATATACATTTCATAAACATACCAAAATATTATCTTCATATCTTTGTTTTTCTTGCAAAAACATTAAGTCGGCCAGGCCATCCAAGTAAAAAAGAAATAAATTTCACAGAAACAATGAAAATGGAAATTCAAAGGGTTTATGCCAAAAAGCAAACCAGTCCTCTTCAGCCTAACTCATTTGTTTTTGGGTTGTGAAGCCATGTAGAGGGCAATCAGGCAGTAGATGGTCCCTCCCACAGTCAGCGCCATGGTGGTCCGGTAAAGCATTTGGTCAGGCAGGCCTCGTTTCAGGTGGATAGGCACACCGTCGGATTTCTTGAAAGCGAGAATTAACAAGGGCATAGTTGATAAGAAAAAGATTTTACAATTTCAGGCTAACAAAGAACACATTTGTCTACTTTGCAACTAATTCATCAACGCATCACAATGGAAAAAGCCCTAATCCATCAGAATGCTAACTGAAACACTAGTATATTTTCTTATAGCTGAAGCTTGTAAATCCAAAGTCATCTTCACAATGCAGCCTCAGGGAGCATGCAGAACACAAATTCCAACTTTCTAAGGCATTTATCACATATCCTGCTTAACTAGGAAAGGGGCACCGGTGAATTTTTTAAAAGGAAAAGGTAATCAGCAGCTAAACAGAAGTACAAGCACAAGAAATGTTCTCCATTTATTTTTACATTTAGTTTGGCTTCTGATCATGAGTGCACGAAGTTGGAGCACATCAGTTCAATTAACAGGTTCAAGTCCATTTTGTATTCAAATGCCTTCTTTCCCTCAAACTGTTAAACCCCCATTTAATAATAACCAGACTCCATAAAATGTTTAATTCATTATTTTTCTGTCTCCAAAATCCCTCTCTACTCCATCTTAAAGACTCCAAACGCCCTCTCAAATGTTACTTATCAGATAAAAAGGTTCTAAACTGATCAAAACACAAGTGTTCTATTCCCAAGACAAACCTGAATCTGGGCATATTTTTCAGGGACAAGCTACCTGGGGCAATAGCAGCAGCAGGCACTTCCACTCCCATGGCACCTGAGATTTGGTCAGGTCACTAACTTTTCAATACTTTATAGGTAGATTAACGTTAATAATTTTTAAATTCCAATTCTGGCTTCTATGGATCAGCAAACAAACAGTGCCTCCTCTACTTCCAGCAACAGCTCAGTAAATTTTAATATCAAACAAGCACAAAACAATTAGAATAGTCACTGTCATTAAACATGCTACTGCTTCTTCCCATGCAATGGTTTCATGGAAAAAGCTATATATGCAATCTGCATACCCTTAAATACTGATGAGGACATTAACACCTTTCCCTCTTTTATCAGTATCTACCCATATAAAATTCTATTAGTTTACAGCTCAAACTAAAATCAAGGGAATTCTATGTAAAGAAAAAGGAAGAGGTTAAGTAATAAACTAGATTAAAACTCAGTTTCGGCCAGGCATGTTGGCTCACACCTGTAATCCTAGCACTCTGGGAGGCGGAGGCGCAAGGATCACTTGAGCTCAGGAGTTCGAGACCAGTCTAGGCAAGAGCAAGGGCAAGACCCCCGTCTCTACTAAAAATAGAAGAAGTTAGCCAGGTGCAGTGGTGAGCTCCTGTAGTCCCAGCTACTAGGAAAGCTGAAGCAGGAGGATCGCATTAGCCTAGGAGTTTGAGGTTGCAGTGAGCTATGAAGACGCTACTATACTCTAGTGAGGGTGACAGAGCAAGACTCTGCCTCAAAATGAAAAAAAAAAGACTCAGTTTCATAAGGGATTTTTTAAGCCTATTTATTTCACAGGCTTCTCTGTCCTGGAGTATCTTCCCTCACCTGGAAAAACTTCTGCAGCTCTGGAACTTTGTTTTTCCCAGCATAATCATACGCAGAATCGGAGGTCAGTTTAGTTGGTGTGGCAAATATGATAGGTGGTGCTTCTGTGGAAACCACAGGCTTTAATCCCTGTAGAAAAAAAGGAAAATGGCAAATTGGAAGTATGTCTGAACAAAGCTTTCAGGGTGCAGGCTGTCTGAAATATTGGAGGCAACCATTCACACACAAGAGAAGGAAAGTCTCCCCAACTCTGCATTACAACGCCTTTAGTTGATCTTCAAACTTTTCATAAAACACCCCAGTCCACGTGCCCAGAGCAAACCCTGTCAAGAACTCCCTGCCATTGAGATTGGGGTTGTGGGGGTAGAAACAACAAAAACAAAGGCCCAATCTGAGCTTCCAGAAATGCCTATTGTGTCTATCTTCTTATCAAACCAATAAAACATTTATAATCTGCTAGGAACTTTTGATTAAATTTCATAGGGGACTTGCCTATCCCTTTTCTCTTCTGGATGAGCTAATGTACTAATATAGAATGTCTAACCCTAAGGCGAACTTCAGAAACTTTTCCAGACACAGTAAAGAAATATCTCAATCTGGAAGCCTGTAATGGTTTAAAAAAAAACATACACAAAAACAAAAAAACACTTGTCTTCCAGGACCAGAAAACAAAACAAAAAAATTATAAAGTAACTGAACTTTCCAGCATAAACAAACCTGTAAGTTAAAAACATATATAGTAAAAATAAGAGGGAGAGGGGATGGAAGGAAGTACCGACACAAACTACACAACATGGATAAGCCTTTAAAACATTATGCAAGTGAAAGTAGCCAGTCACAAAAGACCACATGTATGAATCCATTCATAGGAAAGTCCAGAATAGGGAACTCTAGAGACAGAAGGTAGATTCGTGGTTGCTCAGGGATGGGGTGGGGAATAGGCGATAAGAGCTGAAGGTGTAGGTTTCCTTTTGGAGTGATGAAAATGCTCTAAAATTAACAGTGGTGAGGGTTGCACATATCTGTGAATACACTAGAAACTACTAAATTGTACACTTTACTTGGGCAAATTGTATGGTATGCAAATGTATCTCAATAAAGCTGTTTAAAAAAAGAAGAACCTAAGAGGAACTCTGGTTTTTCTTCTGAAGGAGTAAACCTACAGTGACAAATATAATAGATGGTTCTCCAAAATAACCTGCAGATTAAAATAAGGAGCTAAGAGTTACAAACCAATAAAATCATCCTTGTATATTAAATTCTAACTAGGAAAAATAAAGTTTTAAAGTTGGAAAGCAGAGTTCAATCCCAGTCTCTTCACCTTACAGACAAAAAAGGAAACCTCTTGCCCAAATTAATATAGTTATCAGTCTCCTAATTCTTGTCTCTCAAAGAAACCTAAATTATAATTGACAAGGCCTACTCTAAAGATCAGATATTGAAAACCTCAGTGTTACTCCCACCAGGTAGGCATTAGGATCAAAGGGGCAACAAAAAAATATTAAAGTAAACTTGGCTTCTGTTTCTTCTGACACAGTCCAGTAAATGAGAATGAACCACAGTCTGTTCTCTGTAATGTATTCACTCATTCAACATATATTACAGAGCACTCTGTACTAGAAATACACAACGTATAAGACTGCCACAATCTCTGCCAACACAGATACTAATGTTATAGAATAACTGCAGCTAATATCTATCTAGCCCTTGTTATGTGCTCAGCATCATGCTCAGCATTTGCCATGCATTACCTCATTTAGACCTGACAGCAACTCTAGAGAGATACTACTGTTCCCATTTTACAGGAGAAAACTGGATCAGAGAAGGTACCTTGCCTAAGATCATATCAGAAAAGATAAAACAAACTTTTAAAATTCAAGCCTCTCTAAAGTCCAGAGCCCTTTTAAGTATTCCACTACTCACATCCCACCTTCCCATCAACTGTTGCTTAAAAACAACAAACCATCTAAAGAGAAAGTTTGGTAAGATGTTGGCCTGCATTTAGTAATATAACACTCAAAACAGAGACAGGGCGTCAGAGAGGCCCTACTACAGAGATAATAAGGACCTCTACTTGAACTGGAGAATGTTAGATACTCCTTTACATCATTCTGGGAGCTCACTGTATTTTCTCCTTACAATGATCATTCCCCTTGAATGCAAAAATTTAAAAAACCCTTTCTACCAAGCATCTCCAAAATTGGTTTGAAAGTAAATTCATGTTCTGACAGGACTAATGGGGGTATTTTTAGAAGGAATTAAACCTAACTGTTTTGTGTTGACCCATCCAGTGATTCAAAACTACAGCCAAGTTTCTGAACAGTATCATCTGAAAACAGGAGTATCAACCATCTTAACGGTTTTAAATAATCCCATGTGTCCATTTACAATATTGTGACAGTTTAGAATACAGAATTTAAAGTTACCTATCTCGTTACCTAATTCCATCAATTATTATGAATTGTATATTCTCCAATCTTTTATATGCTTATTTTAGTAATTTTATAGTTAGTCTAAAATCCTACATTCTTTTTTTGTTTCTAATAATCATTTTTTTCAGATTCCTACAGTATCCTTAACTGTCAAGTTGACTCTTCACAACTCTGTAAATGAAGTATTATCAGCCCATATTATAGATAATTAAAACAAAGCTCAGAGATTCCATAACAGTCAAATTCACATGTTTGTGGTACCCCATACTATCAATACATACTATCAATAATTCAGCTGTCTTGGCCCCACAGGTAAAGGGAATGAATACCGTGGTGATGTACTTCACCTACCCATCATTAACACACAGACTGCCACACAAGAAGAATTTTTTTTCTGTGGGGCCACAGTGTTTTATTATGAAAATAGAATAAAAACTTCAAAAACAAAACGATCCTTTCTAATTTAACGAACAATTTGTTATTTTTTACTGTTTTCTGTGTTATATGCAAATAAATTGTCAATATTAATTGTAACAATAAGAGTATCAACAAGTAAGATTTTCAAGAACCAACTGCAGGGTTTTGCACAGGGGGCCACCCATCGTGTAACATGTATGCTGCAGCATGGCAGCATGCGCTGGCTGTGCACCACACGGCTCCCGAGGTAAGGAGATATGTGTGTTACATATGCTTCACGAGGCACGAGGCCCTGGGCTCAAAATTAGTGTGAGTTAAATGTAACTCCCATGGCAGTTAATGTGGTAAACCTCTGAACAATTTACAGGTGGTCAACATTCCAATGTTTCAAAGCCACTAGATCACCAGCACTAGGTTTCTCAAGAGTGGACTGGACCAAGAAGCTTTATTTATAGGAAGCGATCCAGAATAAATCCCTTTCACCTGTGCCTATTCCAGGACTGTAGCAGCCCCAACCCAGAATTGTGAGCCTCAGATATGTTCCTCCCCATCTCAATAAATTACAATGTCATCCTTCAAGGTACTCAGGCCAAACCTTGGAATGATTCTTGACACCTCTCACACACACACACACTGCAAATCCTTTTGGCTCTACCTTCAAAATATATTCAGAATTTGACCACTTTTCGCCTGTCTCCACCAATCCGCACTCTAGCCCAAGCCCCTGGATTTTTACAACAGCCCTCCTAGCTGGTCTCCCCACTTCCACCCTTTCTTGCTGCCCTGCAGTCTACTCTTAACGCAACAATCAGTGATTGTATTAAAACAGAGGATGCTGCAGCTCAGCTCAAACCCTCCCAACAGCCTCCTATCTCACCAAGCAACACCCAAAGTTCTTACACTGGCTCTCAGGGTTCTACTAGATGCATCCCCTTCTTCGCCCTCCTTATTTCATTCCCTCCTCCCCACCCCACTGAACTAGCTCCTTAAACCTCCCAGGCACAGGCATGCTTCCTCTGCCTAGAATGCTCTTCTCCAGGTATCCACATGGCTTGCACTCTTTCTTACCTTTGTCAGGTCTTTGTCCATGTCACCTTCTCAGTGAGACTTTTCTAACCACCCTTTTTAAAAATGCATGTCCTCCCCCTTACCCTCCTAACAACCTATTCCCCTTTCCTGCCTTATTTTTCTCCATAGCACTTATTACTATCTAACACTATATATAGCATCTATACATATACCATCTATATTCTACTTTGTTTACTGTGTCTCCCCCAACTAGAATAGAAGCCCCATGAGCACAGGATTTTGGCATGTTTTGTTTGCTGCTCTTATTCCCCAAGATTTAGAAAAGCAACTGGCAAAGAGAGCACATTCAGTAAATATTTGTTGAACATACAAATAAGCTAAGGAAGGCTATAGCTTGAACACAATGTAGACTTGAACCAAAGTTATATAAATCAGCACGTGATGGCAGAGACTCCAAACTTCCCAAAGCAAGGAGAAAACAACTGAAAACTGTTCCTAAAAGAAGTGGACCATAGATCAAGTAAAAATCACAGACTTTACTTTTTTTTTTTTTTTTTTGAGACAGAGTCTCACTTTGTTGCCCAGGCTAGAGTGAGTGCCGTGGCGTCAGCCTAACTCACAGCAACCTCAAACTCCTGGGCTTAAGCGATCCTACTGCCTCAGCCTCCCGAGTAGCTGGGACTACAGGCATGCGCCACCATGCCCGGCTAATTTTTTTCTATATATATTTTTAGTTGTCCAGATAATTTTTATTTCTATTTTTAGTAGAGACGAGGTCTCGCTCAGGCTGGTCTCGAATTCTTGACCTCGAGCGATCCACCCGCCTCGGCCTCCCAGAGGGCTAGGATTACAGGTGTGAGCCACCGTGCCCGGCCCAGACTTTACTTTTTAATATTGACTCTCCTACCTCCAAACTTGATCGACTGCCCAAACGTTTTCCATTTCTTCTATCTCTTAGGTTTGGGGAGGAGCGTGGAGAAAAAGAGCAGAATTATCTCCCACAATTTTAATTTTTAAATGACAGAAACCTATGTATGACTCCTTGTACTCTGATTTAGGACTGGAAACCAGTTTCAATCACAATGATTCAATTCATTTCTAACAGCAAGCTAGATATCATCACTTCCATGTCCCTCTGATACCTGACACCTGACATGTCCAAAATCCACTCACAGGCCAACTTAGGAAGGAAGTCCCTGTCTCTGTGAAAAGCACCAACACCTTCCCATTCGCCTGTCATCCTGGAGTCCTTCCTGGTCTCCAACATCTTTTTCACTGGAGAGGACAAACTCTACCACAGCTTTCTGAATTAAGTTGCTCTGTAACTTTGTACTCATTTCTCACAAAATTAAGTCCTACTATCCTAGGCCCTTCCTGATCTACCTCCGTCCTCCACAGTCAAACTTAACCTGTTCGATGATTGTCCACCAGTCCTATGAACTTCCTCCATATCACAGGTCCCTTTATCTAGAATATCATTCTGCCATCTTAACTAGGAGAAGAACTGATCATACAGTAAAGTAATGTTTCCCTTTTTAACAAACTTACAGTTTTCTGAAGTGGCTGCACCACTTTGCGTTCCCGCCAGAAACGTACGTAATAGGGTTCCAGTTTCTCTACATTTTCACCAATACTTGTCTTTTTGAGTATAGGCATTCTGGCAGATGTGAAATGGTATCTCACTGTAGTTTTGATTTGCTTTTCCCTAATGACTAAAGATGATAAGCATCTTTTTTTTTTTTTTGAGACAGTCTCACTCTGTTGCCCGGGCTAGAGTGCCGTGGCATCAGCCTAGCTCATAGCAACCTCAAACTCCTGGGTTCAAGCGATCCTACTGCCTCAGCCTCCTGAGTCACCGGGACTACAGGCATGCACCACCATGCCCGGCTAATTTTTCTATTTTTAGTAGAGACAGGGTCTCGCTCTTGCTCAGGCTGGTCTTGAACTCCTGACCTTGAGCGATCCTCCCACCTCCGCCTCCCAGAGTGCTAGGATTACAGGCGTGAGCCACCTTAGCCCGGCCGATGATAAGCATCTTTTTTTCTTTGAGACAGAATCTCGCTCTGTTGCCCTGGGTAGAATACAGTGGCATCATCATAACTCACTGCAATCTCCAACTCCTGAGCTCAAGTGATCCTCCTGCCTCAGCCTCCCAAGTGGCTGAGACTACAGGCGCACATGACGACGACCAGCTAATATTTCTATTTTTAGTTAGAGACAGGATCTCACTCTTGCTCAGGCTGGTCTTTAACTCCTGAGCTCAAGCAATCCTCCTGCCTCAGCCTCCCAGGGTGGTAGGATTACAGGCATGAGCCACCTCACCCAGTCTGGTAAGCATCTTTTCATGTGCTTATTGGCCTCAATTTTATTTGATACAGGACACAGAAAGGTTAGAAAAATTCTTTTCAATCAACCACTGGAAAATACCCTCCAAACAACTATTTGCCATCAAGCTGACTTATAAATCTCTACCTGTTCTATTATTACAGAACTAGCTTTTCCATATTAGGTATTTAATGCATGTTAGGTTATTCACTTAATACTGAAAGTGACAAACATCTTCATTTTACAGTGTGCTAATGTTTCCAAGAAAGGAAAAGTTGAAGTACTCCTAATTATTAATATGAAAGTCAAAGCACCTAGTTGAGAGGGTGCCTGTCACAAGGTCTCTGAAATTTACAATTCATATAAAGCCCACACAGTATCACTTCAACATAACTTAAGCAATCTTTAAGTAATTAATAAGTTTGAATTCTCAAGAGAAACACAATCCAAAAGGTGCTAGAAATCTGAAAGCCCTGTCTATATCAAACACATGTCAAGGTAATCTCTAAGTGCCAGTTTTATTCCAATATGTCAATTTTTCGTCCAAAATTTTATTTTTTCCTTACTAGACAACAAAACCTAGATTATGCTAAAGCTCTAATAAAAAAACATCTACAACCACCACCAGAATAAATTGTGATATAATCATACAATTAAACCCTACAGCAATAAAAGGGACTATGGGTACAGGTATCATGGATGAACCTCAAAAATACTATATTTAGAAAAATAAGCTTTACACAGAAGAGTACACACTGTGTGGTTTCATTTGCATGAAGCTCAAAAATAGGCAAAACTATCTACAGTGACAGAAGTCAGTAGAGGAAGGTGGATAGGGATTGACAGGGTAGGAGGGGAACTTCCTAGGGATGATGTAATGTTCTATATACTGACAGAAGGAGGGGTCACACAATGCATGTGTTTTTCAAAACTCAACAAACCGTAACATTTAAGATCCATGCACTGAAAAATAAAGTGTATAGAAGCAGATATTATAGAAATGGCTGTTTTTCCACATAACCTGTAAAAGAAATTACTGTAACACTGCTGATGATTCCTTCAATTCCTTCCTTACAACTCATAAACAATTTGGTTTCAGTGACACCACGCTGGTTTCCCTTCTAATCCTGGACTATTCTTTTGATAAATTTTCCTTCTCCACCCTCCCTTCATGTTTCTGTAAACTAATTATCGTCCCACATTTCTTTCCTATATACTCCCTGCATGATCTCTCCACCAGACTCCACCACCACAAACGGGCTGAAGATGACCACATCTCTCTATTAAACTCCGTATCTAAAACCCAGCTGCTACTAGGCACGACATATCAACACAAGCTCAACACTTACAAATCCTAAATTCTTCTTCCCCATCCCCACACCTGAAAAAAACTTGCCCTTCTTATCCTAGATTGAAATCATTCTTAAACATCTTCCCCTTGAGCAAGCTGCCGTGTCCCACAGAAAATGGAGACGATAATGGAGCCCACCTGGGCCGCTTACTATTCTAGTCCAACTGCATCTTATTGACCCTGCCCACACTACTCTGTGAGGATGAGAGATATATACGATGTTACCTCACACCCAGCTTGTAGAGAATAACTAACACTCACCAGAACCAACCACCTGCCAAAACTGCTAATCGCTTGACACACACCTCATTTAATCTGTACTAAAGCTGCCCTGAATGAAACTAAGCTCACAATAAATTAACTCGGCCAAGGTCACACAATTAAGGCAGCAAAAGCCAGGTTTTGAGCCCAAATCCTTCTGGGGCTCTAAGATCCCCCCATCTTTACAACACACAAGCTAGAGATTGTATACCATGGAGTTCTATTCAGCCACAAAAAACCAACGGTGATACAGCACCTCTTGTATTATCCTGGATAGAGCTGGAACCCATTCTACTAAGTGAAGTATCCCAAGAATGGAAAAATAAGCACCACATGTACTCATCATCAAATTGGTTTTAACTGATCAACACTTAAGTGCACATATAGTAATAACATTCACCGGGTGCTGGGCAGATGGGAGGGGGAAGAAGGGGATGGGTATATACACACCTAATGGGTGCAGTGTGCACCATGTGGGGGATGGACACGCTTGAAGCTCTGACTCGGGTGGGGCAAGGGCAACATACGTAACCTAAACATTTGTACCCTCATAATATGGTGAAATAAAAAAGAAAAAAAAAGAAAAAAGAAAAAAAAAAAAACTCCAATTGGTAGAATCTGAGTGAAATCGGAATACTTTTCAGAGCACCCAAATAATAGGCATCTGTCAACCATTTTACAGTTGGGAAAGTGTAATCTTGTTGCAGGTAACTTCCAGGCTTCGCGGACATATGAAGGAACCCGTTAAGTCTCCCAATCCGGGTCATACAGTCCCTCCCACCCAATGACTTCCGCAGGTGCCGTCATCCCCGCTCTCCAATCTCATGCTTAGGTGAGGTTGACTTTTGGACTGTGGCATGGGGTGACAAAGGGACGTTGGAAAGGCCGAGAGCCAGACCTCTTCAAAGAAAGAGGGAAAGAGCCAAACCTCGGACTCAAGATGGGTCACTTTCTGGACCCCACGAGCCATGCCTCTTAGACAAGCAACGATCCCGGGGGTCACCTTGACCCCTGCAGACAGACAGAACTTCCATAATGAGCCAGTCCCGGCAGGAGAGAAACTACACAAAGAGGAGTCTCAATGACCACAGCGAGCTGGTGTGGAGAGGCGGCGGGAAGTGCGAGGCGAACCGAAACGAACCGAACTGCAGGCAGAAGCCTCTCCGGGCTCCAACGCCGCGACTGCCTGGCGCGGGAGCTCGGGCAGCCACTCCTCCTGTCCAAGCTGGCACGGCGCGACCCGTACCTGCGGACTATAGGCGTCCGAAGCCCATGTTCCCACCAACTTCTGCGTGAAGCCACTAAACTTGTAATACATGACGGTCGGAGTCCGACTTTCCGCGTCCGCTGCCTCCGCGACCGCCCTAGAAAAGGACCCCGCCTCCTCGATTGTGGTCCCAAGGCTCAGCGCAAGGACCCTGCTCCAGGAGTTGGGCTGCCCAGAGATTGCCTGATTTAAAACATGTATTCTGACGCCACATCAGGGAACCAGAAGCCGATTTCTCAGGACCCCAAAATACAAAACTAGCTCTAAGTACAGAAAGCCCCTGTAGTGGGGCCTTTGGAAAATATGAAGTTCCGTCTTTCCCCCATTTCTATTTGGGCAGTGCCACGACGCCTTAAGGAACGCGCAAGCGCCCTACGGACTAAGCCCGAAGGCTGAGGCACTGCGGGAAGGTGGGGCGGGCTCTGGGCGGGACCTGAGAGGGGAGGGGCGGGGGAGGGGCGGGGGAGGGGCGGGGGAGGGGCGGGGGAGGGGCGGGGCTAGGTTGAGGTTGGGGCCAGGTGAGAACTTTACATGCGGAGACACCGGGTCCCGCGGGGCAGCTACTTGGTCCTTGGGTTGAAGGCTTCTCTTCCTTTATCAAACTTTACTTGCTGGTAGTCTCATTTCTTTTCTCCCCACCTTGATCACCTCTTGAAGCACCCCGGTCTTGCTCAGTGTGCCCAGGAATATGGACCGGTCGCCAGGCTTCCCCTGGCAACCTGGGACTGTGAGCAAGTAAGAAAATTTGGAAGCGCCGCCTGTTTAGTACCGAGGGCTGTTGTGGGTTTCGCCCCAATAATATAAAAGTAGCCTCCTGGGCTTTGTGCAGAGGAAATACACGTAGTGACCTAAACTTCAGGCACCTGGGTGTAAATGTTGCACAGTTTCTAAGAATTGGTTTTCATTCTCACCTGAGTTCTTTGGGAAGTGGTTACTCAATCTTTCTGGGCCTCTGCTCTTTGAGATAAATGAGGTGGGGGGAGGTGACTAGAAACACTTGCAAAATCTGGACCTTGAGCCTGAAGGATCTGGGACTACCACTTTCAGTTCTGGTAGTATTCATTTCAGGTAAATTTAAAGATGTCTTTTAAGGCTCCACTATGTGCAAGGTTATAGATGCATTTGTAATGCATTTATGAAACCATGTGGCAAACTGATGGATGATGCTAACTAACCTTTATATAACATTTTCTATAAACTCATTTAATCTTCACAACAATCCTATGAGGTAGGTACTATTATCATCTCCATTTTACAGTACAGGAAAATGAGGCCCAGAGAGGCTAAGTAACTTAGCTCAGCGATTAGCAGCAGAGCTAGTCATCGGGCTCAAGAGTCTGTACTCTTAAGCACTGTATTACAAGTAAATAGATATAAATCCATTCCAAGAAGAGGGGGATCCAGGCTGAGCACTCCAGAATGAGGGTGTACACCAGTGTCTTGTCTTTGGCAAGTCTAAACCCAACACCTCCAAGTATTCAGCACTGCCATATCTTAGAGAGTAAAGGTTTCAGCAGATTCATATAAGCTAATCCAAAGTTGCTGCTTTTACAAAGCAGCATTGTGATATAATGGAAAGAACCTGCGATTTGGGTTTGGGTCCCAATTTCTCCAAGGCTGAGTGATTTGGGACTAGTCATTTCCATTTTCTAAGCCTCACTTGCCAATTCTGTAAGGTAGGAATCATAATCATCATCATATCTTTCCTGACTAGTGTTCTGAGAATCAACAGTTCAGTAAGTTACAAAGCTTACACTATGTTAAGTTGGTGATCTTACCTTTGGGTCATTTCCCTTTTTCATAGTTGGCTGTACATAGGATTCTTAGTTACCATTTTTTCAACCAAATTTTTCTTGGTTACTGTAATCTAAACTAATTAAAAACTGGTATCCTTCCTACCAAGAAAGGGGAATGAACTTACTAGCAAATACTGAGTGGAAAGAAAAGCCTTTCATAGAGTTTAGATTGGAAAGAGAAATGAAATCATTTAGGACAGCTACCTGTCTCCACCCTACTGTCTTCTGGACATGTTTTGGAAGAAGAAAGCAGAGAATGTTCCCCAACTTTTAGCAGAACTAAGGTGTACCAGCTTCTTGAGGTATAAAGTGCCTGTCAACACTGGTTATTTTCTTAAAGTTCCTGCCATCTGATTTTAGATCCTGCAAGACATAAATTAAGAATCCCGAAAATGTTACAACAGCCGGGCTGTTCAGTGGGAGATAAAATGTCAGTAGCAGAGTGTGGGTTGGGATGTCACATGGAGTGGCTGATCATGGGAAGATTTTGTCTCATTTCCCAAATAAAAAGCAGCACACTCTGACAGTGCTAAGGCACCCTATTCTCATTCAGATTTGCATATCCCACCTAACATCAAAGATGTGATTTTTTTTTTATCATAATCCCTTCAGGTTGCTCCCCTGATCCTATTCTGAGGGAAAGTGACCGCAACTCAGAGTGCAGAAAAGCTTGCCAATCCCCAAGTGAGTGCCAGTGCCAGTCTGGCTCCAGGTGAATCAGAATGCTGCTGCTTCTCCATTTATGAGGGCTGTGTGCTAATGGCCTCTGGCAGGCCACTCTGTGAAAGCACTCAGGGAATGGATGGAAAAACCAATATAAATTTTAAATTGGGTTATACCAAATATAGATAGGAACTGCCTTGTGAAATAGTTCTTAATTTTTTAAATTCTCTAATTTTCCCCAAATTGACTTTTTAGCAAGACACTTAGTAGGTCTGGCAGATTTAAAATATGTAGGCCCTGTGGTAGCTGAGGTCATTGTGGACTCCTCCTTCTGATGCCTTCAAGCCTTTCCTGTCTTCAGGAGGGCTCATTTATCCCCTGGCTTTGGTGTCACCAGTTGGGAGCAGAAATATCAGTAATGAACATTGGTTCTGGGCTCATTTACCATAGGAAAAGTGCCTCCAGGACATAGGCCCTAAAAAGCCCTGCTTTCCCCCACTTTACTGTTTCTTTGCTGCCAAATCCACAAACTGAAGAACATTTTTAATCTGGGGGAGGATGATTATGCACATGCGTTTTGCCCATTCTAAGGTAGTTTCCCTGATAGAAAATGGAATATATATAGTGCAGTGTTATAGTGAAGTGTTATTGTTTTTTGTTTTGTTTTGTTTTGTTTTTGTGGCTTGTGTCTACTCTCTCTTTGGCAAAAAAAGAAGGTAGAGGAAATACATTTTCCCAACATTTAAAACTGCTAGTGATACCCTCGAGAAAAGCATCCCAAGTATTAATAAAATATTTAAAAAACAAAATGGAGAGCTAAACTCACTTTATAATACTCAGGATGATGAGTCGTGCAATTATAATTTTCATGTGGCAGAAATCTTGGGTGTTATCTCTTCCTGTTTTTGATAAATAAAGTTCTATCTGGTATGGAAATTTTAAGTTGGTCCTTAAAACTTGAAGTCTAGATTACATTGATATTGAAAACCAAACCTTTGTTATAGCATGGTGTTTTTACAGCAAAAGATTTGAGGGTCTGAGTTCTGCATTTCTTGGCCAAAGGAGGGGAGATGGCAGCTGGGATTGCAGTTGCTGGGACAGCTTTATTGCAGTTTAGGATAAACATATTGACATCAACTCCCTACTCTGACCTTCTCATTGTTGAATGTCAATACAGTGTGTGAAACTGTCTCACTTTTGCCTGCCTGCTTTTCGTTTTGTGCAAGTCAAAAGCACATCCACAGAGAATATGGATTTAACTCAAATTTGACACATCACATTTCATTTCACTGGTTAAGAAAGGCTGAGATATGACTCATAATTTATTTTAAATCATTTTAAATACACTTAATTATGCAAAGAAAAAAGTTGACATTCAGAACAAGATTCAGGCTATTTTACATTGACATCATCTATAAAAATACAGTACATACCATGTTGTCCTATGCATACAGTAAAAGGATTAGCAGTAGCCTTCTCCAGTTTTGGGGACAAAGGGTAGTTCCTAATCACTGGGATTCCCACTCTCTGCATCACATGTCTATAGTGTTGAAATATTTCACAGTGAGTATGTATGACTTCTATAAGCCAGTATTCACACACACAAATAACACAGAGTCCCCAAAAGACAAAAATTAGAATTTTTAAAATGTTTGCATGTACTTATACCCCAAACTACCAGTTAACTTAGAATATTCTTTAATCATCCCCATATAGATATGAGGATCTATTAAGTGACAATCTCCAAGTGCTAGGCCATGAGGAGGGTGACATGAGGGCCATTCTGCCCATTACAGCTAACACTGTAGTGGTTCTTCTTCACGGGCTGTTGGAGAAAAGAATGAATGAATGAACAAATGAGAACAAATGAACATCACCTCCACATATTGCTGTAAGAAATGAGCAACCACTCTGGATAGTTATTTACATGGGTGCCCTGACAGCCGTGGAAATTGATGACCAAGCGGAAAAGGAGCTAAAGAGCCATACACCTGGGTCTCTAAAATGTCAATTGGATCATTTTCCTTTGAGGTAGTAAAACTTTTTGTCTGTAGAAAAATCTACCTGGATCTATTCAATATTGAAACGTAGGTGCTCTATAGCCATTGAAAGTCAGTATGTCCAGATTCCAACCCTGCACTAGATTTGTGACCTTTGGCTAATTCTTTAACCTCTCTCAGCCACAGAATAAAAAAATTCAACTTAACAGGGTAATTGCAAAGATTAAATAAGGTGATATGTGCTGAAAAGGCTTAAAGAAAATATGTAAATACCTGGAAGTCTATATAGGAAATAATATTGAGTAAAAATGACAAAATTGGATCTATAGTCACTGATTTAACCAAAAATTAATTTAGCATGATGTGAAGCATTAGAATTTTAAGTGTATTGGAGTTTGTGTTTGTGTAAAGTTAGCTGGTTATAATAAAAATAATAAACCTAAAAATCTTTCCATTTCCTCAGTCCCCATCCCTTTCTCTTTTGCTTTTCTCTCTTCCTTTCTCTTTCCCCCAAGAGTAGTAAATGTTAGTTAAGGTCATAGGACAGCCAGACCAGAGCTGTCAGCTGGATTGGATCATGGTAGGAAAACAGCCACCAAAGATAAGGAATCTGTGTTGAAAGCCTGAAGGCCAAAGTGAGGAATCTGGTGTCCCATTAAAATAACAGCTGACCTTTTAGCATTGGCATTGAAACTCAAAAATCAGATCACTTCCAAATGCTAAATCCATAATTAACTTGCCTCTCCGTCCTCCTCAGATTCTTAAACAGTGGAAATTTGGCATTCCTTTCGTCTTCTGAAGAGGGTGACAGCTACATAGGCTACACTGACCAACCTAGGTTTGAATCCCAGCTCTTCCTACTGACAAGCACAGTTACCTTGGGCAAGTTACTTCCCCATTCTGGGTCTCAGAGGTGAAGTGAGGGCTCTAAATCACAGGATTATCTGTGTACTACCATGTAGCCAAGGTACCAGCACGTGTTCACTAGTGCCTGGGCACAACCTGCCAGGTGATTCTAAAATGGCTGACTTGGGGAGGAGGGCTGGGGAAATCAGCCTGCAAGAAATGGACCAGTCTATAGCCTGGGAAACAATGGCCATGAAAAAAAAAGGGCTAGGAGGAAGTTATAAATCTGCAGAATATATCTAATGGAAGGCAAATCTCCCCCTTAAAACAAAGGGAACTGGAGAGAGTATGACATTTCGAGAGCTACAACTGAGAAAAAGCTCAAGTCTGGGGCCCTTAGCTTGGCTGTGCCCTCCACGGACGTCCCCCACCGGTACTCTGGCCCAGGAGAGAAATGTGCTAAGGAGCCCATTCTAAATAACCCAAAGGTCTCAGCAAAAGACTAACAATGCTGAAGCTGGGCTTTCTGACAGTGGGGAGAGTGGAAGGAAGACAGGCTTGTTGGCGTTTCATCGTGTGATCCTCGCATCTTTTCCACCCTGCAAACTGCAAGGCTACCCCATCCTCTTCCCTAGCACTTCTGTATCCTCACAGCAGCCCACAGATGCGCATCAGAGAATGACTGCATCTATTATAATGTAAGCCGTGGTAAAGGTAAAAATCAAATTGAGGTGTTTGTGTGTTATCCCCCCGAGTAGAAGCAAGCACTCTGTGAACACACATAGCCTTGTTTCGGCACAGATGTCAGGAACGCAGAGCCTGTAAATCTGCCCAGGCAGTTCTGTTCTTGAATCATTAAGAACAACCGAGTGGGTGGAACAAGAACATGAAATTGCTGTGTGCACTCGTGTTTTGTTTATGGAGCAATCATTTCTAGACGTGTTTTCTTTTTTTATGAAGAATCTTTTCTATGTTTGCCTTTTAACACCCCACCTTCCTTCCTGTCCCCAGCTCTCCCACACCCACTAAAAAGAAACATCGAGAGCATCACAGAAATCTCTGCAAATTTAAAGAATAGGTTACTTTAAGTGTCTCTCTAAACCAATTCCGTTTACTCAGTCAAAATAAATGATTTAGTAATATGAATAACACAGGTAACAGTTGAATCTGAACATTGTGTTTTGTTTAAAAAGTTCAAAACAACAGCTCCTAAATCATAAAAATCACTTGTCTTTTTCCGCTGTCATTGTGCTATGAGGACCTTGTTAACCCAGTGAACTGAAAGTTCTTGTGATGCTAATTATCATCAGTATTTAATTAGTGGTTTATGCCACAAGATTCTTTACTTCACTGAGCCTCAGTTTCTTTATCTATAAAATGGGAATAATATCTACTTTGTGAGTGCCTAGCACATAGTAAACACTCATTAAACTGTAGCAGTTACTGTTATTACTAATAGTAGTACCGGCTGGGTGGACAGGATGGAGTAGGGTTTTGCCAAATCCTGTCACTCCTCTTCTCTGAAAAGCCCCAACCTTGGCACATAGCAGGCATCCAGTGATGGCTCTTAGACTTATCTTGGTGATAATAAACCCCAGTTAGTGCCCAGGCTTCCTGGACCCCCAGCAGTTTCCATCCACCTCCCCACCTGCCCAGCTGCTCCCTCCTCCGCCCCTAGAAGGGGTTTGTGTGTTAGCTCTGGTGCTGTGTTTACCATCTGGGTGGGTCTCACTCTATGGTTTTTTCTCCTGTTGTTTTTGGCTTCTCCTCATTGTCCTGCCTGGCACACAGCCCAGCCACATTCTCTGTGGCATATCACCGGCATGTCCCCCTGTTTTTGGCATCAAGCTTGCTGCTGGAAGCAGAACATGGTGGCATCAGGTGCTTTAAAACAGGGAGAGATTGCATTAAATTTTCTCTCTGGCAAATGAGCTTGGTTTTTAAAAAATGTTCCATGGAATGGATCTAATAACTCAGTTCCATGATAATTTCTTCTCTGCTTGCTCTAATTGCAAAGAATACTTCCAGAAACAATGGAGTATTACAGCTTTTCAATAGGCTAAAGAGACTGCATTTACATAGGGCTTTTATCCAGAGGAGGGCTTTTCAGACTTTACCCACAACACAGCCAGGTTCCAAGGAAACTTCCCCAGCAAGGCCAGGGCTGGTCCTGCAGAAGACCCAGGAGGCCGACTGGGTGTCATGAGTCTCCAAATCATGCCCTCCCCAGGGACATTCTTAGCAGTTTCCACGAGAGGTACTTTGCTTTTTGATTTGAAAGCCTGTCCAGCCAACATTCAGGTCTAGGACAAGATCTTAACTTGAAGAAAGGCCTACTTTCTTCAGGCTCTGGGACTGCCAGGGGCTGTCTGTCCCCAGCCAAGCACACTCTAGGAGCTGATCAAATTAGAAAACCGGGGGGAGAGGGGTGTGGGGGCACAGACTCTTGCAAGAGAGCTGTAATGCTGTCAATCAACTAGCGCTTAATTTCCGGTGGGTTGTAAAAGTGCCATTTATCCTGCAAGCTGCAGGGTGAGCAGCCCAGTAGGATTCTAAGTTAAATGATGCAGGAAGAACAATTCTTGGTGAGGATTTTGTGCCTCAATTAAAAACAAAGCAAAAAAAAAAGACCAAACCTATTTTTATATTGATTGCAAATATTGTAGAGAAGGAATCTCTTCCCCTTAAACTCCCTTGATGAAGCCACAGGTTGCCTGATAGGTCACAGGAGGCCTGGAACTACTCAACGCCCCTCCTGGGCACAAACGGAGAGTTGCTACTACACCCATATGGGGCTGGGCTCTGCAGGCTGCCCGGCCAAATTTTAGCCACTTTGGCACTGTCCTGCCAATAATGGGATGGTCCCCAGGGAAAATGGGTGAAGTCAGGTGCAGAAGGATCTGGGTGAATGGATCACCGGGCAGTTAGGAGCAGGGAGGGAGCAGTGGCCCTAGAACAGCAAAGCAGTTGGCAGAAGGAGGCCAGATATGGCTCTGCTGCTGTCGGACATTTGTACCTTCTCCTGGGCTTGCAGACTTCCCCTGATTTAGAAAATCATGGGGAACTGTTCATTTCTAAGAAGGGCCGCGCAAGAAAGAAACAACTTCATGTAACCCTGTAACTGGAGCATTGGTGGTGGGGTCTGTCATTTAAATTCCTTATAGGATACAAAAATGTTATTCAATAAGTACTACCAAGTTGCCATCCAATAAAAGGTTCCATGATGAGGATAATGTTCTATGTCTATGCGGGCCAATACAGTAGACCCTGGCCACATGTGGCTGTAGAGCACTTGGAATGTGGCTAGTGCAACTGAAGAACTTAATTTTTAATTTGATTTCATTTTCATTTAGATAGCCACATACAGCTAGTGGCTATCCTGGGTAACACAGGTTTAAGGGGATGAAGGTGTGAGGGAGAAAGCAGACTTAAGAGCAATGTCCCTATTTGTCCAAGTCTCCAAAGAAGGAAATCCAACTCATTTGCTAATGAATTCAGGCCACAGGAGTAAGATAATAATTTCAATTTGTATTAAAAAGTCTGTTAATTCCTGTCTAAATGTTGAACCACAATAGCGTCTCTTTTTCACAATTTCAGTGGGGAAAAGACCATTTTATGCTTCTGGAAAATAGAAGTGTCATTCTCATCACGTGGCCAGCATTAGTATCTCCATCTTCTAGCCACGCAGGGTCTTGCCTCTGTAGGCTTCTAATGTCATGCTATGATTTTTATAGCCAGAGGCAAAAGCAAGTTCTTCTGTTGCTAATGACAGGTCGGGTTTCCCACCCTGATTTAGACAAGCACTCCATCCAATAGTTCACTGCATTTCAACATTTCTTTTTGCAAAGCAGCAACTTAATCTTCTGAGAAATGTTTCATGTGTGGCTGACTGCTGTTCAACCAGCTCACATCGGTGGATGTGTCACCCCTAGGCCTGGGCAAATCCCCTGAACGAAGTGGCCTCTGCCCACAGATAGTGGGCACCAGGGAAGGGGCAGCACACAGCTGCCCCTGTGGAGCAGGCCCTGAATCCCTGGCCTCACCCCTTGCAAGGGCCAAAGATCAAGCAGAGAGGGCACAGGTAAGGGGGAACGAAGAGCAGGGCACAGGCTGGCAGCAGCAGGCCAAGTGCTTGGCAGCAGGGAAGGAAGAGGCGGATGAGGCTCTCTGGGTTAAAAACACACAACTAAAAGGTCCAGTAAGCCGGCAGCTGGGAGCCACATGTCTGAGCCAAACAATAAGCCTTTAAAACTCCACAATGCTCAAGCACAGCACAACAGCACTCTCTGAAGTCATAGCTCTGCCCTGGTCTTGTGAAAAGCACCAAGGACTCACCCTGCGGCAGCCGCTCCCAAGCAGCAGGGCAGGGGCAGGATGTCCCAGGCAGCTGGAGGTGCCGAAAGCAGGCAGACACCAGCTCAGCCTCTGCAGGCCTGGACAGGCAGCTCAGCCAGGCCTGCTGCATTGATACATGACCCTAATGAGCAGGATAAACAGCATTTGGGGCCATTTGCTGTGAAATGGACTGGAATATATGAGAAATCAGCCTTGTATGGGCAAAAACCACACACATCAGCAGAAAATAATGTGCTACAAAAGTTTAAACTGAAGACGTGCCATTCTGAGAGTGTGGAGGCGTTAATGCTTACGTAATTAATCATTTCATATTTGAAAACTGGGATTTTTTCCCCTTTAATTAATTAGCCAGTAGACTCGTTATAGTACATTTTTCATGTCAAAAAGGCAGTGGGTTCTAAGAGAAGGGGAGGCCACCGGGAAAAAGTGACAGCATGTTACAGTGTGCTGTGGAAAGTACAGGAACCACCGTTGTCCCTGCTCAAAAAAATCCCTGTGGAAGGTGCAGAAGCCCAGAACTGGGCAAAATCTATGGGACTTATCCAAGTCCCATGAATGCAAGACTTGCTGATGCTCACATTTTTCAGAACCTGCATTTAGGTCCTAACCAAGTGTTGTTGCCTGCTCGGCCAGTGTGTTTGTCTTTTACTAGAAAGAGGGTGCATGATGAGGGCTAAAGATTAAACTCCGAAGCCAACCATCTGGATTCCAGTCATGACTGCAACTTATCAATGCTGCACTTTAGGCAAGTCACTCTTAACCTCTTTGTGCCTCAGTTTCCTGCTCTGTACAATGCAGATAATGACAGTTCCTACCTCAGAGTTGTTGAGAGAAGAAAATAAAATAATGCATATAAATTGCTTAGATCCCTGGCACATGTTGAAGACTCAAAAATAGTAGGTTTTATTTCTAGAGGAGTTGCACTTCTTTGTGGAACAGAAGACCACCCTTGACTTTTTCTTCACAAAGCTCTGTGTGTGTGTGTATGTGTGTGTGTGTGTGTTTTAAAACATACCTAACAAAATTGACTATTTGAACCCTTTGTAAGTGTACAGGTCAGTGGCATTAAGCACATTCACACTGTTGTGCAACTGTCACCACCATCCATTTCCAGAAAGTTTTTATCTTCCCCAACTGAAACTCTGAAGCCATTAAACACCAACTGCCCATTTTTTTCCCCCGCCCCCAGCCCCTGGCAGCCAGCACTCTACTTTCTATATCCATGCATTTGTCTACTCTAGGAACTTCATATAAGAGGAATTATAATACTATTTGTCCTCTGTGGCTGGCTTACTTCACTTAGCGTAATGTTTCCAAGTTTCACCCATGTTGTAGCATGTATCAGAACTTCATTTCCTTTTAAGGCTGAATAACATTCTGTTGTATGTTTATACCACAGTCTGCTTTCCACTCACCTGTTGATAGACAGCTGGGTTGCTTCCATCTTTTGGCTACTGCGAGTAGTGCTGCGATGAACATGCATGTACAAATTATCTCCTCGAGGCCGGGCGCGGTGGCTCACGCCTGTAATCCTAGCACTCTGGGAGGCCGAGGCGGGTGGATTGCTTGAGGTCAGGAGTTCGAGACCAGCAAAAGCGAGACCCCGTCTCTACCAAAAATAGAAAGAAATTATCTGGCCAACTAAAATATATATAGAAAAAAAATTAGCCGGGCATGGTGGCGCATGCCTGTAGTCCCAGCTACTCGGGAGGCTGAGGCAGAAGGATTGCTTAAGCCCAGGAGTTTGAGGTTGCTGTGAGCTAGGCTGAAGCCACGGCACTCACTCTAGCCCGGGCAACAAAGCGAGACTCTGTCTCAAAAAAAAAAAAAAAAAAAAAAAAAACAAACAAATTATCTCCTCAAGTCTCTGCTTTCACGTCTTCTGGGTGAATTCTCCCATGTGGAATTGCTGGATTTTTTGAGGAATCACCATATCATTTTCCACAACTACTGCACCATTTTACATTCCCACCAGCAATGTACAAGGCTCTTCACCAACACTTATTTTCTGTTTGTTTGTTTGTTTGTTTGATGATAGCCAACCTGATAGGTGTGAAGTGGTATCTCATGGTGGTTTGACTTACATTTCCCTAGTGACTGGCGATGCTGAGCATCCTTTCATGTGCACACAGCTCTCTGACAGCGAGAGCAATGGGAAGAGCAGGGCAGAAATCCGTTGGGGCCGGGCGTGGGAACTGCCACGAGCAGGGAATACAAGCCCCCTATTCAGGGCCAGGACAGGCCAATCCTGAGAGTTCCCAAGGATGACTGCTGATTCAAAACTGGGGCAAGTCCAAGAAAAAGGAAGCTAGACAGAGAGAAGGAGCTGTTCTGAGTGAGCTGTTGAAACTATATAGATAGTCCAGAAAGGCAGAAGATGCTCATATTTGTGTTCCAGGTGGAAGGATGATGCCCTCCCAGGACATTTGGGGGCCTGGCCTCCCTCTGCAGCTCTGAGTGGGCCCAGGCAGCTGGCTCCTCACAGCCTCTGCAGGGGGAAGAGAGATAGGAGCCCCTTCCCACACACACCCTCCACCAGAAGCTCCAGACTTCGTCCTGGGCCCCGCAGGAAGCAGACGAGGATGAGAAAAGGCCACTGAGCTGTCCCGCTGTGAGGCTCCATCCTCGATCCTTTCTCCAACCGTGCCACGTCGCTAGTACTGCACCCTGCCTCCTGCTGCTAGTTTTCTATAGCTACCTGAAATTAACTTGTTTATTTCTTTGCTTACCTTTTAATTGTCCCTCTCCCTCTCTGGGTGGTCAGCTCATGCAAGGAGAGACTTTGTCTCGTTTGCCTGGCACAGAGCAGGAGCTCAGTAAATATTTGTTGAGCAAATGGATGAACTGTTTCCGATACGTTTCCTCCCTACGAGCTCTGGTCTTCCTCTTCTCTCAGTCGTGGGGCTGGAACCTCTGACTTCTCTCTCTTCTCCAACTCTACCACCACTTCACCTCACACTCAGTTTTTTCATGGAAATGTCTCTCCTTTCTTTTTTTTTTTTTTTCCTGAGACAGAGTCTCATGCTGTTGCCCGGGCTAGAGTGCCTTGGCGTCAGCCTAGCTCACAGCAACCTCAAACTCCTGGGCTGAAGCAATCCTACTGCCTCAGCCTCCCGAGTAGCTGGGACTACAGATATGTGCCAACATGCCCGGCTAATTTTTTCTATATATTTTTAGTTGTCTGGCTAATTTCTTTCTATTTTTAGTAGGGACGGAGGTCTCACTCTTGCTCAGGCTGGTCTTGAACTCCTGACCTCAAGAGATCCTCTCGCCTCAGCCTCTCAGAGTGCTAAAATTATAGGCGTGAGCCACCGTGCCCGGCCGAAATGCCTCTCCTAATCTCTTCCTTCTCTGGATGCTGGCCCTCAGCCCTGGGCCAGTTACAGTGGCCAAGACTTCAGTCTCTTCCTCTCCAATTTACTGCAAAACTTTTTCTGCAAATACTGTTTTACCACATCTTCCCCTAGTCAAGAATCTGTACCCACTCACCCAGTTCTGATGCGTCAGCGTCTATGGAAGCTAAAGCCTTAAAAAGGTATAAACTCTTTGACCCAGAAATTCCACTTCTATGAATTTGTGTTATGAAATAATCATAATTATATCCAAAGATGTATCTTCAAAGGTACGCATTGTGGTGAAAATAGGCAATTGGATAAATAAATTATGATACATCTGCAAAATGAAATACTTAGAACCTATTACAATGTCATGCTGTAGAATTCTTGACACTGGAAGATGTTATTAATGTACTGTTACATTTTATTTAAAACAGAAGTATTAGTTAAGATACATTTTTTTGGTTGTTTGTTTTTGAGACAGGGTCTCCCTCTGTCACCCAGGCTAGAGTGCAGTGGCATCTTCATAACTCCCTTCAACCTCAAACTCCTGGGCTCAAGTGATCCTCCCACCTCAGCCTCCCAAGTAACTGGGACAACAGGTGCACACCACCTCACCTGACTAATTTTTGTGTTTTTTGTAAAGATGGAGTCTTGCTATGTTGCTCAGGCTGTTCTTGAACTCCTGGCCTCAAGCAATCCTCCCACCTCAGCCTCCTAAAGTGCTAGGATCACAGGCGTGAGCCACCACACGCAGCCAAGGCACACTTTTGGATGCTAAAACAAAAGTCAAAATGATAGTGGCTTAAATAAGATAGGAGTTCATGGAATCTAGGGCTGATGAGGGGTCCACAGGGTCAGGGACCCAGGCTCCTTCTCTCTTGTGGCTCCATCATCCACCTACGATGGCTGCTCCAAGCTCGTGTCATCACAGCTGTAGGGGGACAGGGAGATGTGGGTGTAGGGAACATACCCCCATCCTTTAAGGGAATGAGCCAAAATTTGCACACATCACTTTTGCTCACATTCATTAGCCGGAAATTAATCACAGAGCCATGCCTCAGTGTGAGGGAGATGAGAAAATGGATCGTATGCCCACTGAAAGCAAGGAGCTTTGATGCCTAAAGGACCAGGGAGAGTGCGTGTGGGCATAACATAGCACACGGCAGAGCACACGTACACCATGGTGTACACCAAAAGTTTTAGCTGTGATGATCTCTAAATGCTGATTTTTATATTTTGTTTGTGCTTTTCTGTACAAATTCTCTAATGAACATGTATTACTTTTGAAGTCAAGGCAAAAAACGTTACCACATTTCCTGTCTAATTAGTCGAGTTTCCCTGAGATTCTATCTCATTTCCTGCCAGGCCAGTGTCCATTGCAGGACCAGCACAGCCCTGGCTCATTTCGCCTCAAGGCCTTTTAATTACACTGTCCCCAGGGTCCCAGTGCTGCCTGACCTCCTCCCCCAACATTGCCATTCAATTCTCCTCCTTCTTCAGAGTCACTTCAGGATCAAGAGGTTCCCCAACTGTCTCAGGCTTGGGCAATCTTGTTTTCAAAGCGCCTACATCACATCCATGTGCACACAGTTGCCCCCCCCTTTTTTTCTTTTTTAGAGACGGGGTTTAGAGGGGTCTTGCTATGTTGCCCGGGCTGCTCTCGAACTCCTGGCCTCAAGCGATCCTCTTGCCTTAGCCTCCCAAAGTGCTGGGATTACAGGCATGAGCCACAGAGTTCAGCCAGTGCTGCATCTTTGTTAAGCCCTCTGCGGTCCCCCCATCATGTCTTGTGTGAACTTCAACAAGACTAGAAGTGGCCGGAAAGCAGGCGGATATCTTACACTGCTGTGGTCTTCCCTTCAGCCCCCAGGGCCAGCTGTTTCTGAACAGAGTATGACAGAGCCACAGTCAAGAGTTATTTCTGCCCTGCCTTTGTCAAAGAGGATGCAAGAGAGCAGTGGAGGAGTTTCAGCTCAAAGATTTATGGGTTGCATCTCTTGGTATGTGTTCCTTGAGCCTATTAACTTATAAAGTTAAATATAATTACAAATGTTACCAAGATTGCTTTATAAAAATATTTTTCTTTTTACAAAAGCAACACTTATTATAGAAATATTGAAAAATACAGAAAAACATAAAACCAAAATCAAAACATCTATAATTCCACCCCCTTATCCTCCCTTTTCATGGAACATATACAGTAAATAAAATAGGAGTAGAAAAGATCCTCCCAACATCCCAGAGCTGAACTCTAAATTGATAATTTGGCACAAACATGGCTAGATTTTTGTTTCTATAGTTATTCTAAACGTAATACCTCTCCATATTACTATCTCTATCACCTACATAGTACCTACACATAGCATCTATAGAGTATCTGTGTCTATATGGATACAGACAGATAGATACTTTTTTACCAAAGTAAAATGATGTTATAGTGTTCTACAACTGTTTCCTTAACGATATTTACATGTCATCAAGTCTTGCTGTCTTTACACACACATACGTGCATGCACACCCTCGCCTTATCAATATATACCCCATTTGTGTGTGACATGATTTATTTAACCAGGACCCTACTGACGAACAACTGTTTTCCACTTTTTCTCATAAACAGTGGTAAAATGAATAGCTTTGCACATGTGCCTTTTACATACTTATACTAGAAGTGAGATTGCTGGGTTGATAAAGATGCACATTTAAATTTTGTTAGACACTGTCCTTACCTTTCAAAAAAGCTACAGCCACTTCCCCGGCCCACCTCCGGCTCTGTGGAAGGGGCGTGGGCCGCAGTGAGGAGCCCAGCCCGGGTCCCACTCTGGTGGCCATGCTGCCTGCTTGGCCTCACTGAGCCACATTTCCCAGGCAGGAGTGAGGAGGTCAGAACCTACAGCAAAGGTCGCTGTGAGTGGTACGTAGAAGAATCCATCTCAAAGACGTAATGCAATGCCTGGGATACAGTGGGCATGTCACAAAGTCAGCTGCCATGATTATCTCTTAAATTTTAACTAATCTGATAGGCAAAAAATTATATTTTATTGTTGTTTTAATTTGCATTTCTTGAATCACTAAGATGATTACAGCAACTTCTCCTACGATGTTGCTGGCTTCCCAATGATGTATTATTCATTTGGCCAATAGGCCAGTCTCATCACAGAGCTCTGCAGAGCCTCCTCGTGTGGGCCTGTGCCCAGACTGCCCTAGAAAGGACCCATACAGCTGCAGCTGTGCCTCCAGGGGGCCTTGTTTACTAGCCAGACCACCCTCAGAGCCACACTGTGGCTGGACTTAGAGTGCAGGGACACTGGAAGTAGTCAGGGTCAGAGAGGCTCAGTTTTCTAGGGGACTGGGAACCTCAGGGAGGATGTCAGGAGGCCTGGGGACTTGCACCTACCCTTGATGAAGCCATTGCCCAGTTCAGCTATTGGTAGGGTTGGCAGACTTAGCAAATAGTAATACAGCACACTCTGTTAAATTTGAAGTCAAGCTGGGTGCAGTGGTGCACAACTGTAATCCCAGCTACCAGGGAGGCTGAAGTGGGAGGAAGATTACTTGAGCCCAGGAGTTCAAGACCAGGCTGGGCAACATAGTGAGACCTTGTCTCCAATGAATAAATAAATAAGTAAATTTGAAGCCAGATAAACAGCAAATAACTTTTCAGTACAAGTATATCCCAAATATTCATCAGTCTAAGTGTCCATCAACAGAGGATTGGATAAAGAAAATGTGGTATATTTACACATGGAATATTATTCAGCTGTAAAAAGAATGAAATCATGTCTTTTGCAGCAACGTGGATGGAACTGGAGGCCATTATCTTAAGTGAAACAACTCAAACACAGACAAATACTGCACATTCTCACTTGTAAGTGGAAGCTAAATAATGTGCACACATGGAGGCAAAGGGACAATGGGGACTGAGAGGGCAGTGAGGGGCTGGATGATGGGAGGTTGCCCATTGGATACAGTGTGTGTTATATGCACTGAAGGCCCTGACTTCACCACAATGCAATATATCAATGTAGCAAAATTGGCTGGGCATGGTGGTGTGCACCTGTAGTCCCAGCTACTCTGGAGGCTGAAGCAGGAGGATTGCTTGAGCCCAGGAGTTGGAGGTTACACTGAGCTACAATCAGGTCACTGTACTCCAACCTGGGTGACAGAATGAGATTCCATCTCTTAAAAAAAAAAAGGAGCAAAATTGCATTTGTACCCATGAATCTATACAAATAAAAAATAGTTGGGGCAGGGCGTGGTGGCTCACGCCTGTAATCCTAGCACTCTGGGAGCCTGAGGCGGGAGGATTGCTTGAGGCCAGGAGTTTGAGACCAGATTGAGCAAGAGTGAGACCCCGTCTCTACAAAAAAAAAAAAAAAAGAAAGAAAGAAAGAAAGAAAGAAATTAGTTGGACAACTAAAAATATATAGAAAAAATTAGCCAGATGTGGTGGCGCACTCCTGTAGTCCCAGCTACCTGGGAGGCTGAGGCAGTAGGATTGCTTGAGCCCAGGAGTTTGAGGTTGCTGTGAGCTAGGCTGACACCATGGCACTCTAGCCCGGGCAACAGAGCAAGATTCTGTCTCCAAAATAAATAAATAGTTGGGAAAAAAATTTTTTTTAAAAATACAAATTTACCCTTCTGTAGAGGTTGTACTAATTTACATTCCCAACAGCGTATAAGTGTTCTGTTTTCACCACATCCTCGCCAGCATCTATTGTTTTTTGACTTTTTAATAATGGCTATATTCTGACAGGGGTAAGGTGGTATGTCATTGCGGTTTTGATTTGCATTTCCCTGATGATTAGTGATGTTGAGCATTTTTTTCATATGTTCATTGGCCATTTGTCTATCTTCTTTTGAAAAATGTCTGTTCATGTCTTTTGCCCACTTTTTAATGGGGTCCCACTGGCATTTTGATTTGAGTTAACTAATATTCTCCCCCTTCTCTCACCGCTCACTTGTCACAATCTTTATACAGATATCAATTTCCAGTCACAGCGCATCAGGATCCATCTCTGATCATTAATGGTCTCTTCACAAAAGAAAACAAATCTCAATCATTATAAATGCATCAAGTTCATTTTGTTAGGATGAACCTTTTTCCCTTTTATTTTCTTGTGATGAATTTTGTTTCATCTGACTATTTTCAGACAATGCATACCCCATATCTGTGTTCATTCTTTGGTTCTTGAGTTAGGCCCATGAAGAAAAAGGCCATCAAACCAGCTGTCATAAGTGACAAGACCCTTCTGAGTGTGAAGAACTCAAGGGAACTGCCAGGCTCCATGGCAGCAGAACACCACCCCTTAGGGTCCATGATGAAAAAATAGCTGGTCCCTGCCAGTTGTCCCTGGGGCTACTCCCAGGTGCAAATGCAGATTAACAATCCTCCCCAAGACATCCCAGTTTGGGTGGATAAGGGTTTGTAGATTAAACCAGAAAGCTTGCAACCCAAAGGCAGCAGAGTCACCTCTCCTGTCTAGTTTCTTGAAAAGAAAGAGAAAGAATGGGGAAAATTTCTTTTCACTCATTCATCCTACAAATTCTTGTTGCATGTCTAGTATGGGCC
Source organism: Lemur catta (assembly GCF_020740605.2). Taxonomy (NCBI): domain Eukaryota; kingdom Metazoa; phylum Chordata; class Mammalia; order Primates; family Lemuridae; genus Lemur; species Lemur catta. Next base: position 31,289,170 of record NC_059131.1, read on the forward strand.
AGGTACTGTGCCAAGCACCCACTCAGAGATGAAAGGTGAATTTTTTTCCCCAGGAGGAATAAAATGCACGATGCCTGGGATGCTATCTGGTCAGCTCTGAAATGGAACAAGTAAGAGGTGAGGAGGAAAAAGACAGAAAGGGGAAGAGGGAGTGAATAATCCCCACCCACGAGAAATATGGAGACCACAGCTCACTGCCAGGGGGCTGACCAGTACCTGCTGTCTCATTCCATCTAAAACCTTAAGGAACACAGTGTTTCCATAAATAAGCATCACACACTCACACATACACACTCCAGAATGTTCTGCTCGCCTGCCACATACAGTGGGGAATGAGTACATTTTTGTTTACTTTGGCAAATCTAGAGTCTCATCACTAGCTCTGCCTGGCAGACGCTGGGCCCTGCCATGCATATGTCCCTAGTGTGGGGGCAGGGGGAAGGGGAGGCCAGCCCACTAAGGCAGCCAGAGCTCAGGACTGGGGTCCCCTGCTAGCTGTTCCCTGACTATCCACCATTCTGCCCTTCGAATGCACAATCTGTCTTGCAAAAGCAATCAGCATTTCATTTTCAGGGGATAAGCACCAAGTGCAAAATATTTACCAACTGGAAGTTAAGCTTTGGCACCAAATTGGTTGCCACCTCAGCACATCAAATTCAGTGAGCTGTCTCCTCGTCTTGGCTGTGCTTGTAATCATCAGCGGCTCGGCCTGATCTCTAGGTGAGGGAGTTGGAGGGAGAGCGAGAGGGGCGTTTGGTAGGATGCGCTGTTGGCAGACTGTTGACTCAGATCATCCCCTGAGCAGCAGAGGAATGGCTGGCTCTTCCTCCACTAAAGATTTCGCTGTCCCCACCCCCCGCCCCCCACACGCACACTCTGAGAGCGGCAGGAGACCACTCTGCTCTGACAACTTTCTCTGCCACTGACATTATCTCCTAATTATCTTCTCAGCAGTGATGGCCTGGTACCAGTCCTCAACTTGTGCAAATGATTATAGTACCCGATCTGACTGGGAGGAAAGGAAATTCTGCAGTTCTTTGAGCTTTTCGGGGCTGTTACCATTTTCCCAAAGGGCCTAAATGTTATAATATTCACAACAATCAGAAGGGAAGAAACACACACATTACTTTAAAAGACTATTACTCAGAAAACAACACGTTTTTCAGCCAGACGACTACATTGACCTAAGAGGGTAACTCTCGTCCTCAGCAGAGCTTCCAAGAACCAGAGCAATTAAGTAAATGGCCTGAAACAGAACCGAAGGATGGCAGACCCATGTGTGTTTCATGACGTACACTCTGGGTGGATGCACCACAGTCTTCAAAAATGATTTTTTAAAGAACAAATTAGTTTTCCCAACAGCCTTGCGGTGTGCGGCTCCAGTCTATAGCACACTTTGCTGGGGAAGAGGCCAGTTTGGTCTGGAAATGAAGGTTGACTTCACTGAGCCTGTCACTGTGTGTCGGTCCTTAGGGATGGAAGATTAGAAGTCGCACCCCGGCTGGACGGCTGGACGTGGTGGCTCACGCCTGTAATCCTAGCACTCTGGGAGGCCGAGGCGGGTGGATCACTCGAGGTCAGGAGTTCAAGACCAGCCTGAGCGAGACCCCGTCTCTACTAAAAAAAAATAGAAACAAATTATCTGGACAACTAAAAATGTATATAGAAAAAATTAGCCGGGCATGATGGCGCATGCCTGTAGTCCCAGCTACTCAGGAGGCTGAGGCAGGAGGATCACTGAAGCCCAGGAGTTTGAGGTTGCTGTGAGCTAGGCTGACACCACAGCACTCACTCTAGCCGGGGCAACAAAGTGAGACTCTGTCTCAAAAAAAAAAAAAAAAAAAAGAAGTCGCACCCCAAGCCCCCTCCCCAGCCTCAAGCGCTTTCTTCCACTGGTCTCTGGTCACTTCTTGGTGACCTAAGCCAGTTTCTGGTGGGCTAACCCTTCTCCACCACCAGTGTGGAGCCCATTGGTCAGACAAATACGGCCTGACTCCCACCCCGCCCTTGCCCTGTTCCCTGGGAGGTAAAAAAACAAAACAAAACAGATAAACAGGGTCTGAAACTGCTAATGCTTGGTTGGCTTCCTTTGGTTGCATGAACACAGAATCCTGGCTGGCCGTGCTGGTGGTGTAAGGGGGAAACTGACCAAGGGCTGTGAATGGACCAATGCTTCCACACGAATGGAAAAGCCACCCTAGGGTCTGCAGGCCTGACACCTTGGCATAAGGACCACACATGGAGTTACACTGCAGGTCAGTAAGCCGGCCCCCAGCCCCTTTCCTCCCTGGGGACTCTCTGAAGACAGCCTTGGTGAAGGGCAAAAGCCTGAGAATTTGGCACAATGCACACGGCAGCAGTTTTCAGTTCTTGAATAAATGAACAACAGCTTTTAGAGCTCCAGACTGGAGCAGCCGTGTGGGTTTACTATACCTGGGATCGGGGGTGGAGCTCCAGTTGTGGTTTGACTCTGAATCTACTGGGAAGTTGTCTAAAATCCACCTAGTTCTTTGGAGCTGTTTTCTTTCATTTTGCAAAAACAAAGTTATTAGAGCAACCTCCTTAGTCGTCAGCTTACTGGTCATTAAACTCCACAATGGATCAGACAAAAGGTGCTGTCTAACTTAAAAAAAAAACATCATTAATGATTCTGTTACCGGCTTTATGAGAGGAAATGTGGGAGAGAGGTATGCTGCAGCACTCCAGCTGAAATGCTCGCTTCCCTTCCACGCGTGCAGCAGCCTCTCCAAGCCTTTCCTCTCCCCCTCCTGCCCACCTGCCTCCCCCCGGCTCTGCGGGGTGCCAGCCGGGCCAGTTCCTGGGTGTGGTCGTCAGCGTCAGCGAGGCTGATGCTGCCACTCCAAGGAAGCTGGGCCCCGTGCCAAGAGTCATTTGTAGCTTCAGGCCTCCACTGTTTCTTGTAAATAATTGGGGAATAGATGCCTCCCCAGTGAGGAAAGAAACGAAGATTTGCTGGCCAGTTACAAAGCGTCAAACAGTAGCAGAGAGAAACTACAATCCTGGTAAAGAAATAAAGTATTTGTCATCACCCAGGATGTGCAAGACTGAGCCTGGCGCTGAAGATGCCAAAATGAAATGTTGCCAGTGCTGCCTTTGAGACGCTGCTCGGAGACCCAGTCCTTACCCTCAAGGAACGCACAGCCTCAGACTGAGGAGAGGTCACCATCGACCCGCTGGGACAGGAGGCCGAGCCCGGGGCTGGGAGCTGCAGAGGGGGCCCTTCCAAAGGCAGGGACTGGGGAAGGATGGAGGCTCAGGCGTCTGAGCAGGACTAAGATGCCTAAGATTTCAGCAGGAGGAAGGAGGTGACAAGGGCAGGTGATGTATAAAGTCACAGTGTCAGCCAAGTGCAGGAGGGTTTCAAGGTGTCAGGGAAGAATAACCCCCACAGGACCTGCGTAACAAAGACAAGAGAAAAGCAAACATAGGTTTATTAATATGTATCGTTCATGTGTACATGGGAGACACCCAGGAAATGAGTAGTTCTCAAAGAGGTGGCCTTCAACTCCAGCTTATATAGCATCTTCTCAAAGAACAGTACGTTTTTAGAGAGGTGACAAGGCAAAGGCAAAGGACTTTGAGTCTCTAGGGGCAGCAACTTGGGGGAAGCCAAATAAATGGCAAATAAAGGTGAGCTAGTAAGGCTTGTTAATGTAGATTCTTCTGGTACCATCCCAGGTCGATAAGCATCCAAAGTTGTCTTCGGTGGGTGACCTCTGTCCTCCCTGGTAGAAGGGGGAGCAAGACACCTTTTGTCTCCATAAATCTAAGTCCTGCTTTTAGGCAAACAGAGCAAGGGCAGAGGGCTTTCGTGCATCTGCGTTTTCTTGTCTCCAGCTCAACAGTCCTCCATACTTCCGGGCTGCATGTTCTGGTCTCCCATAGAGGAAGCCAGCAGGGGGGCAGCGGGGGTCCGGAGAGATGGGCTGTGTCTCCAGCTGAGCCACTCGGGGAGGGTCCTGGAAGCCACACTGCAGGGTCTGCAGCTGATTCTGCTGCAGCGGGCAGCAATGGGGAGTTTGGGAGTGGGAAGGCCTCCGTCAGATCACTCTTCCTTCCTCTGGCGCCAGCCTCCCTCCCGTTCTTGGTGGGGCCTTCTCACCTTCCAGGTGTGAGGGGGCAGGTAGGGAGGAAGAGATGCTGGCCCTGCCTCTAGCTCTTGCGAGCGTTCAGGGGAAGCAGAGATGAGGGTTTGCACATCTGCGTCAGTCCTGACTCTGATCACACTGCCCCATTTTGTGACACCAGGCCAGTCCCCCTCTGGTCAAATGCCAGAGATGGCTCCCAATGATTATGACAATTAAAATAATCCCCCTCACATTTCCACCCACCTGACTGCCTTGGGTAACAATAACATGTGCACATGGCTGTCTCCCCAGAGGACTGTCCTTGCCTTGACAGCAGGTATTATTTTTGTCTTCAGCTTAGCATCTCCTCAAGTTTAGCATGATACCTTGTATGTTTCAAGCACTGACATACATCTGTGAGTGCACATATAGTACCATACTGTTTATTTTCCTACTTTACAAGGAAACTGATTATTATTATTATTATTATTATTATTATTTTGAGACAGGGTCTTGCTCTGTTGCCTGGGCTAGAGTGCAGTGACGTTATCATAGCTCACTGCAACCTCAAACTCCTGGGCTCAAACGATCCTCCTGCCTCAGCCTCCAGAGTAGCTGAGACTACAGGTGTGTGCCACCACACTCAGCTAATATTTTTTGTAGAGACATGGTCTTGCTATTGCCCAAGCTTGAACTCCTGGCCTCAAGCAATCCTTCTACCTTTTCCTCTCAAAGTGCTAGGATTACAGGTGTGAGCCACTGCACATGGCTCAAAACTCATTATTGTTTAAGTTCCACAGTCAGAGCAGTAGCAATCCTCATGCCAATAAAAATTGTTCCTGGTTCTTCCATTTAGTCACCTTAATTTTTACTTAACACTTCGAGCATTAGGAAATCTAGCAGAGCACCAATGTCTGCAACTGTTCTTATCCACTAATACAACAACTGCAAAATCCCTAAGAGGATTTAAAAATATTTATCCAAGCTCATACTTGCCAATGCCGAAAAAAATACATAAATAGATAGGGCTGAAGCTAGATCCCAACACTGGAAGATCGTAGCTGTTGCAGCTCCAGCAAAGCCATTTTCAAAAGCACCAACTTCCATCTGGGACCTGCATCCAGGCTTCCCCTTGCAGCCAGGTGTGTGCACAGGAATAAATCAAGGCTTGTGTTTAAGACTATCGAAGCCTGCACAGCCTTTGGGGTTTCAGAAAACATATGGCCCCGAAATAGCTTGTGGTTGGCATGGAATTGGGAGAATGTAACATCTTTCTATTTCTAATATGAAATTTATGAGGACCAGAGTTCGCCTGGGGTGGGTCCCTGGAGGACTGGGTCAATTCTCTGAATCCGACTCACAAGATGTGCTAGGTGGGAGATGAAAAAGAATTCTCAACACAAAGATTAGAATTGTTTTAAAGAAAAAAAGTTTATTTTACTTCCTAGGGGTGGGCAGGGCGCAGCACAAGTGAAAGAAAAGAGAAGGGCCGGCAGAGAGGACGAGGGGTTTGGGGTTTTTATGGGGACAAAGACAAAGCAGCTGTGAAATGGCTGTGTCTATTTTTCCTTTTTTTTTCTCTTCTCTGTGAAGCTGGCTCATAAGGGTCCTTGGAATGTGATCTGTCGAGAGTGGGAGCTGGGGGGGGCGGGTAGTTTGCACCCCTGCTGTCCACTGGGGGCTCTTCAAGGTTGTTAAATTCTTAAAGAGAACAAGTTAAGCCACACAGGTAATCAAACAAAGGGGCAATTGTGCTGTGATCTTTCCCTTCAAAGGGGCAATTATGTGCTGTGCGTTTTCTCTTTTTTTTCCTCTGTTAGACAGTTTATTTTTCTCTCTGTTAGATAATTTATTAGCAAGGCCATCCTTTCAAGATGGACAAGGATTGGTGCCAAAGAACGAACTAGACAGGCAGTACCTGATAGCAGAGTTCAGCAATGGTCTTGAAGTTGAGAGGCCCCGTTCCTGGCTCCACCACCACCAGCCATGTGACACTGGGCAAGTCACTTAACCTCCCAAGCCTTGCCCATGTGGAATGATATTACCTGCCTTGCTTACTGCTTGTGACAGCCAACTAAGTTAACATATACAGATGTGTGTATTAAACCATAAATCGGGCCGGGTGTGGTGGCTCATACTTGTAATCCTAGCATTCTGGGAGGCTGAGGCGGGAGGTTTGCTTGAGGTCAGGAGTTTAAGACCAGCCTAAGCAAGAGTGAGAACCCATCTCTACTAAAAATAGAAAACATTATCTGGGCAAGGTGGCGTGCACCTGTAGTCCCAACTATTTAGGAGGCTGAGGCAGAAGGATCACTTGAGCCCAGGAGTTTGAGGTTGCTGTGAGCTAGGCTGATGCCACGGCACTCTAGCCTGGGAAACAGAGTGAGACTCTGTCTCAAAAAATAAATAAATAAATAAAAATAAACCATAAATCACTGTGCAAATTGAACTATCAATTATCGGTGATGCCAGGGATGAAGGGGCCATCCCCTTCCTGAGCCCCTGTTACACACGGAGACCGACAGCAGGTTGACTCCATGAGGAAGTGATTGTTGGGTGATATCACCACTCCCGCTCAGACTGTTCCCAAAGGAGATCCAGAGAGTTGTGTTTCTTTTTGTCAACAGTGAATTGACGCCCTAAGAATAAATTTGTTGTACATCTATTGTTCTTTAAAAAATAAAGCAATTTATATTCACTACAGAAAAAAAATGAGAGAGCAAAAACAAGAAAATTTAGAATACCCACTGTCTTGGTCGGCTTGGGCTGCCATAACAAAATACCATAGACTGGGTGGCACACGCAACAGAAATGTACTGTTCTCACAGTTGGGCCCTGGCTCTTCCTGGCTCCAGACACAGCCCTTCTGGCTGTGTGTTCACATGGCTTTTCCTCCGTGTGCCCACATGGAGAAAGAGCTCTCTCCCTCTCCCTCTTTTTATGAGGCCACCAATCCTATTGGATTAGGACACTTACGACCTCATTTAATCTTTATTACCTCCTAAGGGCACTGTCTCCAAATACAGGCAGACTAGGAGCTTCAACACATGAATTTGTCATGGGTTGGGGGACACACTTCAGTCCACAGCACACAACAACCTCACCCACCTAGAGAAAATCATGATTTATACCTTGGTATATCTTCTCCCATTCTTCTAAGCACAGAGATTTTTTTAAAAAGTGAGATCATACCATGTGGATTAGTTTGCAACCAGCTTTTTTCACTCAATAATACATGGTAACAGTCTTTCCACATCTTCGAATTTACTTCTCCAATGTCTTGGTCACTTTGTAAATTCTTCAGTGTGGCTACACCGTCGTTCCTGTGGTCTCTAATTTTGGCCTGTTTGGTCTGTTGCCAACCATCCCCATAATTCAGGGTGCTGAGATTAACACAATTGACTATTTCCTTAAGACAAGGAAATTCATTCCTGGGAATGAATTCATGGGTCAATAGGCAGTCATACTTCTAAAGCTCTTGATGAGTGATGTCAGAACGTTTTTACCTATTTATACTCCTATCAGTAATAAATGGAAATGTGGCCTCGATTTTTTTTTATTTTTTATTTTTTTATTTTTTTGAGACAGACTCTCGCTCTGTTACCCAGGCTACAGTGCCGTGACATCAGCCTAGCTCACAGCAACCTCAAACTCCTGGGTTCAAGTAATCCTTCTGCCTCAGCCTCCCAAGTAGCTGGGACTATAGGCATGTGCCACCATGCCCGACTAATTTTTTTCTATATATATTTTTAGCTGTCTAGATCATTTCTTTCTATTTTTAGTAGAGACGGGGTCTTGCTCTTGCTCAGACTGGTCTTGAACTCCTGACCTTGAGCGATCCTCCCACCTCAGCCTCCCAGAGTGCTAAAGATTACAGGCGTGAGCCACCGCGCCTGGCCTCGATTTTTTTTAAAATAAACTTTTATTTTGGAAAGAATTTATATCTACAGAAAAATTGCAGTGCTAGCATGGAGAGCTTCTATACACCTTCACCCAGTTTATCCTAATGCTGATATATTACCTGGCCATGGTTCATTTATCAAAATAAAGAAATTTACATTGGTATATTACTATTAACTAAATTGCAGACTTTATTTGCCTTTCACCAGTTTTTTTCACTAAGGGTCTTTTTCTGTTCCAGAATCTAAGCTAGGACACCACATTGTATTTTGTGTGGCATCGCTTTTTAAATCTTATTTGTTATTGACTGCAGGGAAGTCCCTGGTGTTTTGGGGGCTTGTTGTCGCTAATGCTAACTCCTGGTTATTGCTCATTGCTTTGGGGTATAACTTGTTGCAGCCTTTATTTGTTCCATCAGCAAAGTTTACTGTTGTACAGGGCAGTGAGGGTGATTTAGAGAAATTGACCATTGTGATTTACTTCCTCAAACTTTGTAGAGAGCCAAGGGGGAGGCTCCTTATGTGGGAAAGAACATATGTGTGTTCCTACTGGGTCTCTCATGTGAATGCCATGCAGGAAACCTTTATAAAACAATAGCACCACAATTGGATTTTGTTCTATATTTGGAAAATTTGGCCCTTCATTACAAAGCAAGCTGATGCGATCTTATTTAGCTCATTCTTTTGCTCATCTCCTGTAATCATTAAATTACAGAGCCATATTTCCAAAGCTCTAAGAAAAAAAATGGATTAGAATAAAATCTTTTACACTCCTTTAGAAGAGCTCTGGATTCATTTATGATCGGTGGATGCAGAGCCCAGGGAATGATCTATTCTAAACCATTCTGGGTGAATGATTTGCTTCATTTTCCATGCCCTACAATGTTCTCTTTCTAATGTGGAACAAGGATGGTGCCTTTAATATATTCCGGTCCTGGATGTAGCCCGGATTGCTGCGTGACCCTGTCCCCAGGGGCAAGAGCGAATGAAGGAATGAGAAGGCATGAAATACACAGATGATCAGGAGTAAGAAAATAAAAGCCAGGAAGACAAGGCTGCTGTGTTGTTTATCATACTCCTTTGAATGAGGCCATTTTGATCTTGTGGGACAGCTCCTCGCCCTGTTCAGACTGTCAAATCGAAAAAGCCTTTGTTCTTTCCTTAGGAAGCTTGTTTCTCTTAGGTGACTCAAAAACTTAACAAATACTCAGTGGGCTATTAGAACAGTTCTCAGACCAGCATCCACGGGCTGAGTTATCTTCGCAGCTCCAAATCTGTCTAAAACCATGATTGATTCCCTTATGTTTTCATTTTCTCTCATTTTCTCTGAGAATCCAATTTGGACTCTTTTCAGCAAGGTTCCTTGAGGAGACCTATTTGTTTCTCTGAGCAGTCCAGTTTGGGCGTAGGATCTCCCCCAGGCTGTCACCAACCCTCTCATTCAGAAGGAAGTTGCTGTGGGTCGAGCTCAGGGGTTTACGTGGGGAATCTTCAGGAAGATTCTGGTGAGAGCTGCTGTGACTGTTTTCCTCCCAGGCGGCTCTGCCAGGATGCGGCTCTGCACACCAGATTTGCATTCCAAATACAGGACCCATTTGCCTCATTATGTTTTGTGTCTTTATTAGGAAGGAGGGGGAAATCAGAGCAGAAGAGCATCTCTAAGATGGTGCTATTGAAACCCCCCAAGGAAGCCATACCCTGCCCATAGAGCCCCCAACACCGTCCTCCCTGCTGTGACTAGGAGTCAAGCCCCTAAGGGCTGCCTAAGGGCCCAGAGCAAACTGTCTCTCTTAGCTCAGCTCAGATAACTCAAAGCTAATTAGCATGAGCTCAAACTGCTTCCAGCACCTTCTAGCTTGCAAGAGTATCCTTAAGATTGGGTTATTTACAATCGGCTTGGGGACCAAGGATTGAAAATTATAAGCTAAAGTGGCAACAGGAACAGCCCCAATTTTTCTCTACAACTTCCTGAGAAAGCTGTCCTTCCCAGCCTCCTCATTAATCAAGACAGTGGATGTCTAGCACACTCCATCTCTCTTTTTTCACACTTTGTATCTCTTATGTTTGATTAATTCAATCAATAAAGATGGTTTGATGATGCCAAGTGCTCCTATTAGTATCTTAAATTTTGGCCCCTAATTTTTCCTACCATAGACATAACAGAATCTATAAAGATCTCTTTATTCATAACAATTAGGGTATTTGAAATTGGCTAAAGAATCATTTCAGCAGTTCAATTCCAATGAAGTCAAGATGTACTGAAGCTCATGCCTAGGGAAGTGATGCTAAATGTTGGAAATGCTTTATAGGCATGAACTCAAGAGGCTCTCTCTGCCACCACCCCCTCCTCTAATGTGTGTAGGGAAAGGGGACCTGCCCCCAGCCCCCATCTGGTCTTAGTCCTTGCTGCAGCCTACATCTCCCTGCCCTTTCAGGTCACCTAGTTCCCTACGCCAGTCTTTGCTTCTCCTTGGGCCTTCGCTTGTGCCACTGCTGGTCACAACCTGAAACTCCAGGACCTCCTTCCTTCACGTCCTGGGTGTCAGGGGATGGGTGGGCAATGCCAGGGGTGAGCGGTGCTTCCTGCCTTGTCCTTTGGTTTCTGTAATACAGGACTGTGGTGGGTGGCAGATTCAGGGGTGATGCTGCACAACTGTATCAGCTAGGATTGGGTTCGGCTATGTTTATGCAGTTTGAGTCAGTATAGCACAGAACTTACAAGCCCAGACTGTTATTATTAAGCCCAGATTAATTAAATTTAGGGAAGTTAGTTAATCTCTTTGTGCCTCATTCCTCATCTGTAAACAGAGATAATAATAGTACCTATTTCATAGAGTTGGTGGTATGAGGATTAAATGAGTTAGCATATAAGCCAAGCACTTAAAACAGTATTTGATGTGTCATACATGATTATGATGGTAATACAAGGGGAAAAAACCCAAAGAATTTTATTTATCTCTTACATTAAAAAAAAAAAAGGCAAACAGCCCAGAGCTAGTATAGCAGCTTCATAGTATTGTTAGACCCAGACTTTTAACTTTCTGTTCCCTCTTCAAGGTTACCTCATAACACAAGATAATTGCTGGAGCTCCACTCATTGCATCCAAACTGCAGTTTGGAAGGAGAAAAGGCAAATGGGCAAGTAAGAGATTATCTCAATGGAGTAAATTCCCTTTAATGAGCCTTCCTGGGATTCTGACATAACACTTCTCCTTCATTTATTGCCCAGAACTTGATCACACTCCTGCTTATATCGTATTGACCAGAACTGGGACACATGACCATGACATGCTGCAAGGGAAGCTGGTAGACGCTCTTCATCTCAGCTGAAAACGTGCCCAGCTGAAAGCTACTAAAAAGGATGGGAAGAGTAGACACAGGGAGAGAGAACAGTATCCACCGTGACGCCACCGCACAGCAAACAGCCTAAAGGTGAGTTTCAGGTGTCTCTTTTCCAAAGCTCCTCAGCCAGCCCCTCCCACAGGAAGTTTTCCTCAGCTCTGTCTCTCCGCACGCCCTAACTCACCTGCATCACTTTAGCTCTGGTCTTCTCCAGACCCTTGTCACACCTGCGCCCTTCTCACATCTTCCCCCTTCTCCCTCATCTCAGACCACTCACTGCTCTCCAGAAACCCCGAACTCTCCACAGTGCAGTGATGAGCAATTCAGCTTCCTCTTGGCATTGCTGCTCTCACCTGAATGCCCAGGGCCCTGCTATGGCTGGGGCAAAGCTTTCTCAACCGAAACGTTCATCAGAGCAATCCGAGCATTTTTCTACGTCAAAGAATGGATACAGCTGGCAGATTAAACACACGTTTTTACTCCTGCTCTCTCCCCACACTCCTCTGCAGCATCAGTAAAGGGATCTGGAAAGGATACAAACCAACAAGGATGAAGAACGGGAGAGGAGGTAACAGCAGCAACATTTTGAAAATTGGAAAGCAGATGGAGAAGTGGTAAGTGATTTAGCCATTTCTAAGAAAGCCAAGTGGTAAACCAGCAAGGTAGAAAAAACAAAAAACGCTCCCTTTTACAGCGCACCCCCAAAGGCTCAGGAATTGGCAGCAACGCCTCTTTTTTTTAAAACCTCTGGTAGAAGCAGTGAAGGTGGAGCCAGAAGCAGGAGGATTGGTGGGAAGACTGGTTAAGACGCAGTTTGAACCCCCAGATCCCCTCTCCCAGATGACAATCTCTCCCCTAACCCAGCAGAAGACTAGACGTTTATTCTCTGGAGAAAATAGGGAACCTCAACCAACAGGCATTGTGTTTTTAACGGGAACCCAGGGGGATCGAAGGATGTGTTGGATGTTGAATCTCCCAAACTCCTTCCACAACTGGCTTCCAGGAATATACCCTCCAGGTAGAAAATCGGAAGCATCTTCTTGGGAATTGTGATTTATTGACATCGGGGTACCTTAAAGAACTGGACCCAGCCAGTAAGAAGAGGCCCCACAGTACCCAGCAGGGATTCCCATCAGCCAGGAACGCTGACATTAAACGAAAACCTCTCATGGGAAAGAGATCGAAACAAACCAACAGAGACCACATTGGGTGAACAAAATTAAAAACAAACAGAAAGAGGGAATGAAATACAGAGGATAAGAGAACTGTGAGAAGACAATCAGACCAATCCAGGATGTGGGACAGGTCACAAGACCACTGGCCAGATCTCTTCAACAAGTCAATTTGACAAAAAATAAAAAAGGTCACAGGGGGACATCTTCTATATAAAAAAGACATGACAACCAAATGCAATATGTGGTACTTGACTGGATCCTGGTTATAAAAATAAGTTATAAAAGATATTTTTGAAACAACCAGGGAGATTTGCATATTAAAAATGCATTTAATATACTTAACCTACCAAACATCTTATTAATAATAAATATGCTCAGAACACTTTCATTAGCTTATAGTTGGGCAAAATCATCTGACATGAAGCGTATTTTATAACAAAGTGTTGAAGATCTCATGTAATTTATTGAATACTGTACTGAAAATGAAAAACAGGATGGTTGTATAGGTACTTGAAGTACAGTTTCTACTGAATATCTATAACTTTCACACCACAATAAAGTTGAAAAATCATTAAGTAGACCCATAGTAGGCCAGGGGCTATCTGTATTTATATGTGAAGCATAATGATGTGTATAAATTTCTTTAAAATTTTGTCCATATTTTCTTTAAAATGACTCAGGAAAAACAGATCAATCAGATACGGCAAAATATTAAAAATTTTTGAATCTAGGTGAGGGGACATATTAGGATTTCATTGTCCTATTTCTTCTCTTTTCCTGTTTTACATTTTTATAATAAAAATTAAAACCAACCAACCCAAAACAATCACAGAATGATAAAATAAACCGATGTAACCTCTTCAAATCCCCCAGAAGGAAGCTGGGCGAGGAGAGGGCCGTTGGCTGGTTTCCTGCAGCCGTTTCTATCGGGTGCCCAGGGACAGGTTAGAGCTGGGGAAGAACCACCTCAAGACCCCTGGGAAAGTCGAGATTCTAATCCTGGAGAGTCCATGCCCAAACCTCAGGTTCAGGGTAGGGCAGACTGGGGTTGGGGATCCCCAAGCATGATTTAGAGCCTGGCAGCAAGAATTCAGAGCAGGAGGATAGAGGATGGAATTTTAGGTAACTGCTTTGAAAAGTAATGGGTGGATGGGCCCAGTTAGGCACACTCTGTAATCAATAAAAATTATACTTACATGAGTCATTCATGGGGGCATTATTTGTTATAGTGAAAAAAATTTTTTTCTTTTTTGAGACAGGGTCCTGCTATGTCACCTGGGCTAGAGCACAGTGGTGTCATCATGGCTCACTGCAACCTCAAATTCTTGGGCTCAAACAATCCCCCTACCTCGGCCTCCTGGGTAGCTGGAACTACAGGCACTCACCACCACATCTGGCTAATTTTTCTATATTTTATAGAGACAGGGTCTCGGGGGCTCACTCTTGCTCAGGGTCAACTCCTGGCCTCAGGCGATCCTCCTGCCTCAGCCTCCCAAAGTGCTAGGATTACAGGCGTGAGCCACCACACCTGGCCTCTCATAGTATAAAATTTAAAAGAATCTACATGTCCATTGCTTAGGGAACTAGTTGAATAAACTTAAATACAGCAACACAATGGAGTACTGGGGAGCAATGAGAAAGAACTCTAATCACAGATACAGAAAGGTCTCCAGGATATACTAGGGGAAAAGCAAGATACGGCATACGTTACTTTTCGGGGAAAAAAATAAGGTACAGTATATGTTACTTTTTATGTGTGAAGGAAGGGGAAAATATGTATGTAAGCACAGGAAAGACAAATCATAGACAAAAATGGTTACATATTTGGGGAAGAAGAGGCTGGGGTGGGAGAGGAAAGAGACTGAAGCTTACCTATACACGCACCTGTTATATACTAAAGTTCCAACTTTGAAATTGTAGTTTACACATTTAAAAAATTAAATTTAAAAGAAAAAATAGGTTTACAATGATTGAAATACTGTAAGAAAGGACTGTGGTGTTGGGTATAAAGGTGACACACAACATCTTGTGTTCCATGTGCTCACAACCACATTAAAACATAAGCCCAAGCCTTTGCGTGGAATACCGACGGATGTACATTGCAATGCTCTGTGGCTGCCTTGAAGGCTGGGACTCGGTGTTTTCCTCTTCTTTCTACTTGTTTGTATTTTCAAAATTCTCTTTCATGAGTCTGAATTCATTTAATAATGGAAAAAAAAGGGAATCTGTTTTTAAGAAGATGTGGCCAACTGTGCTATGTATTTAAAAACCTTGCATTTGCCTGGCCCTTTTAGAGTCTACCATTCACTGTCACGTATAGCCTGTATAGCCCATATAGCCTGCCATTTAGTTCTCGAAACTCTAACAGACAGATATTGTCTTTAAAATCAAGGAGAGAATCTGGGGGTTGGACTCTCAGGTAAGTGCTTTTTGCCATAGCTGTTTCCATCATTTTGCTGGTCTTTGTTTTGCTCAGCTTCTGAGTGTCCGATCTCTTCCTCTGGCCAGAGGTAAGATCACAGCCCCCCAGCCCCACTCAAGGAAGAGCCCATGACAACGGTAAGCTCTGCAGTGAGTTTTGAGACACACAACATTATGGAAGACTCAGAATGGCTTTGACGATCACTATAACTTTCCAAATTAATAAACCATCTTCCAACAGATGCCAATCTTTGAGGGACAAAGAGCACAGAAAGAGTCCAAGAAACCTAGCAGCTGCTTCCAAAGGAAACCCCATTACAATTCAAAGCACTGGGTATTTCTGACTGGGTATAACATGAATCTGGTTATTAATTCTGAAATGGCCCTGGAGCAAATACAATTTGCAATAATAGAAGAACATGTATCTCTTTTGCTCTGCAAGTGATGGGATCCACAAAATGCCAACACACTGTGAACATGGGTGGGAGATGCAGGGAGAAATGTTCTTATGTATCCTGGTGGGGGAGAGGGGACTCCTTCTGCCCATTTGCTCTGGGAACTCAGGGCAAACAGTACAGACCCCTACAAATCCTGTTTACACCAGGATCCCAGAGCTCCTGGGAGAAATAGAAAAGGAATGTTTGACACATCAGCACTGTGAACAATACTGACCTGAAGAGGTAAGACAAAGGAGCTCTTGGAGCTCTGCCTGGGCAGGAAATGCCTCATTCAGTCTTTTTAATGTTCACTGCCTTATAAGGTTCATTTTTAATGAATTGCCTGTTCATATCCTTTGTCCATTTTTTAATACTGGGTTTTCCTTTGCTCTTTGATTTGTAAAAGTTCTCTATTTTAGATATCACTACTCTGTGCAAAAGGATGTTAAAATAGGACTCTTTATGCTTCAATTCTAATCTTCAATCAGAGCTACTGATATACTATATACCAAATACCAAAGTGAGCATGAGGCTGGCTCTCCACATGCAGAATTTACAAAGGAGATTCCAGAGAAAATGAGTTCAACAATTCTTCAACTCCTCGGCCAGATCAAGGCTAATGCAAGGGTCTAAGTGTAGAGAGAGAAGAGAAATTTCTGAAGAGACTCTGTTGGAGAGAGACTTCTTGCTGTGCTATGAGTAGTCCCCATCCCCTCTTGGCTTAGGAGCACAGGGTTGCTTCTTCCCTTGACTCAATCGAAGAGTGAATGAATGGGCTTCTATGACACCACTCACTCAGGGAGCTTGATAGTTGGGGATCGCCATGGGCCAGGGTCTGACTCCTGCCCTGGAACCTCAGAGAGTAGGCAGGAAAATGAATTGCTCAGATGGCAGAGCCAGGAGACTGCTCATGCATCAGCATCTTTCCTCCCTCTGAGTTCATCAGGACAAAGGATGCACCAGTGTTTCAGTGCACAAGATGTGGGCAGTGTGGGAGAGGGCTGGTGTGAGTGGTCTTAGTCCTGCCCAATGGGGCTACTTGAAGGAGCAAAGGGAACCTAGTAGCAAGAAGCTAGAGATGAAGCCCAGTTCCTAGGGGTTGGAAGCAACCGCCCACAATAGAACACATCTGTTAGGGTCAAGGGACCTGCAGGAAAGAGATCCCTAGTAAAAGAATCTTCTAAGAGACCATAAAAGTGCCCATTAGAGAAAAAACAGGCTTTAAACTCTGCCAAGCCCAGAATTCAAGACCAGGTTATAATGGGACCTTCTATCCACTTACCCCACCTCCCTTCCTACACCTGGGCCCTGGAAGGATAAACCGGGCAACAGGTTCAAGGTTGGAGAGGTTGCAAGAACCCATGACAATAAACTAAAGGAAAATGCCAACCACCCCCTCCTTTCTCACTGTATTACCAACCTGAAGCAGATCTAAGCAGGAGGAGGAAAGAAATTTAGACAATAAATCAAGTTGAGAGTTTTTATTAAGATCTTGGGTGGACAACACAATTTATAAATTGAGACTAGGCTTATGTCTTAAAGTGACTCTCAGACTTTTTATTATCTAAAAATGAGTGGAAAAGTCTACTTGCCAAAAATTTTATCCAAGAGCAGGAAAAGATTACCCCACTGACATTTTTAAAGGAAGTTGAGGGTCCAGGCGTGATAATACTAGCATTCTGGGAGGCCAAGGCAGGAGGACTACTTGAGGCCAAGAGTTCAAGAACAGCCTGAAAAGCAAGACCCTGTCTCTCCAAAAAGTAGAAAAAATTACCCAGGCGTGGTGGTGCGGGCCTGTAGTCCCAGCTACTTGGGAGGTTGAGGCAGGAAGATCTCTTGAGCCCAGGAGTTTGAGGTTGCAGTGAGCTATGGTGACACCACTACATTCTAGCCTAGGTGACAGAACAAGACTCTGTCTCAAAAAAAAAAAAAAAAAAAAAAAAAGAAATGCTATGATGGTTAACTTTTGTTTTTTAGAGACAGGACTCAAAATCCTGGGCTCAAGCAATCCCCCCACCTGAGCCTCCTAAGTAGCTGGGACTATGGCCATGCACCACCATGTCCAGCAAGTTACGGTTAATTTTATGTATCATCTTAGCTGGGCTAAAGGATGTCCAGATAGCTGCTAAAACATTATCTCTGAGGGTGTTTATGAAGGTGTTTCCATTTGAATCAGTAGACTGAGTCAAAAAGGTCAACCTCACCAATATGGTCAGGCATCATCCCATCTGTTGAAGGTTTGAATAGAACAAAAAAGCAGAGGAAGGACAAATTCACTCTCTCTCTTTGAGCTGAAACATCCATCTTCTCCTGTGCTTGGATGTTAGAGCTCCTGGCTCTCAGGGCTCTGGGCTCCGACTGGGAGTTCCACCGTCAGCTCTCCTGCTTCTCAGCCCTTCAGACCCAGCTTTCCTGGTTCTCCAGCTCACAGACGGCAGCTCATGGGACTTCTTGGCTTCCGTAACCACGAGTCAATTCCCATATGGAGAACCCAGACTAATACAAATACTTTTCCTTTAATAGTTTTCAAGTTTTGTTTTTCATATTCAGATATTTAATTCATCTGGAATTTACTTTTTGTGTATGGAATGGAATAGGGATTTATTTTTGTCTTCTTTCAGAAAATCAATTTTCCTACTACCATTTATTAAACATCTACACTTTCCCACTGATTTGTGAGACCACACCTACCATATACCAAGATCTCATACTATGCGAATTCTCTGTTTATGGGCACTTTATTCTGTTCCTCTGATCTATTTGTTTATTCTGCATCAATATAAACTATTTAAATTACTCTAGACTTATAATGCCTTTACTTCTGGTCTGGGCAACACAGCAAGACCCTGTCTCAAAAATAAATAAATAATAAAAAAAATGAAAATAAAATAAGGCTGAATAATATTCTTTTGTATATATAGACCACATTTTGTTTATCCGTCTGTTGATGGACATTTGGGTTGTTTACACATTTCAACTATTGTCACTGTGCTTTTTTTTCTTTTCTGAGATACACTGCAGTGGATTCATCCTAGCTCACTGCAACCTCAAACTCCTGGGCTTAAGTGATCCTCCTGCCTCAGCCTCCCAAGTAGCTAGGAATACAGGCTTGAGCCACAATGCCCTGCTAATTTTTCTATTTTTTTTTAAGTAGAGATGGGGTCTTGCTCTTGCTGATCTCGAACTCCTGGCCTCAAGTGATCCTCCCACTTGGGCTTCCCAGAGTGCTAGGATTATAGGCATGAGCTGTGATGCCCAGCCATGTCACTGTGCTTTCTTGATCTGGAAGTAACCAAATGGGCTGTGAGTGGTGGCTCAGGCCTGTAATCCTAGCACTCTGGGAGGCCGAGGCAGGAAGATCACTTGAGCTCAGGAGTTTGACACCAGCCTGAGCAAGAGTGAGATCCTGTCTCTACTGAAAAAAAAAAAAAGAAAAAGAATAAATAAATAAATAAATAAAACCCAGCTGGGCGATGTGGTGTGTGCCTATATAGGCCCAGCTACCCGGGAGGCTGAGGCAGAAGGATCACTTACAGCAGAGGAGTTGGAGCTTGCAGTGAGGCACAAGGACATCACTGCACTCAACCCAGGGCCACAGAGTGAGACTCTGTCTCAACAGCGACAACAAAAAAAGTAGCCAAAGATATGTTATTATAGAAAAAGGCCTAAAATATTACACAACAACCACAACCAGTGAGTGCCTGTTGGGTTCAGTTGGGAATGAAGAAAATTTTTACTCTTCATTCTTCTAATATATAATGATCCTATGTTATTTAAATTTATTGCAACAATTTTTATGCAATTTTAAAAACTAATAAAATGTTTTAAAAATAAATGCTTCCTTTTGATCAGAAGTGGGATGCTCAAGAGAGATAATGAATCACTGTGAATGTGTGGGTTTTTTTAAATTGTGGTTAAAAACAAGTATCATAAAATTTACCATCTTAACCATTTTAAGTGTGCACACAAACACGTTTTAAAAAATTATTAGGACAAGCTTGGGGTGGTTCCACTAGTAGTCGGCCAGCCATAGAATGAAGAAGAGCAGTTATTAAAAATTAAAATCACACCACGGGAAGCTATTTATGACTAAATGAGACTATTGCACATAATACTCACTTTTTTCCTCTTTTAATTCTCCTAGTCTTCTGTATCAGACTTTATGACTCATAATGATTAACGATTATTAGTGATAACAGTCCTTTTTGAACAAAGCTGAAGCTTATCCCAGTAGCCCATTCCCAGAGTCTAAATGTGATTAAGAATATACTCAATTTCAGCTACATCATTTGCAGTAAAGTGCTACCCTTGTGTAACTGCTCTTGGTTTAACTGAAAATGCCACTGTGATTTTATCTGTTCAAATTGTGTAACATTGTTCCTGACAGGCGCACAGTTCTCCCGTGCTGCTATTTCCCAGGTGGTTACAATAAAGTTTAAATGGTATTTCTTAATATCCTTGCAAAAGGCTCAACTTAAGGAAATGGAGACTAAAGTTCAAAGGTTTGCTCAACCAAGCTGGAAAACCCAGCCTTAGCACTCAGCTACTCAATATAAGTTGAACTTTCAGCCTTCTGATTAAAAGTAAGATCATCCATTTATTTCAGTTCTGGCCGTGCCAGATGTAACTTTAACAGAATAAAATAACTACCCAAGATGGACAGCTGCAGGGAGGAGACAACAGGTCATGGGTACCAGGGTCAAATCCCAGAACTGACTTCAAGTCCTCTACTTGCAAGACAACCGAGGCAGCCGGTCAGTCTGTAAGCAGAGACTCCTGCGCTGCTGGGCGGTCGTCAGCACCGAATGAGGATTCTGTGTTAGAAGACCTAGGTCTGAACTGCAGCTGAGCTACAAAGAGCTAGTGTGCTTCTGGACTACCCTGAGATGGCTTCTTTATCTGTAAGAGGGGTCAATAATACCTACTTTCCAGGATAAACGCACAGACCATGCAACTGTGGGTGAGGAACGTGCACCGCAGAGGCTGGTCTTCACTGTCCCTCCCCAGCCTCCTTGGACCTCAATCCGGGTCCCCACGGGGCCAATGCTCACAGTGACAAATCATTCTGGCCTCTCCCGCAAATGATCAGTTTAGATAGTTGGACTATTTTTAAACACTGAATTGACTGATTCTTTAAATCTTCTAAGTCCCAGGTTGTATCCCTAACCCAGACCAGCCATTGCTCAAATATATGTTGTTAGAAACAAAAGGAGCTGTTTTATGAGTGGGGATGGATCATCACAAAACGATAGGCAACCACACAAAAATGACTCAGAGTAAAAAACAAGTCACGAAACAGTAGTATAAACTGATCTCATTTTTGGAAGGAAAAACCATCTTGATATGTACACACATACACACAGAAAAAAAGTCCAAAAGGAAATATGCCAAAATGTTAAAAATGATCAACTGAGTTTATGTGTTCATTCAACAAACATTTACTGAGCAACAGTTATGTGCTGGCCTCGCTGCTAAGGATTGGGGATACAGTAATTAATTACACATATAAGGCTGCTGTTCTGATAAAGCATTTAGTATAGTTCAGAAGTGATAATATTAAAAATAAAGAAGAACCAATGGGATGAAGAATATCTATCGAACTTAATCTATTACAGGATCCAAAAGGCCCCCAAGAAAAGACCATTTAAGCCAAGATCTGAAGGATAAGTAGGAGTTAGCTGGACAGCAGGGTACGGGTGTGGGAACAGCATTAGGGACGATTTTGATTTTCATCTTTTTGATTATCTGTAATTTATATATTTTCCTTAATGATCATAATATTTAGAGTACTTATTGTTCTATTGGTGACATCTTCCTACTCCAACACAGAATATGTTTTCTGATCACATCTAAGGTTTCAGGCAATTTCTTAGTGTTTATCTGGGACCAGCTGTGGGCTCTTTACTCTTAGTAGGCACTGGGAGATGCAAGTGGAGAACAGAGCTAAATATCCCAGAATCTAAGCATTGGAAAAACGCTGAGCATTGGAAAAAACCCTGGAATCAACAAAATCTTAGTCAAGACCTAGATCCAGAGAGAATAATAAGCATCTTAACCAGGCCCACAGTGCAAGAGCAGCCAGCCCCACGGCAACAGCCAGATGGTTTGACAAGTTCGATTTCTGTTTCATTTTTAAACTACCAATCCAATACGTGGTTCCTGATCTGGCTGGCTTGAAACTAAAAGTGTCTATAAGACAAGGTCACTGGGAACCAAGATGTTAGTGCAACTGACAGAGTGAGAAGCCATTGTTCAGCAGCTGCATTAAGAAAAAAATTTAATGAGGTAAAATCTAAAGCTGATGAAGGTGTGGTGAAAATGACAATATCAGGCATTACTGAGTGCTATGGTTTGAACGTGTTCCCCAAAGTTCCTGTGCTGGAAACTTAATCCTCAGAGTAACAGTGTGGAGAGGTGGGCGCTTACAGAGATGATTAGGTCAAGAGGGCACCACCCCCATGCCTGGATTAATGCCCTTATCTTGGGGCTGAGTTCCTGATAAAAAGATGAATTTGGCCCCCTTGCTTCTCTCTCTGTCACCCATGTGATGCCTTCCGTCATGTCATGATAAGGCTAGAAGGCCTTCATCAGACGTGGCCCCTCAGTGTTGGACTTCCCAGCCTCCAGAACCATGAGCCAAATAAACTTCTATTGTTTATGAATTACCCAGCTCATGGTATTCTGTTATAGCAGCACAAAATGGACAACACTGCAAATCTGTACACCCCAACTGAAAATCAGTGTGGCAGTGTATTTCAAAAGCCATAAAAATGATAACACTCTTTGGTCCACGTTTATGATTCTTATCCTAAAGAAATGGACAACTTCTGGCATGCCCATATGCAGACATTTGAAAGCGATGGCTATGGAGACTCTACAGGAAGACGGAAAAGCTCAGAGTTTAATGCAGATGCTGTTTATATTTCTACCATATATAAATATAATCACATGAAGCCATGTTTATGCATTTGCCCCCTAAGTCTCTAGAATGGCTTTCTCCAAAGCCCTATAAGCACCTAGTTGCTGGACCCAGTTCACATTTCTCAGTCCCAAAGCTCACCTCAGTTCTCAAGCATTTAACACCCCACCTCCCTGATGGGCCCCTCAACCCCCTTTCCTCTTCTTGTCCAATTTGGTAGTCTCCAGGGACCAAGCCCAGGTTACATCCTCTATTCCAACGTTCTTTCTGAGGGATTTTTCATATCTTTTTCCAAACTAGCTTCTACTTCCATCCACAAGCCAAGGACTCCCAAATCCTGACCATTCGGCTGACTCTGGATCTGACATCTCCCCAGGGCTCCAGGCACACAGCCACCAGCCTGCTTGGCATTTCCATTTGGATACTGCCCAGGCTCCTCAAGTCAGTAGGTCTAAAATGGAACTCTTTCCTACCAAAAGCTGCTTGCTCTCTGTCTCTCTCATCATTGCTACTGGATCCACTCTCATCACTTCCTCTACCTAGATCATGACCACAATAGTTTCCTAATTGGTCCCACTCTCCCCTCTCTCCACCCTTGGCACAGTGGACAGAGTGATCCCCTTTAAGTACAAACCTGGCCGTGTCATTCCCCTGACGTAAGTCCTTCAAAGGCTCTCTGCCTGCAGGGTAAAGCCCACCTCCCATGAGGCCTTTCCTACGCTGACCTCTGCCCGCCCAACAGCACTCCTCACACACCCTTCTCTGTGCACTTTCCCAACCAAGTGCAATTGCCAAAACAAGCCACTTGCTCTTGCTTTGGTACACGCCGAACCCTACAAGTGTTGTGAATCCTTAGGGGTATGTCTCCCCGAACTGAATCTGAGAATCACTCCCCTTGGAAGCCTTCCTTGACTGCTGAGCTGACTGAGATGGTTGTCTTCTGGGATCTCACAGCAGCTGTTTCATCACCTTTTTCCTCCCCCTAAACCTCTTCGGTGTTTTATTATTGGTCTCTTCCCCTACCAGGAGCTCCTTATGACCAAGGAGTGTGCCTCCCACGTGTGTGGCTAGAGCCTGCTCAGAGGGAAATGAGGAGAGAGGAAGAAAATAAAGCAAGTGATGACAGCAACTTGTTACAATGATAAGGAAGTATGTGCTTATATTTTCTCTTCTTGCTTTCTATAGTGTCTAGTATGTGGATTAGGCTATTTTGATACATTTTTTAAAAAACCAACTCATTTTAAAGATGTGTCCACTCTCCCTTAGCTAGCTCCAATGAAAACAACTTGCTGCCCAAGTAAAGTCAACATCAAGTTCCGCTCTCCCCAGACCCCTCTGGCTCCTCAAGACCCCCACCTTGAGCCCCACAAATTATTCAGGACTTGGCAAAGCAGAAAGGCTTACTTTAACATTTTCAGCAGACTAAAGGACCACCCACACACCAAAAAATGCCTTGGCCTTGAAAAGGTTACAGTGCTCTTGTAGCCCAGTGCCAAAACCCATTTTTGGCCAAACATTCATCAGAGCCTCACTGTATTCACAGCCTGAACACAGATGAAGAGGTACTTTGGCAGCCCTTGCCTAAGATTTATAGGGGACAGAGATGATGGGACATCTGACTGATATATCCATCACCTTGTCAATTTGAGACATCAGTAAAAGATGGGGTAGGGGAGAGACTTAGAAAATTCCCCTTTCCTTTTCTTTTTTTTAACCAAAACATTAATTATCTTTTCAAGTATCTAAAAGTTCAACCATGCACACTGGCTTATAATTCTTTTAAATCTGTGACAAATAATCCAACCATATAATGTTCAGTCTGACATTTGCTATTATTTTTCCTTAAAAGAAAACAAAAACCAGATTAGTTCCAAAAATAAAATGTAAAGAAAAACTCAGATGAGAAGCAAACCCTGTGGCTTAGAAATCATTACTCTGATTAACAGCACGTAAGTGCTACCTGACGAATGGATTCCTATCTTAAATGCAATTATCACAAATTTCTTGTGCTTCCCCACTGTTTTTATAGTTTATGCCCAGCTCTTGAAGCAACGACTTTAATGGCAATAAATCAAAGGAAACCTCTCCCTGGAACACGGGCAGACAGCTTCACACCTCAGCCAGCGGAGCCCCTGGAGGGAAATGCTGGGCCTTGGCTCAACAGCTGTCCAGCAAGACACCCACTTCTCTGCCCTCAGAAGTCCTTGCGTCTGTCTACCCCTGAAGGGGTGATTTTCACAATTGAGCCCATCACCAGCACCTGCTGGGACGTAGGGCAAGAATGTCAAATCCAGAGTCACTTCCTCCAAGAAGTGGGGGTGGGCAGAGAAGAAAGGTGAAAGGTGAGGGGAGAGGGAGGAGGGTCACGTGTCCTTTTCACTAGGAGAAATGAAAGGGTCTGGCAGGCATTTCTGTCACTGAGAACATACTGTAAACAAGCAACAGCATATATTATAGGAAGTACAATTTCAGGCCGGGCGAGGTGGCCCATGCCTGTAATCCTAGCATTCTGGGAGGCCGAAGTGGGAAGATCACTTGAGCTCAGGAGTTCAAGACCAGCCTGAGCAACAGGGAGACCCCGTCTCTACTAAAAATAGACAAAGTTAGCCAGCTGTGGTGGCGCATGCCTGTAGTCCCAGCTACTCGGGAGGCTGAGGCAAGAGGATCACTTGAGACCAAGATTTTGAGGTTGAAATGAGCTATGATGATACCATGGCACTCCAGCCTGGGTGACAGATCAAGACTCTGTCTCAAAAAAAAGAAGGGTACAATTCCCAAGATTTTTGATTCAACTCAACTCAACAAATATAGTACCTATCGTCATCGCCTGGAAACTTACCTCCTGTAGATTATGTATTTCTTACCACAGAGAAAAGAAGTAGTTGAAAGGGAGAGGAAAAGAGAATATGAAAGCAGGTCAGAGAGGATCAAATGATTGACTCAAGACCCCTGACCAACAGAGGCACTGTCACAGCCAGGAGACACCTTTTGTGCTTCATCCACCAGTCATTTATTGCAAAGAGAAGTTTTGGTTCAGAACAAAAGAGGAATGAGTTCACCAAGAACGAACTACTACACACCAGTTGATAAAGTCAACTCAACAGATAATAACGTGTAGTTAGTAGCAGGTGTAGGTGGTTCTCAAAGTCAAAATTTATTAACTATTCATATGCTCAAGCTGTACAGAATTTTTTTCAGATGTGCATACAACATATTTGTATCATAACAAAGTAAATTTTTTATAAAATATTATTTCCTTAAGGACTGAAGATGCTAAAAAGCTTCAACCATGAATTAATTAAATATTTGATGCACAGGTACTATTAAAGATGACATAAATACATAAGTAACACAGCCGAGTAAGAAAAACTATGACTCAAATGACTGCACACTTTACTAATCTCATATTAAAGTAGAAAACAAAATTATGTCACATAAATTGAGCTGATTTTTAAGAATCTTTTTATTAGAAGTAAAAGCTATGTTCATTTAAACCATCATTCCTAAGAGCTACCAAACAATACAATCATTACCTTAAAACTCAAACTATAATACAATCTTTACTACCTAAATTACGTTCCCTGTTGGTTGATACAGTACATCTGATCTCCCCATAACATATCCAGCAGCCATTAATGATGACAATTAACAGTAGTTATGTGCACACAGGAGAAGTAATAAAACTGGCCACACACATATTTGAATAACTACTCCCACTGAGAATAGGTCAATAAAAATACTGGTTAAAACCAATATGTATTGTATCTGTTTATCTTTAGCAGTAAAAGCCAAACAATACACACGTATTATTTTTTCCATAAAATCTTTACATGTCAAAACACTTTTTAATCCAGGTTCAAATAATTAATAATGAAAAGACATTTCATCTTCTTTCTTACTTCCGTTTTATCAGGCCCGCATTCACAGGTGCACAGAAAGATGCATAAGTGAAATGACAATTTGACCATAGACTGTTTGCAAGACAGAAGTGCTCTATTTTAAGGCAAGTATCTTTATCACATACATACACAGCAATTTACCCATTGATGAATTTTATCATATGACAGTACCAAACAAGAAACTGAGGTATAACTTTACTCAACGTAAGTACAAATGTCAGAAAGTGTAAAGACATTCTCAGTGTACGCCACACATTTCACCCATAACTAAACACAGAACTCTTCTCAAAGTTCTTATAGGCCCAGAAATACCCGAGATTCTCAATTCTAGAAAAAATACTAGAAATTAAATACTCTAATGTCTTTGCAATAAGGCTCTCCACATAAGGCTACCTTTGATATAAGGCTACTTTGACTTAGTTTCTGAAAATAGCAAAAATGTGCACCAAAATTCAAGGTATTCTGAACTAAAGAAAGAGGCCTTGGTCTCATGAGGGATAGTGAGGTGATTAGTTCACTGATCAAAATTAAACTTAAGCTAAAATCAAATTTAAAACATATCAAATAAAAACTTTTCCTATGATTCTTCAACATAAAACTGAACTATCATGATATAAAAATGGTTGACTGTATAACCATTTTTTAGTGCAAAACAGACGCATTTGTCTTTACATAAATAAACAGAATGTAATCCATAACTTGGTATTCATAATGTATTTCAAAAATCTACATTCTATGACCTTTACAAAAGTAAATCTATTCTTTACTTTCAAGTTAGAAATGACCTGACAGTTTATCTTTGGAGATTTCCAGTCAATGGCTTTCTAAAATGAAGGAAAATACAAATCTAAGTCACAGGCCATTTGGTGCATTAACATGTAAGCCATCAGTTTGGGGCCCCAAAAGAGAAAAATGATTGATACTACATAAAGTGAAAAAATATATACCTCAAATTTATGCTCTAGCCCAAAGACTTAAAATATCTATGTATTTTTAATTATTGAATAGTTTGACACAATGACATTCAGTGAAAAAAATCTGATTACTAACTCTGTTCATGTTCAAAATGTTTTCCTTAAAATGAAACGGACAGCCTTTATTATGCTCAAATAGAAACTAATGACAAGGTAGATTTTTTTTAAAGTTTGACAATTACTGCACTCATTTCCTCTATCAAACTCTCAGTGACATTAAGAGAAAAAAATTCTAATTATTTTCACCTAATAATTTAATCAAGTGCTCTAGAAAAATGTTCTTCTAAGGGGAAGTTTGGCAGGAATTGCTTATTAAATTTCCAAATTAGATCAAAAGAAGATTCAAAAAATTAGACTACCTAGCTGAATAAATAATAACTGTAAACATTAAAACAGCTGCATACTAAGTAACCAGAAAGATCCACAACCCAAATTCCACTTACACAGTGATGTCAGGTGTCATCTGGTTGTGGGGTCTCTGGCTGACTCCTAGGGGAACAGGTATGAAGCTCCCTCGTCACTGGTGCCAGTCTCACAGAGTTGCTCCTTTGCAAAAATGTCCTAACGGTTGGGGGCTGGGGAGTGGTATACGCGGAGAGGAGCTCTAAGTGAAAATACCGAGTTAAATGCTTCTTTATTTAAAGAGATCTAGGAATCTGCGTGTTTAGTAATCATCCCAACACGCCACAGGCTTCAATTCAAACACTAGCCCTTCCAGAGACAGCCACAAATCAGCCACAGCTTCGGCCCATGGATCTAACGACTTACTTGTTATAATTCTGGCTAATCACAACAGCAATTTGAGCTTTGAGTAAAATTCATTTTCTACTCTTGAGTATATCAGACAGATCAATCACTGTGACATCTATGTACTTGCTACTTCGTGCTCATTTTGTGTCCAATCAGCAAAATGTCACCATTTTGTAGGCCAAGGTTTGGCTCTGCAGAGTCTCTGTGGCCCATATTATGGTACTTCCAACGCTTCCTTCTAAGGGTAACTGCCCTGCCCATGGCAGTCTCCCCACCCCAGAAAGACTGCTTCCCCCAAGCCAAGGGAAACTGGCTCAGAAAACCTCTCCCTAACCTGGGAGATGGTAAGACTAAGCTAATGCTACTCTGGAACCTGAGCAGGGAAAGTAGAAGAAGAATCAACCAGTGGGACCCCAGGTGGAGAAAATACTGGAGGAGAATGAGAGATGCCATGCAGGTGAGAGTGATGCCAACCTGGATGCCAGACCCCGAGAGGTAGGAAAAGAGAGAGAACTACCAGGCTCTGCCAGGCAGCTGCTATGATGTCCTTATAATAAACACCTCAGTGACCTCTGTGTTTTCCTGTAACGAATAAACCTATAAATACAGCGAGAAAGATATATTTCTGAGGGACTTCCAGCTATAAATTTTTTCTCTAAGCAAATTTTGTTTACTAAGATGATCAACTAGGGTCATAGATTTATTTTCAGAATACTCAAAAGTATTAAGCAAAAATAAAAGAACTATAAAACATTAGTACATTATTATTTTATGAAAAAGTTGCTATAATTTGCATTATTCTCAATTTTAAGAACTGTAGCTATTATTCAAACATTCAATGACTAGTTAATGGGATCCTGCTATTCCTAAGAGTAGTTGTTCTGAATAGTATTGAATACACTTATTTTACAGTTATGGCAAAGTACACCTCTCTTTTAAAGCTTTTTTTCCTAAACATTTTTAATAAATATGTAACATTACAAATGTGGTATAACCAAAATCTTGGATTATAACTCCATTAAGTTTGATATCCATATTTGCATTGAAGATTATTAAGATTTGCCTAGCACATGCATAAGATTTATTTAAAATGTAACCATTAACCAAAGGCCTTTAGGGCATATGTATAAAATTAAAGAACTGTAAGAATTCAGGCAAATACTACATATACAATATTACTCATGAAAAAATGCCAATGGGGCTCTATCCATTAAAAGTTAGTCAAACAGGCCGGGCGCAGTGGCTCATGCCTGTAATTCTAGCTCTCTGGGAGGCCGAGGAGGGCAGATTGTTTGAGCTCAGGAGTTCGAGACCAGCCTGAGCAAGAGCAAGACCCTGTCTCTACTAAAAATAGAAAGAAATTATATGGACAGCTAAAAATATATAGAAAAATTAGCCGGGCATGGTGGCGCATGCCTGTAGTCCCAGCTTACCCGGGAGGCTGAGGCAGCAGGATCACTTGAGCCCAGGAGTTTGAGGTTGCTGTGAGCTAGGCTAATGCCATGGCACTCTAGTCTGGGCAACAGAGTGAGGCTCTGTCTCAAAAAAAAAAAAAAAAAAAAGTTAGTCAAACTGGAAAACTTGCAAGTGAGCTTCCAACCACTTGGGGAAGTATTGTTTACATATAATATTGAGCTTTTCCTCCATTTATTTTATTAACATAATTCCCTAAAGGAATTTCACAATCATTATATTCATGACAATGAATTACATTAAAAAAATTGGATCCCCATGTGGTGGTTCACACCTGTAATCCCAGCACTTTGGGAGGCTAAGATGCCAGGATTGCTTGAGGCTGGGAGTTTGAGACCAGTCTTGGCGACATAGCGAGACCCTGTCTGTACAAAAAATTTTTTAAAATTAGCCTGGTACAAATGTGTAGCCCCAGCTACTCAGGAGGCTGGGGTGAGAGGAGGATAGCCTAAACCCAGGAGTTTGAGGTTACAGTGAGCTATGATTGGACCAGTGCACTCCAGCCTGGGAGACAGAGCAAGACCCTGTCTCTAAGTAAATAAATAAATAAGATTTTTTTAATTTTTAAAAATTTAAAAATCTGGGCTTAGTATTTGTGTAAAGGACCCTCAGGCTAAACCGAAGAATGGGTTTTTAGAGTAGAACAGGAGCAGTTTTTTCCAGGTACAAGGATCTCTCAGAGGGTATCTGCCTGAGTGAGGCCAGCTGGTGGTCATCTCTGCGTACCCCACAGGACCCAGCACAGCAGTGACACTGATTAGGCAAATGCTCCTACTATGTGCGCACAAAGGATAACAACAAAAAAAAATTTCCTAGGGCAATGCTGCAGACAAATTAACTACCAAGTTTTGATTCTGACATACCTTCTTTTTCATCCCAGTAATTCAGTGATACTTGCACTACGAAAAGAGGCAGACTTAAACACCACCAGGAAGCCCAATTCCAGGAAGCTCAGACAGGCTCCCTGATTCTCAGGCTCTCCTACCAAGGTATCCCCAAGATAGGTAGAGGAAGAGAACTGAAACATCTCTAACACTGACCATCCAATGAGACAGAGGTGCTTTTATCCACATACTCCGGCATTCTCCCAGGACTCTTGGAATATCTGAGTTTGAGAAGCACAAGCTCAGGTAATAAAGAGGCATTAAAATAAACTAACCAGCCAGGTGCGGTGGCTCACGCCTGTTATCCTAGCACTATGGGAGGCCGCGGTGGGAGGATTGTTTGAGCTTATGAGTTCGAGACCAGCCTGAGCAAGAGCAAGACCCCATCCCTACTAAAAAAATAGGAAGAAATTAGCTGGACAACTAAAAATATATAGAATAAAAAATTAGCTGGGCATGGTGGCGCATGCCTGTAGTCCCAGCTACGCGGAAGGCTGAGGCAGGAGGATTGCTTGAGCCCAGGGGTTTGAGGTTGTTGTGAGCTAGGCTGATGCCACGGCACTCTAGCCCAGACAACAGAGTGCCGTGGCACTCTGTTTATTTTAAAATAAAATAAAATAACCAACAGAAACAAATCATCTTACATCTCTTATGTCTGTGTGTCTATATATTTTCAGGCAAGAGAAAACAAACTCAAATTAACTTGGGTTAATGAAGAGAATCAGTTTAATAGATTTAGAAACCATTAAATGTATATCAATTGAAGAACTGTTTAAAAGCCATCAACAAGCCCTTCTGTGGCTTCAACTTGATTAGTATCTTGTAGAGATTTAAAAACTCACTTCAACAAAATTTAAGTAAATCCTGGCATAGACAATACAACAGCTCAACTCACAACAAAATCTGTCTCTTCATTAAAACACATTGTTAGAAGCCAACAGCCCTTCATGATAAAAACACTCAACAAATCAGGAATAGAAGGAAACTTCCTCAACCTGATAAAGGAAATCTATGGAAAAACCCACAGCTAACATCATGCTTAATGATGAAAGACTAGAACTTTCCCCCCAAGATAAGGATTAGGGCCAGGATGTCCACTCTTGCCACTTCTATGTAACATTGTAATGCAAGTTCTAACTGGAGTGGTTAAGCAAGAGAAAGAAATAAAAGGTATCCAGATTAGAAAGAAGTAAAACTATCTCTATTCCTGGATGGCATGATCTTATACATAGAATACCCTAAAGAATCCTTAAATAACTATTAGAGCCAATAAATGAATTCAGCAAGTGTGACGATGGTTCATTTTAAGTGTCAATCTGACTTGATTAAGGAATATCTAGAGAACTGGTAAAGCATTACTTCTGGGTGCATCTGTCCTGGTGTTTTTAAAGAAGAATGGCATGTAAGTCAGTAGACTGAACGGGGAAGAACCACCCTCAATGTCAGCAGACATTGGCCAGGGGCCTGCATAGAACAAAAAAGGCAGAGAAAAGGCAATTTTCTCCACCCCCCCCCCCCAATATCTCTCTCTCCCTTCCCCCTGGACCTGGGACACTCTTCTTCTTCCCTTAAACATCAGAACTCCAGGCTCTCTGGACTCTGGACTTCAGCACTTACACTAACAGCCCCACCACCACCCCGGAGTCTCAGGCCTTCAGCCTTGGACTAAGAATTACACCATCAGCTTCTCTGGTTCTGAGGCTTTGGGACTTGGATTGAGCCACACTTCCAGCATTCAAGGGGCTCCAGCTTGAAGAAAACCTGTTGTGGGACTTCTCAGCTTCCACAATCATGAGTCAATCCCTCTAGTAAATCCCCTCTTATATATGTATATCTATACATCTCCTATTGGTTCTGTCTCTCTGCAGAATCCTGACTAAAACAGCAAGGTTGCAGGATATAAGACCAATACTTAAACATCAGTTGTGTTTCTACACACTAGCACTAAACAATCTGGAAATGAAACTAAGAAAACAATTCCATTTATAATAGTATCAAAAAGAACAAAATACTTGGGAATAAATTAAACCAAAGAAGTATAAGACTTGTATGATGAAAACTATAAAACACTGTTGAAAGAAATTAAAGAGGATCTAAGTAAATGGACAGATAGCCCATGTTCATGGATTGGAGGACTTAATATTGTTAGGATGATAATAATTACTCTAATTGATCTACAGATTCAATAACATCCCTATCAAAATTCTAACTGCCTTTTTTGCAGAAATGGACCTGCCAATACTAAAATTCATATAGAAATGCAAGGGACCCAGAATAGCCAAAACAATCTTAAAAATTAGGAGGGACTCACACTTCCTGATTTCCAAACTTACTACAAAACTACAATCCTCGGTGTGGTTCTGGCACAAGAATAGACATATAGATCACTGGAAAGGAACTGAGAGTCCAGAAATAAACCCACATGTCTAGAGTCAATTGATTTTTGACAACGGTGCCAATCCTATTAAGTGACGAAAGAATATTTTTCCCAAAAACTGGATATCCACATGCAAAAGAATGAAATTGGACTCCTACTTCACATCATATATAAAAGTTAACTCAAAATGGATCAGAGATCTAAAGGTAAGAGCTAACACAATAAAATTCTTAGGAGATAACATAGGAGTACATCTTCATGATCTTGAGTTTCCTAGATATGACACCAAAAGCACAAGAGACAAGAAAAACATAGATAAACTGGACTGAATCAAAATTTAAAATTTGGTCTGGGCATGGTGGCTCATGCCTGTAATCCTAGCACTTTGGGAGGCCAAGGAGGGAGGATTGCTTGAGGTCAGGAGTTTGAGACCAGGCGAAGAAAGAGTAAGAAAAAATTAGCCCGGCATTGTGGTGAGTGCTTTGTAGTCCCAGCTACTTGGGAGACTGAGGCAGGAGGATTGCTTGAGCCCAGGAGTTGGAGGTTGCTGTGAGCTAGGCCGACACCATGGCACTCTAGTCCAGGCAACAGAGTGAGACTCTGCCCCTACCCCAAAAATTTAAAGTTCGTGTGCTGCAAATGAAACCACTAAGTAAATGAAAAGACAACCCTTAGAATTAGAGACAATATCTGCAAATCAAATATCCAATAAGGGTCCAGAATTCAGAATATATAAACAACTCTTACAATTCAACAACAAATAGACAAATAACCTAATATTTTTTATGAGTTAAGGATTTATATAGACTTTTCTCCAAAGAACATACAAAAATGACCAATAAACAGGTGAAAAGATGCTCAACATCATTAGTTACTAGGGAAATGCAAATCAAAACCACAGGGTAATACCACTCATACCCACTAGGTAGGCTATCACTTTTTACAAGAAAAATAAGTGTTGGGAAGAATATGGAGACATTGGAACCCTCAAACATTGCTGGTGAAAATGTTAAATGGTTTAACTGCTTTATAAAAAAGTTTGGCAGCTCCTCAAAAAGTTAAACATTACCATTTGACCTGGCAGTTTCATTCCTAGGTATGTATTCAAGAGAAAAACACTCCCAATGTCCACAAAATAATTTGTACATGAATCTTCATAGCAGCATCATTCCTAACAGCCAAAATGCAGAAACAACCCAAATGTCCATCAGCCGATGAATGGATAAACAAAATGTGGTCTATCCATACAATGGAATATTATTCAGCCATAAAAAGAAATGATATGCTGATACATGCTATTAAACATAACATGGATGAACCCTGAAAACATTATACTAAGTGAAAGAAGCCAGACACAAAGGCCACAAAGTGTATGATTCCATTTATACAAAATGTCCAGAATAGGCAAATCCTTAGAAAGAAAGTAGATTAGTGGTTGCCGGGGATGAGTGGAGTGGGAATGGGAAGTGACTGCTAATGGGTACGGGGTATGTGAACATGTCCTGGAGCTAGATAATGGTGGTGGTTTCACAGCTCTGTGAATACACTAAAAACCAACGGACTGTACATTTTAAAATGACAAATTTTATATGTGAATTATATCTCAATGTTTACAAAATGCATTGTTAGGACCACCCCATATTTATTTAGTTACATTTTGTAAATTCCCTAACTACTCTTGTCAAATAGCCTTAAGTTTGTCCACAGAGTCACAATGCCAACAACACTGACTGGTCAGTTTAGTCAAATATCCAGTGACCCTTCCTCATTTTTCTCCCTAGCCACTCACTTGCCTCTCAGCACGGCAAAGACATGCTTAACACCTCACTTGTGTGGGATTAAACAGAATAGGATGTGAGTCACTCAACTGAGAGAGGCAAGGCAGTAAAGATGTAGACCAGGAAATAAGCAGAAAGAAGGTATCCATCTATCCTCCCCAGCTACCCCTTAGAAAACTTCCGTGGGGACCAGGAAACTACACTTCTTAGTTGACAAAAGTCCTCATTTTTAAGTCAAATGTTATTTTAATTCCTCAAATCTGATTTCACACATATCAGCTTTATAATTATTTGATCTAGTTTTGACCCCTATGTAGGTATGCCCTTCTCAAGAAGCCTCAGTGCATAAAAAAACAAAATCTAAAAAATATCTACTTCAGGGGATGATGACACAAAACACAAGAGAAGGATGACTTGCAGGTTAAAGGATTCCCTAATTGAGTTCCTGTACACGTCCATCATGTGTATATAAAATACAAAGATGGGGCCAGGTGTGATGACTCACGCCTATAATCCTAGCACTCTAGGAGGCCGAGGCAGGAGGATCACTTAAACTCAGGAGTTGGAGACCAGCCTGAGCAAGAGTGAGATCTTGTCTTTACCAAAAAGGAAGGAAAAAAAAAAGTAAGAAAGAAAAGAAAAAAAAAAACCAGCTGGGAGTTGCGACACCTGCCTGTAGTCCCAGTTACGGAGAGGCTGAGGCAGAAGGATAGCTTAGAGCCCAGGAGTTGGAGTTTACAGTGAGCTACAATGACGCCACTGCACTCTACCCAGGCCAGCAGAGTGAGACTTTGTCTCAACAAAAACAAACAAGGCAACTGAGCACCCCTCCTCACAATCCCCCACCCCTTAAAAAAAAGGGAAGACAATTAAAAAAAAAAACCCATCATATTAAAGAATGCTGAATGAACAGAGAAGTGTATGCAACCTTCTCTGACCAAAATGGAACTTTTCCAGAACATTCCATTAAAGCTTCAACCCATATTGCTTCCTATTCAGTTATGACATTTCTCAGCCTGGTCCTTCTAAATAATGCAATGATAACTATGAAATACCTGTGTTTATTTGTATAATATGTGAACAGGTGTGCAACTATTTTGTAACTTAAAAATTCTATTGAAAATCTGAATTCCCTATGCACTGGTCCTGAGCCCTCCTTCCTGACAACTAAGGCTTCTAAAAGCAGCATTTGCTTTTTAATTCAACCTACAAAAATATGGAGGACTCCAAAGCCCCAAATAAAATATTTTCAAAAGAAATCCTTCATGCCTTCTGATGTTGCAAAAGTTTAAAAAGGAAGTATATCCGAAGAGTACCAAACCAAAAGTCTGGAAATCAGGTTTCTGGGGCCTAATGTGACATTAAATTGACTGTGGCTAAATCACAACTTGTGGGAGCAGAGTTCTCTGGTTGCTAACATTTGGATGGGACAAAAGGCACACAATTGGGGTCTCCAGGATCTCTTTAGTTCCAACTTCATATGACCATATAAAATATTTAGACCATGTTTGATTGGATTGCCCACCATAACAGAATGCACATTTATGTAGGGTCAGAGGGCTCTGGAAATATTCTGTGAAGCTATCCTTAAATTTGGAGTTACAGAAGTTAATAGTAAAACACAGCTAGGAAATTTCAGTGTTTTATTTTTCATTTCTACAGAAAACAGGCAAAATAAGCTACATCTAGAAAATATCGAGCCAACAGAGAAAATTCTCCCAACACCAACATCCAACCTAACTTCATCTCTACCTCTCCTAGATCCCAGGACATCTGGACAAAAGTTTAAAAAGAAGAAATAATATTTTGACTTACTGAGAGTCATTGTGAAAGAATGTATTTTAACACATTTAAGAAAGTAAGAACTGGCCGGGCGCGGTGGCTCACGCCTGTAATCCTAGCACTCTGGGAGGCCAAGGTGGGTGGATTGCTCGAGGTCAGGAGTTCGAGACCAGCCTCAGCAAGAGCGAGACCCCGTGTTTACTAAAAAATAGAAAGAAATTATCTGGCCAACCAAAATATATATACAGAAAAATATTAGCCGGGCTTGGTGGTGCATGCCTGTAGTCCCAGCTACTGGGGAGGCTGAGGCAATAGGATCTCTTAAGCCCAGGAGTTTGAGGTTGCTGTGAGCTAGGCTGACGCCACGGCACTCACTCTAGCCCAGGCAACACAGCGAGACTGTCTCAAAAAAAAAAAAAAAGAAAGTAAGAACTTATAAATCTGTGGTTACAAGTAATGACTAAACTGAAGAACAAATGTAACTGTTTCAACTAGCAACCTACAGTGACAATGCAGTAATAAAAGAAAAAGATAAAGTCTGGAATGGTTACAGTATGTTCACTTTCAAATATATTCCCTAATTTTGGTTTTTTAATGCTGACAAACCCCATTTGAGAATACAAAACAAGTTACACATAAGATCAAGTCATGTAAGCCAGGTGTGACAAGATCAGAACAAAGATTCAGGCTTCCTCTTTCTTCTTTGGGTATTTTAATTTAGGATAATATCTGACTTACTGGTATAACATAAATCCCAATGGTAACATTTATGCCATGAAGACTTGAGTTACGAGAAATGTCTAAAAGTACAGCTAAGACGGAAATGGTACTTAGTGATTTTGTTTTTTAAACCAGTCAACGTTCAGGCAAAGTTACCAGAAAATGCTCTGTTCCTAAAAACCTATAACATCCACAAAGAGAAAACTCCAATATGTTTTTTTCACTTATAAATGAACTACTCTGTCTCATCATCTCCTTAATAAATAGGTAGCTGAACTGCCAATAGCATTGATCCAACATGCTTGTTCATGAAAATTGGTCCTATAAAAAATCTGGCATCACCAACAAGAGATTTCTCATTACACAGGGCTGCACAAAGTCTGTGTATAGTCACACATGTGGCACATATATGTACAAGTGTCTTGCCTCTTCACATAGAAGTTTCTTCCCCCCATATCAGTCAGTAGTTTGTGCCCAAGTCTGTAACAGACACCATGGGGACATAAAGGTGTGCGCATAAAATAGGGTCCTACCTTTCAAGATAGTTATGATTTACTTTGGGAGATAAGACATTCACATGAAGAGTTCCTGGTACCAGTAAAATTGATGGTTATCATATTTTTATTAGTAATGTGGAGGTGCTATCATGTGCACATTATTTGCATGAATCACAAAGCTTTAATCCAAAGAGATAAAAAAAAATAATAAACCATGCCATTTATTTCAATTATGTTAAAATACAATAAATACACAATAAATAATAGAATTTATTTTGAGTACGTAAAAAGGACCACACCAATAGTAGTAGGGAAGATAGGGCAAGATTTTTAATGGCCAAAATACCACATAAACTCAGGAAAGGAAATTAGAGAAAAGGGTTTTGCTATTATGACTTCAGCATGACAATGACAAAGAAGTGTGGGTTTCTCAAGGCTTTTCTCAATACCCAGAGGTGTGTGAAGAATAAATTTTTGGGCTAGGTTTCTGGAGATCCAGATTTTAGCCCAACCCCTTCATAGTCACATCCTCTCTTGCCCTGGTTTTCTACCTGTAAAGTTTGAACTAGATAATGGCTAATATTCCTTTAATGAACACTTACAGTAATCCTTCTCTTTGATAAATATATCCAGGTCCCATGTCCTACCCATCACTTCCCAACCCCTCTCTTCTACCCCTGATAAATTACAGTGTACAATATTAACTAATTCACGAATCTCTGACTTTAATGTTTCATGTTTACATATTGACTTTTTATGGCAACCTGGATGAAAAAGCAAAATCCTAATTCCTATTGCTAAAATTTAGTACTAAACAATCATCACTTTTACATTATCTAGTCTAATCATCTAGCCAGATTAATATGGTATATTATTCAATATTCTTACAAAAAGTATTTAGTATAGCTTTAATTCACAATGGTAAAGATCAGATCAAATAATTATGTATTCATTGCTTTTACCTGGCTTAAAACTGACTTTAGCTACATAGCAACTAAGAGTACAGTAATATTTAATTTTTTCTTTTTACGATAATCCAGTGACAACACATAAGTGTGACTTTGGTATTAAAAAGCTACATAAATAGACTTCTCTACAAAGATCAGAGGGAAAAAAAGGCTACATAAATATCCTTTTATCTGGTAAGTTTTATTCAACCCATGGTGCTTGCGGAAAAAGTTAAGAGAAGAAGATAAATATGGGTTGTAATATTGAGTAATATCAAACTATTTCTATTGAGTAATATCAAACTATTTCTATATTATCATTTTTATGTTGGAAATATTCTTGTCTGGACATCTGAATATTAGGATAAGTGTCATCTAGTAACAGCAATGAATTCAAATATTATTTAATAAAACACTAAACAAGCTCTCTTCAATTCTTCAATACTTTTCTGAGTATTTCAGTAAAGAGATATGAGAAATCCAAAATGGAAACGTGACTGGGTACAGTAGCTCACGCTTGTAATCCCAGCACTTTGGAAGGCCCAAGGCAGGAGAATCGCTTGAAGCCAGGAGTTCAAGACCAACCTGAGCAACATAGCGAGCCCTCCTCTCTACAAAATAAATAAAAATAAAAAGGAAAAGGGATAATATATTCAAGCTTCTATGAAGCTGTATGATAAGGTAGATAATAGGCGCAATAATAAAGCAGAGAATTGAGAAGTATGCTGGAAAAGTTTCTCAAATACTATTCTGGCTTGTATTTTAGCTCCATTATACAGTTTAAATTTTGGCCAAATTTTTAAAGTATTTGTTAAACAGTTCCTGCATGTGACATATGTTTCCTGGATACTTCTGACATTGATATGAGAAATTATAAAACATTTAGAAATGAAAATGTTACTCTCAAACAAAAAACAACACTATAAGTTCCAAGCTTCTTCTGAATTCCTAAGATGGAAAAACATTTGGAAAATAGTAACTTTTTGTTTTAAAATGATCAAATAATGTACTTAAAAATAATGTGTAATTGTTCAAGGCAAGGAGGAAACAAGTCTAAATAAAATAAGGTCCTAGAAACTGGGTACAGTGGCACACGCTTGTAATCCCAGATACTCAGGAGGCTGAGGCGGGAGGATCACTTGAGCCCAGCCTGGGCGGTACAGCGAAATCCTGTCTCAGTAAAAAAATAAGGTCCTAAAGTTCACTCTAGGAGTCATTACTCTTCCTTTGCAGTCTCAATTCTATTTACTTTATAATAAGTAAATTGTTTTATCCCTTCAGCTGGGAAGGATAATTTTTCCCTACCAAGCTGATGACAACGCCACTGCAGTGCTCACCCAGCAAGAAACACATGCATATGAAGCAGCGTCAACTCTTTCTATGAAGTGTGTGCGAGATTGGTTTACAATGCGTTAATTCAGGAACTCGGCGGAGAGGCTCCTACTATATCTAGCAGATCTAAATTTGAGCTCATGATAACATTGCACAAAGCTATGGTAGATAAAAGTGATTGGCAATGCCAATAGAACAATTCCGCTAACAACACAAACTCCTCCAAGAATTCTTCCAGGCACTGTGATAGGATACATATCTCCATAGCCAACTGTAGTCATAGAGATAATCACCCACCAGCAGGCAGCAGGGATGCTGGCGAAGTCCTTGTTGGATGTTTCCAGGTCCAACCCATGTTCAAGAAGCTGAGAAAGTGCACTAAAGATTGCCATGGCAACACAAATGAAGACAAGTAACATAACCATCTCTCGGTAGCAACGCTTGAGAGTCAAACCAAGTGTCTGAAGACCAATGAAGTGACGGGCAAGCTTAATCACCCAAAAAATCCTCATCATTCTAAGCACCCTCAAGGTGACTCCAGCCCTCTGGAGTTGAGAGTTCTCGCCTGTAAATACTGTCATCAACACGGAGATGTAATACGGTGTGATTGCCAGTAAATCAATGATGTTCAGGGGTCTCTTGACAAACTCACACTTGTTTTTGGAGACGATGAACCTCACGACGCACTCTGCAGTGAACCAACCTATGCAGATAGCTTCAATTATCCTGGCAAGAGAACAAAAGAAGAATTGATCATTTTATTTTTAAGCATTTAAACAGCTCTTAGATTTCTTCAGATAGTACAACACTGACATACTAATTCAGTTACTTTTCCAGAAAACATCAAGAACAGACAGTATTACCAACATCAGCAGACGCACCAGACGCAACAGAACAACAAATCAGTTCTGATGAAAATTGAACTTGCTAAAGTCATTTATGTATTGCATGAAATACCCTTAAAATGACTATTTTTTTTTACTTGTCACTAATACTTTTAAAAATATCTCTTTCATTTGGTGGTTTGAAATTAGCTTATCCTCAGCTAGCCACGATATATACACTTCACTTATTCTTGGAGGACGGTGGTTCTCAATTGTTATGTCAGGTATGAGGTGGGCCAGAAGGGTTTTGTTCCTACATACAGTGAACATACCCAAGTTTTCTGATGACTTACTTCTTGGTGATAGAGTAAATCCAAGATCATTTCCTAAAATGTGACTCTTCTGTGTTTCTTAATAGACTTGTGTGGGAGACACTGAAGCTGAGCCAGCTTTTGGGGCCCTGCACGAGTGCCCTCACCAGAAGGGCACAGGTCACAACCACCCTCATCACGTGCTTCACCACGGAAAACAGGCTGAGGACTCCCGCACTGGAGCAAAACAACCACTGGGATTGTCCCAAAGACAACTACTTTGTTTGTTTTCCATAATTATTTTTACACAGCATATATTTTTAAAATATAAGACACATTTTACCTAGAACAGTATTTGCCAATCTTTCTGCATTACTGCACACATGGGAAATAATAATATTTACATAGCATACTGGAGTCAGGAGGCAGGATTCATGAAGAAGCCACCATCCTGGAGGCTCTAGCACCCCTGGCCCTTGCCCTGCAAACTTCGAAGCTGAAGAAATCAAATTTCAACACACCAGTTAGGAAATCCAGACCTGGGGTGAGAGTCAATTCAAAGGTAGTTGTAAATTAGTTTAACATTTTAAATTCCAAGTTAAAAGTTATAATTATTATGCCATCATTCATTTTTCTCCACGTAATTTTTCCTCACCACTGACCTAGACCCAAACATCAGAAATACAATGCAGAGAGAAGAAATCGGAGTAGCTGGGATGGGAGCAGGTGGGACCTCATTTTGGAAAGCATG
Organism: Lemur catta; assembly: GCF_020740605.2. Lineage (NCBI taxonomy): Eukaryota > Metazoa > Chordata > Mammalia > Primates > Lemuridae > Lemur > Lemur catta. The sequence continues at coordinate 31,330,750 of NC_059131.1, forward strand.
ACTCAAAGTGCAGTCCACAGAACACACGTTGTACTGCATGGTACTCAGGGAAATAAGTAAGTACAATTACCCATGTTTCCCTACTGTAGGGCACTGCATAGCTTAAAGGTTAACTGTGTTTATTTTATTTATTAACTTTTCTTTATTTTTTGAATAGATATTGAATAGTGAACCATCAGATTCACATGGTTTGAATCTAAAAGGTTAAATAATAATAATAATATAGAATATAGAATACGCAGTCACCTAGTTCCCATCCTTGGAGGCAACAATTATTATCAGTTTCTTATGTATGCATATGTATCCCCTTTTACACAAACACCATCATATTACATTAATTGTCCTGCCTCTTATTTGGTTATTTTATCTAGGAGATCATTCCAGGTCAATAAACAGAGAGCTTCCTCATTTCTTAAACATGGTGACACAGGTATTCCAATGAATATTTGCACTGTGACTTATTTAGCCAGTCTACTTAATGAACATTTAGGTAGTTTCCCACCTCTGTCAGAACAATGATGCAATGAATATTCTTATTTCTACATCATTTCACACATGTGCAAACATATCTGAAGGATAAATCCCAGACTTGGAATTCCTGGGTCTAAGGAGACATCTACTTGTAATGCTGATAGATCTTGCCAAACTATATGGCAAACTACACGGAGGCTGTACTAAATTACTCTCCCACCAGCAGCCTATGGCAGTGTCTATTCCCCATAGCCTCACCCATGTAAAGTGTTATTGAACTTGAAGGTCTTTGCGATTCTGATAGATGGGAAAACACTTACTGTGAAAGATATTGAGCATCTTTTCACATATTTAAGGGCCTGCTCTGCAAGATATGTCCTTTGCTCACAAGGCCTTTAATCTGCTCAGATACATTTTGAATCCTTCAGGGTCTGCAGAGTGTCAGATTTGGAAACTGTTCCAGAGCTTTTGCCTATAAATTTGTTTGTAGCAGAGTTCAAAAAACTACAGCCTGTGGTCTAAATCCTTCCCACTGTCCATTTTTCTGTATGGCATGAAACCTAAAAATGGTTTTTACATTTTTTCTTCATTCTTTCCCACTGGTTTGAAATGCTGGCCTTTGTCATATATTAAATCACCAAACATACCTGAATAAAGTTCTGGATTTTCCACATTTCCAAAGTGGAAAGTTCAGAGCTATGTTCAGGTATATCTGATTAATCCATTTTGTCGTGTATGTCCCATACTGCTCCCTATTTTAATTACAGCTCATACAGTTGACCCTTGAACAAATGGGCTTGAACTGCATGGGTCCACTTATATGAGGACTTTTTCAACCAAATGCAGGTGGAAAATACAGTATTGGTGGGATGTGAAAACTGCATATACAGAGGGCCAAGTTTCCGTATGGCCCATTGCAGGGCTTACCTATGTTTGCAGAACCCACTGCAGGCCCTGAGTATGCATGAATTTTGGTATACATGGGAGTCCTGGAACCAATCTCCCAAGCATACCAAGGGATGACTATACTTCGCTTTGATGTCTAGTTAAATATATCACTCGATTGTTTTCCTCCTTTTCAAGATTGTCCTGGTTATTCCTAAGCATTTGCTTTTCCATATGAATTTTTTTTACATTTTTTTAATGGTTAGGGAAAAAACAAACAAACAAAAAAAGAAGAATTATATTTTATGACATGAAAATTACATGAAATTAGAATTTCAGTGGCCATAAACGAAGTTTCATTATCATGTCCAATCTAGGTCAGGGTGGAAAGTGTCTTTGCTCTACTCCGCACAGTCACTCAGGGGTTTGGGTTGATATAGGCCCTGCCATCTTGCAGCCAACCATTAAGAATACACGCCTTCCAGGTTGCCATGGTAGGGAAAAAAATTTGCCCCCACTCTTCCATGTTTCTGCCTAGAAATGTTTTGTACCTTGACCTAGATTGGACATGATATGTAGCAAGAAATAAATCTTCATTGTGTGAAGCCACTGAGAGTTCTAAGTTGGTTGCTATCCTAGGTAATAGACTGGAAATAAAGTAGCAATATGTGCACTCAAAAAAGCACACTACAGTAGTAATAATATTTTTCTTAAATTGGCTTGTGGATAAAATGTACCAGTTCTCCAGCTAATGTACTATGTCTCCTCTCTAGCCAGACGTGAGCCAGAGGCCCTGGACTGGATGTCAAAGGCCCCGTGCTCTTTCCACTCTGAAGGACAAGCCTCACCCATCAAGTGGCAGAGTGGCACAGATCCTCCAAGGACCCTTCCAGCTCTAAAATCCCAAGATTCTATTAATTTCAGAAGAGTAAAAAAATTAACTGTGCCAAAAATACCAGAACATTTTCTGTCTAATTATTTCTACCAGCAGCCAAAGTTGTTCAGATTAAAAAGGAGGAAATCCAAATGGCGTGGAATAATCTCTCAGTAAGGTAATTTCAAAGAAGTTCATCTGTAATGAGGTCCTCAGGGTTCTTCCTGCCCACCCGGCAAGGCAGTGCGACACAGTTTATTCAGAATTCCACACTAAAGGGATGAATCAGTGAGAAACCCCAGGCATCACTTTTCACCTACGAGTATGCCAAAGCAGTCTCCAACAACAAACACCACCACGCCTGCCAAAATTCCCTGTGTTCCCAACTGGCACTCTCGCCAATGCCACCACAGGCAACTGCTGGAAAGCCGAGGACTGTTTACTGAGCACTATAGCAAACAATCGGTACTCCGGAAGGCTACTTCTATAAAACACAAATAGGAAAAAAGAACTAAAGAAGATACTCAGGGAGAGGGACATCATATTCCTTTGAAGCCTATTCTGATTTCTTTTGAGGTCGAAACATATAAAAGTTCATGAATGCCTGGCTAATAAAAATGTTTACCACTTACTGAAGCCTGTCAGTTGGGCAGTGTGCTAAGTACTTTTACAGACATTATCTCATCTAATCCTTTTCAAGAACTCTGTGAAGTGTGTATTTCCCCTAACATCTCCATTTTACAGATGACAAAACTGAGACTGAAAGGTTAAGCATCTTTCCCAAGGTCACACAATTAAGAAACTGCAACGGCACAGGCACAGGTAAAGGTAACGAAACCCAGACCTATAGGGTTTTAAAGCTATAAGAAACATTTTAAAATGCTAATGATTTTTATGACAATGTCCATTGTTAAGATTAAACGGTATGTCAATCTCTTGGTCTCTAAGGTTTACATTAGAACAGCATTTTTCAGACTGCCAGTTCTTAACCCATTACTGGATCAAAATTGACATTTTTTCAGAAATAGAATAGAAAATGTCAGAGTACATCAAATTACAGTTTTATGAAACTTTTGTCTCAGTTATATATAGTTGTATCCTGGCTTATGATGTAAAAAATATTCATTTCTGTAGGTACTGGAGGACTTCAACAATTGCTTGCTATCATCAGTCATTACTAATTACTGACTGATCCCTTATGATAGAAGGCACTTCTGGGAATTACTCAGAGGTTTAGAAACAGGCTACAAAGGGGAACAAATGCTTTCAGTGTTAGCCAGTGTATGCTTCCATGTTCTCCCATTCCTCCTCAAAATAACTAGGACAGTACATAAGAGGCCACTAGCTAAACTGTGTGAATGTAAATATCAGTGTCCCATGGGTGCCATCTTCTCATCTTTCCTTTTATTTTTTTCTTTTCTCTTTTTTTATTTCAGCATATTACAGGGGTACAGATGTTTAGGTTACATATATGGCCTTTGCCCCACCTGAGTCAGAGCTTCAAGCATGTCCATCCCCCAGACAGTGCACACTGTGCCCATTAGGTATGAATACTCCTCCCCCTCAACTGCCCGACACCGGTGAATGTTACTATTATATGTGTACTTAAGTGTTGGTCAGTTAATACCAACTTGATGGTGAGTACATGTGGTGCTTGTTTTGCCATTCTTGTGAGACCTCACTTAGTAGAATGAGCTCTAGCTCTACCCAGGATAATACAAGAGGTGCTAGATCACCATTGTTTTTTGTGGCTGAGTAGAACTCAATGGTATACATATACCACATTTTATTAATTCACTCATGTATTGATGGGCACTTGGGTTGTTTCCACATCTTTGCACCTGTGAATTGTGCTGCTATAAACATTCTAGCACAGATGTCTTTTTTATAGAATGTCTTTTGTTCCTTTGGGTAGATGCCCAGTAATGGGATTGCTGGATCAAATGGTAGTTCTACTTATAGCTCTTTGAGATATTTCCATATTACTTTCCACAGAGGTTGTACTAGTTTGCAGTCCCACCAGCAGCGTAGGAGTGTTCCTATCTCTCTGCATCCACGCCAACATTTATTGTTTCGGGACTTTTTGATAAAGGCTATTCTCACTGGAGTTAAGTAATATCTCATTGTGGTTTTCATTTGCATTCCCCCTGACGATTAGAAATGTTGAGCACTTTTTCGTATGTTTGTTAGCCATTAGTCTGTCTTCTTTTGAAGTTTCAGTTCATGTCCTTTGCCCACTTTTTGATAGGGTTGTTTTATTTTCTCTTGCTGATTTTCCTGAGTTCTATATAGATTCTAGTTATCAGTCCTTTATCAGACATGTAGCATGCGAATATTTTCTCCCATTCTGTAGGTTGTCTGTTTGCTCTTGTGATAGTTTCCTTGGCTGTGCAGAAACTTTTTAATTTGATCCGGTCCCATTTATTTATTTTTGTTGTTGCCATGATTGCCTTTGGGGTCTCCATACATTTTTTGCCTAAGCCAATGTCTGTAAGAGTTTTTCCAAAATTTTCTTCTAGAATTCTTACAGTTTCATGCCTTAGATTTAAGTCTGTTATCCATCATGACTTGATTTTTGTGAGAGGCGAAAGGTGTGGATCCTGTTTCAGTCTTCTACATGTGGCTATCCAATTTTCCCAGCACCGTTTATTGAATAAGGATTCTTTTCCCCAGTCATCTTCTCATCTTTTCCTCCCAACATTTTATTACGAAAACTTTCAAGCAAGGTGCAGATGCATTCATATTTTAAATATGCTTGCTTATCACCTATTCACTCCTTTATCCATCCACTAATCTCTCCTTTTTATGCATTACAAAATAAATTACAGACATCAGTACACTTCCCTTTAAAACTTCAGAATACATATCACTAACTAGAATTTAATATTTGTTTAGTTTTTCTCTTTTAATGTAAACTTTATATACAATGCAATGTCCAAACCTCATGTATACATTTACTGAGTTTCGACAAATGTATAACCCAAATTGCTATCAAGATAGACAGTATTCACATCACCCCCAAGAGTTCCCTGCCTGATTCATGTTTGCATCTTTTGCCCTCACTTCCCAAGCCCATCAGACACTTAGCAAGTGCTCTGTAGATGTTTGTCCAGTACAACATGAGTGACTCTGATAGAATGCAAAGGCCTGGGATGGACACCCCATAGCCACAAGAAACCTCTTAAGTTCTGCTGGATAACTAAAGACTGCCATTAAAAATGGTCCTGAGGGCTGGGCATGGGGGCTCATGCCTATAATTTCAGCACTCTGAGAGGCCAAGGTGGAAGGATCGCTGGAGGCCAAGAGTTCTAGGCAAGCCTGGGCAACATAGCAAGACCCCATCTCTACAAAAAATAGAAAAATTAGCCAGGCCAGGTGGCACACATCTGTAGTTCTAGCTACTTGGGAGGCTGAGGCAGGATCGCTTGAGCCCAGGAGTTTGAGGCTGCAGTGAGCTATGTTTGTGCCACCGCACTCTAGCCTGGGCAAAATAGAGAGACCCCCATCTCAAAAAAAAAAAAAGAAAAGAAAAGAAACAAAACAAAGAAAGAAAGAAAAAGGAAGAACTCCTACAACTCAATGACAAAAAAAAAAAATCAAATAATGGACCTGAATAGACATTTTTCCAAAGATGATATTCCAATGGCCAATAAGCACATGAGAAGATGCTCACCATCACTAATCATCAGAGAAATGCAAATCAAAACCACAATGAGGTATCACCTCACACCCACAGAATGGCTACTAACCAAAAAACAAACAAACAAACACACAAAAACACCCAGAAAATAAGAAATGTGGTGAGGACTCTCACCAACAGTGCACTTTAGTGCACTGTTAGTGGGATTGTAAAATGGTGCATTCACTACGCAAAATATATGGAGGTTCCTTAAAAATAGAAATATCATATGATCCAATAATCCCTCTTCTGGATATATATCCAAAAGAATTGAAAGCAGGGTCTCAAAGAGATATTTGCATACCCATGTTCACAAATACAAATTCATAATAGCCAAGCGCTATTCAAAATAGCCAAGATGTGGAAGCAACTCAAATGTCCACTGACAAATGGAAAAAGAAAATGTGGGACACACACACAATGGAATATTATTTAGCCTTAAAAAGGAAGGAAATCCTACTAGAGTCTGTAATCTTAGCTACTCAGGAGGCTGAGTTGGGAAGATTGCTTGAGCCCAGGAGTTTGAGGCTGTGGAGAGGTATGACTGAATTATGCCACTGAACTGCAGCCTAGGTAGCAAAGCAAGACCTCATCTCTAAAAAAAATTAAAAATAAAATAAAATTATAAAAAAGGAAGGAAATCTTTCACATGCTACAACATAGATGAACCTTGAGGACATTATGCTAAGTGTAATAAGCCAATCACAAAAAGACAAAATACTATATGATTCCACTTAGATGAGGTATCTAAAGTGGTCAAATTCACAGAAACAGAAAGTAGAATGGTGGTTACCAGGGGCTGGGGGAAGAGAAAAGATGGGGAGTTGTTGTTTAATGAGTATGGAGTTTCAGATCTGCAAGATGAAAAAGTTCTAAAAATCTGTTTCCTAACAATGTGGATGTACTTAACACTATTGAACTATCTACTTAAAAGAGGTTAAGATGGTAAATTTCATGTGATGTGTATTTTACCACAACTTTATAATAAAAAGCAAACATATGGGCAGAGGTAGGATTCAAACCCACACGCCCAAAGGGGTTGCAGCTTTAATCCGGCACTTTGGACTGCCCAGCCACACCACCCACTGGGTCCCTGAAAAAAAAAATGGTGCTGACCTTGCCAATTATTAATTTTTGATTTATATTTTGCTTTACCACAAAAGAATTTAAGATGATTGTTCTTGTCATTAACACCAAGCAGAACTCGATTAAAATTCAATATATAGGGACAACTAAGAAAATGAACATAATGACAGCTGAAAGCTGAATATTTTTACTGAATAGCTGACTTAAAAATGCTAAAAGAGTTACACAAACATAGGACAGCACAGAAAACCATCTGAAAGTTATTATACACATAGGTTATATGTATTATACTCTTTTATACATATGTAATTATAATATATTTAAAAGCAAGTACAATATCACAATGTGTAAGAATGTAACGTAAGGAAATGTTATATGACTCCAAACCCCAACAACTACTCCAATCATTTTTTAATCAAAATAAGAATAACATATCCTTCACTTAAACATTCAAAAAAGAGAACAAGGGAGAAGACAGCAGAATCTCAAGGCAGGCAACCCTGCCATAACTCAGAGCAGAACTCTGGATAAACTACTCTGTCTTACTGAATTTTCCTCATTGACTAAGTGGCAATAATAATACAACCTACTTCTCAGGTTGTCATAAGAATTAAATGAAACAATATGTAATACGTGTACAGAGCTTAGAACGCTGCCTGGCATATGGTAAATGCTCAATAAATTGTGATTATTATTTTTACTACAAACCAGCTCTGGGCTCAAAGTCTTCCCTTTACACTCAAAAGGAAATCGGTTCAAGGCATTCCTGAGGGCGTGGTGGCTCATGCCTGTAACCCTAGCACTTTGGGAGGCTGAGGTAGGAGGATTGCTTTAGCTCAGGAGTTCGAGACCAGCCTGAGCAAGAGCACAACACTCTCTCTACCAAAAATATTAACAGAAAAATTAGTCGGGCATCGTGGTGCATGCCTGTAGGCCCAGCTACTCGGGAGGCTGAGGCAGGAGGATTGCTTGATCCCAGCCAGGAGTTTGAGGCTGCAGTGAGCTATGATGACACCACTGCACCCTACCCAGGGCGACAGAGCGAGACCCTGTCACAAAATGGAAAAAAAAAAAAAAAGCCTTCCTGAATGCAAAGAGAAGGCAGGAATGAATGCTCCATTATTTCTTCTCCCAAAAATTCTTAGATTCTTAGACACTGCAGGCTGCAGCATAAATTGTTAGAACCACTTAAAAAAGCAACTGGCAGGATCAATCAGGCTTACTACCGCACAGGAGAGGGAGCCATTCATCCACTCTGAGAATGCATCCTACATATGCATCCTCACATTTACGCAAGAACCTGTACAACAAGATCCATTGTTTGTATTACCCAAGAATAAAAAAAAAATATGAATGCCTATGCACAGGAGATTGATTATATAAATAGATTTCCAAAAGTCAGTATTGGGTTGAATCATATGAAATTGCCAAACATTCAAATATCAGCAATTTTATATGATTCAACCTTATAATATGTAGCTATGAAAAGGAATGAGGTATATCATTTGCTTTGATGTGGAATATTCTTCAGGATGTATGGTAAAGCAAGGTGCAGAACAGGACCCACGGTACACTACAACTGTGTGTGTGTGTGTGTGTGTGTGTGTGTGTGTATGTACATGCGTGCACACCCACACTAGAAGGATACTCAAGAAACTGTTAACATCGGTTCCTTTAGGGAGGGAACCCTCGAGCCTGATGCAGGATGGAAACTCTCTTTTTTATTTTATTCCCTTTGGTACGGTTAAATGCTTTGCCATGGCACATATTATTTTTCCAATTCGAAAACATTTTTAAAGAAAAAGTGAAAAGCATGGGCCAACTCGAAGAGTAATCACCATGATGGAGTTGTCAGCAGCTTGAATCAGCCCTAGACAATCCCAGGAGTGCCACAAAAGGAAAAGTCACACCCTTCTAGCCCACACTTTCATATTTAAATGTACGGGCATTTCCAATCACACTCCTAACAGGTAGGCACAGTGGGATAACACACGGCATAATAAAAATTTCCAACAAACTGCACATCAACATCCACCGCAACCCAGAGTCTCTCTCAACGTCCTTAATAAGAGTTTTCTCCAAAACAATCAGTTAAATGAGAAAAAGGTAGGATTTTTTTTAAAACTTTATTTTTTTCTTACACACTTAAATTACCCTACAGAAAAAAAAAAAATCTATACCATTCATACCTTTTTATCTTCCAACCTGGATCAGCGACAATAATTACACATATTGAGCACTTACTCAAGTACCAAGCATCTTTCTATAAATTTATATATATTAATTCATTTTATTCTCACAACTGTATGTGAGAGGTTTTATTATCCCCACCTATAAATGCGGAAACTAAGGCAAAGAGAAGGAACTAGCTCGTGGCACACAGCGAAGACATGGCAGATCAATAAATGTACTCATTAAGTCATACATTGAATCCTTGCTGGGATTTATGTACTTCCTTATAGCTATAATCAATGTATGCTTGTTATTTTATGTCCCTCACTTGATATTATTTTGTTTCCTCAAGTCCCCATTTGGGTGGCCATTTCTTTAGGATATGTGGCGGGATATGGATAATGATAAATAGAAAGGTTATTCCTCTGAAGTCTTTGGGATTGACTAGGGGGAACTGGGCTCCTCCCACAGTCTGTAAGGGCTGCTATGATTCTGCAGGATTTTGTCTTCCTACAATCACCTTCTGTGGGCTGCCCTTGCTTTCTTCACTCCCCGTTAGCAGATAGGAACCGCGCTGCTCTCTCCCTTGCCTGAGGAAGCTGGAGCTCTACCTGCTAAACTGCACAGTTTCCCCTGTTGTTCCTCTGTCCTCTGTTTTGGCAACAAAGACACCAGACCCACATGCTCTCTTTGTTGGTAAACAGGGACTAATGACCCTCTACAAAGAAACAACCAAGTTCTTGGCTGCACATCCCAAGACTACAACACCTGCCCTGCTAAGACTGGGCTACCCACCATATGTAAATCTCCACCAGGCCAGGCACAGTGGTTCATGCCTGTAATCCCAGCATTTCGAGAGGCTGAGGTGACAGGATCACTTGAGGCCAGGGCCCGGGCAATACAGCGAGACCCTGTCTTTACCACAAATTTTAAAAATTAGCTAGGGTGTAGGGGGTTTCCCGCTTGTAATCTCAGCTACTAGGGAGACTGTGGCAGGAGGGATGCTTGAGCCCAGGAGTTTGAGGTTGCAGTGAGCTCTGATGACACCACTGCACTCCAGCCTGAGCGACAGAGCGAGGCCCTGTATGCAAAAAAAAAAAAAAAATCTCCACGAAAGACCAGAGTGTGTTTCTCTGAAAAATTATAGGCAATTACTACAAATAATCCTTGTCTTCTCTGACAACTTTTGGCATAATTAATTCCATTTTCAACCCAAATATGTGACTTAACGACATTGTAGTAGAAGCCTGAGGGAGTATCTTGCTACGAACTCTGTCCTGCTAATGTGACTTAGTAGAGACAGACTCTAAAACCTCAGAAAGAAATGTTTTTGATAATGTCAACATAATAGGATTTTGTTTTTTAAACTTTTGAGATGGTGAATTGAGACCATTCAACATACAAAAGAAGACAAAATGGTACCGTAATCCCCCAAGTCCCCAGCCCCATCAACCATCAGCCCATAGCCAATTCTGCCCCCTCCACACCCTTATCCACTGCCCTCCTCATATGTTATTTTGAAATAAATCCCAGAGTGTGGGCATTTATCAGAGAAAGGGAGGCAGGAGATGTGGCTGTAGTCTGAGTCTCTTGAGACAGGTCAACTGCAGCCAGGATGATGCTGTCCTAGAGTAAGAATGGGATGGCAGTATATTAACTTGGATGTGGTTCTACGCCCACGGAGCACATTAATTCATTCATCATGCAATAAAGCTCATAAGTGAGTACCTATTGTGTGCCAGGCTCTATAGAGCCGAGTAGAAGTATATAAAGAAAAATTAAGGATAGAACTTAACTATAGGTGTGGGCAAGATGCCCAGCTGCGTGCTGGGTCAGAGACTTGCCCTCTTGTTTAACTATAGTTCTGTAAGATGTTATTACATAATATCATTAGGGAAACTAGATGAGGTACACCAGAACTCTCAGTATTATTTTTCATGTTTTTTTTTAAGAAACGAGGTCTCACTCTGTTGCCCAGGCTGGAGTGCAGTGGCTATACCCAGGCCCAATCCCACTACTGATCAGCGCTGCGGAACTTAGTGCAGACACCCCATCGGCATAGCGCACTATAGCCCAGAACTGGGTTAAAGGATCCTCCCACCTTAGCTTCCCAAACGGCTGGGACTATAGGTAAGCACCACCACACCAGGCTCTGTACTGTTTTCACAACTTCTTGTAAGTATAAAAGTATTATACTTTAAAAAAAAAAAGGTAAAACTTATCCTAAAAGAGTTTACAACCTAGTGAAAGGTAAGATATACCCTCCCCAGCAACAATACTATCCATATAAATTCAAAAATAAAATGTAGAAAGTGATAAATGCTCTAATTAACATGTATTAAGTTCAGAAGAAGATAAATTTCCTTTCATCTAGGGGTTTATGAAAGGCTTCTTTGAGAAAGTGCCAATTTAATTTGGCATGGAAAGACCAGCACAGACAATATCAGGAAAAAGTAAAAAAAAAAAAAAAAAAAAAAAATCTATGAATAAGCTGGACATGGTGGCACACACCTATAGTTCCAGATACTCAGGAGGCCGAAAAAAGAGGATCACAGAAGTTTGACGCCAGCCTGGGCAACATAGCAAGATCCCATCTCTATATGAAAAAATATATATATATGAATAGTTGAATTTTTCACAAAGCAAATGTATTGAAGTATTAACTACATGATTTTTAAAATAACTTTTAAGTATATATTAGTTACCCTTCAGGGTAACTATCGTGTTACCCTATTTTATAGAAGAGGAAAGAGGCTCCAGGCTAAATCCGTGGCACAGCTGGAGAGCTGGGTCTGTAGCATGGACATTTCTGCTCTGGGAGAGAATGTTAGCAGTAGGTCTAGTTAGGGGACTAATAAAATATGCAAAAACCAAAATAAAGACCAGAAACCAAGCAGTGATAGTGGAAAACCAAAAGAAGGGGCCAGGTCAGAAAAGGAATGGGAGCAGAAAAGCATCATGGTGCTCAGGGAACAGAGAGCCCACTAGGATGCAAAGCGAGGTGTGTAGCAGGAAGTAGAAGAGAGTGTAGGAATTATGGTGGGTGCCTGCACTGAAGCTTGATGGCAAAGCATTTTGAAAATCAAGTTACAGCTTTAAAGGCAAAGGGAGCTCATTGATGATTTAGCAACAAGGGAAGGCACTCATTCAATAAGCATTTCTTGAGTGGTTGCTATGTGCCAGGCATGCTGCAGGCCCAAGAGCTGGGAATATCACTTGGCTGCAGTTCTAGACTTAAAAATAAAAAATAATAAAAAAAAAAAAGAGCTGGGAAGAGGCCAAGTGTGCAAGTGTGCTGTGAGATATGCATGGGACGGCTGGAGTGTGCGGTCAGTCAGGAGGCTACAACCCAAGCACGAGAAATGGAAGGCCCAAACTGGCAGCAGATTATGGGAATGAAATGAAATGACGCCAGAATCCTTCAACAAGCCACTGCAACTGGTGAGGGACACAGAGTCACGGCTACAAGGATGTGAGCAGATGCACAGCACAGCTGAAAGAGGCACACGACACTCGCAGACACTCAGCCACTGTCCCGGACAGATGCGAGGGGAGGGCCAGAAGTCTCCAGGCAGAGGCCCTGCAGTTTTCCCCAACCAGAAAAGTGAGTGAAGAAAACAAACACCACCCAGAAATGTCTTATTACAAGAGATGGCTACTTTGACTATTCCCTTGATTTTCTTCACAAAAAATAAGACAGAAATTATCTTTTGGAAGCTAAATGACATAAAGAATTTCAGCCACCCATGCTTCCCTGATCACGTTGATTGCCCTCTATTAGAGGACTCAGGTTGTTTTGTCGCCAGCTCTGCACTGGTTCTGTGGACAAGCCATCTGCGTTTCGTATGTGCCTCACCTGAGGCTCTCAAGAGTCAGAGACGTCGTTTCTCTCTGACTGCCGTGGGAATCACGGTATGCTTCTCTTCACCAGAGCCAAGGAATGTGTTTTCAAAAGACCACCATGTTGTAGGTGGACAGACACATACGAGTAGAGAAACCTAAAATTGCGGTTCTGATTCTCACTACTAAAAACTTCCTGGAGATGAGTGCAACAGAAACCCAGACCGGCCCACCAGCACCTGCCCTCCCAGGCCTCACCTTCTCCACTGCGGGTGGGCCCCCTGGGTGTTCAGCTGCAGCCAATCTCTCACTGCACCTTCACCACCACCCCAGTGTACACATATTTGCCTAAAAAATGCTAAGAGAAAACCAATCTCATCACGAGACTTAATCTGTTCCCATTCCATATATAACTACCAGATGGGTTCTACTCTCTTTTTATTTAATTGCCAATTCATTAGGAAAAGAATTCTGAGACCAGAAGGGACATCAAGAGATCCACCTCTTCAAACAAGATCATCTCATAAAAATTGACACCAATTCTTTTTTTTTGATAGTATTTTATCATTTTGACTTCCAAACTGTTTTTATCTATAGAACAACTTGGGAAAATGAATTTCCTCTTTCTTTTTATTTTTAGAGACAGGGTCTCACTGTGTCGCCCAGGCCGGCGTGCAGTGGCAAGATCATAGCTCACTGTAGCATCGAACTCCTGGGCTCAAGTGATCCTCGTGCCTCGGCCTCCCAAGTTGCTGAGACAACCGACATGAGCCACCACACTCGGCCTGGGAGAATGCATTTCAACAAATGATATTTTAAAATTTTTTGAGGTTTCAATATTTTATTCAGGTTTTATTTTAAGTGATGTTAATTACAGCATTTGAAGGGGAGGATCTAATTCCACACAAAATGGAAGACTCTAAAATGTACCCACTAAACTGCTAAAAAGTAAATTGAGTGGTGAGAATGCAACAGAAGTCCAATTTAGATTCTGAGTGTTGTCACCATGTGACTACAACCACACAGACTCTTCCCAGCTTATAGCTGGAGCTCCTGGAAGCTATTTCATACTCTTCTGGTGCAAGGGCAAGAAACCACAACAGGAGATGGAATTAAGTCCTGGATTACTGGCTTCATCACATCCACCCTCTCCACCCCAAAACGGCACCAAACAGCTACCACACCCTGCAGACCTTTTGATGCAAAAGAGGTGATGATGGACTAGGGTGGGAACAGGTCATGAAGATCTGTCTAAACAAGCCCCTTTCTGGTGAGTTTATACACACAATCAAGCAATGAGCCTCTCATCAATTGGAGTCAGGAAAACCAAGGCTCTTCTCAGGAAGTCACAATTCTATTCATTTACTGAACACGAATTTACAAAGTGCCTGCACATGATCAGCTTCCACTTGCAGTCATTTCTAGATTAAAAAAGAAACCTGGCATCCTAGAAGGGCCACCAAGTTCCAAAGTCTACAGCTAAAAGGACTTTATTTGGAATTGGGTTTCTTCTGTACCTCTGAAAGGGTAACACCTTAAATCTGAGTCATCTTTAACCTTGGAGGTCTAACATGATATTTACCAATACTCACATCCCAGACACACAACATTAAAAGACGCACTGCAGCCTGGGCATCATGGTAAGACCCCATCTCTACAGAAAATTTTTTAAAAATTAGCCCAGTGTTGTGGAGCACACCTGTAGTCCCAGCTACATGGGAGGCTGAGGCAGGAGGATGGCTTGAGTGCTTGAGACCAGGCATTCTAGGTTACAGTGAGCTATGATCAGACCAACGCACTCCAGTCTGGGCAACAAAGTGAGACCCTGTCTCTAAAAAAAAAAAAAAAAAAAAAAAAAAGATAGACTAAATTCTATGCTAGCTATGCTGCATGCTGCAAAATAGTTTAACATTCAACAATTATACAGTTGTCATTTATGCTTGAAATTTGAGTCCTAGACCAAGCTCGTGGCCACCAGCATGGAGGTCATTGCCATCCAGCAGAGCTACCAGCATCAGTTTGATACCTGGCATCAGGATCTGAGTATATCATAAACCTAACAGGCTGGAGTTGTTCACTTTAGCCAAGAAGCTGGCACCAGTGTTGATTTGATGCTTGGCTGCTAGTCTGAAGTGACTATTACTGTTTCCTGCTGTCCAGAAGAGCTTAACAGCAGTCTCCAACTTCTTGTTCACCTTCTGGTAAATGGAGTCACCAAACTCTGTCCCATTATTCACATTAGTGTGAAGCTCGAATCCATCAGCCTTGTAGCCAACCACAAAGTTGCTCTGGGTCATCTGGGACTGTGTGGTCTCAGAATTCATCTGGTAGCCAGGCAGCCCTCAGAACCCAGCAGCAGAGCACCCCAGACTGAAGGCCCAGCAATGTTGAAATGCCTGGCTCAGCCCAGGTTGGTGTGCTTCCACTCACACTCTGTCGTGATTTTAGCATTCCCCTCCCCACCCTCCTGTTAGGTGAGAAAGATGAATTGAGGGTCAGCTTCAGGCCACATGCGGGCTGATCTTCCACAGTAATCTCGGTGCCCAGTGTACTGTCAGTGTTGATTTCTCTGTAAATGTCAGGCCATATTCAGTCCATCTGTACTTGGTTTCCAGACTGCCCATCACTTTGGTGGTCTCGGTGTTGGCTGAGCCTGAGCTTGTAAATTCCAATCCATTCTCAGATTTTGTTTTCAAATCAAGTTTATTAAGCCAAAAATCCACAGCCCTTGAAGACATCCCTGGCAGATTTGCCAAGTTCAGCATATGTAGGAGGCACAGCCATCTTCTGCTCAGAGGTGATAGCGGAGGGCTTGGCGGACGCTATGGCGGGGGCTGCCTCAACAGATGATACCTTTAAAATGAGGCAGTTCATTCTAATGTTATTATTTGCTATTTTCTAACGACAGGTAAATATTAATAATATGTCCGGGCCAGGAATGGTGACTCATGCCTGTATTCCTAGTACTCTGGGAAGATCACTTGAGGCTAGGAATTCGAGACTAGCCTGAGCAAGATCAAGACCCCATTGCTACTAAAAATAGAAAGAAATTAGCTGGACACCTAAAAATATATAGAAAAAAATTAGCCAGGCATGGTGGTGCATGCCTGTAGTCCCAGCTACTCAGGAGGCTGAGGCAGAAGGATTGCTTAAGCCTAGGAGTTTGAGGTTGCTGTGAGCTGGGCTGATGCCACTGCACTCTAGCCAGGGTGACAGAGGGAGACTCTGTCTCAAAAAACATTAAAAAAAAAAGTCCATAGCTCAACTCAGATTATTTTTACTTACTTACTGTGTACCAAGTACTCACTGTATACATCAGGACATAAATGATACTTCTGCACAAAGTTTCCAACATGTACATAAGAACAAAAGCTTTAATCAAGGATAGGGATATTTAAAAGTATCTAGACTGTAAGGTCTTACTGAAACAACATGCTGTGCATTAGTCTACCCTTATGAATACAAAGACATTCACAGTACTAAAAGCAGCAATGCTCAACTCCAAGTACTGAGGTATTGCTGACTCCCAACTAATCAGCAGATAAAAGCTAAATCCATGATTATGTCATGCAAGGCTTTAGATCTGCCACTCTCCGCCTTGTACCATCTGCTCCAACTAATGGAAAGCAACACAGTCCCCAGTCTTCTCACGCCTCTTGCCTTTGCACATCTACCCCGCCTTCTCGGCCAACATCAACCAGCCCTTCAAGTCTGAGCTCAAGCATCACCACCCCTGGGAAGCCTCACCTCAGGTCCCTAGCACGGCCGACTCTCCCCAGTGTTCCCACAGCAGCCAGTATTCACCTCTAGCATTGCACATATCACACTGTGTGGTGGTTGTGCATTTGCTGGTCTGTCTCCTCAGCAAGGAAGCAATTGGGGCTGTGTTATCTTTTTTTTTTTTTTTTTTTAAGACAAGAGTCTTGCTCTTCACCCTGGCTAGGGTGCAGTGCATCACTGCAACCTCAAACTCCTGGGCTCAAGCCATCCTTCTGCCTTAGCCTCCCCAGGAGATGGGACTATAGGCACACACCACTGAGCCCAGCTGGTTTTTCTATTTTTAGTAGAGACAGGGTCTCGATCTTGCTCAGGCTGGTACAGAACTCCTAGCCCCAAGTGATCCTCCCACTTTGGCCTCCCAGAGTGCTAGGAATACAGGCATGAGCCACCATGTCCCGCCTTGCTATCTTTAAAAAAAAAAAAAATCACTATATTACCTAATCATGGAACTTAATAGGTATTCAGAAAATATGTTGTTTGACTAAATTAATGGTATAATAAGTTTTATCACTGGTGAGTTCAGCATTTTATCAGTCCAATGAAACATTTAGGACAAAATGATGTATTTGTTGCACTGATTTTTTTTAAAAATTAGAGATAATACATTACTATCCTTACTTCATACCACACACACACACAAATTGAGATAGAGGGTAGTCCTAAATGTAAATGCTAAAATCATAAAGATTTTAGAAGAAAACACAGGAATCATCTTCGTGACTTGGCAGCGGGAAAGTTTCTTATGCAGGGCACAAAATGTAGTAATCATGTAGTAATAAAGGAAAATATTAATAAATTAGAGTTCATAAAAATTTAAAACTTTAATACAGTAAAAGACACCATTAAGAAAATGAGGCCAGGTGCCAGGACTCAAGCCTATAATCCTAGCACTTCAGGAGGCTGAAGGGCGAGTACTGCTTCAGGCCAGGAGTTTGAGACCAGCCTGAGCAATATGAGACTCCATTTCTACAAAAAATAGAAAATTAGCCAGGCATGGTGGCATGCACCTGTATTCCCAGCTACTTGGGAGGCTGAGGCAGAAGGATGGCTTGAACCCAGGAGTTGGAGGTTGCAATGAGCTATGATGATGCCACTGCACTCTAGCCCAAGCAACAGGGTGAGACTTTGTCTCCAAAAAAACCCCAAATATATATATATATTTTTTTTTCCATGCCTGGCCAGAAATTGTAATTTTTAAAAGGATATCATTAACAAATCAATGCCAGTTATTTATAAGGTACCTAAATATAAATCTTTTTTTAAAGAACCTAATATTCAAGTTGACTAAATGTAAATCTAACAGAAGATATAGAGGAATTTTTAGATGAAAATCATAAAACTTAGGGGAATGTGGGGGGGGTGAGGGATAAAAACTTACTTACTGGGTACAAAATATACAATTCTGGTGATGGGCACACTAAAAGGCCTGACTTCAGCATTATACAATTCCTCCATGTAACAAGAACACTTGTACCCTCTAATATTTTAAAATAAAAATTATTTTACAAAAAAAGGCATTGCCCAAAAAAAAGAAAAATCATAAAACTTTATTGACAGATATTAAAGAGTAAATGGAATTATATACTATGTTGATAGATAGACTAAATCATGAAAATGCCAACTCTCCCAAATTAATTCATAAATTCAATGCAAAAAATTTTAATGCAATACAACCAAAATTCCCAAGAAGGTATTCATGGAAACTGATAAGCTGATTACATTATTATAGTAATTAAGGCAGTGTAGTGTTGATGCTGGAATGAATATGAAGACTTTCTGACACTTCCAGGAACGACAACAAAAAAAGAATATGAAGACTAATTGAGAATAGTGAACCCCAAAATAGATCCATATACTTACAGAAACTAGATATATGGCACATGAGGCTCTCCAGATTAGTAGGGTAAAAACTGGAGACCATTCCATAGTGCTGGGGAAACTGTTTTTCATATGAAAAAAATAAATTCAATCCCTCACATCATAAATAATTTTAGATGGATTAAGGACCAAATTTGAAAAATAAAAGTTAAGTAAAATTTTTATAAATATATAAAAATATTTTAAGAAAATATTAAACAATCTTTATGATCTTGGAGTATGGAATATTTTATTAAATAATACTTTAAAAATCACACAAACCATAAAGGAAAATATCAATAAGTTTATTAAAAAGTACAACTTCTATACACCAAAAAACACCATAAACAAAATGAAAAGACCAGCCACAGTCAGCACATAATTGAAAGAAATCAGTACTAGGGATGTTTAGTCAATCATTAAGAAAAAGAAAAAAAGAAAAATGGGGCTGGGTGAGGTGGCTCATTCCTTTAATCCCAGCACTTTGGGAGGCTGAGACAGGAGTTATCACTTCAGACAGGAGATCGAGACCAGCCTGGGCAACATAGCAAGACCTCATCTCTACAAAAATTTTTTTAAAAAATTAGCTGGGCGTGGTAGTGCATGCCTGTAGTACTAGCTACTCAGGAGGCTACCAGGGAGTTGGAGGCTGCAGGAAGCTGTGATCACACCACTGCCTTCCAGCCTGGGTGACACAGTAAGACCCCATCTCTGAAAAAACAAGAAAAAGAAATAAAGAAAGAAAGAAAAATGGGCAAAGGATATGAACACACAGTCCACAAAGAAGAAATCCATGTGACAAAAAATTTTATGAAAAGATGCTCAACTTCACTAGTAATCAGAAAAATGGAAATTAAAATTATAATGAGATATCATATACTCCCATTAGATAAGCTGAAATTAAAGAGACTGACAATACCTACCTAGTGTTAGTGAGGGCATGAAGCAACGGGAACTCTCACACGCTGCTGGTGGAAATATGAAATGGTACAACCACTCTGGAAGATAGTTTGTTCGTATCTTAAAAATTAAACATACATCTACCCTATGATCCAGTAATTCTACTTCTAGGTATTTATTCAAGAGGGGAAAAATATGTCCACAAAAACACTTTTACGTGAATATTCATAACAGGTTTATGCTTAACTAAAACCAAGAAACACTCCAAATGTCCATCAACTAGTGGATGATAAACTGTGGTATATTCCTACAATGAAATACTACAATGGAATGAATTTTCCTCAAAATGTTGAACACAGAATTACAATATAGCCCGGCAATTCCATTCCTAGGTATCTTCCCAAGACAAATGAAAACATATATTCACATAAAAACTTGGAAACAAATGTTCACAGCAGTCATAATAGTCAAAAAGTGAAAACAATCCCAATCCCAATGTCTGCCAACTGATGAATGGGTAAACAAAATGTGGTATAACCATACAATAGATTATTCAATCATAACAGGAATAAAATACAACATGGATGAATCGTGAAAACATGATGCTAAATGAAAGAAGTCAGACACACAAGGCCCCATATTGTATAACCGTACTCATATGAGATGTCCAGAATAGGCAAATCCATACAGACAGAAAACAGGTGGTTGCCAGAGGATGGGAGGAGAGGGAATAGGGAGTGACTACTAAAACAAGTAGGTTTCTTTCTGGGGTAATGGAAATGTTCTGGAATAGTGATGATGGTTGTACAATATAGTGAATATAGTAAAAACCACCAAATTGTATACTTTGAAATGGCAAATTTTATTATGTGAATTATAGCTCAATTTTTTCAAAAATTGAACTGGCTGGGCATGGTGGCTCACACTGGTAATCCTAGCACTTTGGCAGCCCAAAGTGGGAGGATCACTTGAGGCCATGAGTTTGAGACCAGCCTGAGCAAGAGCGAGACCCTGTCTCTACAAAAATAGAAAAAATTAGCCAGGTATGGTGGCACATGCCTTTAGTCCCAGATATTCGGGAGGCTGAGGCAGAAGGATAGCTTGAGCCCAGGAGTCCAAGGTTGCAGTGAGCTATGATGACGCCACTGCACTCCAGCCCAGAAGACAGAGTGAGACTGTGTCTCCAAAAAAAAAGAATGAACTAATGATACAAACAAACATGGATGAATTTTTTTAAACATTTTGCTGATCAAAGGAAGCCAGACATGAAAAAGTACATCCTATCTAACTTTCATCATTTTAAATTCTGTAACAGGCCAGGTGCGGTGGCTCACGCCTATAATCCTAGCACTCTGGGAGGCCGAGGCGGGAGGACTGCTTGAGGTCAGGAGTTCAAGACCAGCCTGAGCAAGAGTGAGACCCCGTCTCTACTAAAAATAGAAAGAAATGATTTGGACAGCTAAAAGTATATGTAGAAAAAAAAATTAGCTGGGCATGGTGGCGCACGCGTGTGGGCTCAAGGATCCCTTGAGCCCAGGAGTTTGAGGTTGCTGTGAGCTAGGCTGATGCCACGGCACTCTAGCCCGGGCAACAGAGCGAGACTCTGTCTCAAAAAAAAAAAAAAAAGAAAAAGAAAAAAATAAATTCTGTAACAGGCAAAGTAGTCTACAGTGACAGAAATCAGTGATTACCTAGGACAATAAGGCAGAAGAGAACTTTTTGAAGTGAAAGAAATATTCTGTATCTTGTTTGGGATGGTAATCACACAGATACATACACTTGCCAAAAGTCATCAAACTGTATATTCAAAAACAGGTACACTGCAGTTTATGTAAACTTTATCAATAAAATTGATTTTTAAAAAAATGAGATATTATTTCACACCTGCCAGATTAGCAACGTGTTAAAAGTCTCACAACATGTAGAAATGGCAAGAATATTGAGCAACTGGATTCGTATTCACTGCTGTTAAGAGTATAAGTCAGTACAACTACTCTGGAGAGCTATTTAGCAACATCTAGGAGAAATGTGCGTATCCTTCAATACAGTAACTATAACTCCAGTCCTGCGTAGACACATTAAATTCTCCTATATGTGCACTCAGACATGAACAAAACTATTCATTAGCACTACAGTAATAGCAAAGTTTCTACGCAGAGGAGAACAAATAAATCAATGTCTACTACATTACAGTTAAAATGAAAGGACTACAGCTATAGAAATCAACATCAGAACATGAAGTTAAACTAAAAAGGCAAGGTACAGATTCCATTGATGATACCATTTATATAAATGGTTTTAAGTATGCAAAAGAATACCATATTTTATGTTTAGATACATACATGTGTACATACATATATTCAATGCATTTTTAAATGCATGGAAATAATAACATCACAGTCCAGAGAGTAGCAATTTCTGTGGAGAAGGGAGGGATTTCAATGGGAAAGAGGCACCCAGTGGACTTCAAATGTATTTTTAATGTTTTCTTTCTTTCTTTTTTTTTTGGTAGAAACAAAGTCTTCCTGGTCTTGAACTCTTGGCCTCAAGCAATCTTCCCGCCGTGGCCTCCCAAGGTGCCGGTTTACAGGTGTGAGCCACTGCGCCAGACCAATGTTTTACTTCTTAAACTGGATTGGTGGGGGGTACGTAGGTAAGCGTTCGTTGTACTATAATCTATACTTTTTTACGTGTCTGAAAGACTTCATAATGATTTTTATGCACAATTTCCTCTTCTATCTTTGTAAAGGATGTGTTTCCTTTACTTCACAGATTGATTTGTTCTGCTTCTTAAGTTTTTGGTAGTTGTATTCAAAGAAAACACATATTGATTGACATAAGGAATTCTTCGTTTTTTTAAATGCTTAAATTTTGCTTTATTTTCAACAGTCTTTTATATTTAGAAAAATCCTCAAAGCATTTGATGTAATGGCTTAGGACCAACATTTAAATAAATTATACAGGTCAATTCAGAAATAGGGAAAATTTGTTTTAAAAGTCCATTGTATATTGTACTGTTAGCTAATAAAACTTAGTTTTTATCATTCTAAGGACTGAAAAAATTCTGATTTTTCATTTACTTGGTTCTTAAATGACATATGTAACAACTATCAATTAAATTCCAATTTGGTCCTTAATTTGGTTCTTGAGATGCGAATCAAAGTTCCCCACATATCATTATAAAGATAGAGCTGTTGTCTACACAAAAAGCAATGGAGTTTCAGCCAAGCACACAAGCTTGGGAACCAGACTGGGGCTGGTTCTCAACTCTCTCACGTTAAGTCAGTCACTGGACTTCTCTATCACCTTGCCTGTAATCTGAGATACTAATAACCTCAGAGGGTTTTGTATAAATAAGGCAATTCACGTCATTGCTGGGGATACAGGGGGAGCTTCATAACATTTATTTCACCCACTCCCATCTCACACATGCAAGGAATTATGCACAATGCAAAGGCAGTGCTCACAAAATGACAGGCAGACTAGTCTTACTGCTTCAAAGTGTTCAAAGAGTGTCTGGGTTATACCTCAAGGATGACTGAGTAAATATTAATACATACAACTTTCTTCCTTTTTTAAAAGGTACTTTGACCAAGTGAGGTGGCTCATGCCTGTAATCCCAGCACTTTGGGAGACCAAGGCAAGAGGATTGCTTGAGGCCAGGAGTTCAACTCCAGTGTGGACAACATAGGGAGAACCCATCTCTAAAATAATGACAAAAATTAGCTGGGTGTGTTGGCATGCCCCTGTAGTACTAGCTACTTCTACTAGGGAGGCTAAGGTAGGAGGATCGTTTGAGCCCAAGAGGTCGAGGTTGCAGTGAGCTATGATCTCACCACTGCATTCCAGCCTGAGCAACAAAGTGAGAACCTGTCTCTTAAAAAAAAATAAAAGTTATGTACTTCCCACTTTATTTAAATCACATAAAATCATAAACTTTTAATATTTTATTAAAATGGCAGTCTGTGACTTAATACTGTTCAAGTATCCCTTATCAGAAATGCTTGGGACCAGCAGTGTTTTGGATTTCAGATTTTTTCAGATTTTGGAATATTTTCATTATACCAGTTGAGCATCCCAAATCTGAAAATCTGAAATCCACGATGTTCCAATGAGCATCGTTTCTGTGCTCAAAAGTTTCAAATTTGTCACTTTGCAGTGAGATAGGAAAAAAAAAATTAAAAAAAGAAATTTCAGATTTGGAGCATTTCGGAATTCGAATTTTCAGATCTGTAGGACCTATCTTGTGAATCCCAGTTTTGATCACCCATCCACCTCCCTTTTACCAAGTCAGAGTAAATAGTAGCCAAACTAACGGCGCTTTCTCCAGCACAGATACAAAGAATGAATTACTCACTGGAAACCTGAGGTACCTTTCCATCTCTTAATCAACTCTGGGCAGCGAGTCCTGGTGTTCTCCAGGGTGGATTTCGGGTATGAACATCAGCATAGAAGAGTGTTAGAAAGTGGGGTTAAGCATTCTGAAATTAATACAGATAGTCTCTAGCTTCTGAATACTTGATTTCCCACACCATCCATAAATACAAGTAAAAGCCCCTGCTCCACTAGAACTACCTTGATTAAATAATAAGTTCGGACTAGGCTGGGCGCGGTGGCTCACGCCTGTAATCCTAGCCCTCTGGGAGGCCGAGGCGGGTGCATCGCTGGAGGTCAGGAGTTCGAGACCAGCCTGAGTGAGACCCCGTCTCTACTAAAAATAGAAATAAAAATTATCTGGACAACTAAAAATATATATAGAAAAAATTAGCCGGGCATGGTGGCGCATGCCTGTGGTCCCGGCTGCTTGGGAGGCTGAGGCAGTGGGATCGCTTAAGCCCAGGAGTTTGAGGTTGCTGTGAGCTAGGCTGACGCCACGGCACTCACTCTAGCCCGGGCAACAAAGTGAGACTCTGTCTCAAAAAAAAAAAAAAAAAAGTTTGGACTAAGGGAAGTACTTCAGGAAAAGAGAGCAATCTGTGAGTGAGGGTGGGCCTCAGCGGGATAGAAGGGCAGCATTTGGCATCAGGCTGGTTAGAAGACAAGAATCAGTCATCCATCCTCAACCCTTGAAGCCACCCAATAACATAGGTACTATTGTGAAACTTATTTTACAGATGAGGAAGCTCAGGCTTAGAGTAGGCTTGTTCCTGTGGCCACACGGCTGGACAGTGGTAAAGTGTGAGTCCAGGCCCAGGTGACACCACTATTCTAAACAGGGATTGGCAAATATTTTTTGTAAAGAACCAGAAAGCAACTATTTTAGGCTCTTTAGGCCATACAGTTTCTATTACAACTACTCAACTCTGGCCAAAGTAGCAGGAAAGCTGCTGTAGATGATATGTAAAAGAATAAGCATGGCTGTGTTCCAATAAAACTTTATTGATGGACATTGAAATGTGAATGTCATATAATGTTCATAAGTCACAAAATGTTATTCTTCTTTTGATTTTTTTTCCCACCATTTAAAGCTTAGCTCAGGGGCCATATATAATATGGGCAGTGGGCCTGGGTTCGTCTGCAGGCCATAGTTTGCCCACCCAGCTCCAGACCACCAACAGAGGGTATGGGGGATCGGTAGGGACCCTTGTCATACCATGATGTCAGAGGCTAACTTGGCTCATACAATAGTATCTTTTTTTTTTATTAAGCACTGAATATGCAGAGCAATACAACAATATCTTTACCAAGAAAATGAAAAGGGAAACCCTGTCACCATAGACTGGGCCAACATGACCTTTAGCTGCCCAGGACTCAAGGGAGTCCTAGCATGGAGGTGAAACCAGCTCTAGAGGCTTTTGTGAGCTAGCAGAGGAAACCACTCAGCATTTCTAACAGCAGTCCTAACTGGCCTTGCTGGCTCCACCCCTGCACCTTGGACTTTATATCTTCCACACTGGGGCCAGTTATCTTTTAAAATTAAGCCAAATTATGTGTTCTGCTCAAGACTCACATTCAGATAAATCCAAAGTCCTCACCATTTTCTTTTTTAAAAGAAGACAATCAAAACGAAATCTTTGTAGTCTACACATCCCCACCTTCACCCCCAATTCCCTACCAGTCTCACTTCATTCTGCTTCCTTGCTGTTTCTCCAATAGACCAAAGACACACCCACCTCTGGTGTTTGCACTCCTGTTCTCTATGCTTGGAACTCCCTCACCCAGGTATCTTCCCAATGGCCACCTGCATCCCTCCAGGTCCTTCTTCAGACATCACCTTATCAGAGAGGCCTTTCCTGACCATGGTGCACACTTATCCTGTAAACCCCTGATCCTCCCTGTTTTGGTTTTTTTTTTGGTGGGGGGTAGGGAGAAGGAGGCTTTGAGATGGGATCTCACTAAGTTGCCCAGGCTGGCCTTGAACTGCTGAGGTCAGGCAATCCTCCCACCTCAGCCTCCCGAGTAGCTGGGACTACACTGTTATGTACGTGTTTGTTTATTTATTTATTTTGAGACAGAGTTTTTCTCTGTTGCCTGGGCTAGAGTGCTGTGACATCAGCCTAGCTCACAGCAACCTCAAGCCTCCCGAGTAGCTGGGACTACAGGCATGTGCCACAAAGCCAGCTAACTTTTCTTTCTATATATATTTAGCTGTCCAGATCATTTCTTTCTATTTTTAGTAGGGACGGGGTCTCACTCTTGCTCAGGCTGGTCTTGAACTCCTGACCTTTAGCGATCCTCCCGCCTCAGCCTCCCAGAGTGCTAGGATTACAGGCCAGAGCCACTGCGCCCGGCCGTGTTTATTAAAATAGATGGTTCTTGGCTGGGCGCAGTAGCTGATGCCTGTAATCCTAGCACTCTGGGAGGCTGAGGCAGTAGGATCGCTCAAGGTCAGGAGTTTGAGGTTGCTGTGAGCTAGGCTGATCCCACGGCATTCTAGTAAGACTCCATCTCAAAAAAAAAAAAAAAGAATAGATGGTTCTTGAAGGCACGGACTCTCTGTTTCTTTCACTGCTATATCCCCAACACTTAGAACAGTCCCAAATATATAGTTGGTACTAAGTAAATGTTTGTTGAATTTAGTGAATAAATGCATAGGGAGCCACAAAATCAACTTAAAATTGTTTTTTTTTAAATATAACCTACTCATAGGTTGAAGAAAACTTAGAAATACTCACTCTTCTATCAAAAGTGAAAATGTTACAAACCCCCACTGCTAAATTAGATTGGCTTTTAAAAAAATAAAAATGCTGCTATATTTGTATGGTTCTTTCACATGCAAAACTCATTTACACTGAGTGCCTTACCCAAGGGCAAGGTATTGAATTACATGTTGTAAAGCACAGAATTTATATTCTCAAAGAACTTCTAGACTAAAAGGGAGCTAAGACATACTCCCAGGCAAACTCAAGGCAAGATAGACAGTGAGAAGGGGTCTAAGACAGAGAAAAACAGCTAAGGAAGTTTAGCTTCCAGTTAAGGGTTCAGTCTTTATTCTCTCAAATTGAGCCTTCTGTGAGATATCCCCACTTAACAGATGAGAGCACAGGCCCAGAGTGGGGTAGTGAATTAACTATCTATTGTCACCCCAGGTCTCCTGAGTTCTGGTTCTTTCCACCACAGACTTTTCCTTTTGACATTTATTGGCTGAAAAAGTCAGATGTCTGCCTCAATTACATACTTCCTTCTGCCAGTAGAGTTGAAAACCAAGGAGTTCCTGCTACTCACAGACTAAGAGGATTATTTAAATGCATACAACTATTCCCAACACTCCAACAGAACCCACTAGTTCCTGAATGAATTGATTAATTCAAACACAAATGTTTTGTCTGTTGCTTTGTCTGGTTCATCTGCTCAACCAAAATGTCTAGATCCCTTTCTTAGCCATTCAAGGGCTCCAGTTTTCCAACTCATTTTATCTCTTTCAAACACACCATTAAAACATAGTGCTTAAAACACTAAGGATGGTGATGGTTGCACAACTCTGTGAATATACTAAAAACCACTGATGGTTTATGGTACGTGAATTATATCTCAATAAAGCTGTTACATTTCTTAAAATGTGTTGTTTCTAGGTCTTTGCTATTAAAATGTTATTAACATAGTATCCTATTCATTATAAACTGCATTATTATGATAATGGTTATTAATATTAACAAAGAATAGCACTGACTTTCATTCATATTTTAGGGGAAATTTAGCAATCTCTATCAAAAAACTTTTTAATTATTTTTATTTTTAAGTATTATGGATACATAATAGTTGTATATCTTTATAGGGCACCTGTGATGTTTTGATACAGGGATACAACGTGAATTAATCAAATCCGGATAACTGGGGTATCCATCGCCTCAAGGTATTTATCATTTCTTTGTGTTAGGAATATTCCAATTCCACTCTTTTAGTTATTTTAAAGTTTACCCTAACTTATTGTTGATTATAGTCACTTTGTTGTGCTACCAAATATTGTTCATTCTGTCTAACTAACTCTATTTTTGCACCCATTAACCATCCCCACTCTATCCCCCACCCCCAGACTACTCTTCCCTGCCTCTGGTAACCATCATAACCATCATTCTACCCTGTCTCCACAAGATCAACTGTTTTTTTGTTTGTTTGTTTGTTTGTTTTTTTGAGACAGAGTCTCACTCTGTTGCCCAGGCTAGAATGAGTGCTGTGGTATCAGCCTAACTCACAGCAACCTCAAACTCCTGGGCTCAAGCGATCCTTCTGCCTCAGCCTCTCGAGTAGCTGGGACTACAGGCATGTGCCACCATGCCCGGCTAATTTTTTCTATATATATTTTTTAGCTGTCCATATAATTTCTTTTTATTTTTTTAGTAGAGATGGGGTCTCGCTCTTGCTCAGGCTGGTCTTGAACTCCTGAGCTCAAACAATCCGCCCGCCTCGGCCTCCCAGAGTGCTAGGATTACAGGCGTGAGCCACCGCGCCCGGCCAAGATCAACTGTTTTTAATATTTAGCTCCCACATGTGAGTGAGAACATGTGAGATGTCTTTCTATGCTTGGCTTATTTCACTTAACATAATTTCCTCCAGTTCCATCCATGTTGTTTCAAATGGCAGGATTTAATTCTTTCTTGTGGCTATATAATATTCCATTGTCTATATGTACCACAATTTCTTTATTCATTCATCCATTGATGGACACTTAGGTTGACTCCAAATCTTGGCTACTGTGAATAGTGCTGCAATAAACACAGGAGTGCAGGCATCTTTTCCATATACTGATTTCCCCTCCTTTTGATATATACCCAGCAGTGGGATTACTGAGTCATACAGCCGTTCCAGTTTTGTTTTTTGAGGAACCTCCACACTGTTCTCTGCAGTGGTAGCACTAATTTACATTCCCATCAACAGTGTACCAGGGTTTCCCTCTCTACACATCCTCATCAGCTATCAAAAAAATGTTTAGAGCACAATCTTTTTTTTTTTTTTTTTTTTGAGACAGAGTCTCACTCTGTCACCCTGGCTAGAGTGCCGTGGCATCAGCCTAGCTCACAGCAACCTGAAACTCCTGGGCTCAAGCAATCCTACTGCCTCAGCCTCCCAAGTAGCTGGGACTACAGGCATGCGCCACCATGCCTGGCTAATTTTTTCTATATATTTTTAGTTGTCCGGTTAATTTCTTTCTATTTTTTAGTAGAGACCCAGCGTCTCGCTCTTGCTCAGGCTGGTCTCGAACTCCTGAGCTCAAACAATCTGCCCACCTCAGCCTCCCAGAGTGCTAGGATTACAGACGTGAGCCACCGAGCCCGGCCTAGGGCACAATCTTTTTAACTTATTTTCACTTTGGAATTTAGCCTATGCATACACCACTCCAATTTGTAAAGATATATGAAAAAGACTGTGCTCTGCACCACTGTTTGCATTTTTGAAAAACTAGAGTCAAACTAACCGTTCCTTGGCAGAGTAGAATAGGGACTCCAGAATCAGAACCCAGGGCACCACAAACCCATTGTGTGAGCTTGGACACATTAGTTAACTTATCTAAATCTTAGTCATAAGATGGAGATAATGGTACTACTTCACAGGACTGTAATGAGACTTGGATGACAAAATACATGTTAAAAACTTAACTGACTAGTATATTAAATATTTAAATAAATATTGGCTATTACAGCCATTACTATTATCTACAGAACAGACATTTATCAAATGAATTATGGCCCGTCCAAACAATGGAATACTATACAAACGTTAAAAAGAATGAAGAAGATCAGCTGGATGTGGTGGCACGTAGACCTAGCTACTCAGGAAGTTGAGCTAGGAGGATCGTGTGAGTCCAGGAGTTCGAGACTGCAGTGAGCTATGATCGTGCCACTGCACTCCAGCCTGGGTGTCAGAGCATGACTCTATCTCTAATTTTTTTTTTAATGGTTTTAATCTTGAAAAAAGAAAAAGAATGAATAAGATTTATATAAACTACTATGAAGAGCTTCAAGATGTATTGTTAACTGAAAAAGGCAAATTGCTGAACAAGATTATAAAATGATCCCAGTTATATATTTAAAAAAGAAACTCTCAGCCGGGTGTGGTGGCTTATGCCGGTAATCCTAACACTTTGGGAACCCAAGACTAGAGGACTGCCTAAGCCCAGGAGTTCAGGACCAGCCTGGGCAAGAGTGAGACCCCATCTCTACAAAAAAATTTTAAAATTAGCTAGGCGTGGTGGTACGCCTGTAGTCCCAGCTACTTAAGAAGCTGAAACAGGAGGATCAATTGAGCCCAGGAGTTGGAGGTTGCAGTGAGGTATAAATGACACCACCGGCGCTCCAGCCTGGGCAACAGAGCGAGACTCTGTCTCAAAAAAACAACAAAAAAGACTATCTCTAACTATGTATGTGTACATACATATGCATGTATGTGTTTATATATATATGTATATGTATGTGGGGGTGTATGTTTATATGTACATGGAAAATTTCTGGAAGAACACCAAGAAACTGGGTAGTGGGACTGAGGAGAGAGTAGCATGTTAACCTTTTAACACTTTTTTCCAATGAAGGAAGTTTTAATTTAAAAAAAGCAAAAATAATAATGTTGAAAATGACTTGCTTACCAAAAGGCAGAAAAAAAAGCCTTCAGTTAGAGAAAAGGCATTGACAAGAAAAAGTTTCCACTGAATTCTAAAATTGGCAGCAGAGAAAAAAAAAAAAAACCCATACACATTAAAAGAAACAGTCCACGGTGACAGAGCAGAATTAAACTGAGGTTCTGGGTTGTAGTCAATCCTATCAGAGATCTATTAATTACTGACTTCTGAAAATATTCACCTTATCTTCAGAGTAAAAGCACTAAGACTTTCATCTTCATTTCAAATATTGCTTTCTAAAGTATTTAAAAAACCTACTGGATTTCTATAATATTGAACTAAAAGGCAATAGAAATAATACAATTGATTTTTAAATTTCTATCACCTGGTGTTTCATTTTGATTATTTAATTTTTTTAACTTAGGCTTAAAATAACACTACAAGAAATTTAAACATTTTTAAATCTCCTCAAATTCTCACCACCACAATACAAAGCAATACAAATTAAAGATCAAAATCCCAACATGAAGCATCTTTTAGAAAGAATTTCTAAAGAACAGATCAAAATTATAACAAGACTTTGCATACTAAAGAGATTTAAAACTCAACAGAGAACACTTTTGCTGAGACTTGACTGTAGGGACAAAATGTTCAGAAGCAAAGGACCAAAAAATAAAAGGGAAAACTACTTTATATCTGACCTGTGTTTCAAAATTCAAAAGTTCTCAAAGGCAACTAGCAAGGAGCATCTTTTTATGAAATAGGCAGCAAAGCTTAGTAATTTTAAAAGATGACGTGACTATATGTTAAAATGCCAAAAAGAACACTAATCTCCTTGGCAGTGCCAAAATAATACTCATGTTACTAGAAGGCACACTGCCTGAAAAATCTAGTTTACCTTTTTTTTTTTTTTTTTTTTTGAGACAGGGTCTCGTTCTGTCACCCAGGAGGGAATGTAGTGGCATCATCATAGCTCACTGTAACCTTAAACTCCTGGGCTCAAGCAATCCCCTTGCCTCAGCCTCCTCCCAAGTAGGTAGGACTGCAGGCGTGCACCACCAAACCCAGCTAATTTATTATTTTTGTGTGTGTGGAGACAGGGTCTCACTGTGTTGCCCAGGCTGCTCTCAAAACTCCTGGCCTCAAGCAATCCTTCCTCTTTGACTTCCCAAAGTGCTAAGATTACAGATAAAACATTAAGAACTTCACCATTCTGGGACTCTAAAACCACACTGGTACCCTACAACCCCCACCTTGCTATCTGAACGGAATACATGCTCAAATTGTATGAAGATTACATGTGACCGCATATAAGGCGGCAGCTTCTCAGCAGCAATGGCAATTAATCCCCAGGATAATTGAGTTCAGAGATATCCAATAACCTCCTTAAGGCTACAAGGTAGTCCCTAAATCCAATGAGAGTGTCCTAAGAATCAGAAAAGAACACCTACAGACACAGGGGAGAAGGTCACGTGAAGACCCGTGCAAAGATGGAGGCAGAAACTAGAGCCCCAAGCCAAGGAACACCTCGAGCCACCAGAAGGGGGAAGAGAACTTGGCCCTGCAGAGTTCTTACGTGATTTCATACTTCTGGTCTCCAGAACTGTGAGAAAATAAATTTCTGTCATTTTAAGCCTAAAGAAAAAAAAAAAAAGGACATCACCATTCTAAGTTACAAGAATTGTTTATCAATTGGGAACGTGTTCATTCAGGATCTTTAACAGATGAGATAGTCCTCTCAATGAGATGGTTCCCGTTTTCAGTAAGAAAAATGGTTTATTATCCCTCTCCCACCAAACCTCTGGAGATCCCTCTTCTGGAGTCTCCTCACCACAATACCCCAAATGGGAAGCAGATCCTATAGCAAAAAACTGGATTCACGACTCACTACCCATGGGCCACAGCAGTCAACCAAGAGGGACCCCAATGCCTGTGGGCCCTACCATGGCTTCACTCAATAAATAGTATCTCACATACTTTCCCAGTCCTAGCCGATGAGCTGGCACTAATAACATAACAAAAATCCACATAATTCACCTGAATCCACTGCTACTCCCCCAGATCCAGCCCCACATGTTCTCACCTGCTGGGTTTTCCATCTGCCGTTGACCTCTCCATCCATTCTCCACCCAGTGGTCAGTGGTGTTTTTTAAAACACATCAGATCATATCTTTCCTCTGCTTAAAACCTTCCAAAGACATCCCTGTCACACCCAGAAGAAAGCCAAACTCCCATGGCACGTAGGCCCTGCCTGATATGCCCCGCTCCCCTCCAGCCCCATCAACCAACTCCTGCCCTTGGACTAAATTCTAGCCCACATGGGCCTTCCTCCTGTTCTGTAGGCAAGACAAGCCCATTGCCCCCTCAGTGGCATCTTTGCATTTGCTGCTCCTTCTTCCCAGAACACTCTTCCCTCCCTTTACCCAAGGATGGCTCTTTCTCACATCAGGACTCAACTCATGTTACCCTTCATAATCTAAAATTCTTCTGTATTTGCTAACTGTGCTGGCTCTCCATGAACTATCACCACTAGCTGGCTGGCTCCATGAGGGCAGGAACCCTTCTTCTGTACCGCTATACCTGCAGTGCCTGGCATAGTGCCTGGCACGATCACCGGAGCAACAGTTAATGAATGGTTAGACTTGAGGCAGGGTCTCACTCTATTGCCCAGGCTGGAGTGAGTGGCCTCATAGCTCACTGCAACCTCAAACTCCTGAACTCAAGTGATCTTCTTACCTCAGCTTCCCGCTGGGATGATAGGCATGTGCCACGACATCTGGCTAATTTTTCTACTTTCTTGTATTGACAGGGTCTCCCTCTCACTCAGGCCTCCCAAAGTGCTAGGATTACAGGTGTGAGCCACCGCTTCCAGCCTCATGATTATTTTTTAATCATTAAGCATTTTTTCTCAATAAATAGATAGTAAGAGTAAGCTACTATGTTTTAGGAGATTGTGGTTTTCTTTTAATGAGGTCCTAAATTTTTTTTTAACAGAATCTTGCTCTGTCATTCAGGCAAGAGTGCAGTTCATATGATCACAGCTCACTGTAACCTTGAACGCTCAGGCTCAAGAGATCCTCTTGCCTCAGCCTCCCGAGTAGCTGGAACTACAAGTATGCACCACTACACCCAGCTAATTTTTAAATTTTTTGTAGAGAAGAGGTCTCACTATGTTCCCCAAGCTGGTCTCGAACTCCTAGCCTCAACTGATCCTCCCACTTTGGCCTCCCAAAGTGCTGGGATTACAGGTGTGAGCCATTGTACCCAGCCTAAATTATTGTTTTCTTTTTTTTCATGCTTACCTTCTCTATATCATTCCCATTTTTAGTCTAAGTGCTGTTGAAGTGAGCATGGAGCTAAATTAGAGAACAAAGTATTTACAACTTATAAACAGAAGACTAATTTCTGCCGTCCAAGTACTAACCAGGCCCGACCCTGCTTAGCTTCCGAGATCAGACAAGATCGGGTGTGTTCAGGGTGGCCCTAGACGGCTAATTTCTTAATTTAAAAAAAACCTTCAAACTGAGAAAGTCATTGGCAGAATGAGAAAAAGCTATAAAAATCTCACAAAAAAGTAAGGTGTATAACTCCTCAGTATATATAAACATGCAAAATCTTGCTCAAAATAAGACAAAACAAATTAAAACTACTAGATACCATTTTTCACCCCTCAGCATGGTAAAGACCAAACACTTTGCAGAGCATGAAGAAACATGCTCTCTGGTACATTGTTGGTGGAAGTATAAATTGATATGAACAGGCTGGGCAAGGTGGCTCACGCTTGTAATCCTAGCACTCTGGGAGGCCGAGGCAGGAGGATTGTTCGAGGTCAGGAGTTCCAGACCAGCCTGAGCAAGAGTGAAACTCCATCTCTACTAAAAATAGAAAAACTTAGTGGGGCAACTAAAAATAGAAACAAAAAGCCGGTGTGGTGGCACGAGCCTGTAGTCCCAACTCCTCAGGAGGCTGAGGCAGGAGGATCACTGGAGCCTAGGAGTTTGAGGTTGCTGTGAGCTAGGCTGACATCACAGCACTCACTCTAGCCCAGGAAACAGAGTAAGACTCTGTCTCAAAAAAAAAAAAAAAAAGATACAATACAATCTTTTTGGAGAGCAATTTGGAATTATTTTACGAAAATTACAAATGTGCATTTCGATTTAACTTTCAGGAATTTAGTCTATGGATATACTTGCACAAAAGCAAAATAATGTATATGTATAAGAACATTCACTGCAGCATTTCCTACAGACAAGGAAAAAACACAAATGTCCAGCAATTATGGGAAGTCTATACAGTAGAATACTATGCAACTGCATAAAAGAAGCTCTTTATAGACTTATATGGAACGATCTCCACAACACATTGGCTAGTTAAAAAACAAGTTTCAGGAGCCAACTGTGCTGATGCACACCTGTAGTCCCAGCTACTTCAGAAGATGAGGCCGGAGGATCACTTGAGCCCAGGAGGTCAAGGCTGCAGTGAGCTATGATTGTGCCACTACACTTTAGCCTGGGCAACAGAGGAAGTCCCCATCTCTAAAAAAAAATAAAGAAAAAGAAAAAAAAACAGGCGAAAAGAAAAAAAAAAGCAAGTTTCAGGGTGGTATATGTATTACACTTTTTTTGCTTTTTGTAAATATATATGATGTGCTTGCAAATATATAAAATATCTCTGAAATGACAAAAAACTAGCAACTGGTTAAATCTAGGAAAAAGAACTGAATGGACGGGGAATGGAGAATGGCTTACCTTTGTAGCTCTTGAATTTTGAACTATTATTGATATGATTATTAGCCATCCAAACAAAACAATTTAAAAGGATCATCCCCATACATAAAAAGTTTTTTTTTTTTTGAGACAGAGTCTCACTCTGTTGCCCAGACTAGAGTGCTGTGGCGTCAACCTAGCTTACAGCAACCTCAAATTCCTGGGCTCAAGCAATCCTCCTGCCTAAGTCTCCCAAGTAGCTGGGACTACAGGCATGTGCCACCATGCCCAGCTAACTTTTTCTATATATATTTTTAGTTGTCCAGCTAATTTCTTTCTGTTTTTTTAGTAGAGACAGGGTCTTGTTCTTGCTCAGGCTGGTCTCGAACTCCTGACCTTGAGCGATCCACTCAGAGTGCTAGGATTACAGGCATGAGCCACCTCACCCGGCCCACAAAAAGTTTTAAAATTATCAATTTAGAAGACTTCTCAAGACTTTTTCCAAACTTTAGAGTGTGTGCTAGTCCAAAATTTCAAAAGCTAATAAAAAGAAACCTTTCTTCCTGATCTAAAGGAAAAAAAAAAAAAGAAACCGTACTCTTATCTTTATTCCTTTTGTACAGTAAGTTCTTGATAAATAATTGTTTTTTTCTGTCTGTTTCAACTAAGAGTTTTGGGACCTGAAGCCCCAATGCCTTACCCTAAACAGCTTTTCAAACTATGCATAGAAGATATATTTCTGGAAGGTTATGTTTTGAAATGTAATATAAATAATAGATATTTATTGTACTTAATAATCTTTTTTCTAAAAGATGCTGTGATTATAAATAATATAAGAAAATTTACCTGCCTTCTAGGGCTTTGCATCTGATCTAGCTTAGGAGCCAGGACATGTTTATATGAAAAAATAACTACTGTGCTAGGAAGAATATTACAGATGTCAAATAAGCAATCCCTCAGGAAGTTCAGGAGGAAACATCACATCTGCTAGGGAAGTCAGTAAAGTCTTCAAGAGAGAACAGGATCCGAGCTGGGCTGAGGAATGATCCGATTTCAGTATGCTAGGGATTGCACAGTAAGGGACGTTAGGGTGGTTCAAGAACAAGTGAGTAGACCAGGCTGGACAAATGGAGGCTGCAGATGGTAGGCAGGACTCCTATCTCCTGGAAGCCCACGTAAATCACCCCTAATGCCTGTACCCTCCAATGCTCTGGATTAATTTTGATTCTTCCTAGTATTTCCCAGAGTTGTCATTTCTTCTCCATTCTCACCACCATAAAGCAATCCAAGCTCTCATCCCCTCCCTCTGCAAAGATCTCCAAACTCATCTTCCTGTATCTAATCTCCCCCCTCTCCAATTCAGGGTGCACACTTACCACATGGGTTACTTTATATGCATAACCCACTCACCCCAAACCCCACAAACCAGCTAATGGCTAGCCACTGCGTGCAAAATAAAATTATTCTCCCTCAAATTCAAGGCCTTCTATTATATCATCGGCTCTCTATCTACCTCTCACTCCATCACTGGACTCACACTCCATAAATATAACATACAAGTTTCATGCCCATGCCCATAGTGTTCCTTTTACCTGGAAAAGCCTCCTTATTTTGTTCGTAGGCAGGGCACACGTGGTTGTACAGATTGCATTAAAATAGTTTATATAAATGATATCCTCTGCCAGTACTGGGCAGTGCACACCCTCTGCAACCTTCCAACCATGGTTTGTTTCCATCCTTTCCTACCTTGAAGGCCTTCTCAGAACAACTCAACTCTCAGAGATCAATTGTGCCTCTGATTTCTATATCACCAACTTGACACCAACTTTACTTTACAATAAAAAGTTACCATATTTGGAACACTTGCTGTGCCTTGAACATAGCAGATACTCAAAAGATGCTTGCAAATTATGAACAGATAAGTCAAAAACAGCAGGTTGTGGTTAAACTGCAAAGAGCCTTGAAGGCCAAAAAAGAAGTTTTGGCTTTATTTCATAGCTGCCAAATATGGTCAAATAATCAGAAAGATGTTTTGGAAAGACTAATTTCAGCAACCACAAGCAGTGAAGTGATTATACGTAAAGTGCCAGCTTAAGGGCCCTCTCAGTGGGGGCTTCCTCTGTAATGTGCAGCATCCTCGGTCATTCAGCCATCCTTCAGTTTATCTATGCGGGACTGCAGATACAGGTTTTCACATACCTACATTCATAGAGTAGCTTAAAAACTGGGCCATTAAGCCAAGAAAAACATGCTTTTGCCTGAAATATCTGGGTATCTAGGAAACAGCTCCAACTTGAATAATTATACACATACATAAAATACATATACACAAATAAGCATCACTCTTATCTTCTTTCTTCGCTTCTTTTGCAGTCTCCCTCTTTTCCATCTCTGTCGCTTCCCTTTTTGGTTTCTTCTGTTTTTCTCCCTCCCTAAAATTACTATTTATCACTCTCATTTCTCTCCAGATGATGTACATTAATGATCTCCAGACTCCCCTCCTCCCCGGAAAATTATATTTCAGATATTTCACTGTTTTTACTCATGAATTGGTTTAATCAACTTCCTCAATATCTGTACTAATAATTCAATTCCCCTATTTCCTTTGTTAATGTAACTCAAGACTTTACTAACCTCAGACTTCTACAGTTACTAGTGAATCATTTCAAAGCCAGTCATTTATGGCTCATTTTCCTACAGCTCTCTTAAAAATTAAAAAAAAAAAAAAAATCAAGGGCACTTATGTACTTAGGTAAATAAATGAATTTCATTGTATTGTTAGAGTGGCAAATAAGTAATTCTTATCTGTAAATTCAAAACAATTAGAACCTAATACACTAAAGAAAATGTTTCCTAATGAATTTCCTTTCAAAGCATGTATCCTGGATTTCAAGCCAAGAAGGCATACCAGTAATACACTCGGTGTGGTACTAGACAATTTTATTTACTTCTCACATTTATACAAAAATCTTTACTCCCTACAGGAAGAGTATTATGTGGAAGTAATCCACTGCAATATCAAGACACATAGCACCATTCCTAACACACACATGTCTGTCAGGAAAAGATAACAAGGCACGATCTTAAATTTAAAAAGTGAATGGAAGGGGGCTCTTAAAACAGTAATCAGATAAAATAAAATATACAGTTTGGTTTTTGTGCCTCAAAAGGCTGTCTCCCTTGAAAGTCCAATTTTAGTCTGCTTAATCCTCCAACAAAATATGCTCACTTCTACTAAAAACAGAAAACTGTTACCACCATTGAAAAGGTAACATGATCTTAGGAAAGACTGAAATATTTTCCTTTCATCCTAGTAAAGTGAAAAAAAAAACCCATAAACTACCCAAACACTCCTGGACTGAGGACAATTTAGATTTTTCTCCTCTCCCAAGGTAACGGTTTGTCCCTTCCCATATTGAGGACCCTGTGAAAGTCACAATGTGAATCTTTGGTACCAAATGGTGGACAGAAGAAGCTTTGCTAACTCCACACTTTGTAGGAAAAGAAAGGAGAAAAGGGCACAGACATCCATTATTTAGAGTCTATCGTTAAATTTACCTCCTTTATAATATAACAATTCCATTACAGCACATATTATGCCGGGGGCAGAGCATACAGAATGTGTGGGCAGTGAACAGCAGACCACATTTCACCATAACAAGAATTCATCTTTTCAGACACCACCAAAAATTGGCAAATAATTCAAACTGTGCTTAGCTCGAGATTAATAGTTGAATACTAACAACGTAAGTTTGGAAAAATTAATGAACAAGTTGCTATTGGCTCAAAAGTAAACTACAAAGATGGGAGGTTTGTCTATCTCTACCCGCCCATCCTCATTCCTGGGGATTTCGCCCTCAGGAGGCACGCCGAAGGCAGGGCCGGACACGGCTCGTGCCCGGGAAATAGGGGTGGGAGGGGGGACCAACCCGCCCGTAATTGGCCGCGCCTGGGGCCTCACTGGGTCCCCAATGCGGCCTGGCTCGGCCGGCCAGGGGCAGACAGGACGGAGACGGGACGGACGAACGGGACTGACAGACGCGACAGGACGGACGGCACGGGCAGAGAAGTAATGCGTCCTACCCGGAGGGCTCCCTCCCAGGGACGGCGGAGTACCTGCTCCGGTCATCCAGGCTGCGGTTGTCCGCGGCCGCCGCGCGCCAGTCGGGCAGCGTGCTGGCGCACAGCACCACCATGGACACTATCACGAACACCACCGACACGCTGGCCAGGATCTGCGCGGCCAGCGACGACGTGGGCTCTTCGAAGGTCCGCCGCATGCGCTCCAGCCAGCGCCTGGAGGGAGCTGCCTCAGCCCCGCCAGGTCGCGCCTCGTCGCGGCCCAGCACGCCCGGCTCGTCCGCCGAGTAGAAGGTGTAGGTGTCGGACATGCGGTCGTCGAGGCGGCGCTGGCAGCAGTACTCGAGGTGCGCGCCCTCCAGGCCCCAATAGATCATCTCGTTGTAGAAGGAGAGCTCGCACATCCGCGGCGCGAAGCGCAGCTTGCCGTGGCCGCGCACGTAGAGCAGGATGAAGCCGAAGGCCTCCGAGTGCCGGTCGAAGAAGTACTCGTTTCGCTCCCGGTCGTAGTCGTCGCACACCTCGAGCACGTCGCGCTCCGAGCGGCAGCCGTGCAGCCGGCTCACGCGGCGCAGCGGGAAGTCCTTCAGCAGCTCCCGGGACAGGGAGTACCGGGCGCCGCCCACATTCAGCACCACCGAGGCCGCCCCGCTGCGCCCGAAGGTCATGGCTAGGCAACCCGGGGCCCCTCGGCCCGAGGGCCCCGCCGCCGGCCCCCGGCCGCCACGCAGGGCCTGCCTGCCTTCGGCCGACGGGGGAGCGCGCCGTCGGAGCCCGCTCTCCCTGGGGACTCCGCTCCTGCCCTTCGCTGGCCCGGGAGCCCTTCGGCTCTAGCCTCTTCAGCAGCCCCGCGTCGCTGGTAGCGACGCGCCCTCCGCGCGGCGGTACCTGCAGGTGGCTGGGGAGTCCCCTTCGGCGCCAGCGCTGCTCCCCACTGGCAGGGAACGAGGCTGTGTCCGCGCCGCCGCCCCTCGCGTCCGGGGGATGCCCCCTCCGAGGCCGGGGCGCCCTCTCCAAGGCGTCGGCGCCGACCCCTTGAGGGGGTGCAGGCGCCAAGAGGAGGCGCCGGTGCGGGATGTCTCCCCGTCTCCCGCGCTCCCTCCGGCCGCGGATCCGGCAGCCGCCCGCCGCCGTCCAGAGGCAAGAGGCAAAGTGAGCGGGTTCGGAGGCGGTGAGGAGCCGGCTCAGAGAGGCGGGGGCGGGGCCTCTCTCGCCGTCCTCCTCCTCGCCTGCAGGCTCCGCTCGGCTCCGCTCACCTCCCCCTGCGCACCGCCCTCCTCTCCCCGCCCGCGCCCGCACCCGCACCTCCCCGACTCGCTCGGGCTGGGATTCCCCGGCGCCCCGCCCTGGACCTCGGGCTCCCCCGCCTCGTGACGCCGTCCCCCCTCTGCTCCCGCCCTCGGTGGCCGGGAGGGGTCCGCCGGCCGGAGAAGCGAGGAGTGGGGAGCCCCGGGTGGAGCGGGGAGCTAAGCCCCGCGGCCGGGATGCCTGCTCCTGCGTCCCACCCAGGGCCATCGGGATGACTTGGACAGCCCCGGAGGCCCTCTTAACAGCCCTTGTTAAAAGCCCTGCGAGGACGGGTGCGGGGTTTGAGGGCGGGGACAGACGGCGTTTGGAGAGCTTTTTCCAGAAACTCTGCAGAGCCCAGCTCGGTTTCTGAGACCGCTCTAAAGGATTTCTCAGAGAAGGCATCCCAGCCACTGCTTTTGCTGGCGACTTTGCTCTTCCTCTCCCCGCGCGGGGCGACCCACGTACCGCGTGCTCCGAAGGCGGCCACACACCCCGGCCCCCGCGTTCTGGGGCTCCGGTCCTGAGGGGGCGCCTACGTGTAGCGCCGCGCGCCTGGACCCTCGCGTGACTCTTCCCATAGAGTGGGGGGGAAAGTCTGAGGAGACTCGCCTTACCACTGGCAAAAATAGAATTTCTGGTTGCCTTCGTTTGCACCCCGCTTTTCAAAATGTCTTGATTTCCCCCATACACCGGACCTGGCTGCAGCACCGGCTTTGGGAGCATGAAGAGACGCTTAAGTCTCCGCAGAGCGAACTACCCAGCGCTCTTGCCGATGCCCAGGGAGTGGGTTCCACCTGGCAGGGATTATTTTAAACTGCTAGAGCAATTCACACGGCATCCGACACCTGCAGCCCAGCCCGCCAGAAGCGAAGCAGGTGAGTTGTAAGGCATACTGCGTTAGATGCAAAACAAATACTGGAAAAAAAAAAAAAAGGCTGGGGTGGGGTGAGATGCGGCCGTCTGACAGCAGAGTAGCCTGGCTGGTTACTGGGAGGGATTTTACTTTGCCCTCTACTTTTCAAAATTTTGTAGGATTGTCTCGTGCCCGCTAGAGGTCACCATAAAGAGTTATTTTGCTGTGGTTGTAGTGTAGATGGGACAGTGAAAAGGCAGACAGCTAAGAATTGGAGTGCTCTCTCACACAAAGTAAAATCACCCTGGGTGGTTTCTTAAAAAATAAAAATCTCTGTAAATTGTTTATCCCCAGACTTGGATAATTTATCTTAAAAGCACTTAATGTGATTAAAAGCTCAAAAACAGGAGTTGTATATTTGCTAAGTAGCTACTAAACAAGGAAAACATCCGGAAGGAAGTGAATTTCAAGACAGACTTGAAAGAGGTGATGGCCACGAGTTGGTAGAGAAAAAAGGCAAAGCATTCCAAGTAGCCAATTCTCAGATCTGGAGGATTAAAGTCTGTAAAGAAAGCTAATGCATCTGCCAGGCTGAAGCAGTGGGGACCTCAACTGTGGTGTTCAGATTTCATCGTAGAAGCATTGGATCCCTGAAGGTTTTAATAACAGAACTGGCTTGATGAAAGCTTTATTTCCAGAAGATGCCTTTGCCCCGTAGGTCATGCTAAGGAGAAACCCTAACCCCATGTCTGTAAGGATGAGAATGGATCACTCCTGAGAAGCGCTGAGACCAAGAACACAGGAGTCTTGGAGATGGATTTGTTATAAGGCATGAGGATGGAGAAAAGTTTGCAGATGTGAGCGAGAGATGAACCTGAGCCCATTCATCAGGAAGTCATTAAAAATAGTTTCTGGAAGTATCACAAGCAACAGAAGGCAAAACTATTTTGCCCATTATTTGTACCAGTATTATTATCCTGTATTTCCTGTGTCTATCTAAAATCACTTTACAGTCTTTTGATTGAACCAGTTGAAGAAATATCTCATTTTAAATTAAATTTGAGCTTAGGAAACAAATTAATTTGATGACAACATAATGTGTGCCTCCTAGGTATATTTTCATAAGATTTCTTAGAGAGAGAGGTTTAAATCATTTCATTTGTTTCAAGAGTAATATTCTTATTTGATTTTAATATCATCAACTACTGCTGCAGTAGCAATATCCAAATCATTTTCTTAAACAAAGAAAACAGTATGATGCAAAAATGATTGGCTTGTCTCAATATGATCTAGTTTAGAAAGCAAAGCCAATTCTATTCCTTTGTACTTTGAGAAGAAGACGCTGTTGAGCATTATTACGTCTGAATTCTCTTCCGGATTCAGGATGATATTTAGGGTCTTCATATCTAAATCTTGAGAATGCATTAAAATTTAAAGGCATCAGGCACAATTTTGGAGTTTGAAAGGTTTTCTAGTCTCAATTTGTCAACTCATTTTAGAGAGGAGTAACAAAGCTTCAGGGATGTGGCTGTAACTTGCCTGAGGTTCCCCAGCAGCAGCAACATGGCAGAAACAAGGCTAGCACCAGGTTTTCTAGTTCCAACCTCTGGTCACTCATCTCTAGTGCCTGGATTGCTGCCACAACCTTCTACCCTATCTCTCTGCACTCCAGTTTTTCCTATCTCTGTGAATCCTGTATAATGCTACCAGACAGCTCTGCCTTCAATCCATTTCATCAAGGCATTCCCCAGTTTAAAAACCTAAAAGGACTATATAGATCTACAGAATTACAAATGTCCATATAATAATGTACCAACTGGCTATGAGGGCCCTCCTTAGATTCAAATCCTGGCTGTACAACTTATTTGCTAAGTGACCTGGAGTAAGTTCCCCAACTTATTTAAGCCTGAATGAAGATAATGATACCCACATCAAATCGATGATGTAAGGATTCAGTGAGATGATGTGAGTGTGGTATATAGCTCAGTGCATGATGCTGGAAAAATCTCACTTCATGTGTGCTTCTGTTAGCCCAAATAGGCCATAGTCATTCCTCGATTCTATAATAAATAAATAAATGATGGATAAGTGAATTGATGTCTCTAAAAATGTGACCAACAACAAAGTAACCTGAAACATAAAAAATTCAGTGAAAAGTTGTAGCCCTTACACTGCCAACTCTGGGTTGAATACAGGTTCCTCCAGCACTTTGCATTGCATAACTGGATATGTTCAGGGACTCTGAACACCCTGCCTGCCCTGAGCTTTAGAAATTGAAATGCCCCATGAGCACTACTGTTCCATGCAACTTACTTATAAACTCTGTCTGCTTTAAAAAGCCCTTGCTCTGCTGTTAATTCATATTTTCAGTGTTTGTGTTTACATCAGTTTATTTCTCAGCCACTGCAAA
This sequence comes from Lemur catta, assembly GCF_020740605.2. Lineage (NCBI taxonomy): Eukaryota > Metazoa > Chordata > Mammalia > Primates > Lemuridae > Lemur > Lemur catta. The sequence goes on from NC_059131.1 coordinate 31,374,623, forward strand.
ATCAGTTGGTGTTCTAAAAAGTCGGCTTTTTGAATAGAAATGTCGCTTTCCAACTTCTCTAATTTTATATAAATGAAAGACTAATGACTTAGCCCACTATGCACAGTTACCCCTGTAGAAGATAAAGCTATAACGTTCATGCTCTGGTTTCTCTTCAGAATGCATAAATCTTGCGCCTTTTACTAAAGGTTTCCATGGAGAGCAACAACTGTGAATCGGTAACCAAATTTTTTGAGGCCTTGCTTAGGCAGGGCTTTAAAAAGACTTTTAAAAGCACCATGACTTTCAATAGGACTATGAGGTTATCCCCAAGTCCAGATACTACTCATGACTGAAGAGGTCTAATATGGGGAGATATTAGACAAAAGATACAAAGTTTCAATTATACAAGCAGAATAAGTCCTAGAGCTCTGCTGTGCAATACAGTGCCTATATTCAATAATACTGTATTGTCTACTTAAAAATTTAAGTAGGGCCAAGTACAGTGGCTCACACCATCCCAGCACTTTGGGAGGCCAAGGTGAGAGGATCATTTGAGGCCAGGAGTTCGAGATCAGCCTGAGCAACAAAATGAGACCTCGTCTCTACAAAAAAAATTAGCTGGGAGCTACTTGGGAAGCTGAGGCAGGAGGATCCCTTGAGCCCTGGAATTTGAGGTTGCAGTGAGCTGTGATGATGCCACTGCATTCTAGCCGAGCAACAGAACAAGACAACTGTCTCAAAAAAATAATAATAAATATTTACATCTTAAGTGTTCTTATCATTACCAACATCACCATAAATAAAAATGGCAGGAGAAAACTTTTGGAGGTGATATAAAAGTTTATGGCATAGCTTTGATGATGGTTTCATGGGTGTATACTTATCTCCAAACTCATCAAATCATACACATGAGTTATTTACAGCCTTTTGTATGTCAATCCTACCTCAGTAAAGTGATTTCTTAAAAAAGAGAGATACAAGGAAAAAAGTACGAGCTCTCAAATGTCTAAGGCTGAGGCAGGAAATATGTATAGCAGAGGGGGAAAAAACTTTTTCTTATACCCTCCTAGGTTCTAGCCTTTCATCCTGCAAATTAGACTGACAAAAGACAGATAAATGGGAGAAAAACACAATTTATTAGAAGTACAGCACAGCACCCGACCCAGGAGAAAATCAAAGGGTGGTTAGAACTTGAGGTTTATATATTTATATAGCATCTTAACAAAGAACAATACATTTGTGGAGAAGTAACAAGACAAAGAAAAAGGAATTTTGGCTTTTGGAGGTGGCAAACTATGGAAAGGTAAATATATGGGGGAAACTAATGGAAGATAAGGATTGTTTTTCAGTGAGGTATGTTAATGCAGATTCCTCTGGTGCCATCGCTGGGCTGATGAGGGTGCAGTGTCTCCAGTGACTAAGAATCTTCCTGCCCTTCCTGGTAGAGAGGGAAAGGGCACGGAATTTTTCTTGTGTCTGATTCTTCTCAATTGCCTTCAGCTCAAAATAATCCTCCTGATAAAGTGGCATATTTGGGGGTGGCATATTCTGATTCCCTACATATGGCATAGTGGCCATTATTGCACTGCCAGGCAAGCCACTCCTAAGTCCTAATGCTATGGCTTCATTAACTAAATGGCCCTCAGAACCATCCCACCCCATGGACCACATTCTTAAAAGGTGAGAAGTCACCAGAAGGACATGTCACCCTCATCTTGCACCAATGTCCTTACCTTTTTCTCTGCTCTAGGATACATTATGCTCTTATTCAAGCAAAAGGAACACTCTCTTCCTTAAATGTCCAGCTTTGAGAGGTTTGGTGCCATTTCAGAACACCTCCTCTTCTTCATCTTCACCCAAACTTCACTCCCGCCATGCTCCTCTGTTGGACTGGAATGTTCCTTCTCTCCACCACCACTCCATGTCCCTTGCTCTGTACAATGACTGAGACCTTCTAGGTGGCATTGTGCACTCAGCAGCCCACAAGGACCCTCTTGTTATCACCCTCATTTTGCAGATGAGGAAATCAGGCTTCAAGAGATTAGATGACTTGCCCAAGATCCCTCAGCTAGCTAGTGAGTGCTGGACCCAGTACTGAAACCCAAAGACTGAGAAGGCTCTCTTGCCTCCCATGCTGGCCCACCAGCAACTCTCCTGTCTACCAAGCATCAATCATCCCTGGGGAGGAAGGAACAAGTTAGGTGATACCAGAAGAAGCAATCAAACAAATCTAGAATGTGGGTCATTATACAAGATAATTAATCTTCCAAAAGTCACTTTCATATCCTGAAATGTTTAAGGATGAGATGGTATGATGTCAGTTGTTTGCTTCAAAATAATCAAGGGCAAGGGTGAGTCAGTAGAGATAGAGATGAAACAAGATTGGCTGCAAGTTGATAGTTGTTGAAGCTTGGCAATGGGAGTACATTAAATTAATCTCTCCACTTTTGTATATATTTGAAATTGTTCATAATAAAAAAAGTGAAAATAAAATTTTAAGACCTTAGAACTCCATTAAGCTTATTTTCGAATGTCAGCAGTTACTTCGTCAGATTGGACCTGAAAATAGAGAGACAGATGATAAGGTTTCTGAAAGGATACATAAAATACTATGGGTGGTTGTTTCATGGTTGAGGGACTGGGAAGGTTAGGATAGATATGAGACCTACTTGTTATTGGTTATTGTAAACCTTTTGTCTTTTTTTTTTCCTTTTAACTGTGTGCAAAGATTTTGTTTTCAATTTGTAAAAAACTAGTTTCAAAAAAAAATCTCAGCACATATCTTCCTATCAGATTACCTCTTTTTCCTCAGGCCCGGGACACTGGGTCCTGCATTCCTCCTCTGCTTGGGTACACCTGGGGCCTTGGCACTTGCTGCTTCCTCCGCCTGGAACACTCTGTCCCAGAGCATTATGTCTCTGATTCCTTCCTGTCAGTCAAGTCTCAATTCAAATGTCACTTCCTCAGAGAGGCTTTCCCCAGCCAGCCACCCATTCTAGCATAACAACCTCTTTTTTTCATCCCCTTATCCCTACTAAAAAATCTGACTTGTCCAAACCCGTGGAATCTCCAACAAGAGTGAACCCTCACATGAACTGTGGACTCTGGGTGATTATGACATGTCAGTGCAGGTTCATAGTCGGTAAGAAATGTACCGCTCTGGTGGTGGATGTTAGTTATGGGGAGGCTCTGCAGGAGGAGGACAGGGAGTATATAATATATAGTCTATCTCTGTACCTTCCTCTCAGTTTTGCTGCTGACCTAAGACTGCTCTAAAAAAGAAAGTCTATTTTTAAAACAAAAATCATTTTGCTCACTCACCTGTTACTTATTTATCCTCTGTCTCCCCACCAGTCTCTGCTCACTTCCTTTGAGAGCAGGGCCCCACCAATACCCCCAGCTCCTCCAGCTCCTAGAACAGTGCCTGGCTCCTTGATTGAAGCTCAATAACTATCTGTCAAGTGAGGGAATAAATGGCTATTACTGTTGATTTACTTATTTTTCCTCCTTTATTTTTTTATACCCTACAAATCCAGTATTATATTACTGTTGATTTAAATACTATTCTCTGAGTGCTGGATTGGCAGTATTCGTGTATACACTATATAGTAAGGCTGGGATTGACCAACTCAGGAAATCCAGGCTCTTTCTGAAAAACCACTTCAGTTTTGTTAAATGGTTGGCGTACTGGTGGGGAAGATCTTGGCACTGCTTTCCCCCATACCTGCAGTGTCAGCCAGCTTGCGCTGCAGAAGGCGTTATTTAGCAGGCCCCAAGCCTGGGTCAGTGAGCACCCCTATTATTCCTTACCTAGCAGGTGCTCTAGTCAGAAAAGTTCTTGGGATCAACTCCGGTTGTGTCTATGTCCCCTCATTTACCCATTCTGTCCCTGGAGGAAGGAGACATTGTGGAAGTAGACCAGGAAGTGCAAGGAAAGAAGAGCTGTCCACCATTGAGTTGAACGCTTCTAATGGGTGAATTGTGAATTGTATCTCAGTATAGCTGCTACAAAAAAAAAAAAAAACAGAGAGAGAACTATCCAGAAAGGATTGGATGTGGATTCAGGAGGTTCTATAGTGTCTTGGCTCAGGAACTATATAGGAAATATGGGGAAAAAATTAGGAGGCTGTTGCTCTGGTGGTAGATTGACATCTCTGAGACCCAACTGCCTGACTGCGTGCTCAAGATCAGGGAGAGAAGCTTTCAGCAAAGCGGACCTTGAGGCCAGACAGGAAGGAAGTGGGAGAGCCAGGCAGAGAGAGGGAGATGCTCCTACTCTGCCCCTTGTCACATCATACAGTCAAACAGCTGAGTGAGGATTCTGCTCAGGAGAAAAATCAAAGACATTTTCAAAATGAGTGAAAGTTCCCACTGTGTTCTATCCATTCTGCAAAGAGCTGCCTTTACTAACATTAATGAACCAAAATTAACTAGTTTAGGAGTCAGCTTTCAAAAACACCTGCTGTTTCTACTCTCTGTCCCTCTAACAATCTATATCCCGGCCCCACATCCCAGCCCTCCTCCCCCTATGCCCAGTACTGCTGTTTCTGCCTTAGAGCAAAGATTGGGGCTGGGGTTGACTGAGGCGAAGTTTATGGCATTCCTGGAAATGATCTTCTCATTGTAGATGCAACCAAAATAGCATTGGCTCCACACTTAATAATTAATATACTCTTCAACAGCAGTTGCATTTTTCTCCTAGTTGCAGGATTTCAAATACTATTTTTCCTGCAGTTCTTAAATGGAGATAGAATAATCCATTCTGGTGTGTGTGATCCCATTCCCCTTCTATGTCATAAAACCTCAGGCATTTGCCTCAGTTTACTCTGAGACACATGTTCTCACAGGTTAGCAAAAAAATAATATGCTTAATGGAACGCTGAGAGGTATGGCAATCTGGAAGACTGGCAGTTTTTAAGGTGGTTTGGAGAACCTGCAATTAGCTTGGTGTAAGCCTGTCTTGGGCCTGAGTCTGAGAACAGAGCCTATGGCTCAGCAAAAAATGATTAAACGAGTGCCTGCTATAGCTTTCCCAGTTTTTCATGTTTCCTTTTTCAGGGCCCTAACTCCATGCAGCCCTGTGGCTGAGCAACAACAGTTCCTATCCCCAGCGGCAGGAGACTTGCCCTCTGCCTAACGTTTGCTAATACTTTAATCTTCCAAGTAGAATTTTTCCTTTCCAGAGAAAAGCAATCACAAACAAAAATCTTTGTAGCAAAGGACACTCAGAAGCTTTTTATACCCTTTCTCTAGCTTCTATTGTGATGGATGAAACTGCAAGAACAATTAGAGCAGATGTCAGTGTAAATCTCCGAAGAAAGAAGAAAATAGGCTTACCAAGTTTTCTTTAATGATGCCAAGGCATTCTCTCCTCTAGATACAGTGTGTATTTAACTTAGACAGTGTCAGGGGATTAGCAAACACTCAATGACTGTACCAGTGGTCTATCTCAATAGCAACAGATCCTTATGGAAAGGGAGAAATTGTGTTATATATATAGGACAGGAGCAGTGGCTCACTCCTGTAATCCTAACACTCTGGGAGACCAAGGTGGGAGGACTGCATGAGCTCAGCAGTTTGAGACCAGCCTGAGCAAGAGGGAGACCCTGTCTCTACAAGAAATAGAAAAATTAGCTGGGTGTGGTCGTACATGCCTATAGTCTCAGCTACTCCGGAGGCAGAGGCAGGAGGATTGCTTGAGCCCAGGAGTTTGAGGCTGTAGTGAGCTATGATGATGCCACTGCACTCTAGCCTAGGCAGTAGAGTGTGAGTCTGTCTCAAAAAAAAAAAAAAAGAAAGAAAGAAAGAAAGAAATTGTATATACAATTTTCTTTGAATCAGCATTAGCCAAGACTTTCAATTTCTAGTTGTTTGTGCCTTCACCCTAGTAACCAACTATAGTATTTATATTCTATGTAGATTAAACGTTACTGAGACATCCCCTTACTTATAGGACCCTTAAGAAAACTCCAATTTTAGTGGTGCCAACCAAACCAGCAATTCTCCCAGACTGTGAAAATGTAAGGTCTACAAGTAACATCACCACTTCATTGAAATCAGTCACCATGGCGTCCACTAGAAGAATGTTCATGCTGCCCTTACTTCTCCTAACTTACAAAATAATCCACTAGGCATAGGAGAGGCTGGTGCTTCCAGTTTCCTCTATAGTGGACACCCCTGTTTCATCTTTGCCTTGGAAAGCCCATTGTTACATGGGCTTTCAAGGTACTTTTTGGATGTTAACTCGTAATGGTTTGTATTGCAAAACCAATTGGGATTGGAGGGAGAGTAAGGAATAAAATGAGAATTATTTGGGATACCTGGCCCCTGTTCAGAATTTGACTGAGAAAGGATTTGGCACTCATTGAGCTTGGGTAGGTCAATCTTCGCAGTTTGACAAATGTCCTTAGAAGTGAACATCTCAGGAACTAAAAAAAGAACCTTCCTTAGAGGGCCACTAGGAGGCGTTGGGCAGAAAGGCAAATGACCTCACCCAGGAGAAGGGATAGACTCCAAGTTAAGAAGGCAGCGGCCTCTAGAGGCCCCCTGGCCAATGGTGAGACGTCACTAAACTCTAGCAAGCTCCAGGCCTGGTGGCTTTGTAGTCCCAACTACTCTGGATGCAGAGGTGGGAGGATAGCTTGATCTTAGGAGTTCAAGGCCAGCCTGGGCAACACAGTGAGACCCCTGTCTCTAAATAAAGAAATATTAAATTAAATTTTAAAAAATAACAAACCTGGCAAGAAACTCAGCCCCATGGAAGGGTATAACCAGGCTTATCACTACCCTCAGTAGTCTTTGGGCTGGATGAGGTGGCTCATGCCTATAATCCTAACATTCTGGGAGGCCATGACAGGACAATCTCATTAGGTCAGGAGTTTGAGACCAGCCTGAGGAAGAGCGGGACCCCATCTCTACAAAAAATAGAAAAAATTAGCAGGGCATAGTGGCACACACCTGTAGTCCCAGCTGCTCGAGAGGCTGAGGCAGGAGGATCGCTCAAGCCCATGTCCCCTATAAAGATATACAACTATTGGCCAGGCACAGTGGCTCACTCCTGTGATCCTAGCACTCTTGGAGGCCGAGGCGGGCAGATCGTTTGAGCTCAGGAGTTCAAGACCAGCCTGAGCAAAAGCGAGACCCTGTCTCTACTAAAAATAGAAAGAAATTAGCCAAACAACTAAAAATATATAGAAAAAATTAGCCTGGTATGGTGGTGCATACCTGTAGTCCCAGCTACTCAGGAGGCTGAGCCAGAAGGATTTGCTTGAGCCCAGGAGTTTGAGGTTGCTGTGAGCTAGGCTGACGCCATGGCACTCTAGCCCGGGCAACAGAGTGAGAGTCTGTCTCAAAAAAAAAAAAAAAAAAAAAAGTAGTCTTTGGCTAGCTACATAGGACAGAGAAAAGGGTAGAAGTTTTCTAAAAGAGAGGGGGGAACACCAAAAGGGCATTTGGAAATTAGTCCCAACTAACCTGAAGCCCAGAGGATGAGTGCTGGAAGTCAATGAGCTGGGAATGAGGGAGTACCTGTGAGGAACAAGGATGGGCCAGGATAGCTGGGCATCTCAGGCAGGCCTAGGTCTGAGAGGCAAACAGGGACATTCATATTTCCATGAGACCAACTAATGTTGGCCCCTCTGCGTCCACCTCAGGTTGAGAAACCGATATTAGTGCTTCAAGAATCCCAGGTCTGAAATACGAAAACGAGGCAAATCATAGTTATCTTAGGATGAGAAAGCTGTGCTCTTGTCACACAAGTTAGCTCACCATTTCTATGCCATTTGTAAAAAAAAAATCTATGCTTTTATATTTTCCTTTGTATGTGTATGCCTGCGTTTATTTTAAAAACTCTGTTAAAGCTCAGTCTGTGTTTGTTAAACTAAAGGAAGAGAGATTTTTGGCCACATGGGTTTTAGAGTGGCAGGAATAGAGATAAATTATAAAAAGCACCAGAAATTCTGCTCCCTCTTCCTTGGATCCAGGCTTTTATTAAGCACAGAAAATGGACGTATCTTCATGAAACCTTTTCTGATTGAGGGTCCCAACCCAACTCAGTTCCCTAGGTGTTCAGATGATGCCCTCTCTCCTTCCCCAACAATGGTTTTGCAGAATTCTAATGTTTATTTACAGCCTCACAAACTCAAGGCAAATGTTAGAGTTTTATTTTACAAAATGTCAACACCCTTATTTTAGGAAAGAAGGAAATGGCTGCAGAAGCTTAAGTCTGGACTCGAAACTGTAAAATACGATCGAGGAATCTACTGGTGGTAACTCATGGACATCAGTTCAGCCAATTCCTGTTTACGTAGCTTTAATGTAGAGAGAAAGCAAAGCAGAGAATGACAATCAAAGTATGCAAAGAAATTAGAAAGCCAAAACAGAAACAAAAGTAGGCCTATGCAAAAGCACAGTACAGATTACCTTAGGTCAGGAAAGAACTAAGGACAAAAATACAGTTGAGTCGAGCACACTTAGCACCCACATTTTGGTTTTAATACCATCCTACAATAAAAGGAACTGAGGGCTCCTCTTAGAAATAACCGATTCTAGGACTGAGGGAGGAAATATAGCAGATGAACCTGGAGTATCTTATAGTTCTGGAAAGTAAACAAGTGCTAAAACAAACAAACAAAACAATGATTGGGGTTTGTCAAAGACACAGAGGAACCAACTGAAAGAGCTTCCAAGAGCCAAAGATAAAACAATTTGAGGAACAAAGTAGTATTGTGTTATAACCCAAAGTATAAAATAAATATCCAGGAGTCTATACTTATATAAAAAAATGATTGAATAAATAAATGGGAAGAAAACACAAATCTCCCATACAAAATAATTCTAAATAATTGATGTGGGTATTCCACCCTCATGAAGTTGGAGCATAACTCCCCACTCCTTAAGTGTAGGTTCCTTACAGTGACTTCCTTCCAAAGAACACGATATAGAAAGGTGGAAAAAAGAGAGTAACTATACAGAGGAAAAACCTGGTAAACTACTTCAGCCAGGTGATCAAGGCCATCCTCACCAATGATAAGTCGTGTTGACAGCATGTAGCCCTTGATATGATGTGATGAGAATGGCACTCTACCTCTGTGGTCTTCTTCCTCAAAACCAATAACCCCAGTCTAACTAGGAGAAAAACATCAAACAAATCCCAAGAGAGGGACATTCTACAACATACTTGGCACATGTGTAGTCCCAGCTACTTGGGAGGCTACGGTAGGAGGATCGCTTGAGCCCAGTAGTTTGAGACCAGCCTGAGCAACATAACAAGACCCCATCTCTAAAACAAACAAACAAAAAAAGCACAAGGCAAGTCTGAGAAACTGTTACAGCCAAGGGGAGCTTAAGGAGACATGACAACTAAAGGTAATATGGTACCCTGGAACAGGAAAATGTTCCTTGGGTTTAAAAACGAAGGAAATCTCAATAAACTATAGACTTTTGTCAATAACAGTATATTAATATTGGTTTGTTAATTGTAACAAATGTATCATCCTAATATAAGTTATTAATAATAGGGGAAAACTGAGTGTGTGATATATGGGAATTCTCTGTACTACCTTCTCAATTTTTCTTTAAATCTAACTGTTCTAAAAATAAAGTCTACCCTGATGATCCTGCTCCTGCCTCTGCGCTGAAGTCTGTATTTGTCTTCCCAACTGTGTACCTGTAGATCCTTCTTAGATCCTCCATCGTTTTTCAGTTGCCAGGCAGACATTTCCATCTGGACATTCCAAAGGCACCACAAAATCAGCTTGTCCCAGCGCAGATCCATGGCCCTCTGTATCCCCTATCTTGTTTAACTGTACCGCCACCCACCTGCACCTGCTCTGCCCAGCTCGTGCCTCAAGATGCTGCCCCACAAGCAAGGGAGCAATTAGGTGTTCTGAGCAGGTTTCCCAGGACTGGTTCCTCAGCCCCCTATCTGGATCCTTTGTACCTTTTTCTGTCTCAGGCCATTCGTTATTGGCTCTCACTCATTCTTCGGCTCCTTTTCTGCCTGGCCTCTCCACCCTGACATCCCAACTCCCTACCTCTGGCCTTAACTCCTTACTTTGACAAATATCTCTTTCCCCTCTCCTGGCATCTCTTAGAACTAACAAACCAAAGACAAATCCCTTGTTGGCATGTTGGCATCACATCTCTGGGACATCTGTGGTAGTAGGCAGCCTGTAAGGTGACCCTCAGTGACTTCTTGTGTAATCCCCTCTGCTTGAGTGTGGACTGGGCCTAGTGACTCACTTTCACTCACTTCTAATGAGTAAAATACAGCAAAAGTGATTCGATGTCACTTCCAGGATTAGGTGACAAAAGACCATGGCTTCCATCTTAGTAGTCTCTGTTCTCTCTTGTTTGCTCACTCTAAGGGAAGCCAGCTGCCACGTGTGAGCTGATTCACAGAGACGCCCACAGAGAAAAGGAACTGACATCACTGGCCAATAGTCAGAGGGGACCTGAGGCCTGCCACCAGCCACGTGAGTAAGCTTGGAGGCAGATCCTGCCCCAGTCAGCCTAATGATGACTGCAGCCTCGTGAGCCAGAGACACCAAGCTAAGCTGCACTCAGATTCCTAACCACAGAAATGGAGATAATAACTGTTGTTTTAAGTCACTAAGTTTTGGGGTAATTTATTACACAGCAATAGATAACTAATACACTTCCCAAACCCTTGTACCACCTTCACGGGCAACTCAAACTGTATGCAGCCCAATGTCACACATGAATTCCAGATGTCATTATACACAAGGCTATGGACCCAGGGGCATACAGAAGGGAAGAATGGATCTCAAGAGTAGACAGAAAGGGCCGGGCGCGGTGGCTCACACCTGTAATCCTAGCACTCTGGGAGGCTGAGGCGGGAGGATCACTGGAGGTCAGGAGTTCAAGACCAGCCTGAGCAAGAGCGAGACCCCATCTCTACTAAAAATAGAAAGAAATTAGCCAAACAACTAAAAATACATAGAAAAAATTAGCTGGGCATGGTGGTGCATGCCTGTAGTCCCAGCTACTCGGGAGGCTGAGGCAGAAGGATTGCTTAAGCCCAGGAGTTTGAGGTTGCTGTGAGCTAGGCTGACACCACAGCACTCTAGCCTGGGCAACAGAGTGAGAGTCTGTCTCAAAAAAAAAAAAAAAAAAATGTAGGCAGAAAGCCCTTTCCTTCTCATTAATTCAAGCCAGTGTGGTAAACCCTATGTCAGACTAGCTAGTCTAGGCTGGCTAGTGGCCAGATAATTGCACCTGAATCCTTCTAAGGCAGCCAAATCAAGTTGTCCAAGTCCTAATGCAGATAGATAATTTCCTGACCTTTGCATTTGTTTGATGGAGGAAGCCTGAGTAGTCATCCTAATCCAAAAGCCAGCTGGGGAGACTGAGAGAATATGGTGGTTACAACCACTCTTCCTCCCTGAATTTGACACACAATCGGATCCTAAGGGGTTACTTGCTGCAGAATGTAGATATCTTTGTCTCCAACATGTGTCGAGGGTATAGTCAGAGCACTGTAGATCTCTGGGAGGGTTGGGACAGGTGAGTTGTGTCTCTTGATATGGAGCTTTCTCTGGAATAATGTTCTTTGCACCTACATTCAGGAAGTAGTGATCAGCCCCTCTGGAAGGCAAACTGCTTAACAGAGTTGTGGCAGGAATGGGGCCTGGAGGGTGGGGATGCTTCTGGCTTAGGGAAAATCAGGAGGCCAAGGTGACATGGTGAAATGTGAGACTAGATTGAGCCTCTACTCATCCCCAGCATCCAAGCACCACCAGGTGAAGGCAAAAGGTTCAGGGTTTCCAGAAGCAACCACAGACCCACACTATTGGTGGGGTTCATTGGGTCCTCAAGGTACTTCCCAGAGCCTCCTGAGAAAGTTATAATGCACAAAAATAGCAAGCTGTGACTGTCAAGATTACCACCACCTAGTGTGTGCACCAAGCTTAGACACATTTCAAACAGCATGATAGGCTGGGTGTGGTGGCTCATATCTATAATTCTAGTACTTTAGGAGGCCAAGGTGGGAGGATCACTTGAGCCCAGGAATTTGAGACCAGCCTGGACAACATAGTAAGACTCCATCTCTACAAAAAAATTTTAAATTAGCCAGCTATGGTGCCATGTGCTTGTAGTCTAGCTACATGGGAGGCTGACTCAGGAAGATCACTTAAGTCCAGGAGTTCAAGGCTTTAGTGAGCTATGATCGTGCCACTGCACTCCAGCCTGGTAACAGAGCAAGACTCTGTCTCTTAAAAAAAAAAAAAAAGCATGACTAAAACTACCTACTGCCTCCAAGTCTTAGCTATTATACTTTAAACAGCCTGTCCTACTCTTTGGCTGCTGCATCTCCCTGCTGGGCTCCAGCACCTAACAAACTGAGGCTTGTAAGGCTTACTCAACAGGGCTGTGAGCAGGTATTTGGATAATAATTCACATGACAGCTTTCCCTTCTCTGGAAACAGGTCTAATACACTAGGGTGGCATGCAGGGGTCTTGTCTGTGTTTTCCCTCACTGCTCCTGGCTTGGGCTGACTGCTCCTGGCTTGATTGGGGTTGACAGCTGGCCTGGTCTGGGATAACAGCTTTCTCCTGCCTGTAAATATAGAGCATCAATGAATCAATAGAGAGCCTGAGGGTTTAGGGAACAGCACCCAGAGTATTGCCGTAGAGAAAGTGTCCATGAACTCTAGCTTTTGAGGTCCCTATAGCTGTGCAGTTCTTATTCTTTCCTAGACTCGATTACTTAGCTCTTTTTTTTTATTTCAATAAGCTCCTTTTTTTTCTAATTTTAGGAGCCTCCACTAAACTCCCTATATTATTTTTTTGCAACCAAAAGAATCTTAACACAGACTTCAATATGTATTTATTGAACACCTTTTACCTGTAGTCATTGTGCTAGGTTCTGGGGACTTTGGGATGCAAAGATGAATTTTTAATCAGTCTTTATCCTAAAGGGGTTTATAGTTCAATCGATACTCCTTGGACTTGGCCTCACAGTTCTAAATGTGGGCTGACTTCATCAACACGATGGAGTTGGATGGCTAGATGCTTCCCAAATCCATTCTCCTTTTCTTCTTGAGTAAGGAAGGGTATATGGCAGGGATGCATGTCCTGGGCAGTCTTTTGGTAAGATGTGGCCAGGTACTAAGTTCTCACCAATGGCAAAAGCACAGCAGGGAACTGAGGCCTTTAAGTCAGCAATGTCTCCTCTGCAGGATCTTTCTCTCCCTCCCTGCTGCTGAGACCTGGACCAGGCAATGGCATGGCCTCAAACAGGGAGTTAAAATAAGGAAAAGCCACAAGAGGAAGGAACCTGGCCGCTGAGTGACTTCAAAAAGCAAAGTTACCTAGACCCTCATCTCAGATGCTATGTGGGAGAGAAATCAGCTTTTTGTTCTTTAAGCCTGCAGTCCCCAACCCCTGGTACCAGTCCGTGGCCTGTTAGGGACCCGCTATAGAGCTCTGCCGCCACCCCTTTATCCCTCCACCCTGGTCTGTGGAAAAAATTGTCTTCCATGAAACTTGGTTGGGACGGGGGCGGGGGGGGGGGTGGTTTACACACAGCAGGAGGTAGCTTCATCTGTATTTACAGCTGCTCCCCATTGCTTGTATCACTGCCTGGGCTCCACCTACCCCTCCCCACGGCCCTTGGAAAATTGTCTCCCATGAAGCCAGTCCCTGGTGCCTAAAAGGTTGGGGACTGCTGCTTTAAGCCATTGAATTTTGGGATTCTCTTAGAAACCCTCTCTTCCCACAGTGAATACCATAGCCTGTCCAGAAACGGAAACACTGTGTTGCCACAGCCTAAGTGGCCATTCTAGGGAACATCCTCAACCACGGGATGCTGGTGACTATGGTTCTAGGTTGGAAACTCTTCAAGCCATCAAAGACACAGGTTTTGTAGACTAATTCCCTGGTCTGATTCTTCCCTTTCCCACACCATCCTGATTGACCTTCTGAAAAAGAGCCTCACATTCACCTAGAATGGTTGCAACCATTGTTTTGGGGAAGTTTAAGACCCTCATCATCCCTGTGTAACTCTTCACACACCCTGGTCCAACATTCATACTAAAGACAGATGCCTCTAATCTTGGGGTAGTGCCGCTTTGTCTCAGAATCTGAGAAGCACTAAAGCCCTAAAACCTTATATTTTGGCACTGGTAGAAGAGAAAAAACAAAACAAAACTATCTGGTATCCACAAAATAAAGGCACCTGCAGTAAGGCTACTCTTCCAGGCCTGAAGGCCAACCTGGCAGAGACTCAGTACTCCGCTACTGCACTCCATCACTGTATAGTTGAATTACCAAAGCCTGAGGCACCTGTGGTTTTCTTGAGAGTTGAGTTGTGGCAGGTGCAACGTCTTATTCCTCCAGCACTTCAGTTTCAACCTCTCCTTTGCCACGGAGAAAGAACTGCCACATCTATACCTTGCCTGGGAGCCAAAGTACCCACGGACTTCAAATACCACCTGAAGAAATCCACAGCCAGGCAACCCCACCTAGACCTAGAAGTCATTACCCAGAACCAACGATAATGCCACTCTGACACCCAGGAGCTCCATCACTCAGCCACAGCCTCAGAGAAAGGCCAGTGGAGGGGTGGCTGCCTTCCCCTGCAGCCAGTCAATTTCCCTTCTGGATGAGGCCAAGATTCATGGCCCTGCCTGTGTCTCAGGTTTCTCCAGAGGCCTCCAGGGTTCTGCTGAGATGATTAACACATTCCTTGAAACTTCTATTGGCCCTGCCAACACTCAATGTGCTCTTTAGGGTGACCCAGACAAACAATAGGCACCCTGAGGGCAGCAGCATTCACCCTCATCTCTGGGCACCTTGGAAGAAGGCTTGTGATGAAATTTGTTTCTAAGCTCCCCATATGTCAGGACCACAATTTGTTTATTTATCCATCCTTCCATTCTACATTTATTGAGAAATGGCTTTGTGCTCTAGCTCTAGGCACTGTTGTATTATCAGAGGATATATTATAGCAATGAACAAAATGATGAAGTCTCTGTAGAGCTTTGCACAGTGGCAGTATCATAGCCAATGAGGTTTATTTGAGGCACGATTATTGCTAATTGAAAACTTTTCCCAGTACCCCGCCATGACAACTTGCAATATAGCTGGCATTGGCAATTTTTTGATGGTCCCTACGGGGACTGGATTAAAAAAAAAAAAATGAAGTCTCTAGATTTGGGGCTTACATGCTAGTAGAGAAAGGAGATGATACATTAGAAGTAGATATAGACATTCTACAAAATACCTGACCAGTACTCCTAAAAACAATGAAGTAAAGTTTAATCATAACTTTTTATAAGTAAATATACATTAGGTGCTGATGGATGCTATAAAGAACAAGGAGAGTCAGGGTGATGAGGTGCTCTTTTAGGAAGAAGCCAAGGAAGTCCTCTGTACTAAGTAGAGACCTCAATGAAGGGAAGGAGTAGTGTGTATGGCTTTCTGGAGAGGAGAGAAGGAGTGCAAAGGCCCTGAGGCAGCAGCATGCTTGGTGTGTTGGAGGAATACTGAAGAGGTCTGCTTGGCTGGCGTGCAGGGAAAGGGAGCAGTGGGAGAGTCCTAGGAGAGGGGATCAGAGAGGTAGCTGTGGACAGATCATACAGGGACCTGTAGTAGGAGCACTGACTATAATGTCTCCTATTAGTCATTTCCTTCATTCCTCCCTACTTCCTCCCTCCTTCCCTTTCTCTCCCCCTCCTTCCCTTCCTTCTTTCCTTCCTCCCTCCCTCCCTCCCTTTCTAACCTGCTTCCATTCTTTAGAGCAAAGGTGTGGTTTTTGGGGTTTTTTTTTTTGAGACAGAGTCTCACTCTGTTGCCCGGGCTAGAGTGAGTGCCGTGGCATCAGCCTAGCTCACAGCAACCTCAAACTCCTGGGCTTAAGCGATCCCACTGCCTCAGCCTCCCGAGTAGCTGGGACTACAGGCATGCGCCACCATGCCCGGCTAATTTTTTCTATATATATGGTTAGCTGTCCATATAATTTCTTTCTATTTTTTAGTAGAGACTGGGTCTCGCGCTTGCTCAGGCTGGTCTCAAACTCCTGAGCTCAAACAATCCGCCCGCCTCGGCCTCCCAGAGTGCTAGGATTACAGGTGTGAGCCACCGCGCCTGGCTAGCAAAAGTGTGTTTTAATGTTCAGTTTAGAGGGAGAAAGGCTAGATGTGGTCCTGGCACCGTCTTGCAACCATAAGCTCTTCAAGACCTGTGGCTTTTTGACCTCCAGGTTGTTGCAGATAAACAGATAACACAGGCTTGAAGAGCCCAGGAAGACATGCACTCAAACCTCTGTCCTCTCACATATTTCAAACAATTTTTCTTTTTCATAAAAAAGTACTCTTTCCTGGTAAATAAAAATGTCAGAATTCTTTTGAAGAGTCCCAAGACTTCCTCTCCTCTGTTCATTACATGGTAAGATTTGTCCTTCCATGAGGTAGCATGAGATCCCTCCTTGGTCTCATGACTCTGGGAAGCACAAGTCCTTGCAGAGAGTCAAGGAAATTACCTATTTCTCTTGTGAAAGAGCATAACTGTAGGAGACAGATCTGGTCATTGGAATCCTGGCTTTACCGCTAAAGTGTGATCTTAGGAAAATCACCTACCTACCTCCTCAGAACATCTGTTTCCTCATTGATTTCAGCCATTTTCAGTTTTTTGTTTTGTTTTAAGCAGTGGAGTCATTTTCAAAATGAAACAGTTTGCAGAATCTTTTTTTTTTTTTTTTTCTGAGACAGAGTCTGGTTTTGTTGCCCTGGGTAGAGTGCAGTGGTGTCATCATAGCTCACTGCAACCTCAAACTCCTGGCCTCAGCATTCCTTCTGCCTCAGCCTCCCAAGTAGGGAGTAGCTGGAACTATAGGCATGCACCACAATGCCCGGCTAATTTTTCTATTTTTAGGGGAGTCGGGGGTCTCACTCTTGCTCAGGCTGGTCTTGAACTCCTGAGCTCAAGCAATCCTCCGGCCTCGGCCTCCCAGAGTGCTAGGATTACAGGCGTGAGCCACCACGCCCGGCCCAGAATCTTAATGTATAAATAGATACAGGGGGCCCCCTGCTTGGGTTGGGGGAGCTTGGAGGGCACAGAGATCTTCTAGGCCTCCCCTTTGCTCCCCTTACATCCTATTCTGGGCAGCCCCCAGAGGATCTCTACAATCTGGGAAATTCACGGGGCACTGTTTGAAGACCACTGCCCCAGCTCAAAGGATTGGGCACTTCACCAGCCCCTTGTCTTGATCCCTCATGCTCCTAGTCCTCACCTGTCCTTAGGTGCCCAGGGCCGTATGACAGCCCCCTACCCTTTGGGCAACTGAGAACCAAGAAAGAGAAAGTGCTTCTGAACCTTACCTTTTCCTGTACCTTAGTTTTTATTTCCAATCTAAAGACTTACTGGTTTCCTACATGATTGACACTAAGAATAATTTCACTTCTCAGGTGATTCTGCCTCCCAAGCTTTCTGTTTCCTTTGCAAGACCCTAGCGCTTGACAATTGGGTAGCAGTGGTGTGAGACAGTCAACATGAACCAGTAGCTGGGTATTTGAGAAGCACCTGATGAAGTTCACCCATCTGAACTTCCCTCCCAGACAAACGGAATTATCAAGGCCAGGCACAGCATGGAGTAGGGCTGGTCCGTACTATGTGGACCAGGGAGCACCGAAGATCTGAAACCTCTAACAGCATTCCAAAAAAATGCATCAATCCAAAGAAGTCAGTCAGAGAGACAAGAACCTCTCAAGGATCATAACCAAAGACAGGATGATGGAACTAACTGACTCGGTGGGAGACAAGCAGCAGAGTCTGGGCCTGCTCTATCCCATATGGTAGCCACTGGCCACATAGGGCTATTGAGTACCTGAAATGTGGCCGCCAAATTGAGATGCACCATAACTATAAAATACACTCTAGATTTCAAAGACTTGGAATCAAAAAAGGAAGTAAAACATCTCATTGGTAATTTTTACGTTGATTACATTAGGTCCAATACAGTTATAACGACTCCATGTATATGGATTAGATTATGTTGAAATGATCAAATTTTGTATATATTCAGTTAAAGCAACTATATCATTAAAATTATTTGCATCTATTTCTTTTTACTTTTTTTACTGTGACTGCTAGAAAATTTTAAATTGCATATATGGTTCACGTTATTGAACAACGGTGGTCTAGATTCTGTCTGGGCCCTAGAGGGATTTCCTCAGGTGGGAAAACACAGAAGTAGAAACCTTTTCATAGGGAACCTGAAGTTTTGCCCTTGGATGAGTAGGCAGAGGTTAAAAACACCCTTCTTACCCTTCCTCCTCTCAGAAGTAA
Organism: Lemur catta; assembly: GCF_020740605.2. NCBI lineage: Eukaryota > Metazoa > Chordata > Mammalia > Primates > Lemuridae > Lemur > Lemur catta. Next base: position 31,392,914 of record NC_059131.1, read on the forward strand.
CTGACACGGAGTATGTCACCCTAATGTGTTTAGGAGGATTCTGAAGGTGGGAATGGGTCCACCTGGAGCAGTAACCTTCACTACAGTCTGCCCAGAACTGGCCCCATCATCCACTCCTCCAGTGCACCCTGGTGCCCACCCTAGGTTCCTTGTTGGATGATTAGATTCAGTTGCATAAAGTAGACAAAGCCCAAATAACAGCAGCATAAACAGGACAGAACTTTATTTCTCTCTTAAGGAAAAAAAATTTTTTTGAGAGAAATAAACTTCTGTCTTGCTTATACTATTATTATTTTGGACTTTGCCTATTATATGCCACTGAACCTAACTAGCTATGCTGCATGGATTCCTAACAGCCATCCTGGACCTGAGACCGTGAGTGAATGAAGGCAGAGCAGCAAGACTGAAGGAAGCCAGGTCTAGGATGACAATGAAGCTGTCATTGGTCTATTAGAATCCCACATTCCAGGCAGCAGAAAGGTGAACATGGAAGAAGAAAGACCCCGTTTTTCCTTTTAAGGACACTCCCCAGAAGCACCATACAATACTTCTTGCATTTCATTGGCCAGAACTTAGTCACATAGTATACCTGACTTCAAGAGAGGATGGGAAATGCCTTTTAACTCGTTAAATTGCTGCCTTAAATAAAATCAGGGTTGTGCCACTTAAGAAGGAAGAGGAAAATGTATGTTGGAATAGGCAACACATTTGCACCCCTTGGGTACACGTTGACAGCATCACTCTGAAAGGACACAGAGGGTGGTCCTGCAGCTTCCGGCATGGGCATGGAGATAAAAATGGAGGCATAGAGCACTGACCCTGCAATGATCTCCCCTGCGCTGTGGGAGGAGGGAGCATAGAGAAAATCAAGTCTGTGCACAGGGGCAGGTTGAAGATCAGCTCCAAGGCAGTCCTGCCACAGTGGCAATTGAGTGATTAGGATCAGTCCCTCATGGCCCACATTTGACTGCAGCACAAGTAGTGGCTTGCCTTAGTGTCAGATCACCTGGTTGCAAGGAAAAAATGTTCTTTAAAAGGGGACACAGGTGGGTCCCAGAGTCCCTGTAGAGTGCATTCAAGGTCTTCAATATCTTGTAGCATGTGGCTAGAGCATTATCACAGTGACACAGTCTTAACCTTTAGTGCCAGCCCCAGGCTACCCCCATCCCTGTACAGCAGGCCTCTTCCACATTCTACAGCTCTCAGGGCACTTGATCCTTAACCCAGCCTGACTGGGCACATAGGCACATGTTTGTTTACCAAGTCTATTGTGTTCCTCCCAAAGATACTTGGCCTGAGTGTGGTCACGGGAAAACAATCAGACAAGTCTAAGTTGGAGAATAAGCTGCCTGGACTTCTTAGAAGTATCAATATTAAGAAAGACGGGGAAGTGCTGGGGAACTGTTGTGGATCAGAGGAGACTGAAGAAATATGACAACTAAATGCATTGCATAATCACAAGGAAGGTGCATCTGTTGGGACATTATTAGAAAAATTGGGGGCATTTTAATGGAGGCTATATATTGCATGAAACTATGGAATGTTTAAATTCCTAGATGTGGTCATTGTTTTGTGGGTGTGTAGGAAAGCGTCTTTGCTCTTGGGAGATATATATTGGGGGTGGAGTATTATGGTCACTATACCTGACTGCCAGGTAGTTCAGCAAATAACAAAAATAATTTTAATAATAATAATAATAAACATATGGGTATAAATACTGAAAAAGATGGAAATATTGACCATAGGTAAATGACTCTAAATTCCTTAAGGAAATGGTCCAAGGTTTCCCCAGAATATATCTCAACGTCTACCACATGGTAGACATGTTTGTTTATGAAGGAATAAATGAATTGGGCCAAGGTGTTTCCTCAAAATGTTGCACCTTCCCATTGGCCCTTTCTTTGTGCTATTTCGCCAAATGGAGCCTATGTGTCAGAATCATTGGTTGCTAGTGATCCAACTTGAACTAGCTCAAGCAAAAGGGGGACTTTACTGACTCCTGTAACCAAACTTGGGGAAGGCCAGGGGCAGCCGGACTCAGGGAGAGCTGAAATCAGAAACTCAAATACACCTTCTTTCTGTATAGTCTGCATCTTTCCTTCCTGCTGCAGAATGGCTCTTTCTATTTAGCTTTAAGCTCTTATCCTCCACCAGAAAGGAGTAGCACCTTCCTCTTCTCTCTGGCTGGAAATTTTTAAATGCCATGGGAGGGCTCTCATTGGTCCAACATGCATCATAGACGCTGTGCAATCACCAGGAGTTGAGTGAAGGAGGAGGAGGGTCCTACTTTGGGTGGACAAAAAGGTTGCCCTTTACAGCCAATAGTGGGCATTAGCTTTGTAGATATCTTTGAAAGGTAAAAAGTGATATAGTTAGAAAACGTATTTGCTCTTTGTTGTGAATATATTTTTTCCCAATTTGATATTTGTCTTTTAATTTGAGCCATTCAATAAACTCTTCAAAGCACCCATTTTGTACTATAGACAGTCCCCGACTTACATCCATTCGGCTTAAGATTTTTCATTTTACAATGGTGTGAGAGCCATCCGTATGCGTTCAGTAGAAACCATACTTTGGATTTTGAATTTTACTATTTTCTTGGGCCATCAATGTGCCGTATGATACTCCCTCGTGTTGCTGGGCAGCACAGTGAGCGGCAGCTCCTGATCAGCCACGTGGGCACGAGGTAAACAACCAGTACTTACCCTACAGTATTGACCTTACTGAAGTCAATAAATTACATGAGATATTTAACACTTTATTATAAAATAGGCTTTGCCTTACATGATTTTGCCCAACTGTAGGCTAATGTAAGTGTTCTGAGCACATTTACGGTAGGCCAGGCTAAGCCATGACGATCAGGTCAGGTGTATTAAATGCATTTTCGACTTACAATGGGTTTATCTAGCCATAGCCCTATCATAATTTGGGGAGCATCTGTAGACTCCTATGCCCTTCAGTACCCTTTCTGTGGTCACAGTAATGGCTGATTAGGTTATAGCTTTCACTAAATCCTTTTCAGACCTAAGGATATACTCCAGCCTCTTGATAGGATTTAGGTATTTCCCAAGTCTTCTCAGGAATAGCTAATCAAACCACTTTTCCCTCTCCTGTCAGGGCCCTAACCCACACGGCCACTGTCAGTTAATGAGACCTCCTGGGTTGTAAATAACAGAAGTCTGCTCAGACCAGCACAGGCAAAAAGGAACGCAGAACCCATGGGCCCAATACACAAGCCTTGGGAGGGGTTGAATCTAGAAATGGAGGGCCATGAGGAACCAAGGCAGCTGTTTCCTCAGTTTCTCAGTGTGTGCCATCTCCCTCTTTCTGGAACTACACTGATGCTCCCCGATTCCTTTATTCTGCTTTCTCGGCAGACAGGCTTGCTCTGTGCTTGGGGGAAGATAGCTGGCCCACACACAATTCCAAAATGTGTATGTACTCCGAGATCAAGTACAAACTCACAAAAATTTGTCCCATTCCCAGATTCTTTGGTAACTGACCCACTTTATTCAGGGGTCTTCCCCTACTGCAGTCAGCTACGATCAGGGGAGCAGGAGCCCACATGATAAACATGGGCCCAACTCTGGGCAGGGGGTGAGAGTGTGGGTGAGTTCTCAGACAGTGCAGGCTAAGGGCTTTATGTTATGTTAGAATCTTATAGGCCGGGCGCAGTGGCTCACGCCTGTAATCCTAGCACTCTGGGAGGCAGAGGAGGGAGGATCATTTGAACTCAGGAGTTCGAGACAAGCCTGAGCAAGAGTGAGATCTCGTCTCTACTAAAAATAGGAAAAATTATCGGGGCATGGTGGCAAGTCCCTGTAGTCCCAGCTACTCGAGAGGCTGAGGCAGGAGAATTGCTGAAGCCTAGGAGTTTGAGGTTGCTGTGAGCTGGGCTGACACCACAGCACTCTAGTCTGGGCAACAGAGTGAGACTGTCTCAAAAAAAAAAAAAAAGTTTAAAAATTAAAAAAAAAGATTTTGAATCCCAAAGAATCCTGTCCTTAAAGCGAATCCTCAAGTGGATTAACTAATGTGACTTGATTTATGGATTCGTGACATTATAACAAGAAAAGACCCACATGAAAAAATGCTAGGTTCTTATCCCCTTCTACCTTTTTACCCACGATGATCCTCTCCACTTAGGCTTTTAGCTGTCACCTCTATAGAAAAGACTCATACATCTTTATCATAGCCCTTCCCTCCACACTCAGCTTCAGAAATATATTTCCAACTGCACTGGATATCGCTATCATACTCCAAATTCATTATGACGAAAACCAAACTCACTATCTTCCCCTTTAAATGTGCTCTTTCCATATATTACTAAATAAGCCCTTAAGGCCCCATAATGACTGGCAGCCAGAGCATTCCGGCATCCGTACGTCCTCCCCTCCATCCTTACGTCCTCCCCTCCATCCTTACGTCCTCCCCTCCATCTGTCCCCTTTCTTCACTCCCACAAGGGCCCCTCTTTGGTTGAGCACTCTTAAATCCTGTCCAGACAGTTGCAATCACCTCCTCACTACCCTCCTTTAAGTGCATTTTCCACACTAGAGCCAAACTGTTACCGAAAGTTCAGCACTTGTCCTCGAGGCATCAGAAGACTAGGAACAAGTGTTTTGAGGAAAAGGAAAGAGGAGTCTATTAACTTGCCTGGCAAATGAGGATGGAGACTAGGGTCTAAAAAATGCCATAGGCCTAATAATATGCACAAATATAGAGCTTTTGAAGGGTGGGTTCTCTGCTTAGGGCAATTGCTATTCAACTACAGTTATGATCCTGCAGTCCATCTCCATCCTGTCTTGCTAAAGACAATGCCATGACCTCCACCCAAGACCTCCCACCACCAGGTCCCTGGCAGAGCCATCTCCTGTGACACAAAGAACAAAAGACTTACTCTGCCCCTCCCTACCATTGGCCTAAGGCAGGGTTGTAGATTTTAGTTCTCAAAAAGGTTGCAGATTTTAGTGGAGGATGTTTGAAACAGACAAAATATTTTTGCCGTTTTTTTCAGGCCATTCCCTCTGTTACAAAACTATCTCGTTGAAAATATAAGTTCAGGGTTGTTCTCTGCTTAAAAACTGCCTAATCACCTACAGAGTGAAACCCAAAGCTTCTTAGCAATCAAAGCTCTTAAGATTTTCTAGCGTTGCTAGTCTGGCTTCATCTCCCATTATGCGGCAGGCATTATGCCTCACCTCCTCTTTACACCCTACTAAAGTCAATTTCTCACCCTTTCAGAAACAAGATTAGTGCTACCTAGACGCCAGAATGTATATTCTAGGGTGACAAACAAAAATGTAATGCGCTATAAGGGAGCTATGTGGAAGTGCTATGGGACCCTGGAGGAAGGGCAACCATCAGCCCTTGCCCTGGGGCAGGAGGTACCTCTAAGCCCCCAGATGGGAAGGCCAGGTCAGTAGGGGAGGAGGGGATCTGCAGGCAAACGCCTGGAGATTGGAGGGAAGGGGCACAGGGAAGACTTTCAGAGTGTTTAGCATCTCAGTGGCGTAGCAGAGCAGTGAAGTGGGAAAGGGAGAGTAGGTCCCAGCTACGCTGGACAGGAGGCAGAGGAGCGGCTTTAAGAGATTTGTAGGACAAAGAGATCCCTAAGAAAATGCAAGGCTTTGTCTGGATAGAAATGCTCTGGGCAAGAATTAGGGCAAAAAGGCTATGCTTCTGGAATGGAAGAGAGAGTAGGAAGTTCCCAGATAGAACCAATGAGCTGGAGTTAATAAAAAACAAAAAGAGTATGTGTGTGTCTGTGTGTTTCTGGAGCAGAGGGTGTGTCCAGAAGAAATCTGGTTTCTTATGTGTAAAATAAGGGTGTAAGACCTACCTCATTAGATAAAATGTGTAAAGCATTTAGTTTAGTGCTGGCACATGGCAGGTTTTCCAGATGGCTTAAAGTTGGCACATCATTTTCTATAGATGGTATGATATGATCTCCATAAGAACTGTGGGATACACAAGCAAATAGAGTACAGAAGTGGACATTGAGGACCTTCAGACTGAGCTACAGGTTGAGAGTCCAGACCAGGCCTGAGACCTCCACACCTTATGGTTGGAAGACCTTCCGACTAGAAATTCTGGTTACTGGAATTCTTTTAAGATGGGTATCTTGGACTTGCCTTCCCTGAAAGATGGGCTCAGTATAGTGATAATGGTACTTTAAAAGAAGCCTCCCTGATCCACTCCTGAAAGTGCAATTAGCTGATCCAGGAATTCTCTCTTTAGATAACCTGGTGGGGGAGGGAGGGAGAGAGGAAGGACCTTAGAGTTTTAATAAGAAAACCATTAACTGCAGCTAATAGCAATAACAATGGAGATGCCTGGTGACTTCAGGCACTTAAATTGTAAATGGGAAAACACTGGGCACCTTGGATTTCTCCATTGTTACATGCTAATGAAATGGCTGCAGTCAAACAAAGGCTGCAGGGGAAATTAGCTGAGGGTGTGGCTTGGGCCCACTCTGGGTAAGAAGTCTGTGTGGGAAGATGACAGTTTGGGACAGACTTAGGATGTCCTCTTCTGCCCTACTTGGCTTTGTGACCCTGAGCGTCCCTGGACCTGTTTCTTTCAGTAAAGTATATATAATCAAATCCAGGGGTGGCTGTTACCTGCCGTCCAACCTGGCAACCAGATAGTTGGTCATTGTTTTTTCTAATCAAACCAAAAAGAACTGAAAAAATCACTTGCTTCCTACATGCACTCTATTTAGAGCCTTTTCCTGGTTTTATTCCTTATGCATATTGCAAGTCTTATCAAGCATCCATGTGCATGGGGTCTATGGTGGCACCTGATGGGGTCTCTGTCCTTATTGGCTCTCATTTGGGTAGGAAGTAGGACATGCCTGCAGACAGGAGGCAGAATGTGATCAGGGTGGGGCATGTAGACAAATAACTACACAGTGTGGTAGAATGAGACATGTTACAGGGATCCCACAGCAAGAGCTGTTCGGAGGTGGGAACAAAGTGCTTAGGGAGCCAGCAGGGGCTGATCTGGGAAGTTTCCCTACATGGATGTGGTCTTTGAACTGCAGAGGTTCCCCCCTCCTCCCTCACTGATGACTACAGCCAATGCAGCAACTTTATAAAATACAGATTTCTGGGCCCCTCTCACAGATTTTTGTAGGTCTAGGGTGGGGTCTGCTAATAAGAAAAATAACAATGAGAAAACAAACTAGCCTGTTGTTCTGATTGATGGTCAGCTGGGTTTGGAGCCCACTGGTACAATGGAGGGACAACCCAAATAGCTTGTGGTTTTTATTTTATTTTTAAATTTATTATCATTATTATTATTATTTGTAGAGATGAGTCTTGCTGGCCAGGTGCAGTGGCTCATGCCTATAATCCTAGCACTCTGGAAGGCCAAGGCAGGAGAATTGCTTGAAGTCAGGAGTTTGAGACCAGCCTTAGCAAGAGTGAGAACTTGTGTCCACTAAAAATAGAAAAAATTAGCTGGGCATGGTGGCGTGAGCCTGTAGTCCCAGCTCCTCAGGAGGCTGAGGCAGGAGGATTGCTTGAACCCAGGAGTTTCAGGTTGCTGTGAGCTGGGCTGACGCCACGAGACTCTAGCCTGGGCAACAAAGTGAGACTCTGTCTCTAAATAAATAAATAAATGAATGAAAAGAGTTAAGTCTTTCTATGTTGCCCAGGTTGGTCTTGAACTCCTGGCCTCAAGTGGTTCTCCTGCTTCAGTCTCCCAAAGTGCTAGGAGTACAGGCATGAGCCAATGCACCCTGCCTCACAGTGTTACAGTAGTATACCCACAGTTTTCTTTTCTGTTTCTTTTTTTTTTTTTTTGAGGCAGAGTCTCACTCTGTTGCACGGGCTAGAGTGTCATGGCGTTAGCCTAGCTCACAGCAACCTCAAACTCCTGAGCTCAAGCAATCCTCTTGCCTCAGCCTCCCAGGTAGCTGGGACTACAGGCATGCGCCACCATGCCTGGCTAATTTTTCCTATATATTTTTAGTTGTCTGGCTAATTTGTTTCTAATTTTTAGTAGAGATGGGGTCTCACTCTTGCTCAGGCTAGTTTTGAACTCCTGACCTCGAGTGATCCTCCCGCCTCGGCCACCCAGAGTGCTGGGATTATAGGCGTGAGCCACCGCACCCGGCCCACAGTTTTATTTTCTGAGGTTTCAGTTATCCATGGTCCAAAAATATTAAATGGAAAATTTCCAAAATAAACAATTCACGAGTTTTAAATTGCATGTAGTTCTGAATAACCAGATGAAATCTCATGTCATCCAGCTCCCTTTGGCTTGGGATGCGAATCCTTCTTTTGTGCGGCTGTAGATGCTACTTGCCCCTTATCAGATCAACGGTCTGGTCTGGCTGTATCACATTATTATTTTACTTAATAATGAGCCCCAAGAGAAGTAATGCTGGCAATTCAGACATGCTAAAGAACAGCCTTAAAGTGTTTCCTTGAAGCGGAAACATGAAAGTTCTCTAATTAATAAGCAAAGAAAAAAAAATCATATATGAGGTTGCTAAGATCTTTGGTAAAAATGAATCTTCTGTGAAATTGTGAAGGAGGAAAAAGAAATTCATGCTAGTTTTGCTGTCACACTTCAAACTGCAAAAGTTACGGCCACAGTTCATGGTAAGTGCTTAGTTAATATGGAAAAGGCATTCCATTTGGGGGCGAAAGATGTGAACAGAAACTTGTTCCAATAACTGGCAATTGGTTTCACGCATTCACTGGGGATCTTGGACCATACTCCCTACGGATAAGGGAGACTATTGTACAATGGAGTAGCGTGACGGGGGTGTTAGTGCTCTGGGGTGGAGGTTTTATAAAGGCTGAGGGGTTCACCCAATGGAGCAACAGAGGAGGAAGGGTCAGATTGTGGAAATGTGGGTGCAGAGGCACAGGCACAGGCAAACACACCCCCTGCTCAAGGAGCCAAGGGTGGCTCTGATATGGTGGAGAAGGGTGATGGACATGAGACTGGGAGGGGGAAACTGGGGAGAGATTATAAAGGGCTGTCCTAGCTGGGCCTGTAGTCTCAGTGACTCAGGAGACTGAGGCAGAATTGTTGTTTGAACTCGGGAGTTTGAGGCGAGCCTGGGCAACTTACCAGCTAAGGAATCTGGATTTGCTGGTGGAACTACTGGTGAACCAACGAAGATTTTTTTAATGCATGCGATACCTTGATAGAATAGATTAGAAAGACTCCAAAACAGCTTTGAGCTTGGTTCACTCATTCAGTCAGTGAGTATTTCTTAAGTATCTTCTATCTGCCAGCTGCTATTTTGGGCCTCCAAGGAGACAGCAGTAAATAAAACAGATAAACACACCTGTCCTCAAAGAGCTTACATTTTAGTGGGAAAAAGAGATAATAAGTACAATATGTGGTATGTCAGATGTGTTACGGGGAACAATAAAGCCAGAGAGGGTGATAGGGAGTGCTGGGGAGTCGGGCAGAAGTTGCAAGGCCCTGAGGCTGGGGTGTGCCTGGTACGTCCAGGAAACAACCAGGCCAGTGTGGCTGAGCCGCGGTAAGCTGGAGGAAGAGAGAAGGGCCTGGCAGAGAAGTGAGGGAAGAGGTATGAATCGGATGGGATTTGGTTATTTCTTCCTTCTCTGTCTCTGGGTAAATTAATGAATAATACAAGTGAATCTGAGGTAATTGACAAGTTTAGAGTAGAATATGAAGAAGCTTGTCTTAAAAACCTTCTTTCCCTTGGACTATTGAAAAAGCTTTTTAAAACTGGACTCCTTGCATTGGTCTTGCTTTTTTCCAGTTTGTCCTCCTTGCTGCTTCTGTGAGGTATTTCTAAAATACAGTTGTCACACACTTACTTAAAATCCATCTGTGGCTCCCTGTGGTTACCACACAATAAAGCTTCATCTTAGCCGGGTATACACAGGCATTCCTCATCTGGCCTCTTCTCAGCTATGTTGTATTAGTTAGGATTTTTGTTTGTTTACATAAGCTAACTTAAGCAAAAATAAAAAAAGGAAATTTGTTATTACTGACAGAGGAGTGTCTCATGACCCCAGAAGTAGATTGAGGATCTATCCTGAGAAAGACTTGAATCTGGGGTGGTGCACTGGAAGGTTCTGCTCCCCCCCTTCTCTCTTTTCTCTGCTGAGCAGCCTTGTTGGCTCCTGTGCAGACAGGATTATGTGAGGAAAAGGAGGTGCAGGCCTGACGCCCAAGAGAAGGGACTATCTCTGGACTCACAAACTTGGCTTCAAGAAGTTCTACTCTGTAATTTTGTGTCTATGTCTTTGGTTTTGATGAAATATAACATATTGTTATCATGAAAAACTTCAAACAGGCCAGGCACGGTGGCTCATGCCTGTAATCCTAGCACTCTGGAAGGCCAAGGCGGGGAGGATCCCTTGAGGTCAGCGGTCTCACTATGTTGCCCAGGCTGGTCTTCAACTCCTGGCCTCCAGAGATCCTCCTACCTCAGCTTCCTAAAGTGTTGGGATTACAGGCGAGAGCAACTGCACCTGGCAAAAATGTGTGTTTCTATACTTGATTCAAGGATCAGAGTCCTTCTATTTGGAGGTTATCCATCTTTAGTGCCCAGAAAGAGCTAGCAGAGGGAATACAGGGCAACATTCTTGGTAGTATTAACAATTTTGGCCAATGCTCACCCACCATTTCTTCTCAATTTACTTAATGTTTCTGTACTGATGGATTTTTGCCCTTCTCTTATTGTTATAGTTTGCCTTCTATATCTCTTCAGTTGATTTTTCAAAGATAATCTCAGCCCTCAGATTTCTCAAATTTGGTTGAATCCAGGTTCCTAAAAAATAAGTAATTGCTTCTCTTAGGAGTCCCCAAATCGTCATCTGCTTCTTTCCAGCTAGAATTCTCTAGGATCTGGGTGACTTGATCCTCTGGAGCCTAGGAGGCCTCAGACAGCTGGGATTTCTGTAGGATCACATCCTCTGGTGGTGGCCAGCACACAGGAAGGGTCCTGAGTCAATAAGACTTCCCTTTTCATACTGGGTCATTTCTGCCTTTCCCAAGAAAAAGGAGAGTGGAACTTAAGCAATGAGCTCTGATTTACCCCTTGTCTTCTAGAATTTTTTTTTTTTTTTTTTTTTGGGAGGCAGAGTCTTGCTCTGTTGCCTGGGCTAGAGTGCCATGGCATCAGCCTAGCTCACAGCAACCTCAAACTCCTTGGCTTAAGCAATCCTTCTGCCCCAGCCTCCCAAGTAGCTGGGACTACAGGCATGTGCCACCATGCCCGGCTAATGTTTTCTATATATTTTTAGTTGTCCAGCTAATTTCTTTCTATTTTTAGTAGACACAGGGGTCTCGTTCTTGCTCAGGCTGGTCTTGTAACTCCTGACCTTGAGCAATCCTCCCACCTTGGCCTCCCATAGTGCTAGAATTACAGGCATGAGCCACTGCACCCAGCCTAGAATGTTTTTCTTTGTTGAATTTAAAGATATCTTGAATGGAGCCTGATTGCCTCATAGGGTGGCAGTATTTTAACCCATGGTTTATTGTCAGGTCTGCAGGTCCAGAAACTTCACATATTTATGCCAGCCTACCTCACAGAAGACTATTGCATAAACCCAAGTGCCACCTTATTATTAGCCACCATTATACTTCTTACTTAGGTACAGATATAATCATGTTGGCTCTCCCTTTCCTTTAGGCCATGTAGGATTGGGTCAGAACTCCTAAGCCTGGCTCTGGGAAAAACACATTTTCTTTTACTATACTCTCACAACACAGAGACTAGATGTGTGGGTTTCCCCCCCAACACACACACCAAGCAATTCTCCAGCAGACACCAACTTGGTGTCCTATAATTCAATTCAATTCTGACACTATCTACGTGGTAATAGTGTCAGAACCTACAGGTTAAGGACTCACTCCCATAAGACTGCCTCTACTTCAGAGGCCAGTTAAAAGTTCCAGGTTGGGACCCGTGCTTCTGACTGACCAGCTGTAAATTAGGGTTCCCAGAACCTGCTGCTTGGGTGCAACAATTTGCTGAGATGGCTCACAGGGAAAAATTTATCAGTTTATTATAAAGGACACAAGTGAACAGCGGATGAAGAGATGCACAGGGCAAGGTCTGGGGGGAGAGGCGAGGGGCTTCCATGCCCTCTCCAAGGCACACCACCCTCCCCGTACCTGCACAAGTTCAACAACCTGGGCATTCATCAAATCTTGTTCCAGGTTTTTTATACATTTTAATCTCCAGCCTCACCCCCTTGACCTTCCCAGAGGTTGGTGGGTAGGTCTGAAATTCCAGTCTTCCATCTTTCTGGTAAGCGGCCCCATCCTGAAGGTATCTGAGGCCCAGATCCTAGATCACTTTATTAGCATAACTCAGGTGTGAAAGAGACTCTTTATGAATAACAAAAAACATTCCTATCACTCAGAAAATTCCAAAGGTTTTAGGAACTCTGTGTGAGGAACGGGGGACAAAGACCAAATATACTTCTTATTATACCACATTGGCATTCAAGGCCTTTATGTCTGGCCTTGACACAACCATCCGTTTGGTTCTCTTATGTCATGCATGTACTTTCTATAGGCTGTTCCTTCTACCCGAAATGTCCTTTCTGACTCTTTACCAGGCAAGGTCCTTTAATGGAAGGTCCAGATCAAATGTCTCCTTCACTCAAAACCTTCTCTGATTAGCCCTGCCCCTACAGCTGACCAGTTCTAGGCTACTGTAGATTAAAACTCATGACTGCCTCTTCCATTGGATGGTGAACTCCTTGAGTTCCAGAACTCTATTTCATCTATCAAAGTAACCCAGACTATGGCACTAAACACAAGACTCTCAATAAATGTTGAACTGAATTGAACTTACGCATCCGTGTTTTCTGCAATTATTTCCTTTTCTTTCCTAAGCTCTTATAAAAGTTAATTTGGAAAATGTCAGCCTGTCTCAGCTATCCTTAGAGGAAAGGAGGAAAAGGGCATTGATTCATGCGGGGACTGAGAAAAAGCACATCCCTGGGTGCCAGGGATAGTGACTGCTATGGAAATGCAAGTGAGGGACTCCACAGGGAGGGGAAAAAGCAGCAGGAAAAGCCATCCCAAGTGACAGCTGTTTTTTTTCCACCTGAAAATTTCCTTTTGAGATCTCTTCTGTCCTCAAATCTGGAGAGTCTTGGGTATTCTTAATAGAGGGCCCTCCTCCCTGGCATCCTCTCTGTGTCTGTGTGCAGTGGGTAGAGGTCGGCTTCCCAACTGGGACCTATCTCAGGCGGGATGGGAAGCATCAACACAAGGGGATTGGTTCATGGCTGCCTGACATCACACCACCCTCCTTCCAGCGACCAGAGGGATAGTGTGATAACTAACACAGGCCAATGCAGTAGAACAGATCTGTAGAGGCAGGGAGAGGGAGGCGTCTGGGGAGGGAAAAAGCAGCCAGAGGCAGGAATCCAGCCCAACTGTGTTTGTTCTGCTGCCTCCCAGTCTCCTTCCTCTGCTTCTCTATCTCCCCTCCTCCACTCCTACCACGGAGTCCCCGAAACCCTCCAGGGCTCCTCCAGAGAGGGAGCTGGGAGCTGACTGTGGAGAAGAGCCACAGACCAGGGCCTCCAGCCTCCCCCGATGGTCTGGATTGTGTTTACCAGGTTTCCAGCCTTGAAGTCATTTGTGATACTCTCTGCCTTACTGAAGAAAAATGGATTTTGCCTCAATTCCTGATTCCTGTTTAAATATTTAGTTTAATCAGCGCTGGCCCGAGTGCCTTTTCCATTTCCCCTGGTGCCTGGGAGCCATGCTGACACCAGCATCATAAATAATGCATCCGATCCCAGCAACATGCCACCGGCTGGGTGGGCCTCACTGCACCCTCAAGTCTGCAGGCCTGCCCTCTGCTGCAGATGCTTCAGGTGAAGGTGGGCCAGGCTGGAGAAGTCAGTCCTGAGCTCCGAAGGCTTCAGCCTCACAGTTAATCCTGGAGAGAATCATTGTGACAGGCAAGCAGTCCCCAGTTCAGCCCAGATCTGAGGGCCTTTGAGGGGGTGTACTGGTGTGGGGAATGGGGAGAGGCAGGAACACCAAGGCCACAGAGTGTTCAAACTCTGCCTTCAGGATTGCTCTGACCTGGTAGGGAGACTTCTGGGCCCCTTAGTAAAGGTCCAACTTAAGCTCTGTGTGAGTATGGAGCAGATGAGGACACCAGAGTTGAGGAGGCAGCTGAGTTCAAGGACAGGAAAGGAGGAGCCATGAAATGCTGGAACTTTCTGTCCTCCCTCTGCTGCCAGAATTCTAGCTCCTAACATGTGCTCCAGCCTTCATTCCAAGAACACAATCCAGCTTTGCCATTATCCTAGAAGCCTGTGGGGTGGGTAGTCAGGGCTTCCAGAGGATGGACACTGTCTCTTATAGAAAGGACTCAATGTTGGGATTTGGCCAGGCAGGTCCTGCGTGTCCTTACCAAAACCTCAAAAAGGTTAAACTGCTTCCAGGTCCCCTGTCTTTGGAGCTGGCTCCTCAGTGCTCTGATTGGTGCAATTAAACATGAAACATTGCATTAGTTGCCACTAGTGATATAGTTCTGACCTGGCTTTGTAAAAGCAGCTCCTTGGAGCAGCTCTGTAATAGTCACTCTTTTTTCCTCCAAAACTTTGCAGAGATAAAAGGAGACATAAAGAATGATTTATTTATCCAGGAGTTCAAAGTTTAGCTTTGAGCTCTCCAACATTTTGGGTCCTTTTTGAAATCAAGAGCACAAATAAACTTCCCTCTGTCTCTTATAGAAAGGGCAGCTGCTACAAACCTACAGATAAGGATAAAAGGAGCTGATGAAAGGAGCAAATTCTAGTCTCCATCCCTCAGTCTGGTAGGAGGTAGGGGGATTCATGAGTCCCCTGCTCCCTGCCCTTGGAGGCATCTCTGCCATTGAATATCTAGGGCCAGACCCTACCAATGAATTTTGAGTTGCCTAGGACATGGAGTATCAAGAACTGACACAGGAAAGATGGCAGGGGAGTTGGTCTCTGATGGCCACCCCTTGCCAAATCCCAGGGTTGATTTGTTACTTTGACTTGGGACAGTCAGACCACTCTCTTTCTCACTTGTCTTCTAGGATCTGTCTTCCTCTGGCTTTTCCCTACTTCCCTCCTTGCTCCCTCAGTCCCCCTTTGTGGCTCTCCTCCTGCAAGAATAGTTCTCAATCTTGGCTGCACATTAGAATCCCCTGAGGATGTTTTTAAAAAACTGAAAAGCAGGGGCCACTCCAAACTAATTAAATCAGGGTCTCTGGAGCTGGGTTCAGCATTGCCTTAGCAGTTCCCCTGGTACAGCCAGAGAACAAAGCCAACCGCTGCTCTCAATGTTGGCCTGTTCCAGGGCTCAGGCCTCTGCCCTCCTCTCCACCCACACTCCCTCACAGCATCTCAGCAGTCCCAGCTCTGTGCACTGTCCATGCAGTGGTGACTCCCACGTTTGCATCTCTAGCCCAGCCAACAGCTACCATTCTACTCCAAGCCCCTCTTCCTTATTACCTCTCTCTTCCTTGAACTATGTCAGTGTCCTAGTCTCTGTTTCCATTCCCCATGGTCCATCCGCTGCACAGCAGCCCAAGTGGTCTTTTAAAAACATAAACCAGACCTCCATTATGCCATGTTTAAAACCTTCTAAAGGCTTCCCATTATGCTTAGAATAGAATCCAAACTCTTTACCATGGCAGACCAGGCCCTACATGATCTCGACCCTACTCACCTCCCTGACCTGATCTGTTACCCACATTGGCCTTCATGTTCAGGTCAAGCTGCCTCTTCATGTAGGGAATTTGCACTTGTCATTTTCTGTCTGGACTGCTACTCCCCAGATGTCCTAGGGGTCACTCCATCCCCTCACTTAGGTCTCCTTTCAGTTCTTGGCACACCCAAGAGGCTTTCTCTGACCATCATCATCACTTTTTGTCCTCTTATCCAGATTTACTCTCTCTGTAACATTTATCATTCTATTCTAGCACATCTCTTCATTGTCTGTCTTCCCCACTAGAATACAAGCTCTAGGAGGGCAGGTACTTTGTCTATCTTGTTCTTGGGTATATCCTCAATGCCTTGAGCAGTGCTCAATACATGTGTTTCTTGAATGAAAAGGGAATTTTTTTGCAGCCAGGAGCCTTCTATACTTGGTAGCCCCAGCCCTCACCATTCAAGCATGGATTGGCGCCTGAGAAGCCAGACTGCTTCCTGACAAAGGAACCCACTTAAAGCCTTAATTGGTACATCTCCATACTGGTAATTCCATGGGAATGGGTGATATCTCTTAAGTGTTCTGAAGAAAAAATGTTGGGATGCCTCCATTGGGCCTCAGCTGAATGGTGTAGCATCCAGCTATCCTTTTCTCTCAGCACTAAGCCAATCACTTCAGCTAGGAGGAGAGACAAACTAAGGCCACAGAAACAAATTGAGCCATTTCAAGGAGTTGAGTAGGACTTAAGATGAAGCGGTATTGGGCCCCCTTCTTTCTCTGTGTATTTCTCTTCACTCTCTTATTCTGTTTCTATGTCCCTTACTCTCTACATACTGTACAGTGCTCTCAATGTTTTCTGGCCAAATCTATGTTTGCTTAAAATTGAATGGTAGCTACCATCTGTAGTAGTTTCCCTGGGCTGCCATAACAAATTACTACAAAATGGGTGGCTTCAAACAACAGAAATTCATTCTCTCACAGTTCTGCAGGCCAGAAGCTTGAAAGCAAGGTGTTAGCAGAGTTGGTTCCTTCCAGAGGCTCTGAAGGAAAATCCATTCCATGCCTCTCCCCAATATCTGGTGGTTGCTGGCAATCCTTGGCATTCCTTGGCTTGTAGCTGCATAACTCCCATCTCTCCTTCTCCCCTCACATGGCTGCCTCCTCTTCTCTGCATCTGCTCTTCTGTCTCTTATAAGGACACTTGTCATTGGATTTAGGGCACACCCTAATCCAAAGTGATCTCATCTTGAGATCCTTAATTATATCTGCATATACCCTTTTTCCAAATAAGGTCATATTCACAGGTGCCCAATGTGCATATCTTTTGGGGGGGCTACCATTCAACCCACAATACCATCTTAGAGGCAAGAGAGTGGGGTAGTCAGATTTGCTTTTTCAGGCTGTGACCCTTCCTTTTTCCTTCTATTCTTTCCATCTTCCTTTCCCCTCCCCACCCTAGCTAGCTGCTTTGCAGGGCTGGGAGGAAGGAGTGGGAGTTGAGGCAGAACTCTCTATCAGTGCTCTGACAACTCTGCTTGCTGACCCTAGTGAAATAGTCAGTCCTGGGCATTCTCCTTTGGCTTCACCCTCTGTCTTAGGCAATGACTTGTGTGACTCTGTCCGTGCTCTGCCTGTTTGCACATTTGGACCTGGACTCTGGTCTCTGAACCTGACCTGCTAAACCTGTTTCCACGCAAACTGAAGGACTCAGAGAACCTGCTTCTTCCCCTGGGGCCAGGGTTTGGTTTATGTCTTAGACCAGACAGGCTGGGCTCTGGGATCATGGTGACACAGAAGAGGATATTTTCAGCTCAGATCTCTCTCCTAAACTCCAAGCCTGTTCATCCACCTGTTTCTTAAAGAGGAAACATCTACCTGAATGTTTCCAAGGGCACATTGAACACTACCCGGCCAATATCGAGCTTGTCCACGCTATCCCCCTCCCACAACTTGCCCGTCTTCCTATGTTCTCTACCTGCTGATCTCTACTTACCTCTCTCTCTCTCCATTTAGCTCCACATAAGCCTTGGCACCCCCCTTTTACTCGATGCCTCCCCAAAGTCACCAGATCCTATAGCTCCTACCTCCTAAATCTGTCCAAACCCTCTACTCCTCACAACCCACTGCCTCTACCCTAGGCCAGGCCATCACACCTTCTCACCAACCTCCCAACTGATCTCCTGGTCTAGACTCTGCACCCTCTCTAATCCACTCTCTGTACTGTAGCCCGAATCAGCCCTACAAATACCATATTCCCTGTTACATCCCTTCAACACTTCCCATTGCTCTGTAGCATTCTTTTTCCTGACCCCACACCCTGTACTGCTCAGCCATCTCTCATTCAAATCCACAGTAGGCTAAAAAAGAGGAAATACTAGGTTAAATTAGGTTAACCACCCAGGGGCTCATCCTAGTCCCCATTATGACTTCTAGGCCCTTTTCTGCTACCTTTAGGTAATATAGTCACTAAAGAAGGAATCTTCTTATGGATGTAACCAAATGACTGAGCTAGCTCCCCTTTGAGAACATAAGGGAATTATGGGGTCCTAAAACACATACTTCCAAAAACCAAGATCTAGGAGATTGGTCCTGGATTTCATGTTTTTAGTACAAGGTTTTAGCACAAGGGGTTGATGGAAGAAGCAGCTCCATAACTGGAGAAACTATGGAACTCCCAACTCTGGTTTCCTTTCTCTTAGGGGCTCTCCTGCTTTGATGCTTGCTGTCACATGCCTTCCCTTCTCTTAGGATACATTCCTCTGCCTTTAAATCCCAGGACCTCCTTCGAATATCTGAGACAGTCTGGCCTTTTCCAGAAGAATTTTACTAAATAACAAGTTAATGAAAGGGAAAAGGGCTGGGCACAGTGGCTCAATGCTTGTAATCCTAGCACTCTGGGAGACCGAGGTGGGAGGATTGCTTGAGTTCAGGAATTTGAGACCAGCCTGAGCAAGAGTGAGACCTTAACTCTACTAAAAATAGAAAAATTAGCTGGGCATGGTGGCACGAGCCTGTAGTCCCAGCTCCTTGGGAGGCTGAGGCAGGAGGATCGTTTAAACCCAGGAATTTGAGGCTGCAGTAAGCTACAACAACACCATTGCACTCTACTACCCAGGGTGACCATAGTGAGACTCTGTATCAAAAAAAAAAAAAAAGGAAATGAACCACTCTCCTCACTCCCTCTTTCATATTAAAAAAAAAAATGAAAAGGAAGAGAGAAATGAATAATAGAAAACACAATAAGGCCCCTTATCCAAAGTCTGGCCTCTGGTTTCAGATTAATTACATTTTAGACCCCCAGGCTCCTTTCCTGGGTTCAATATCACCAAACTCCCAGACCGCAGCCAACACCATCTTATTTATTTATTTATTTATTTATTTTTCATATATAAAAACTCCATCCAAGGGTCCAGGCTAGCCTCTCACCCTATTCCAAAAACAAACAAACAAACAAACAAAAAACCTCCATCCAAAAAACAAACAAACAAAAAAAACCTACAAAAACTCCATCCATAAATTGAGACAGAAACTCTCTCTCCTTCTCACCTATAGCTTTATTGCCGTATCCACTTCTCTTCAGCTGAATGGTGGGACGCTGGAGACTGAAACTGGGAACATCCTGGGGCTGCAGGCAATTTCTTACACATGTTTCTTTAATCACAACAGCCATGCAAGGAAATTTTATCCATGTGAAGGCTGGATTTGCCCTGAAATTTCTGGCACAGTCTGAGGGACACTTCTTCCGTCATGATGAGAATGGAATAGAGAGAAGGGACCTAACAAATATGAAGCTCTCAATATGTGCTAAACACTTTCTATATTTAAATTTTACCACAAACCTTTGCAGTTGTTATCAATCACTAGTCATACTTTATAGAGGCTCAGAGGGGTTAAGTAACTCAGTCAAGGTCTTATAGTTAAACTGCCAAACTAGGAATGAAGTTTAGGCTGGTTGATGGCAAATTTGTGATCTCAACCAGGCTATGAATGGAGAGGTGAATTTGCTTTCTTGATGGTACAGCCTTTTACATCTTTTTTTGATTGGAAGGTTTCTTTCAATCTATAAACACTTGCTGAACTCCCTTATATGCAAACCTCTCTGGTATTAGGATGTATAAAAGTTTCATAGACAAAGTGCTTGCATTCAGCTCTTTACCAGATTTTCTAACAATACTGAGTCCATCATTCATTGGCATTTATTCTTTCAGATGCTGAGCACCTACTACATAGAGGACACTGGCCTAGGAGCTGGAGATAAAAGAGGCTAAATACACAGATTCTAGAGGAGGAAAATGGATACAGGTTCTGCCACCATCATTATCTCCCTGCCCCAAATCTCTGAGATCTTTCATGGGGGATTCTGTATAAGGGTGTTTCTTTTTTTTTGAGACAGAGTCTTGCTCTGTCGCCCGGGCTAGAGTGAGTGCCGTGGCATCAGCCTAGCTCACAGCAACCTCAAACTCGTGGGCGTGAAGGATCCTACTGCCTCAGCCTCCCGAGTAGCTGGGACTACAGGCATGCGCCACCATGCCCGGCTAATTTTTTCTATATGGATTTTTAGCTGTCCAAATCATTTCTTTCTATTTTTGGTAGAGACAGGGTCTCACACTTGCTCAGGCTGGTCTCGAACTCCTGACCTCGAGCGATCCACCCGCCTCAGCCTCCCAGAGTGCTAGGATTATAGGCGTGAGCCACCGCGCCCGGCCTGTATAAGGGTGTTTCTAAGGGGAGGAGGTGGGTGTGGATGTAGGGAGAGTTTTCTTGGCAACTTTCGCCCATTTATTGTGGTTAGTACAGTTATCATAAACACCTGGCAAGGAGCACAAAGCTAGGAAAATGAGACAGGCAGAAAAGGAACTAATAAAAATACAGAAATATTTTGAAGGAGGAGAAATTACTCATTTATGAAAACATAATGGGAAAACACTCCAAAGCTTGTGATGTGTTTCCTTGCAGTTTATGGTTTCCTCCTGGCCTTTTTACTTGAAGAAAGGTTTCATGATTCAGAGCATTTTAGGCCAAAGGAAAGGGCTGAATTATAATCCTAATGCTACTGCCAGTTTACTGTGTGATTCCAGGTGAATTATTCAACCTATTTACGTGTCAGCTCAGAAATGGAGAGAGTAATGTCAGTTTTGTTAAAATGTTTTTGGTGGGGCCGGGCGCGGTGGCTCACGCCTGTAATCCTAGCACTCTGGGAGGCAGAGGCGGGTGGATCGCTCGAGGTCAGGAGTTCGAGACCAGCCTGAGGAAGAGTGAGACCCCCCCCCCCCCCCCCCGTCTCTACTAAAAATAGAAAGAAATTATCTGGACAACTAAAAATATATATAGAAAAAATTAGCCGGGCGTGGTGGCGCATGCCTGTAGTCCCAGCTACTCGGGAGGCTGAGGCAGTAGGATCGCTTAAGCCCAGGAGTTTGAGGTTGCTGTGAGCTAGGCTTGATGCCACGGCACTCACTCTAGCCAGGGCAACAAAGCGAGACTCTGTCTCAAAAAAAAAAAAAAAAAAAATGTTTTTGGTGGGATGGGATCTCCCAGTAAAAGGATTATGATAAAAGACAGCTATGTAATGTGCATAGCAGAACACTTTTGCTTTCTTCTCTGGGTCAGAAGAATTTGACACATAGCATAAAACCCTGGGGAATCTGAGGCTTTCTGGGGTTAAAAAGATAGCAACAGACACCTGTTATTTGCATAATGCTCTGTGCCCTCTGGTTTACAAAGCATTTTCAGATATCATCACAACTGATCCTTACCACACCTGTGAAGTGGAATTACTGTCGCCGTTTTATAGAAGAGGAAACAGGTCACAGAGTCAATCACATTAATTTGGGCAAAGGTGCTTTATTTATTTATTTATTTTACTTTGCCTCAGCTACCCAGAAAATTATTTTTTTCATTCCAATACTTTGTGATAAGGGACCATCACAAATGCCATTACCAGACAACCAAATCACAACCTTTTTTCCTGGGGATACCTCCTACCCCAGCATAGACTTCAAGCCCAGGATCAGCATCTCGTAGCTGTATTATCACCAGCTACTCCAAACAACCTACAACAGTAAGGAATCATCTTCATGTTTATTATGCAATGACATCTGGGAGTAGTTTGGAATGGATTGGCTTCTTTGAAAGTTTTTTTTTTTTTCATACAGAGTCTCATTCTGTTGCCCAGGCTAGAGTGCGATGGTGTCAGCCTAGCTCACAGCAACCTCAGACTCCTGGGCTCAAGTGATCCTCCTGCCTCAGGAAGAGTAGCTGGGACTACAGGCACACCACCATGCCAGGCTAATTTTTTCTATTTTCTGTGGAAAATAACCATTTTAAAGCTCTAGGCACAAAACCAGTTAATTGCCCCTCAACAGCAAGTTGATCGACACTATCTCCACCTCCAGGCTGGTCATGGTGTCTGTTGTGAACTCTAAGGCCATGTTCCTCCATGGACAATGGAAGCCCCGCACACCTAAAGGTCTCATGAAAGCACACAGTATATAAGGCCTGTCTAGAGGCAGGGCCTCTATCCGGGTGCAGGGGAATTGGTTCAGCTCAGCCCAGCTTTGGGGTGAAGGATGATGCAGTTGGGGTGGACTTGGAAGGGAGCCGGTTTTTCTAACTCTGTCCTCAGCTGGGTCCCTGACTGGGGAAGCCGGAAGCACCTAGGGTCTTCCTGGCCCCAGAGCCTGCAGGCTCCAGGTCAGCCACATTACCCTCACAAGGAAGGTGCCCTGATGCCTGCACTTATTTGCATCCCAGAGTTTGCACTGAGACTGGAGCTGGCGTACTTGAGGTCACAAACACTGGGGCTCCCTAGGGACAGAAGCAGGGAAGGAGGACCTGCCTCGGGGTGGGCAGATGATGGGGTGCCCTGGGAGACCTCCGGAGAGGCTGAACCGCAGCCCCTACCCCACTTCTCTAATAGCCCCTGGTCCGCATTTGCGAGTGCAGGCCTCTAATTCGGCCAGGACGCTGGTCGCAAGAGCCTCCACTGCCAGCAAGGCCCCCCAACCTGCCCCCTCCCCTCCCCCTCAATTCCCGCGGGCCCCGCAGCGCTCCGGCCTCCCCGGGCCTCCCCCGGCCCGGCCCACTTCGCTAGCCCAGCTGGGGGCAGGCACCAGCCCCCACCCCTCGGCGTCCCCTCCCCTTCACTTCCCCCTCCCCTCGTCCCCTCCTTTCCCTCCCCTCCCCGCCGTGGCGAGGCGGCGGCGGCGGCGGCGGCGGCGGCAGCGGCGGTCGAGGCTCATGCTGAGGAGGCGGCGGCGGGCGGGGCTCAGCTCGGGCTCCGCGGGCGGGCGGGCGGACATGGCGGCCAACATGTACCGGGTCGGAGGTAGGCAGGCTTGGCCCGACCCGGCCCGTGTGGGAGCGGGCTCCGGGTGTGGGGGGTCGGGGCGAGCGCACACCAACTGCCGGGAGCCACGGGCGCCCGGGCTGAGGGCGCAGGGGGCGGGGGCGCCGGGACCCGCAGAGGGGCCAGGGCTCCCCACCCCCACCCCTGCCCCTCCCCCGCGGTGGCCCGCGAGGGTCGGGGCCCGCAGACACCCTCACACCCCCGCCCAGTTTTTAGGGCCAGGCCTCTACTTGGGCGTATGAATTACCAGATGCCCCCTCCACGAAACCCCCATGGGGGTAGGGCCCGTCGAGCCCCTAAACTGGGTGGCCTTTTCCTCGGGTGACTTCTAGGCAGTGGGTGCTGGAGAGGTTGGGGGGACATCCCCCTTCTCTGTGCCTCCCCTCAGTGAGTGAGGGGTGGGGGCGGGGCGATGGGGGCCCTGCCAGGGCCAGACGGACAGGCCTGTTCTCAGGGCCCGGGCCCTGCACCTCCCTTGCTCGCACCCTTCCGTTTCTTGTCTAGCCCCCCGAGAACGGGGCACAGTGGGGCCAGGGACCCGCAGCCAGAGGTGGGGAGTTGAGCTCTGCCTGGACGTTTGCTCCGCTGTCTGCCTCCCTCCCAGCCTTCTGCAGAAGAGAGAAATAAGGTCAAACAAACTTTCTCCCTACTCAGGACGCCCTCCTCCCTCTTTCCTGGTAAAATAATAATTCAGATAAGTGGCGTGTTTGTGTGTGAGACTGGCTCTTCCTTCTCTGCTCATTAGCCGAGCTTCTGATGGATGGTGGCAGGAATGGCCTGGCTAAATGAGGCCACTTTGCGGGAGAGAGCCGGGAAAGAGCCACTAAGATAGACAATAACAATGCAGCCCGGCCTCTCAAATAAACACACAGTGGGAAGTTTCCAGTGAGCCTGTTTGGGGAGAGGAAAACCCACACTTGAAAATTTTTATCCTTTTTGTTGAAAGCCTGCAGCAGTTGCTTTATAACAAGACCCCAAATGGATCTGGATGTAAAAGGGTAAAAAAGATTTTACTATCACCCCTAGAGTATTTTGCCTCTCAGAAAGTGACCCCTCCTTTTTTTCCCCTCATCTTCCCGGATAGACCGAGGAAAAGTTTGTCTGCACGTTTTCTCTTACTTGTTCTGCTCACCTGATTTTTTTTTTTTAAGTACTGATTGAAATGTAGGTTGGGCTGGTAAGCCTTTCTCTATGCTCTGAATTTGTCTTAGGTCAATAGTTTTATGTGAGAAGCAGACTCCAGGGCAAATTGGATTGGAGGGAAAAGATGTGGGAGTAGTTAAAGTACAGAGGACACATGTTTATGAGCCCTGACTAGTCTGATGATGAGAAGCATCTTTTTGTTTGTTTTTAAAGAAATGACATATCAGGACAAAAGTCTAGGAGAACTTGATAAGACATTAATTGAAATGAAAATGCCAAGAAAATAAAAGTCTATGAATAGTAGGCACATGAGACAATATATTACAGTGGAATTATTCAGTTTGCATTTACCAGTGAGTGAATTATGAAGTTAATTTTGAACGTGGTGAATTGCCTAACATAAAAAGTCATGGATTGACAAATGTGAACTTTCTGTTAAACAGAAAGTTCAAAAGATTAAGTTCTGTACTTCCTTTAATTACAGATTATGTCTACTTCGAGAATTCCTCCAGCAACCCATACCTAATCAGAAGGATAGAAGAACTCAACAAGGTATACACTGAGCGTTCTTAGAACTGAGCGTTCTTGGTTCTAATGTTATAAAATATTTGTCTTCTATTGAAGGGTAATTGGGTAAAGGGGATAAGAGGTGATTTTACTTTCAGTCCCAGACTCTCTGAAAGTAGAGATTTCAGATTAAAGACTTATGTAGGACTCTGAATATTCTTTTGCTTTTTAAATTATTTTTTCTCTGGTATTAAATATTGTTATTGAATATTAAAAGTGCAGATTTATTCAAATTGCTTAGAGCCTCTCAAAGAGCAGGTCACTTCTTTAATTCAGTCCCTTTTTATATTTAGAGTCATAATGTGTATTTCTTCCTTTTTTAGTAAATTAACATTTTCATCTTCTTTTTTTTTTTTTCTTTTTTTTTGAGACAGAGTCTCACTCTGTTGCCCAGGCTAGAGTGCTGTGGCGTCAGCCTAGCTCTCAGTAACCTCAAACTCCAGGACTCAAGCAATCCTCCTGCCTCAGCCTTCCGAGTACCTGGGACTACAGACATGAGCTACCACACTGGCTAATTTTTTTTTTGTTTTTAGTTGCCTGGCTAATTGTTTTCTATTTTTAGTAGAGATGGGGGGTCTTACTCTTGCTCAGGCTGGTCTCGAACTCCTGACCTCAAGTGACCCTCCTGCCTTGGCCTCTGAGAATGCTAGAGTTACAGGTTTGAGCCACCATGCCTGGCCAGATAATATTTTCATCTTCTAGCTTTAGAATCAGTAAGCTGGGGGATATAATTTTTTTTGTTTTTTTTTTAAGAGACAGTTTCTGCTTTCTTACCCAGCTTGAAGTGCAGTGGTGTGATCATAGCTCACTGTAACTTTTAACTTGTGGGCTCAAGCAATCCTCCCACCTCAGTCTCCCAAGTAGCTGGGACCACAGGCACATGCCACCATGGCAGGCTAATTTTAAAATTTTTTTGTAGAGATGGGGTCTCACTATGTTGCCCAGGTTGGTCTTGAACTCTTGGCCTCAAGCATTCTTCCTGCCTTGGCCTCCCAAAGTGTTGAATATTATAGGCATGAGCCATTGTGCCAGGCTGGGAATATAATATTGAAGGGAATTTATAAAATTCTGGACCAGGCTAACTAATAAGAATATAGTTTTAGTATAGTAATATAAAGTAGCTTTGTATCTTTGGTTCAAGTAAAATAAAACTTTTTTTTTTTTTTTTTGAGACAGAGTCTCACTTTGTTGCCCAGGCTAGAGTGAGTGCCGTGGCGTCAGCCTAGCTCACAGCAACCTCAAACTCCTGGGCTTAAGCGATCCTACTGCCTCAGCCTCCCGAGTAGCTGGGACTACAGGCATGCACCACTCTACCCGGCTAATTTTTTCTATATATATTCCTAGTTGTCCAGATAAATTTTTATCTCTATTCTTAGCAGAGATGGGGTCTCGCTCAGACTGGTCTCGAACTCCTGACCTCGAGCGATCCACCCGCCTCGGCCTCCCAGAGTGCTAGGATTACAGGTGTGAGCCACCGCGCCCGGCCTAAAATAAAACTTTTACATTAAATTTTATCACAGATGATAGGTGACATAGGACAGCCGAAGCGTTGCGATTACAGTAGATGAGCTTTTCCAATGAAGACAGTGGAAAGCAGACATAAATTTCATGGCCCATAGATTTTATAAAGATTATCTGTTTTCTTCCAGACCACTCTAGGGTTATTTGTGTGGCTTATGAGAATTCATAGTTTTAAAATCTTTGGGGCTATCTATCTAATACCCTCCCCTCAAAATGCTATCTGGTGATTGGTCCAGTTCTGAGTCCCAGGAAACCAAGGCCTGGCCTAGGTCATTTCTAGCTTAAAGAAACTTGAGATCTTGATTTGCTTCTTGGATACCCTAAGGACTTTGCATTTTAACACGTTAACTGCCATGTGAGTTGTATTTAACTCATGCCAGTTTTGAGCCCCAGGCCTTGTGAAGCATATGTAACTTACATGTGCCTTTACCTTGGAAACTGAGAGAACCGTTGTTAAAGTTGCAAGTAACTCACACACAGAAAACAATAAAAAATAACAAATTTTTCATTAAATTAGAAAGGATTGGCCAGGAGGGGTGGCTGTAATCTTAGCACTCTGGGAGGCTGAGGCCAGAGGATCAGGAGTTCGAGACCAGTCTGAGCAAGAGTGAGACCCTGTCTCTGCTAAAAATAGAAATTAACTGGACAACTAAAAATAGAAAAAAAAAATTAGCTGGGTATGGTGGTTCACAGCTACTTGGGAGGCTGAGGCAGGAGGATCACTTGAGCCCTGGAAGTTGAGGTTGCTGTGAGCTAGGCTGATATCACGGCAATCTAGCCCAGGTAACAGAGTGAGACTGTGTCTCAAATAAATAAATAAATAAATAAATTAGAAAGGATTGTTTTGTTTTCAAAGTTTTTATTCTGTATTCGTAATAAAACACTGTGGCCCCAAGGAAAAAATTTTTTTTTCTAGTGTGGCAGTCAATGTGTTAAAAATCTCTGTAGTATTTGGGACCACCAAATAAAGAGTATGGCCTCAGGTTTTAGATCAGGGTGTGGGTAGGAACTGTTGGGTTGTAATTCTGATCTGCTTCTCTTTTTATGTTGTTGATGTAAGGTATAAGAATTGAGGCAGCCCTAAACTGTTCACCATATCACTTTAATTAGAAAGTTAATTAGCATTCAAATAGAGATGTTGAGCTATGAGGCCCCATGTTCTGTGGCTGTCTCTACCCCTCTCTGACTTCCTCTCTTTCTAAAGGCAGGTGGAGGCCCTCTGCCCTGCTCATTTGGCTCCAAGCACAGTGGGCCTTTGGCTGTTACTCACTATTCCCACCTTAGGAGGACCCTTTGGTTGTAACCATCTTTCCTCCCACCTTGTTCTTTTCTCCATACCATTTGTCACCTCCAAATATACCTGATTACTGTGTTTATTTTCATTGCCTATCTTCCCAAACTAGAATGTAAGCTCCATGTGTGTAGTAATCTTTTCTGTTTTGTTCATTAATGAATTCTAAGTGCCTTAGAATAATGGCTGGCATATATAGTTAAAGGCATTCAGTAAATATTCGTTGAATTAATGAATTTCTCAAATGTCTGATGTTAAGGCTTGAACATACATAGTACTGTTTACAAAGTACTTTGATTCATTTGTTTTACAAATATTTTTGAGATCCGCTACCTGCAAGGCACTTTTAGAAACTGGGAATGCAAGGGTGATGAAAACCAGGTCTAGGGGAGTCAGATATCAACCATATAATCCCACAAGTAAAAGTAAAATTGCAGCTGTGCTGTTTAGAAATGTCAGAGCATGGTATTCTGGTAACTTGTAATCTAGGGATTCACTTTTGTTACCCCTGTTGAGCTTCATATAACCTTATACTTTCAAGGTAGATAAATCATGGATTGTTACCTTGAGGCACACACTGGTTAAATGACTGGTTAGGCATCTAGCTTGAACCTGGATTATTTCACATCTTTTATCATTACATTACCATTCACTTCAAAATTACTGCCGCCCCCATAGAGCCAGGTGCATTGCAGTTGCTGGAGCCTCTGGAGGCTGAGGTGGGAGAAACACTTGAGGCCAGGAGTTCTGAGACCAGCCTCGGCAACATAAAGAGACCCTGGGTCTAAAAAAAAAAAAACATGGAAAAAATTATCTGGGTGTGGTGGCATGGGCCTGTAGTTCCAGCTACTGGGGAGACTGAGGCAGGAGGATACTTGAGCCTAGGAGTTTGAGGCTGCAGTGAGCTATGATCACACCCTTGTTACCTAGCCTGGGTGACAAAGAGTGACCCTGCCCCGACCCAAAATAAACAAACAAAAGTACCCCTCCCATTCTTACTTCCTCCTTGCCCCACCTGCTGTCAGCAAAGAGTCATTCATATAATAATGGTCCTTTGGGGCTAGGGGAGTGACTATGAGATAGGATTTTCTATAATTTCGAAGAGTGGCAGTTTGAATGGGTTGGATATTGGTATATAATGGATATGATTTGTTAAATACTAAATGTTTACATAGGGTCTTTATTTCTGAAGGGATGTGAAAAAGACATCTCATTTTAGATAATTCATTTAACAAATATTTATTGAGCACCTATTATATACCAAGCACTATACTAGGCTCAGAGATACAACTGTGAACAAGATGGACATGGTCTGTGCCTGCACAGGGTCTGCATTCTCATGAGGGAGACCACCTGGAAAGACAAGTTAACAGGCATAAAGAAAATAGTAATAAGTTGTATTAACTTCTAAAAGGAAACTTGTAAGAACTTCTAAGAAGAAAATAAGCAAGAGGTTTGACGTAGAGAATGACAGAGGTCATTCTCCTATTCCCTTTAGGTAGGGTAGGAAAGGACATTAAGGATATTGAAGTTGAAACCTAAAGGATGAGAAAGAGGTAGCCATGGCAAGGGAGGCCACAGGAGTTTTCTAGATAAGGGTCTCGGGAAGATCAGAGGTAAATTGGCTAGGTGTGGAAAGTAAACATGATTGGAAAATTCAAATAATGAATTTTAAAATACTTGATATTTCTAATTGGTAAGCCAGGAGAAGAAGGGACATTAACTTACTTGATTAACTATTATCTGAATAAAATTTCTTGAATATAATTCCCAGGATAAGCTGTCAATCACCATTTTTATAAAAAATTTCATACAATGAAATTGTAAAATTTTAAAAATTATTTTAATTATTTATTTTTATTTTTGTAAATGGGACCAATTCAGACTGTCTTCTCCCTCTCATTCTCCCAAAGGAAAAGATCAGTCATCAATGGCAAATGGCAGTTGCAGCAAAGCACTACCGAGAGCCAACTTAGTGCTCAGTGATCCCTGTTTTTTAATTTATTTTTATTAATTTATTTTTTGTAGAGATGGGGGGGGGGTCTTTCTATTTTGCTCAGGCTGGCCTTGAACTTCTGGCCTCAATCGATCCTCTCACTTTTGGCTTCCCAAAGTGCTGGGATTACAGGTGTGAGCCACTGCGCCTGGCCTGATTTTTTTTTTTTTAAACCATATTTGCAATTTTACATGCTCAGTTTGAAAGCTGGACTGAAATATTTCTTTCTTTTTTAAAAAATTATAATAATAAATTTATGTCTCAATTTTTCCCCTAAAAGTTTTGGGAACTTTTAGGTGCAAAGCTAAATATCTGTTGATGAACACAGTTCAATGTTGTTTATCTCTCTTTTTTTTTCCCTTTTTTTTTTTGAGACAGGGACTTTTGCTCTGTTGCCTGGGCTAGAGTGCAGTGGTGTCATCATAGCTCACTGCAACCTCCAACTCCTGGGCTCAAGCGATCCTCCTGCTTCAGCCTCCCAGGTAGCTGGGACTATAGGTGCAGTCTACTACCACACGGCTAAGTCTGTATACATTTGGAAAGAAAGCTTTGTGTATATGATAATGAGATTTTCTTAAAATGTATGTAGTTTCAGGAAATACGGAAATTGTGCTTGTGGATAAATTAACATGTTACTTGTTATTGACTGAGTTTTTAGTATGTGTTGTATAATTTGTATGTATCTTTGTATTTATATTTTATTATTGGCCATTGAACTTGCTCAGAGATTCACTTCTATGTTTAGTGTCTTATTTATTTATTTTTTTGGTGGGGGTAGGAGAACTATTAACTTGAGCATCTAATGAAACCATGCATCTCTGCCCGTCCCCTAATCTACATTTGTACATAAAAGTTTTTGTACATAATTTTGGGGGATTACCTCCGGCCCATTTAATGGAACCCAAGTTAAAATCCGTTCTGCCCTTGGGGTTTATTGGGAATAGAGACAGAAATTAGGAAAGTCCATTTCTACGTGTTCTTAAGTCTGGGCAAATCATGGACTTCATGAAATGGAAGGGTTTATGTATTTACTTTTTAAATACTTCCTGATGGCAGGCCTGGGTGTGTGTAATAACATACTTTCTAAGTCAGGGGTAGAAACAGACATGAGCTTCAGGTTGACTGAAATGAATTTAGAGCTTAAGAAAAGCCCATTAAAGCCGGGCGCGGTGGCTGACGCCTGTAATCCTAGCCCTCTGGGAGGCCGAGGCGGGTGGATCGCTCGAGGTCAGGAGTTCGAGACCAGCCTGAGTGAGACCCCGTCTCTACTAAAAATAGAAAGAAATTATCTGGCCAACTAAAAATATATATAGCAAAAAAAAATTAGCCGGGCATGGTGGCACATGCCTGTAGTCCCAGCTACTCGGGAGGCTGAGGCAGTAGGATCGCTTAAGCCCAGGAGTTTGAGGTTGCTGTGAGCTAGGCTGACGCCATGGCACTCACTCTAGCCTGGGCAACAAAGTGAGACTCTGTCTCAAAAAAAAAAAAAAAAAAAAAAGAAAAGCCCATTATTGCCATAGGATATTTTAGTAAATGTGTTTAACAAAATATTTAAAAGGCTGCAACCTAAATGGAAAAAAGAACACAGGAAAGAAATTAATGTTCATTGTGGGCTCTTTGTGCATTTCTCCACTTTTCTCTTCCATCTGTGTGTCTTTGCTCATGTCTTCCTCTTTCCTTAGAATACTCAGTCCTTCAGGCTTCACTTGGACTCCTGTCCTCCTTTTGTAGCCTACAAAGGACTCTCCACCCATTCCTCTTTTATAAAGCTTTTTCTGTTCTTCACCCAACAAGTTGTACTTTCTTCCCTGCCTCCATGAGTGAGAAATGGAGTCTGGAGGGGAAAGGAAGGAATAAAGGGCTGGGTATATTGTCCAAAGTGTTTTACCTCTTTATTCTTTAGTCATGGGGAGTTGGTGAAGGTTTGTAATCAGGTGGGAGAAGGAATGACAGGGAAACAGACGTCCTTGCTGGAGTGGAGATTCCATTAGGCTGGCAGCATGTATGCCCAGTGTCAGCTCAGTACATAGTTCGTAGGAAGGCCTCCCAAGAAATCTGGTGAATTGAAAGAACAACCAGGCCGTGACTGTAATCCTAGCACTCTGGGAGGCCGAGGCGGGTGGATCGCTTGAGGTCAGGAGTTCGAGACCAGCCTGAGCAAGAGCAAGACCCCGTCTCTGCTAAAATTAGAAAGAAATTATCTGGCCAACTAAAATATATATATAGAAAAAAATTAGCTGGGCATGGTGACACATGCCTGTAGTCCCAGCTACTCGGGAGGCTGAGGCAGTAGGATCGCTTAAGCCCAGGAATTTGAGATTACTGTGAGCTAGGCTGATGCCACAGCACTCACTCTAGCCAGGGCAACAAAGTGACACTCTGTCTCAAAAAAAAAAAAGAACAACCAGACTTTTTTTTTTTTTTTTCAGCTTATTATGGGGGTACAAAAGTTTAGGTTATGTATATTGCGCATGGCCCCCCAACCCCCCTGAGTCAGAGCTTCAAGCGTGTCCATTCCCCAGACAGTGCGCATCGCACTCATTATGTAGGTATACACCCATCCCCTCCCCCCACCCCCCACATCTGTCTGACACCCAATTGGTGTTACTCCCAAATGTGCACTTAGGTGATGATCAGGGAAACCAATTTGCTGGTGAGTACACGTGGTGCTTATTTTTCCATTCTTGGGATACTTCACTTAGTAGAATGGGTTCCAACTCTCTCCAGGAGAACAAAAGAGATTCTATATCACCGTTATTTCTTACAGCTGAGTAATACTCCATGGTATACATGTACCATATTTTACTAATCCACTCATGTGTTGATGGGCACTTGGGTTGTTTCCACATCTTTGCAATTGTGAATTGTGCTGCTATAAACATTCAGGTGCAGATGTCTTTTTTATAGAATGACTTTTGTTCTTTTGGGTAGATACCTAATAATGGGATTGCTGGATTGAATGGCAGGTCTACTTGAATCTATTTAAGGTATCTCCATATTGCTTTCCACAGGGGTTGCACTAGTTTGCAGTCCCACCAGCAGTGTATGAGTGTTCCTGTCTCTCCGCATCCACACCAACGTGTATTGTTTTGGGACTTTTTGATAAAAGCCATTCTCACTGGAGTTAAGTGATATCTCATTGTGGTTTTGATTTGCATTTCCCTGATGATTAGAGATATTGAGCGTTTTTTCATATGTTTGTTAGCCATTTTTGTATCTTCTTATGAAAAATTTCTATTCATGTCCTTTGCCCACTTTTTAATAGGGTTGTTTGATTTTTTCTTACTGATTTTCCTGAGTTCTAAATAGATTCTTGTTACCAGTCCTTTATCGGATGTGTAGCATGCGAAAATTTTTTCCCATTCTGTAGGTTGTCTGTTTGCTCTCGTGACTGTTTCTTTGGCTGTGCAGAAGCTTTTTAATTTAATCAGGTCTCATTTATTTATTTTTGTTGTTGCTGTGATTGCCTTTGGGGTCTTCCTCATAAATTCTTTGCCTAGGCCAATGTCTATAAGAGTCTTTCCTACATTTTCTTCTAGAATTCTAATAGTTTCACATCTAAGGTTTAAGTCTGTTACCCACCGTGATTTGATTTTTGTGAGAGACAACCAGACTTTTTAATGTACCAAATATTTAACCTAGACCTTTAGAGCAATGCTTTTCAAACTATTTGTGGTGAAGGATTTAAAAACAAATTTTTACTCTATCAAAATTACAACCTAACTTGAAAATTTTCTCTTGTATTCTTGTTAAAAAAAAAAGATTTAGTAGAAAAATGAAATTTTAAAAAGGCTTATGAAATTACAAGCCCCTGCTGGGCATGGTGGCATTCTCCTATAGTCCCAGTCTTCCAGGGTGCTAAGGCAGGAGGATCTCTTGAGCCTAGGAGTTTGAGGCTACAGTGTTCTGTAGTTGCACCTGTGAATAGTCACTGCACTCCAAAGACTGGGCAACCTAGCAAGACCCTGTCTCACAAAAGAAAAATGCAAGTCCCAATTGTTCATTAGGTTCTATAGATGTAAAAGTTAAGTTTTTTTTTGTTTGTTTGGTTTTTTTGAGACAAGGTCTCATTCTGTTGCTGGAGCTAGAGTGCAGTGGTGTCATCATAGCATACTGCAACCTCAAACTCCTGGACTCAAGCCATCCGTCCTCCATCCTCAATCTTCTGAGTAGCTGGGGCTACAGGCATGTGCCGCTACTCCTGGCTTATTTTTCTATTTTTTGTGTAGATTGTGGTCTCACTCTGTTGCCCAGGCTGGTCTTGAACTCCTGTGCTCAAATGATTCTCTTACCTTGGCCTCCCAAAGTGCTAGGATTATAGGTGTGAGCCACTGTGCCTAGCCAAAATTAGCCTTTAATTGCTATAAAACACTTAGTCACAATCCTTGTATTCATTTCATTGTACACCATTAACAGTTGTGAACTGGCTCTGGGCTGTGGACCATGATTTGAGTACCCAAACTTTAGAGGAATGGTCGAGGGTATGTGTATATAGTGTTTTGTAGAGGTGAAGAGGAATACTGTAGTTGTAAACTACCCAAGAGCCAAGTGTGTATGTGGTCCAGAAGAGAATATTTATTTTGAACTATGCTCCCAACCCCCAAGCAGGTTTAAATAAGAATTTAATTAGCTTTGTAGAACATTCCTATTGGAGGAACTTACTAGTGAGGCAGAAAAAATAATGCCTTGAAACTCTTGCTTTGGATTTTTAATGTGATTTTCTCTCAAGTAGACAAAAATGACAAAGAGCTTATAGTTGAAGTCATTGATAGATTTCATTTACATAAAAATATTGGCCTGTTCATTTAGCAGATTGCTGGATCATTACTTCTGGAGGATATATTTGATCACCTTTGGTTAGGAATTTGAATATGACTTCAATTTTAAGGGACAATATTTCTCCAGGACTATTTTTCTAAAATATTGCTGCTGAACTTCATAAAATAGACAAATTTATTGCAGCACGTACATATTCTTATTTCTTTATATTTGAATATGTCTGTAAACCCAGAGAAATTTCTGAAAACTTGTCTCAAATTTGTTTGAAAATGGAAATCACAATAGCATTTTATTGTAATCTATGTGTTTTTAGAAGGAACTCTGTAATGAATGATTGACCTTCTTGAAAGCTCTTAGAATTCACAGGGAATAAGGAGAGTAGGAGCCTGGGCCCCAGCTGCAGTAAATTACAACCTAACTGAATATTGATTGTATTCTAGACTGTAGTGAAATAGGAGCTTCGGTATTCATAACTCAAGGTTTTTAATACTTTTATATATGAAGGTAAACTACTAAGAATATTGACTGTTACAGATTCATAGACTCCCTTGGGCTGGAGAGTGCTTTTCCAAGTCACCCGGTACATTCTGCATAATAGCTGCTCTGCAGCTACAGGGCCATCAGTTGAATGTGGGATGTTTAGGAGAGGACTGGGTGATTTTACACTTAGTCTGTGCTTTTTGGGAATGGGTTTGGAGGATGTATGTTTAAATATCTTAAATAAATTAAGTTTGGCTTTAACAATTTTGGGGATTAGTTTCTTAAAGCTAATCAGAGTTAACTGTGCCTGGCTTTAATTATTAAGGTGGTCTAATCACTTTGGTTTAATTGATGCCAGCAAGTTATTTTATGTTTGACATTCCAATTGTGCTTGGAAACAGAACAAACATTGTTCATCTTTATTTAAAATTTTTAGCTCTCTGGTTGTCCTGTAGTTGTGGTTGTCAGTGTTAATGAGAGTGACCTCGTAATTGTGTGTTATATCTAGGTTTGCTTTATAAACTATTTGATTTTAATATTTAGTTCCAATGACTTTTATTTTCTTTATTTCTTAGACTGCAAGTGGCAACGTGGAAGCAAAAGTGGTCTGCTTTTATAGACGACGTGATATTTCCAACACGCTTATAATGCTTGCAGACAAGCATGCTAGTAAGTTTTCTTTCTCTTGCATTGAAAAATGTTTGTCTTGTGTTTTTTATTATGAGGAGGAAAAGTGCTTTTTGTTATGTGAAGCTTTTTGCATGTCCATTTATCTTCCTTGTAGTTTAGAGAAGAGTAATTTTTTTGGGTGGTGTGTGGTTTTAGTATGTATTTTTTTAGGTTGCATTATATATTTGTTAGTTAAAATGTTGAAATAGAAGTCTTTGTAGATAGGGGCAGTCGCATTGTGATTCTCCCCATGGGCACATTAAATAAATTTGTGTGCCTTTTCTCCAATTTAAAAAAAAAAAAATCTTTGCAAGTAGGCTTTAGCAAACAATCAGGGAAGTGTTTTGCCATCTCATGTTTTCAATGGTGAGATATACATATATTTTAAAATTAATTTTATTTATTTTTTATTATTTTTTTTACCTAACTTGGTGCTATTTTGTTAAAGCAACAATGGTGATATTTTTGAGGATACAGAGAGGAGGAAATTTATATTTTACTGTTTTTTTTGCCCCCTCTAAAGAAATGGGATAATATTTAGATTATTTAATCCAAGTGTTTATGTGTTTATAGTATTAGGTATGCATGAAAATAAGATTTTTCAGGAAGAAGTGCAAAGTGACATCTGAATATGGAGAATTCCTCTAGGTAACAATCCTTAGCTTTTCTTTTTTCTTTTTTTGAGACAGAGTCTCACTCTGTCACCTGGGCTAGAGTGCCCTGGCGTCAGCCTAGCTCACAGCAACCTCAAACTCCTGGGCTCAAGGGATTCTTCTGTCTCAGCCTCCCCAGTAGCTGGGATTACAGGTGCGCACTACCATGCCCGTCTAATTTTTTCTATTTTTAGTACAGATGGGATCTCACTCTTGCTCAGGCTGGCCTCGAACTCCTGACTTCAAGCAATCCTCCCACCTCGGCCTCCCAGAGTGCTAGGATTACTGGTGTGAGCCACCACACCTGGCCAATCCTTAGCTTTTCTTTGTAGTTTAATCTTTATTGTGTATATTTTTTCTGCCGGTCAATAGCTTTAAAACATTTTAGCCCCTTTGATTTTTCTTTTTAAGAGACGGGGTCTTGCTCTGTTGCCTAGGCCTATGTGCAGTGGTGTGATCTTAGCTTACTATAACTTTGAACTGGACTCATGCGATCTTCCTGCCTCAGCCTTCTGTCCAAGTAGTTAAGAGTACAGGAGTGTACCATCATGCCCGGCTAACTTTTAAATTGTTTTTAGAGTTGGGGTCTTACTTGTTGCCCAGGCTAATCTGGAACTCCTAGCCACAAGCAATCCTCCTGCCTTGGCCTCCCAAAGGGCACTGGGATTGCAGGTGTGAGCTACCATGCCTGGCTAGTACTTTATTTTGAAAGCCATTTTTTCCCCCTACAAAATACATAATGAGACTGTAGGATCTTATTTAGGTATATTTTTGAATTTGATGCTGTGATCTGTAATACCATGCTCTTGAGGATCCTGAAGCTTTTGAATTATTTTGGTAATGAGGGAGGCTATTGTTTGCAAAGGTGTGTTCTGAGTTTGCTGGAGGAAGTCACCGATTTAACTAGGCAAATCAGTTGTCTCATAAGTTAAATTACTACAGTATTTTCTGCTGTAGTTCATAGTGTTTTTCAGTTTTTTTCTGTTGTCACATAGAAAGTGTTCATTATGTTATGAGTTGTTCTATAATGCTTACAAGTTACATATTGAAAAATTCAGGGCATTCATATTTGCCATTCATGTGAGAACAAAATATGGCTTTTTATGTGAATTTATTTTTATTATCTGATGAAAAATTATTTTTTAAAATATTTATTTCCATAGATTTAGGGGGGTACAAGTGAGTTTTGTTATATAGGTGAATTGTATAGTGGTGAATTAGGGCTTTTAGTGTACCTGTCACCCAAACAGTGTA
Source organism: Lemur catta (assembly GCF_020740605.2). Classification (NCBI taxonomy): domain Eukaryota; kingdom Metazoa; phylum Chordata; class Mammalia; order Primates; family Lemuridae; genus Lemur; species Lemur catta. Next base: position 31,430,277 of record NC_059131.1, read on the forward strand.
CATTGTACCTGATAGGTCATTTTTTATCCTCCCCTACCATATTGCTTTTTAAAATGATATGCTAATAAGTTATTTTCATTATAGCCAAAATCTAGAAATCTAATATGTTTAAATAAAGTGTATATGGGCTGGGCATGGTGGCTCACGCCTATAATCCCAACATTTTGGGAGGCTGAGGAGAGAGGATTGCTTGAGGCCAGGAGTTCGAGACTAGTGAGACCTTGTCTCTACAAAAAATAAAAAAATTGGCTGGTATGGTGGCACGTGTCTGTAGTACCAGCTACTGGGGATGCTGAGGCAGGAGGATCACTGGCGCCCAGGAGTCTTAGGTTGCAGTGACCTATAATGGAGACACTGCACTCCAGCCTGGGCAACAGAGTGAGACCCTGTCTCTAGAAAAGAAAAAAAAATAATAAAGCATATTTGCAAACTTATTTGGATTTTATTCACTATCTACAATGTAAACTTAAGATAGATAAAATATCTCATTTATATTTATATACTTTGGATTTAATCGCGTTTTTAAAGTTGTTGCTGCAAAGTTAGTGAGGTGTAAAGATTGTCGGAAGGTCTGCTGACTGTGGAGAGTCTTAGCATGACAGCATCTTGGTGCTGTCTATTTTAGGTTTGTAGAAAATCAGTTTTTCCATGATTGATTAGGTTCTTCGTATTGACTCACAGAAAGCAAATTTTAAGGTTCTCTTTGCAATTCTATGAGTAAACAAAAGGGCTGGGTGTAGTGGCTTATGCCTGTAACCCCAGCAATTTGGGAGGCCTAGCAGGAAGGATCACTTGAGCCCAGGAGTTTGAGACCAGCCTAGGTAACATACTGAGACCTTGTCTCTACAAAAAAATTAAAAAATTTAGCCAGGCATGGTGGCATGCCTGGACTGTACTCCTAGCTACTCCAGAGGCTGAGGCAGGAAGGTTTTTTGAGCCTGGGAGTTACAGGTTGCAATGACCTGTGATTGTGCCACTGCATTCTGGCCTGGGTAGCAGATTGAGACCCTCTCAACAACAAAATACACACACACATATAAAAGAAAAGAAACCAAATTTTATGAGACTTGAGCATAGTAGAATTCATACATTTTATTATTGTTTGTTTGTTTCATTTGAAGGTGTTTAAAATTTAAGCATTTTAAAGAAAGACCTGGGTTCAGATTCTGGCCAGCCACTTATTGCTTCACTTTAGAAAATTTCTTAACTTCTCACTTATCTCCATTTTTTTCTCATCTTTAAAATAGAGATTACATAAATTACCTCATTTTATGTTTTATGTATACCTTTTATCAGAATTTTTTTTTTTTTAAAAGACAGGGTCTAGCTCTGTTGCCCAGGCTGGAGTACAGTGGCACAATGGTAGCCTTGAACTCCTGGGCTCAAGAAATTCTCCTGCCTCAGCCTCCCAAGTAGCTGGGACTACAGGTGTGCGCCCCCACACCTGGCTAAATTTTAAATCTTTTTTGTAGAGATGCAGTCTTGCTGTGTTGCCCAGGCTGGTCTTGAACTCCTGGCCTCAAGCAATCCTTCCACCTCAGCTGCCCAAGTACTGGGATTATAGGCATGAGGTACCATGCCTGGCCAACAATTTAAAAAAAGGGGAAAAATTACAACGGTATTGAGGTGAGGATTAAATGACATAAGGAACAGCTCATTATGGGTGCATAATAAATGTCAGTTGGTTTTTTTTCTACCTCCTTGGTGATCTGTATATCATCCCTGTGGGTGGCTTACTTCCATCTACATTTATTTTTTGTCATCCATTATTTGTTGATTTTACTCTCAAATAAAAATTTTTATTACAGAAAACTTCAAACAGAAGAGTACAATACACATGGTGTTTCTATTACTCTGCTTTAACAGTTTTTAATACTTAACCAGTTGTGGTTTGTCTAGACCCCTACCCACTTGCTGGTTATGTTGAAGCACATCAGGGAAATCTTACCATTTCATCTGTAAATATTTCAGTATGTATTTCTAAAAGATATTGACCTCTTTAAAACTTAAAGTACCAAAAATGTACAGGGAGCTCTAATGCCTTTACTCAGGTTCAACAATTGTTAACATTTTGTCCTATGGGCTTTATCATTCTTTATATAATATGCATATATTAATAATTTTTATTAATTATATATTTATGCATATAATATAACATAATATATAATAAAGAATATATATAATATTTTTTTCCTGAATGATTTGAGAATCAGTTGGAGACTTCAGTGTATTTTTTTCCTAAATGCAAGGAAATTCTGTTACATAATTCACGGTATAGTAAACAAGTCAGGGAATTTTAATGTTTACAAAAAACTATTATCTTATTCACAGTCCATATTCAAATTTCACCACTTGTCCCAACATTGTTTTTTTTCCCTTTTTAGTTTTTCTCATATTATTTTTTTCTTTTTATCACAACCCCTTCCAAATCAACCAAAAATGTTCTTTATCGCTGTATATCCTTTCCTTAATCTCAGATCAAATCCAGGGTCACCTATTCCATTTAATTGTCATATCTCGTCTGGGCACTGTGGCTCATGCTTATAATCCCAGCAGTCTGGGAGGCTGAGGTAGGAGGATCACTTAAGTCCAGGCTGGGCAACATAGTGAGATCTTGTCTCTTAAGAAAAAAAAGTGCACAATTTAGTAGTGTTTAGTGTAATCAGAAAGCTGTGCAACCATCACCACTATCTAATTTCAGGTATTTTCATTACTCACAAAAGAAAACCTGTTAATCTCCATTCCTCTTTTACCTCAGCCCCTGACAACCACTGATCTACTGTGTATCTCTATAGATTGGCCTTTTCTGGACATTTCACATAAGTGGAATCATGCAATTTGGATTATTTCCATTTTTGGCTATTATGAGTAATACTGCTAAGAGCACTCATGGATGAGTTTTTGTGTGGACATTCTTAAGTCTTTTAACTTTTAGGTAACATATTCTTGTCATCCCTCTCTCCCCTAATATTTTGTTGAAATCATCAGATTGTTTTCCTATAGTTTTCTTCGGTCCATATTTTGTTCATTGTACCTCTGTAGTGTTCTTTAACCTGTTTCTCTGTAGAAGAGTAATTAGACCCAGATTCTAGAGGCTTGTTCATTTAGGTTTTATCTTGTTTGGGAGGAGGGAAGGGAGAGGAGTACAAGATTACTTCTTGGGTAGTGTTGTGTACTTCTACCAAGAGGTCCCTGATGTTTTGTTGCCTGTCTCTCTTGTTTTATTAACATTTTATTTTGAAATAGTTTTGGATTTATAGAAACATTATTAAATATATTGCGAAGAATTCCCGTATGCCCTTTACCCAGATTCCCCAAATATCAGCATTTTACTATATTTGCTCTATTTTATATGTTTTTTTTTTTTTTTTTTTTTGCCGATATGTCAAAAAGAACGTTTATTACTTTTTTCTTTCTTTCTTTCTTTTTTTTTTTTTTTTTTTGAGATAGAGTCTTGCTCTGTCGCTCCACCTAGAGCGTAGTGGTGTCATTAGCTCACTGCGACTTCAAACTCCTGGGCTCAAAATTATCTTCTTGCCTCAACCACCCAAGTAGCTGGAAAAATAAGCACACAACACTATGCCCAGCTAATTGTTTCTATTTTTGGTAGAGATGGGGTCTCAGTCTTGTTCAGGGTGGTCTCCAACTCCTGACCTCAAGCGATCCTCCCACCTTGGCTCCTCAGAGTGCTAGGATTACACAGGCCTGAGCCACCACGCCAGGCCATTTATTATTTTTATAATAGGCTCTTATGCTTTCTTGGCACATACATGCCTTTGGAGCAGGTTTTTTGCTCTGTTATTCTATGTACATGTTACTGTTATTTGGAACTGTCTGAGAGTAATTTGAAGACATATTTCCCCTAATCCCTAAAGATACTTGAGTGTATATCTTCTGTAAACAAAGATATTTTCTTATGTATCCTCAGCATGATTATCAAAATCAGGAAATTAATATTGTTATGGTCTAATATCAAACCGATGGACTTTATTCAGATTTTGTAAAATTTGCTACTAATGCCCTTTACAGCAGAAAAAAAGAATATAGGCTACGTTTTTGTAATGTTATCAGCTTTTGATGGATTTATCATTGTCTTAATCTGTTAATTCATTACATTTGCAAAAATTATGTTTTTAATTCTATCATCCCATTTTTTAGGTGGAGTATTTGTATAAAGAATATATTTTCTCCATCAACTATTAGGTAACCCTTCAGGTTGACATCTTATAGGAAAGGCGGGTTAAATGCTTGATGTGTTGTTCTCCCTTTTAGTTACCAGTTTTCAAAAATAATGAGATGGTCCCTGTTATCTTGCAACAATCACAAATTAGTTTTTCTTTTTTTTTTTTTTTTTTTTTTTTTGAGACAGAGTGTCGCTTTGTTGCCCAGGCTAGAGTGAGTGCCGTGACATCAGCCTAGCTCACAGCAACCTCAAACTCCTGGGCTTAAGCGATCCTACTGCCTCAGCCTCCCGAGTAGCTGGGACTACAGGCATGCGCCACCATGTCCGGCTAATTTTTTTCTATATATATTTTTAGTTGTCCAGATAATTTTTATTTCCATTTTTAGTAGAGACGGGGTCTCGCTCAGGCTGGTCTCGAACTCCTGACCTCGAGCAATCCACCCGCCTCGGCCTCCCAGAGTGCTAGGATTACAGGTGTGAGCCACCGCGCCCGGCTCTCAAATTAGTTTCTTTATTAATTTCATCATAAACTCATGGATGTAGACCTATTTGATATCCATTATCGACTATTATCCTTATCAGTACTCAAGTTGTCCCATCTTCAACCAGGGGGGTTTATTTAGCTTGGCTCTTGAGTTGTTTTGAAATGATCCCAGTTCTTTGTTATCTTACTTGCTTTCTAGTATGTCAAAGATGTTCCAGGCTTAGCTTTTTTTTTTTTTGCCTCAGACCTCTCTACGGAGCCCTTGTTCCTTTTACTAGGAAATGGTCTTGGAGTGCCATCCAGTTCTGGGGACTAGGGATGAACTTTTTGTATCTTTTGAAAGAGAATGATACTATACCTAGATTATGGTGTATGTTAAACAGATTGGACTATTTTGTGGTGTATTCTTTTTTTTTTTTTTTTGAGACAGAGTCTCACTCTGTTGCCCGGATTAGAGTGCTATGGCGTCAGCCTAGCTCACAGCAACCTCAAACTCCTGGGCTCAAGCAATCCTACTGCCTCAGCCTCCTGAGTAGCTGAGACTATAAGCATGTGCCACCATGCCTGGATAATTTTTTCTATATATTTTTAGTTGTCCAGATAATTTCTTTCTATTTTTTTTAGTAGAGACAGGGTCTTGCTCTTGCTCAGGCTGGTCTCAAACTCCTGACCTCGAGTGATCCTCCTGCCTCGGCCTCCTAGAGTGCTAGGATTACAGGTGTGAGCCACTGCGCCCTGCCCTTGTGGTGTATTCTTAAGAACTAAAAAGACAAATCTAACGTGGGTATTGTTCCTGATTTTCTTTTCTAAGGTAATTTCACTAAAAGCTAGAGAATATACTGTGTGTTTTAAAAGCAGTCTTGTTTCTCTTAATCTTTTAGAAATGGAATTTTGGATTAAATAAGTTGATGCCAGTTTGAGATGGACATGAGGGTCTCAGAACTGATGGACTAAGTGAAGAATTTCATTGGCGCTTTTTGTGGCCTACCTTTGGCATATTTTAGATGTTTTTGATGTGTACTTTTAGATTGTGACTTTTTTCTTTGTGTGCACATTTAGTTTTATTGTTTTTTATTCTTTGTTAGGTTGTGATTTTTAAGTATGAAGCTTCAGAAAATTAAATGTAGTGTCACTTTCATCTTTAACCTGTTTGACAAAAGCTAGAGTTATGTCACTTGGAGCTCTCTTTCTTAGAGTTTTTTCCCCCCTCTTTTCAGTAGTTGTGTCACTTACTTTGAGATGAAGTTGGGACAAAAGAGAAAACAAACAAAAAAAACGAATGTGAGATGGTTCTTTTACTTACTAATGGTCATTCTGTTTGCCCTGCCTCTCTACCCCAACACACAGACACTTGGAGCTTTGTGGAAGGAGAACAGGAAAGAAGGTGGGAAGATTTGTTTTTACCTACTCAGAATTATAGAACCAGAATTGGCTGTGGTAGAGAATTGGGGAGAAGCTGAACCTGTCTACCTTAAGTCTTGTTCATTTAACTTACCAACTTGACGATTCTTGAAAGTTTGTATTATTGTTAAATAGGATCAGAAAGTGGTGTCGACACTATTCTTAAATTTTTAAATAATGAGACATTTCAGGGTGTAGTAATATTAGGTAATAAAGTTATGATTTCTTTCAGATAAAAGGCGAGGTGACTTCTGTACCCAGTTCTTATCACATCCTGGTCTGAGTCATGATGCTGTTATAAAATGACATTCCTATTAAAAGTTTTGGTGTCAAAGGGCATATTGAGAACTTTAGTTTTTTAAGATTCATGTAATATATGATTAAGAATTATTAAAAGGATATAGAATGTTTAATATGTTTTATAGGGTCTTTGGACTAAAAAGGGATTTTTATGAAAAAATCTGTACCTCTTTTTGAAGATTTAGAACCAGAAATCACATTGATTGTTGCTTCAAAGAACTGGAATTGGATGTTGTGAGAATTGGATGTTTTGAATACATCTGTTCTGTCTTTCCTGGCTTTCTTTCCTGGCTTTGGCACTCAGTTAGTACATGCAGAGTGCTCCGTGTTCTTTAATGTTGGGGACATGGTCTTGATCTTCCTTCCAGACTTCATTTATCTTATTTATGGTTGTTGCTCCACAAATGTTTGTAACCTTAAATTTACCAGGGAAATCTGAAGAATAGCCAGGCTACCAGTTGTTTTGTTTAACACCTTGGTTGACTGAAAAGAACCTGTGGTCCCCAAATTCATTGTCATTCTTTCCATTGAGAGGTGGGGGGGTCTGTGTCTGTTCCCCTTGGATCTGGATAGTGTTGTAACCAATACAGCACAGTGTAAGTAAATGGGCTATGGCTCCCAAGGTTAAGTCATAGTAGGCCATGTAGCTTCTGCCTGTTTTTTTCAATGTTAGCTTCCAGGATATTCCTCCTTGGATTTCAGCCACCTTACTGTGAGAAGACCAAGCCATATGGAGGAGCCACGCATATGTGCTATGATTGGTAGTTCTAGTTGAGCCCAGGTGCCAGACATGTGGCTGAAGGAGCTGCCAGATGATCCAGCCCTAGCTGTTTGAGTCTTCCTGTTGAGGCTCCAGTCATTATGGAGCAAAGACAAGACTTCTGTGCTGTGTCCTGCCTGAACTTCTTATCCACTGAACCCATGAGCAAAAGAAAATAGCTGTTTTGTGGCACTAAGTTTTGGGGTGATTTGTAACTCAGCAATAGTTAGCTGGAAGAAGATTGTAATAGTTTTGCTGTTTTTGTATATTTTCAATGACAATTTTATTCTTTTTTTTTTTCTTTTTGAGAGTGAGAGTCACTCTATTGCCCAGGCTAGAGTGCTGTGGCGTCAGCCTAGCTTACAGAAACCTCGAACTCCTGGGCTCAAGCTATCCTCCTGCCTCAGCCTCCCAAGTAGCTGGGACTCCAGGTGCATGCCACCACAGCCCGCTAATTTTTTCTGTTTTAAGCAGAGATGTGGTCTTACTCTTGCTAGGCTGGTCTCAAACTCCTGAGCTCAAGTGATCCTCCTACCTCAGCCTCCAAGGGTGCTAAGATTATAGGCATCAGCCACCTTGCCTGGCCACACGGTTTTAAATCAACAATATCTAGGCTGGGCGTGGTAGCTCACACCTGTGACCCCAGCACTTTGGGAGACTGAGGTGGGAAGATCACTTGAGGCCAGGAGTTGGAGATCAGCTTGGAAAACATAGTGACACTCTTGTCTCTTTTTTAAAAAAGGAAGAAAGAAAGAAAGTAGCTAGGTGTGGTGGCATGTTCTTGTATCTACTTGGGAGGCTGAGGCAGGAGGATCGCTTGAGCCCAGGAGTTTGAGACTGCAGTGAGCTATGATGATGCCACTGCACTCCAGCCTGGATGACAGAGCAAGACCTTGTGTCCAAAAAAAAAAAAAAGAGAACAAAAAAATAAAACCCAAAATCGTCTTACTGTTTCCCCAATTCTCAAAAATTAGAGATTAAAGTTCGAAGTAGTAAAAACGTTAAAATTATTTATATTCAACTGGGATTGATACTATCTTGACCTAGAATATAAAGGAGAATTTGACACTACCTAGCAGGATTAAAATTCAGTATTTCCATTACTGGATACTAATCACAGACAAATGCTCAAGAAAATGTGCCTTTCTAGTGGCAGAAAATAAGAGACAACTAAGTGTCCAGTAATAGGCTATTAAACTAAACAAACTGTTTATTGCACATATTCTGGAATGCTTTGTAGCCATTTAAATGAATGAAATAGATTTATATATTTGTCAGTATATGCAGATAGCATGATATATCATTGAATACAAAATTACATAAATATGCAAGATAAACACCAATTGTGAAACATATATGAAAAGTAAAATTTTATAGATATTTATGTATGTTTAATTTACATATATGTATATGTGCTTGTGGTATGCATATACGTATTGATTCTACAAAGCAGGAACAGTTATAAAGAGCAATTAGAATAAGAAAGTGTTTTTGGATATTAAAAAATGCACATTAAAAAAACAATAGGCTGGGCATGGTGGCTCATGCCTATAATCCTACCACTCTGGGAGGCCGAGGCAGGAGGATCGCTCGAGGTCAGGAGTTCGAGACCAGCCTGAGCAAGAGCGCGACCCCATCTCTACTAAAAATAGAAAGAAATGATCTGGACAGCGAAAAATATATATAGAAAAAAATTAGCTGGGCATGGTGGCACATGCCTGTAGTCCCAGCTACTCAGGAGGCTGCGGCAGAGGATTGCTTGAGCCTAGGAGTTTGAGGTTGCTGTGATCTTGACGCCACGGCACTCTAGCCTGGGCAACAGAGCAAGACTCTGTCTCAAAAAAAACAAAACAAAACAATAGAAGGGCTGAATAATGAAGACATTAAGACATGAATATGGAAAATTTAAAAATTTTAGAAATATAATATAGGACAAAAAGACAAATATAAAATATGATAGATAAATCAGAGTTATAGAAGATAGGTCCAGAAGACGTAAGTAATCAAAATAAATGAAAGAAAGGAAGAAATTATTAAAAAAAAGAACATTTTCCCAGAGATGAAGGTGAGAATCTTCAGAGTGAATGAAAAAAAGACATAGGTACATTATTTTAGAACACCTGAGAAAAACAAAGGATCCTGTAAAGTGTTTACAAAGTTATCAACACAGAAATGAGGATCAGATTTCTTATATATTAGAAGAGCAAGTTATTCTAATTACAGCATTGAGTAACAATATGAAAGATCAAATTAGGGTATTTTTCAACATACACAAAGTATGACATAAATCAATTTATTCCTAAATTCAATAATTTAGGAATAAAATTCCAGATTATTTTGTCAGAGCATTAGAAACAAGGAGGGAAAGTAAAAGTCTTCTACAAATCTATATATTGGGTAATGGGAAGGCTATAAAGACTGTTCAGTTTATTGTGTTGATGAAGTTTGTTGTATTAGTTACATCAACAATTTAAGGATAATAAATGAAATGATATAGATGAATCATTTGATTTTACTTCACCTAGTTTACTTGACTAATAGATGAATTTAAAATGGGCCCAAATAAACTCCAACTCAATAGAAGGAAAAAGAGCAATAAGGAATTATGGTAAATACAGACTAAGATGGCCAGAACAGTCCAAACACATCAGTGACAAAAGATGTAAATGAGTAATAGACAGTGTTTCTCGTAATATTCATCTGTAAATGGAACACAATGAAAACCTTAACATATATATATCTAAAAAGCAGGAACTGCACAAGTAATAATTCTGTTTATAAGGCAATAAGATATATAGTTAACAAAAGGCAAACCAGCAATGTTAACTATCCAATTTGGACATTTTAAAAAAAGTGCTTATAAGCAGCTTTTGGGCTATAGAAGAATAAATACTACAATTAGGAATGATTCGAACATGAATGACAATGAAATACTATATCTTAAAATCCTCATCCTGTAGGATGAAGTCAGAGTGATGCTCCTAAGAAAATCTAAAGCCTTCTAAGCAATCCTTAAAAAAACAATTAAAAGTAATTAAGCCCAGGTGCCCTGGCCTACACTTTGGGAGGCTGAGATGGGAGGATCACTTGAGGCCCAGAATTTGAGACCAGCTTGAGCAAGAATGAGACCCCCCCCATCTCTGTAAAAAATTGAAAAATTAGCCTTGTGTGGTGGTGCGCTTTTGTAGTCCCAGCTACCCTGGAGGCCAGGGCTGGAAGATCCTGGAGGATCGCTTGAACCCAGGAGTTTGAGGTTGCAGTGAGCTATGAATGATGAAGCCACTGCACTGTAGCCCAGGGGACAGAGGGAGACCCTGTCTCAACCCGCCCCCCCCAAAACAAAAAGTAATTATTAAAGCCAAGCATTCAGCTCAAAGTACAAGAGAAAGATAAATTCAAAAGAAAGAAATATAAAATCAGGCTGGGAGACAGAGCGAGACCTTGTCTCCAAAAAAAAAAAAAAAATATATATATATGTATATGTAAAAGCAAAAATTAATAAAATAGGGGAAAATATAGAAGTTTTAAATTCAGAAGCTGGTTCTTTAAAAGGTTATTTAATATTGTAAATATTTGTATTCAGTATTGTAAATGTTGGAGTTATGCCCAAATTAATCTATATGTTTAAATGAAATCCCAATCAAAATCCTAGTAGGACTTTATATGGAACTTGGCAAGGTCATTCTATCATTTTCACCAGGAGAACAAAGATCCACCCCTACCTAAGTCAGATTCTTTTGTTTTCTCTCCTCTTGTAAATGCTTTTAAGGTTATACATTTTTCTTTGAGAACTTGTGGTCATCTCCCATAGGTTTTGCAGTGTAACGCTTTGTCTTACTTCTGAGTAGTATTTTTTTTCAAACAACAGAAATGTAGAATGGCATGGTGGACCCCATATAACCATCACCTCGCCTCAACAATTGTCAACATCAGTGAGGTTAATCTTAACTTCATTTACACTTTACTACTGCTTCCTGCACCACACACCCCAAGTCAAATCTCAGTTCATACTTTCCTCTGTAAA